>NC_087342.1:155736020-156361020 GCF_030014295.1 Loxodonta africana | reverse complement strand
TGTTGCGATAAAGAGAAAGCAAAACTGCTTACCAAGAAAATAGTAAAAGAGAAAGAAATTAGTTAACTTTTGCTTTTAAAAATGCCTAGGCCAACTTAAACATACATTAATGAATTGGAATGATTTTTCTTATTGTCTACCATGAGTCAAAAGAGAGCGAGGGCAGGGCAAGATCAGGCCTCTCAGTTCATATAACTCCAGTTAAGATTTTGAAAGACCCCTTCCACCTAGGTGGAGACCATTTTAAGACAAAATAAAATAAAAATGCTCCCTTGCTATAGTAATCAGTAAACGGGAGGATCCCCATCATAAGATACCTGTAAACAAATCCTTTCTATTGTAGTGGACTCCAAGAAGCCAAAGAAATAGAAGCCACGATGAGATACATCTGAAATAGCCTAGGGAAATGTTTCTACCTCTAATCAGAGACTTAAGGTTATACCCATATCAATGAATTGGTCAGTTGAGCAGAAACTTTGTGATTTCCAAAGCCAGCTGATAAAATCTTCAAGGGCTATAATTAGACTGGGAAAATATGGGAAATCATAAAAGTTGAGTGAAAACTGAAAATAAACTTTATTTCACAGTAATTATATTTAATAGTATACAGGCTTAAAATAATTTCCCAGATCTTTTAGGTAACTTATTATATTATATTGAGTCAATAATAGATATTCATCATAATTTAAGTTTATATACTTTTGCTTTTTATGTCACAGAGAACGGATATATATACATATATATCTATAGATATATATACTTGAGTCTGCTAACGAGTATGTTCATTTTTGCCATTTAAAGGAATGTACTACAAGAGCTATTCAGCAAAGACAATGTTTAAAAGGCTTATTAAAAAGAAATTAATGTGATATGGTCAAAAGTTTTATTTCTCTGGATAAAGTTTAATAGTTTAATTTATGAGATTTTAAAGAGCTTCAATGTTAAATAGCTTATAAAGCAAATAATTGGGCTTTTCTATGTTAAAAAAACAAAATTTTCTTTAATTACTAGGTTGAAGGGCTAATTTATTCTTTATGTAATTCACCTTGAAGTCAAAGGTTTGGCTTCTCATTAACATAAGATCCCTGAGCCAAAAACCAAGCCACATGGCTTTTAAAAAAAAGAAAAGCTAATGTTTTTACCTTTAAGATCTTTGGTTAAATAACTTAAGTATTGTTTCTTGGTGAGCTATAACAAACTCTTGACAACTTTGAAACTAATAAATCATACGGACCATGTTGTCAAAATCAAGAGAAGTACCTGATTCTCTTTGGATTAAAATTTGTGTGTTAGTATTTTCTCCTTATGTTTTTAACTAATATTAAACAATAAACACATAATATTTTGTCATAATTTATAATTTTTTAATTGCTAACTTGATCCCAACTTTATTTATTTACTTTTTAATCTGATGTTATCAAAACCAGTGGTTTGACTAAGAAATTCACATTGTTAGCCCATGAGGTTTTCTTTCCTTTTTTTTTTTTTTTTAATTACTATTCAGAAAGTTAGAAACTTGTTAATCTTGGTATATTCTTGGTATATCCTGACTATATGGCATTATGTCTCAAGATTATTATGTTTTATATCTTAAGGTCATTGAAAATAAGGTTAATCATTATATTTTGAGACATTTTTATCTAAAGTTTTTTTTAAAACTGAATTTAATTGGCTCTGCATTACTTTTGTAATTAATTTTTCTCAGGCATTTCACTTTTAAGGGTGTTATTTTTATAAATTATTCATGGCCATATTAGGTTTTGTCACTTGCAGATGTTTTTACTTTGCTGATTTGCTTAAAACATTCGACCAAAAGTATCACAACAAAAAGATGGACTATACTAGACTTGTGAAAAGGACTGTGACTAGACTGAATCATGATTTCCAGAACTCTTGTGTAGAGAAGCTACTGGGTTTACAGACTGTGGCTAATCCAGAATCACATGGAACACAAATTAACTACATAGGACTGAGTAAACTAAAGGATTACTATGGGTTTTATGTGGGAATATTATTGCTGTTTTAAGGTCCTACTTTCTGAGTATAAGAAACCATTTTCCTCCTTTCTCTTGAATTATCTAGTTAATTTAGATATTATTTCCCTCAAATTAGAAGTTCCTGTTGTTAAATTAACAAATTTGTAGATATCATAACCAAAGAAGTGTCTGAAGGTCGAGCTATGATTTTACAATATATAATGACATTAGATTTCCTGTTAGTCTCCCAGGGAATAGTTCGTGCCTTAATAGATTAATGTTTCTGTGTTTATATTAATATGCAACCTGAGGTTTTACAGAATGTAATTCCTGCTGAGACATGTGAAAAGAAATTATTGATGCTGTTATATATAAATAAACACCTCATGAGATTTGTTTCTTTTGTCAAAGACTTTAGGGTCATGGTTTCATTGGTTATTTCAGACAATTGGCCTAATATTACAGTTAGTGTTTCTGTTCTACCTCCTAGTTTGCTGTAGGGACTTGGGAGCTTAAAAGCCAGATGGTGCCCAACTACTATTATTGAATGTTTTTGATCAAAGATTCTGTAGCAAGACTATGATCAAAAGGAGTTGTAATTCTCTGGAATCCAGATTTGTGGCTTTCATGAAGGTTGGGGCAACCCACGCATTCCACTGCCTTTGGGTGTCCTTTTAAACCTCATGCTTTGAGGAAAAAAAAAAAACTGGTTCGTGAAGGCATTTTTGAGTCAGACAATGGTCCAGATAAACTAGTAAGACCGTTTTGCTCCGGATGTTGTGTTTTCTTGAAGAATTCAATTTGCTTTGGGAAACTGACTCCAAAGATCAGGCTGGTAGCTATGTTTAAGGTAAATCAGTAATTAGTTTAATTAGTCTTCAAGGCAATGTTGTATAATATGCCTATGCAATGTTTATACTCAAAAAGTCATGTCTTTGCTATGCAGAAAATTATATATCTTGAAGAAACCAGGTTTTCAGAGGAAACTGACCTCATGCCTTGAGTCAGCCTTTTGGGAATCCAAGCAATTCCTCCAATATGACCTTGATGCCACCTTAAAATTGGGGCACTTGGCCTGACTAAAATGGCTAACACCAAGTTTGGCTCAGTTTCTATTTTGTCTAGGCCCCACTTCTGCTTCTGAGAAAGTGATCCATGACCATTGACAGGTAAACAAAGGAGGGGCTGTTTGCCCTTGGGAAGAACACTTAGGATGTTTTAAATAGATTAACTGAAGAGCCCCAACAAAAGGGGTCCATCCTGTATTATCTCGCTAATCATGTATTCTCTAATGGAAACTTGGTTGTCACATGTAAATTTTTCTATACCTTCTGTTTCCTCTAGAAAAACTTAGTGTGTTTCTTCTGTATATATGTTTTTGTGTAGTGGATCCAGCTATACTACTTTTGATGATCCCGTTCCAAATGACAGTGAGTTTATGCAGGTAAACTCTTGTTAAGATTTCTGGTGAATGTGTGGGCAATGCACTTTGGGAACTTTAGGATTACGTTTAGGTATTCATAGTAATGATGATAGTAAATGGCGGAATTGAATTAAATTGTTGAACATTGTAAAATGAGAGTTCAAAGAAAGCCTATTGGTCTAACAGTCAGGGTGGGGTTCATCATTTCTAAGAGTTTTAAGTATAGTTGAATTAAAAAAAAAGTTTCGGTCTCTGTGGGATGGATAGCAGATGAAGTTATTAATGAGATGGAAACACAACAGAGATCTCTGCCCTCATTCGTCCAGGTGGCATTAGATAACATAATAGCTTTAGATTTTTTTATTAGCCCAAGAAGGTGGAGTTTGGTAGGTTACCATCAGGAATAAGTACATGGGCTAGATAACTATTGCATAGAACAGTAATAATCTTAGTCTGTATCTTCATAGTATTAGGTATAACAAAACTTATCTTCTATTGTCTTACACACTTTAAAGGCAAAAGAAAGGCTCAGGCTAAAATGATGCACATGAACTCTGCTCATTTCTGCAATGTGATGATTGAAACATCACTCTTACTTAAAATCCTGGGGAAGAACCAGATGGTATCCAGTGGAAAACCAGCACTGTGAGTTTAAAGAGCCTGCCATGACCACCATCTAGGAGCCTGACTAAGTCCAGGTTTTGACCATCATTGTGTTATCTCCAATCTCTGACCAAAAGGAGAGAGTGACTTAGGAGTTAAAATTGGAGCCATTATTCCCTGTGCTTGAATAAAAAGAATGTGACCCAGGTGGAGCTAGACTCACAACGACTAATAAGGACACATCTACTGGGCCCTGAGGTATAAAAACAATAGCTAGGCCAATCTTGGAAAACATCATTTAGGGAAACTTTCACAAAAACAAATACAGCACATATTTTCCACTCTTATTTTTTTCTGTTAGCATTTAGTAATAGTAAGATTTGTTGGACCAATGAAGACCTTCCTGGCTGTCATCACCAAAACAATGATTATTAAAACAATTCAAAATGTAGAATCATAGTGATTTATCAGTTTTTAAGCAATCTGTGAAAGGGTGAAACTTTTAATGATTTTACCCATTTGTAGTGTTGATATATACCGATGATTTTGTACTACTTCTTGGACACAGGTAGACATAGTTCTGCCAGCAAGCTTGTCTGTTGCCTACTTTTGCCTCTTGGAACATATGCTGAATAAAATCTTTCTTCTTGTTTTACTATTAAAAAAGAGGTTTGAACAATTTAAATGTGCAATACTTCCTAATGATTAGAGACGTAATTATTCCTACTGTACAGGAATGCTAAAATGAAAGAATATGAAATCTCTTAGGAGAAGGGATAATAATCAAACAGCAATATTGTATTCGTGATGGTAATGCTTCTAAAATCAATACTTGAGAAATCTTTCACACCAGCTACTAAATGGATTATTGATTATAATGTGCCTTAAATGGTTTTCAGAGTTGATCAATTGGTAATACATCCACATAATATTCAGACAAGATTACTGTTTTCAGTCTAATGTTTTTCTAATTTAGAGAGAAATCAGGATCAAAATTGTTTTTTTTCAATAGTTATTTATAAATATAAAGTGCATCAACTTTTACCCTATTGATGGCATAGCTAATCATTTATTAAATAAATTCAAGCATCTATTTAATGCCTGAAATTGTGCTAAACTTTGGGTGCATAATAGTGAGCACAGAGACACTCAACCCTGATGGAGCTTACAGTTTAGAGGGGTAATGCAGAAAATGAAGAGGTATTATGTCTTAGTCATTTAAGGTAGCAAGTAATGAAAGGTAGTGTGTATGGTAAACAGAGCCAGGACTCTAGATTTGAACTCCCTGGGCTCTAATTCTAGCTCTGCCACTGAGTGTGAACTCAGATGATGTACTCAAACTTTCTCTGCTTCAACTCAATCAGTAATTAAGACAAAATAATAGTACTTAACCAACTGAGTTGCTGTATGGTTTAGAGGGCTTAACTTGCATAAATTGCAGATTAATGTGTACCATAGACTATGTACTAGAAGTTAGCTAATTTAATATTTTTACTTTTGTCATCATAATCATTTTTATTATTAATAAAATGATCACAATAGCTCTGATTGTTACAAGGAAGTGCAGAATAAGTAAGTCCTTGGGTTACAAATATCTGACTTGCAAACAACTCCTACTTGCCCTTTAATGTTACATAAATTTGCCCTCACTTTGAAAGATTGAACCAACCCCTACTCTCAACAAATTCTTCATCACAATCACCTTCACTTGCTGCACATGCAGCTTTTAAATCACTGAAAAGGCTTCAAGTCTTTTCTTGCACTAAAGTAAAGCTAAATAAGAACTGTGTTCATCTGTTCTGACTTACTTAAAAATTTAACTTAAAGACACATGCAGGAATGGATCACGTGTGTAACCAGGGATTGCCTGTAATGGAAGAACATATATTAGTCTATGTTTAGATCAGAAGAGACTTCCTGGAGAAGATGATCCTTAAACCGAGCTCCTATTAGCTGGAAAAGCAGTTGAGTGAGGAGGATTGCGTCTACAATCTTTGTAGGCATTGGGAATCGCAGTTGTGCTTTCCAGATGCTGTAGATAAAACAGTATTTATTTCTAGTAAAATAATATGTGAAAAATATGATTTGCATTTTGTCAAGGAAAGTGAACATCACTTAATATATTAATATAGAGCTAACATTTCTTTTTTATTAGCTACAAAATTGTAATATGTTTAATTTCAGTAAACTCATATTGTAAGGAGAACTTTATGCTGGCAAAATGTGTTCCGTGAGGTTAGTTAGATACACATAAGTGAAAATAAAGCTTAAATGGTCCTTAAATCACCATTGCCCCCATGTGTCTGTCAGTTTGATATACAGTAGTGACTTGCATGTGGCTTTGATGCTGGAAGCTATGCAACTGGTATTTCAAATACTAGCTGGGTCACGCATGGTGGACAGGTTTCAGCTGAGCTTCAAAATTAAGACAGTCTAGGAAGAACGACCTGTCAGTCTACCTCTGAAAAAATTAGCCAATGAAATTCTCATGAATAGCAGTAGAACATTATCTGATACAGTGTCCAAAGATGAGTCACTCAGATTGGGAGACCAAAAAAAACCAAACTCACTGCCATCAAGTCAATTTCAACTCATAGTGACTCTATAGGACAGAGTAGAACTGCCCCATAGAGCTTACAAGGAGTGCCTGACAGATTCAAACTTCCGATCTCTTGGTTAGCGGCTGTAGCACTTAACCACTATGCCACAGGGTTTCCACTCAGGTTGGAAGGCACTCAAAATATGACTGAGGAAGAGCTGACTCTTCAATGTAGGGACAGCCTTGGATGGAGTCAAGCTTTCTGTACCTTCCTTTGCTGATGTGCCATGACTCAAAATGAGAAGAAATAGCTGTAAACATCCATAAATAATAGGAATGAGGAATGAAGGAAGTTTGAATCCAGGAAAATTTGAAACCATCAAAACTGAAATGGAAGGCAAAAACATACATATCGTAGGTATTAGTGAGCTGAAATGGACTGGTTTGGCCATTTTCGATTGGAAGATCATGTGGCCTACTATGCTAGAAACGACAAATTGAACAGGAATGGCATTGTATTCATCATCAAAAAGAATGTTTCAAGATCTATCATGAAGTACAACACTGTCAGTAATCGCACCCCACCCAGTGGTAGGATAATATAAATATGCCTACAAGGAAGACTAGTTAATACAACTATTATTCAAATTTATGCACCAACCAGTAAGCCCAAAGATGAAGGAATTGAAGATTTTTACCAACTTCTGCAGTCTGAAATTGATCGAACATGCAATCAGGGTGCACTGATAATGGTGAATTCTAAAGTTGGAAACAAAAAAGAGGAACAGTAGTTGGAAAATATGGCCTTGGTGATAGAAATGTTGCTGAAGGTTGTATGATAGAATTTTTCAAAACCAATGACTTATTCCTTGCAAATGCTTTTTTCACCAACATAAACTTCCCAGATGGAATACACAGGAATCAAATCAACTACGCCTGTGGAAAAAGACAATGGAAAAGCTCTATATCATCAGTCAGAACAAGGCCATGGGCCGACTGTAGAACAGACCATCCATTGCTCATATGCACACTCAAGTTGAAGCTGAAGAAACTTAGAGCATGTCCAGGTGACCCAAAGTATGGCCTTGATTATATCCCACCTCAATTCTCAATCTTCAGAATAGACTTGACGCATTGGACACAGATGACCGAAGACAAGAGGAGTTGTGGAATGACATCAAGGATATCCTACATGAAGAAAGCAAACCAAAAAAAACACTGCCATTGAGTCAATTCCGACACATAGTGACTCTATAGGACAGAGTAGAACTGCCCCAAAGAGTTTCCAAGGAGCACCTGGTGGATTCGAACTGCCGGCCTCTTGGTTAGCAGTTGTAGCCTTTAACCACTATGCCACCAGGGTTTCCAAAGAAAGCAAGGTTAATTAAAAAGACAGAAAATAAAGAAAAGACCAAAACAGATGTCAGAAGAACTCTGAAACTTGCTCTTGAACATAGATTAGCTGAGCTAAATTGAAAAGAAGAAATGGTGAAGTAAAATAGCTGAACAGAAGATTTCAAAGTATGGCTCAAATACACAAAGTTAAGTATTAAAAGGAAATGTGCAAAGATCTGGAGACAGAAAACCAAAAGGGAAGAACACACTCTGCATTTCTCAAGCTGAAAGAACTGAAGAAATAATTCAAGCCTTGAGTGTGATATTGAAGGATTCTACGGGGAGAATATTAAATGATGCAGAAAGCGTTAAGACAAAGGAATATGCAAAGTCACTGTAACAAAAAGAAATGCATATGATTAAAACCTGTGGTACTGAAGGAAGAGGTCCAAGCTGCACTGAAGGCATTGGCAAAAAACAAGGCTCCAGGAATTGACAAAACACCAATTGAGATGTTTCAAGAAACAGATGCAGGTCTGGAGGTGTTCACTTGTCTATGCCAAGAAATTTAGAAGACAGCTACCTGGCCAACCAAATGGAAGGGATCCATATTTGTATCCATTCCAAAGAAAGGTAATCCAACAGAATGTGAAAATTATCAGACAAACATGATTAATATCCCAAGAAAGTAAAATTTTGCTGAAGATCATTCAGAAATGGTTGAAGCAGTATCCAGAAGAGGACGTGAAACAAGAAATATCATTCCTGATATCAGAAGGATCTTGGCTGAAGGCAGAGAATACCAGAAAGTCCAGCCTCTTGGATTATGTGCTCAGCACATGTATTGAATAGGTATGGTGAAAGGATCCAATCCTGACACACACTTTTCTTGACTTTAAGCCAGGTAGTCTTCCCTTGTTCTATTCAAATGATTGCCCCTTGATCCATGTACGGATTCCTCATGAGCACAATTAAGTGTTCCAGAACTCACATTCTTCACAATGTTATCCATAATTTGTTATGGTCCACACAGTCGAATGCCTTAGCATAGTCAATAAAACATAGTTAAACATCTTTCTGGTATTCTGTTTTCAGCCAGGATCCATCTGACATCAGCAATGCTATCCATTGTTCCACGTCCTCTTCTAAACCCGGCTTGAGTTTCTGGGAGTTCCCTGTCAATATACTGCTGTAGTCATTTTTGAATGATCTTTGGCAAAATTTTGCTTGCATGTGATATTAATGATAGTGTTTGATAATTTCCTTGGATCACCTTTCTTGGGAATAGGCATAAATACAGATCTCTTCCAGTCGGTTGGCCAGATAGCTATCTTCCAAATTTTTGGCATAGACAAGTGAGCACTTCCAACACTTCATCAGTTTGTTAAAACATCTCAATTGATATTCTGTCAGTTTCCAGAGCCTTGTTTTTTGCCAATGCCTTCACTGCAGCTAGGCCTTCTTTCAATACCATTGGTTCCTGATCATAGGTTACTTCCTGAAGGGGTTGAACGCTGACCACTTCTCTTTGGTATTGTGACTGTGTATTCCTTCCATCTTCTTTTGATGCTTCTTGCATCATTTAATATTCTCCCCATAGAATCCTTCAGTATTGCAACTCGAGGTTTGAGTTTTTTTCTTCAGTTCTTTCCCCTTGAGAAATGCTAAATTTGTTCTCTCCTTTTAGGTTTCTATTTCCAGGTCTTTGCACATGTCATCATAATACTATACTTCATCTTTTCGAGCTGCCCTTTGAAATCTGTTCAGCTCTTTTACTTCATCATTTTTTCCTTTTGCTTTTGCTATTGGACATTCAAGAGCAAGTTTTAGAGTCTCTTCTGACATATATTTTGGTCTTTTTGTTCTCTCCTGTCTTTTTAATGACCTCTTGTTTTCTTCATGGATGATGTCTTTGATGTCATTCCACAACTGGCCTGGTCTTTGGTCATTAGTGTTCAATGCACCAAATCTATTCTTGAGATGGTTTCTAAATTCAGACGGGATATAGTCAGCATCATACTTTGGCTTTTCTAGGCTTGTTTAAATTTTCTTCAGTTTCAACTCGAACTTGCATATGAGTAATCGACGGTCTGTTCCACAGTCTGACCCTGACCTTGTTTTGAATGATGGTATTGAGCTTTTCCATCGTCTCTTTCAGCAGATGCAGTTGATTTGATTTCTATGTATTCTGTCTGGTGAATACCATGTATTCCTGTTGTTGTTGTTAGGTGCCGTCGAGTTGGTTCCAGCTCATAGCAACCCTATGCACAACAGAACGAAACACTGCCCGGTCCCACAGCATCCTTTCAATCGTTGTTATGCTTGAGCTCATTGTTGCAGCCACTGTGTCAATCCACCTTGTTGAGGGACTTCCTCTTTTCCGCTGACCCTGTACTCTGCCAAGCATGGTGTCCTTCTCCAGGGACTGATCCCTCCTGAAAACATGTCCAAAGTATGTAAGATGCAGTCTCGCCATCCTTCCCTCTAAGGAGCATTCTGGCCGTACTTCTTCCAAGACAGATTTGTTCGTTCTTTTGGCAGTCCATGGTATATTCAATACTCTTCGCCAACACCACAATTCAAAGGCGTCAACTCTTCTTCAGTCTTCCTTATTCATTGTCCAGCTTTCACATGCATATGATGTGACTGAAAATACCATAGCTTGGGTCAGGCACACCTTAGTCTTTAGGGTGACATCTTCGCTCTTCAACACTTTGAAGAGGTCCTTTGCAGCAGATTTGCCCAATGCAATGCGTCTTTGATTTCTTGACTGCTGCTTCCATGGCTGTTGATTGTGGATCCAAGTAAAATGAAAGTCTTGACAACTTCAATCTTTTCTCTGTTTATCATGGTGTTGCTCATTGGTCCAGTTGTGAGGATTTTTGTTTTCTTTATGTTGAGGTGTAATCCATACTGAAGGCTGTGGTCTTTGATCTTCATTAGTAAGTGCTTCAAGTCCTCTTCACTTTCAGCAAGCAAGGTTGTGTCATCTGCATAACGCAGGTGGTTAATGAGTCTTCCTCCAATCCTGATACCCCGTTCTTCTTCATATAGTCCAGCTTCTCGTATTATTTGTTCAGCATACACATTAAATAGGTATGGTGGAAGAATACAACCCTGATGCACACCTGTCCTGATTTTAAACCAATCAGTATCCCCTTGTTCTGTCCGAACAACTGCCTCTTTCTCTATGTAAAGGTTCCTCATGAGCACAATTAAGTGCTCTGGAATTCCCGTTCTTCACAGTGTTATCCATAGTTTGTTATGATCCACACAGTTGAATGCCTTTGCGTAGTTAATAAAACACAGGTAAACATCTTTCTGGTATTCTCTGCTTTCAGCCAGGATCCATCCAACATCAGCAATGATACCCCTGGTTCCACGTCCCCTTCTGAAACCAACTTGAATTTCTGGCAGATCCCTGTCAATATATTGTTGCAGCCGTTTCGAATGATCATCAGCAAAATTTTCTTGTGTGTGATAGTAATGATATTGCTCTATAATTTCCACATTCAGTTGGATCACCTTTCTTGGGAACAGGCATAAATATGGAACTCTTCCAGTCAGTTGTCCAGGAAGCTGTCTTCCATATCTCTTGGCATAGACTAGTGAGCACCTCCAGCACTGCATCTGTTCGTTGAAACATCTCAATTGATATTCCATCAATTCCTGGAGCCTTGTTTTCGCCAATGCCTTCAGAGCAGCTTGGACTTCTTCCTTCAGTACCATCGGTTCCTGATCATATGCCACCTCTTGAAATGGTCAAATATTGACTAATTCTTTTTGGTATGACTCTGTGTATTGCTTCCATTTTCTTTTGGTGCTTCCTGTGTCGTTTAATATTTTCCCCATGGAATCCTTCACTATTGCAACTCAAGGCTTGAATTTTTTCTTCAGTTCTTTCAGCTTGAGAAATGCTGAGTGTGTTCTTCCCTTTTGGTTTTCCATCTCCAGCTCTTTGCACATATCATTATAATAAGTTACTTTGTCTTTTTGAGAGGCCCTTTGAAATCTTCTGTTCAGTTCTTTTACTTCATCAATTCTTCCTTTTGCTTTAGCTGCTTGATGCTCAAGAGCAAGTTTCAGAGTCTCCTCTGACATCCATCTTTTCTTTCTTTCCTGTCTTTTCAGTGACCTCTTGCTTTCTTCATGGATGATGTCCTTGATGTCATTCCACAATTCATCTGGTCTTTGGTCACTAGTGTTCAATCTATCAAATCTATTCTTCAGATTATCTCTAAATTCAGGTGGGATATACTCAAGGTCCTATTTTGGCTCTCGAGGACTTGCTCTGATTTTCTTCAGTTTCAGCTTGAACTTGCATATGAGCAATTGATGCTCTGTTCCATAGTCAGCCCCTGGCCTTGTTCTGACTGATGATATTGAGCTTTTCCATCGTCTCTTTCCACAGATGTAGTCAATTTGATTCCTGTGTGTTCCATCTGGTGAGGTCCATGTGTATAGTCACCATTTTTGCTGGTGAAAGAAGGTATTTGCAATGAAGAAGTCGTTGGTCTTGCAAAATTCTATCATTTGATCTCTGGCATTGTTTCTATCTCCAAGGCCATATTTTCCAACTACTGATCCTTCTTCTTTGTTTCCAACTTTCACATTCCAATCGCCAGTAATTATCAATTCATCTTGATTGCATGTTCGATCAATTTCAGACTGTAGCAGCTGATAAAAATCTTCTATTTCTTCATCTTTGGCCCTAGTGGTTGGTGCATAAATTTGAATAATAGTCGTATTAACTGGTCTTCCTTGTAGGTGTATGGTTATTATTCTATCACTGACAGCGTTGTACTTCATGATAGATCTTGAAACATTCTTTTTGACGATGAATGCAACACCATTCTTCTTTGAGTTGTCATTCCCAGCATAGTAGACTATATGATTGTTTGATTCAAAATGGCCAATACCAGTCCATTGCAGCTCATTAATGCCTAGGAGGATATGGATGTTTGTGCGTTCTGGCAGTCTGCTTCTGAAAAGCATTCATTAGCCAGTGAAAACCTTCTGAATAGCAGCAGAACATTGTCTGATATAGTGCTGGAAGATGAGCCCCCCAGGTTGGAAGGCACTCAAAAGATGACTGGGGAAGAGCTGCCTCCTCAAAGTAGAGTCAACTTTAATGATGTGGATGGAGTAAAGCTTTCGGGACCTTCATTTGCTGATGTGGCATGACTCAAAATGAGAAGAAACAGCTGCAAACATCCATTAGTAATCGGAACCTGGAATGTACGAAGTATGAATCTAGGAAAATTGGAAAATACCATGTATAGTCACTGTTTATGTTGGTGAAAAAGGTATTTGCCATGAAGAAGTCGTTGGTCTTGCAAAATTCAGTCCTGCCATCTCTGGCATCGTTTCTATCACCACGGCCATATTTTCCAACTGCTGATCCTACTTCTTTCATTCCAACTTTTGCATTCCAATCACCAGTAATTACCAGTGCATCCTGATTGCATGTTCGATCAATTTCAGACTGAAGAAGTTGGTAAAATCTTCAATTTCTTCATCTTTGGCCTTAGTGGTTGGTGGGTAAATTTGTATAATAGTTGTATGAACTAGTCTTCCTTGTAGGCTTATGGATATTTTCCTATCACTGACAGTGTTGTACTTCAGGATAAATCTTAAATGTTCAAGAAAGAGGTTTATCTGTGTTTTATTGACTGTGCAAAGGCATTGGACTATATGGATCATAACAAATAAATGGATAACATTGCAAAGAATAGGAATTCCAGAACACTTGATTGTGTTCATGAATAACCTGTATGTAGACCAAGAGGCAGTTGTTTGAACAGAACGAGGGGATATTGCATGCTTTAAAATCAAGAAAGGTGTGCATCAGGGTTGTATCTTTTTACTGTAATTATTCAACCTGTATGCTGAGCAAATGATCTGAGAAGCTGGAATATATGAAGTAGAATGAGGTTTCAGGATTGGAAGAAGACCTGTTAACAACCTGTGTTATGCAGATGCTTGCTGAAAGTGAAGAGGACTTGAAGCACTTGCTGATGAAGGTCAAAGACTATGGCCTTCAGTGCGGATTAGATCTTAACATGAAGAAAAAAAAAAAATCCTCACAACTGGACCAATAAGCAACATCATGATAAAAAGGCGAAAACAATGAAGTTGTAAAGGATTTCATTTTACTTGAATCCACAATCGGCACCCATGGAAGCAGCAGTCAAGAAATCAAATGATAAAATGCACTGGGCAAACCTGCTGGCAAAGACCTCGTTAAAGTGTTGAAAATCAAAGATGTCACTTTAAGCACTAAGGTGTGCCTGACTCAAACAATGGTATTTTCAATCTCCTCATCAGCATGTGAAAGCTGAACAATGAAAGGGAAGACCGAAGAAGGATTGATGCCTGTGAATCATAGCGTTGGCGAAAAATATTGAGTATACCATGGAATTCCAGAAGAATGAACAAATCTGTCTTGGAAGAAGTACGGCCAGAATGCTCCTTAGACACAAGGACGGTGTGACTTCATCTATTTCGGACATGTTATTAGGAAGGGCTGGTCTTTGGAGAAGTGCATCATGCTTGGTAACGTAGATAGCCAGTGAAAAAGAGGAAGACCCTCAACAAGATAGATTGACACAGTGACTGCAACAATGGTCTCAAACATAGCAATGATTGTAAGGATAGTGCAGGACTGGGCAGTGTTTTTTTTCTGTTGTATATAGAGTCACTGTGAGTCGGAACTATTTAGATGACCCCTAACAACAATAACAAATTATCATCCATTGCATGCACATTATCGTTCTTAGATTATAGTGTTTTAAGTTAGAGAAATAATGCCAGTACTTTTCAGAGGGCATTGACTAATACAAGTCAATATGCAGTTAACACTATACCTTAAAGCACAATGAAAAATTCCTTATGCTGATGTTAATAGGGAGGTATATCACTAACCTTTATGCATTGATCACTTACATATATCTAGCACTTTAATCAATGGAGGAGTCCATGTTAAACTTTGATTGTCTTACCTCATAATAATTTCATGAAGTGGCAACAATTATTATCTGATTTAAAAATAAGGAAACCAAAGTTCTTTATAAAGAACATTCCCAATGTGTGATAAGAATTTTAACCTGATGCAGTGAATGAATTAGCACATCAACGTTTCCTTTTAATTATTCATCTCAAGCTTCTTGTGGCAATTGTCTTACCTAGATTTAGATGGTCATGATTAGCCTGAATTAATGGCCTTGGTTGTTTACATTTTGCTTTCATATACTTAATTCATATCTTGATACTGGCAGTTATTCAACTTCTTTTGATAGATTATATCCTTTAAATACAAATATGATGCTAGAAATTTCCTTTGAGCATGTTTTTCAAACATTGAACATCCATGTCATTGTATCATTCACAAGCAAAGGTCAGAAGTGTGGTCTGTTACTGTGCAGTATAGGAAACTCAATGGGTCAGTGTAAAATTAGAGTTATAACTTTGGCATTCTTCACATAATGGGATTCTACACAGGCATGTTTCTGATTAACATTGCACTGTTAATAATTACTGTACAGAAGCAGTAAGGAGTATTTTATAGGTTCTGGATTGAGTGCAATTTTATATTTTCTACCAGTGACCTAGAAGATAGAATAAACTATAAATATGTGGGGGTGGCTAGCCCTTTAGGGGAGAAGAGTATAATTTAAATTGACCTTGACAAGTTGGAAGAGTAGTCAGAAATAATGAAAATCCTGAGGTCAGGTATAAAGCAGGAACTACTATAAGGAAAAACATGAGACATACAAGACAGGTAATGACTAATTAGGCATAAGGGTGGCAGAAAAGACCCTAGAGATCACAGAGGACAAGAATTGAACAAAATTCAGCTCAGCACAATTCTTTCAGTGGTTTGAACACATAATGCTGAAAGGTACTATAAAAATAGAGCTATTCTGATAAAAATGGTAAGATACAACTTCATCTATATTTCACATTCATCAATTTAATGCTAAAACAGTGTGTCAAACATTGGATAACAGAAATTTGGAGAATTTGTAGAAGGCCAAAAGGATAGAAGTAAGAATTGGTAAGTGATTAGGAGATCGGGATTTTTAAGAAATAAAATAATTTTTCTACATGAGTAATTGCAAAGGAGAAGGGTGAAGAGTAATTTAATTACTGCCTTCAAGTGTATAAGAGGTAATTTTATGAAATGTCGACCAGCTGATCTCGAGTTTCATTGGCAGTCAGAACTCATGTTAGAATTTCAGTAGGCATAACATAAGTCTATGATGAAAAAAATCATAGCCTAAAGGAAAGAATATTATCTAGCATAGAGGAAAAAAGCTTATTATTAATGTTTCATTTTCTGAGAATGGAGATGTGGATTCAGGACAGTAGACAATTGGGTCTGAGCAGCAAATTCTCCAACCTCATTTCCTTTCTCAACCTACTCACAGCAAGATATAGTTTAAAATCCATCTATCCTAGTACATGTTTTGTTGGGGATCAAGCAGTTATATTTTCTTTGAGTTTTTATAGAACTAGTAGATACAAGCAAATAGCATATTAAGAATATTAGTATTAATTTACAAAAAAAGTCAATTGTACAAAAAGATGAGTTGGTATTTATCTCCCAAGTTAAATCTTCATTTTGATGTATGAATTATCCAGATACTTATCACGTCCACCCTTTCATTGCTCAATTTCTACCTTGTGGTAAGGCCTCGTTTTACATGGAAACAAAATAAATCATTTCACTGATGTGATTTAAGTGATGCAAAAACTTTCCGGAAAATATGTCCTCTATAGAATCTTGCTAGTTTGTTCCTATGTTGAAACTATTCACCATTAATATCATACCTACAGGGTTGCTATGAGTTGGAATTGAGTCGATGGCAATAGGTTTTCAGGCACTTATAGAGAAGATTTTGTATTTTAAGTAGACCAAAGGATTGTGTTGTCTAAGAGGTATAATGAATTTAGCTGGTCTGAACCTGATATACATCATCCATTTTCTAATTAAATTTGGTACCTTCTGTTGTTCCCACTGGCAGCCATAATCACAAGGTTTCAAGGTAATGGTTTAATGGAGATATAATATCTGGCCAATGGCGGAGGGAGGAGTTAAATCTATTTTGAAGCATTGGATCCTGTTCAAGTTAAGGGCATAGAGCCCTAGAAGTACAGGCATGCAGGTCACAGCAAGGTGAAAGGAATGAAGCTGCCCAAACAGAACTACTTAGCATCCAAAAAGATGAATTAAAGCTGTCACTAATTTCAATATTTTGCTATGGGCCAGCCCTGCCTACAGATGTGCCATAGAAATGGATTAACAATGAGGGGGAGCTTATGTATGTGACTCCTCATATAAGTTCTACAAACAACGGTATGCAGACAATGAGGTGAAAACAAGGTTTTTAAAAATACTATTTTATTATGAAATTACATTAGTTAAAACATAAATTTGTGATATTTCCTCAATATATTATAGACTATACCAGTGTTAAGAACCAAAAGTATTTTTGCCTTCAAAAGCAATTATATGTTCTTGCTTTAAAACGTTTTCTTAAAGGTCATCAAATAAAAACTAAATTCAAAGTAAGTTTTGCCAGAATTATATAAAGAATTTTCTAATACTTTTAGGGCCATCTGAGTAACCCTTAGAAATATCAGCATCTTTATAACTGAACAAGTCAACACCATAAAATATACTCAATTTCTCACCCTGATTGTTTCCTGATGGATTCATTGATCATCTATTCAGTCTTGCTTCATGTACTTCATAAAGCATCAAGTATAAGTGAGGAAAAAATTAATTTAATTTACATAATCCAGACTAGTGGAATTGAATATGTGTATGTGTGTATATGTTTGTTCCTAATTTCTGGTCCATATTTTGCTGCATTCAAGGAGCTTAATATCTATGGGGAAAGCAGATCCATGAAAAAAAAGTTATACTAGAGAATGGAAGAAGATAAGTGTGGTAGACAAAAGGAGTGGCAAGAATCAGACCAAGGCAGCGGGGAAGATTTCACAGAGAAAATGTTTTATCACTCAGCAACAATGAAGCTGCACATACCATGCCATCTATTCTCTTCATGCCTTTGTTCCTGCTGTGCCCTTTTGCCCTCCCTCCCATTGTCACACATGTGATTGCTCTTTTTCCATTAAGACTGAGTTCAATTGGCCTCTTTACAATCCTTCAGGCTCCCAAGTATGCACATTTCTCTCATCATATGTCTACATTGAATTTAATTATTTGTTTATATTTCTATCTCCCAGACAAGACCTTTTCGTAAAGACCTGTTACTCTATTATCTACATAGAAAATAATAAATATTCCTCAACTAAGAAACAGATGAATGTAAGAACACTTGAGATGATGCAAGTTGCAGAAAGTTAATTCAAACCCCTTTACTTGAGCCAAAACAATTATTTTTATTGGCAGTGAAACTGAAAAGCACAGAACTTCAGTTCTTGCTTGATCCAGGAATAAAATGATATCAGCAGATATTAGAACTCACTCTTTTTTTTATCTCTTACTTCAACCTTCCTACATGTTGAGTTCATTGCCAGGCAAATATAAGTTGCTATGGAATAAAGAAGCTCTCTCTCTCTCTCTCCCCCAGAATGCTATTGAATGTATTGTCATATTTCTGAGGTTTTTCATATTGGCTGTTACAGTCAACATCGGTATCTTAGTCATCTAGTGCTGCTATAACAGAAGTACCACATGTATGTGGCTTTAACAAAGGGAAGTTTATTTCCTCACAGTAACCAAACCAAAAACCAAACCCACTGCCATTGAGTCGATTCTGACTCACGGCGAATCCTCTCAGTAAGATAGCTAAAAGTCCGAATTCAGGTCATCAGCTCTAGAGGAAAGGCACTCTCTTTGTTGGCTTTCTCATCAATGTTCCCTGGGACTAGGCGCTTCTCTGAGCAGGAACCCTGGGTCCAAAGGATCAGCCCTGTTCCTGGTGTTTCTTTCTTGGTGGTATGAGGTCCCCCTGTCTCTGCTCGCTTCTCTCTTTTATATTTTGAGATTGCCTCAAGACACAATCCATTCTTACAGGTTGAGTCCTGCCTCACACAACTGCCACCCATCCTCCCTCATTAACATCATAGAGGCAAGATTTACAACATATGGGAAAATCACACAATACCAGAATCATGGCCCAGCCAAATTGATACATACATTTTGGCTGGGGGGGGGGGTGCGAGGGAGGGACATAATTCAATCTATGACAATTGATACTAGGGAAAAAAATGTAATGTGGCTTTGCCACATAAAACCTACACTCTCCCATTAAAACTAAGGACTATGTTAACTTTGTTAATCCCACATAGTTGCAAGAACCTGTGGCAACTTATTTTTCAGAGGAAAATAGTGGCCATGTGGTCTTCTGTGTTGAAAAGTATTCCAAATTCTACAGAACAACTTTCAAAAGTTCTAAAGAAGGGAAAGAAACCTGGAGATATCTTAGGTCAAAGAAAAACAAAACCCGATTCTTCAACTGTTTTGTTTACAGAGTTTGTTTTCAAGGATAGTTATGTGTTGATTTTAACAGGCCATATTCTTTGATCACAAAAGATATCTGATGAAAAAAGAGCTTTCTGAAAGGTAAGTGTTAAGAAAGTGAGATCTGAACGTGAAATGCAATCACAATTTTGGTAATGGTACGTCTAATCAAATACGTTGCTCTTAAGGTAAAAAAAAAAAAAAAACTTCATAATTAGACAATTTTTGGATTTTCTCATTCCTTGACATAATCAGCCATGTTTAGTTTTAAACATACTATTTTTACAGACATGTTAACATAATTCATGCACACATTTAAGTGATTCGTTATTTGTACCTTGCACTTCTGTGCCTAGCTAAATTGTTATACTTTTTTCCAAATATTAAATTGCCTTAATAGTGTTTTCCTAATCTAAAGTATTAAAATAAGTGAAATGGATTACCACATATGAATTACAAATACAAAAGATGACAATAAAATTGGCTTTTGTTGGATTTAATTTGATGTCAATCTTCTTCAGATAATAAACACGATTCAAGTATAATATCTCTTTTTTCCTTAAAAAACAAAAAAAGAAAAAAAAAGATCAAGTGCAATTAACTCTTAAGGATAATGTAGAGGTAATCCTCAATTCTCATTTTAACCTTTTCAAATGAACACTTTTGGCAAAATTACTGAATGAAAATAATTCAGACTATTTAAAATTTTCTTATTATTTAGACTTTGCAGTCTTAAACACGTGATAAAAATTTTAATAAACAAATAATGCCGTGTGGTAATTAACAATGTGAAAAATTAGCCCCCAAATAATTTAGACTGGATTTTCTTAGGTTTGTAGGATGTTATGCATGCACATGTTGAAAAAAATTTTATAACAGTTTATAAGGTAAGACAATTTTATTTCCATCCCTTGCAACCTCTAGTCTCATTCTCCTGAGATGACTTCTTCAGGGGTTTCTAATTTTTTTTTTTCTAATACTGGTTGCATCCATAATTCTAAATCATATGATTATTCTTCTATTCTTAATTTATTGACTCAAGGCAGTATCTACTGATTTTTAATATGAAAAAAATA
This sequence comes from Loxodonta africana, assembly GCF_030014295.1. Classification (NCBI taxonomy): domain Eukaryota; kingdom Metazoa; phylum Chordata; class Mammalia; order Proboscidea; family Elephantidae; genus Loxodonta; species Loxodonta africana. The sequence continues at coordinate 156,340,574 of NC_087342.1, read as the reverse complement.
GAATTTTAATCTCATTTGTATTAGGTGTATAATCACCTATTTCTATACTAAAAAAGAATGAGATCATTACATAGTATCAAAAAACAAAACAACTCTTTTTCAAATCTGGGGGTTTTAAATGCTTACCATTGCTCACTGAACTCTGTAGGCACACATGATTTTGAAATTCGAGGTTCTTTAATGCTCAGGTTAATATTTTAGCTAGATCTTTTATCACTACTCTACATAGACCATAGTTTCTCCTGACAAATACTGTTTTCTTGAAGAACAATTACTTCCACTGCTTTGCCTTTGCTTGTGTTACTTCCCTTCCACAGGACACACACCTGTTGAGTTCCTACACATTCTTCCAGGCCCAGAAGTTACTTCCTTCTACAAATCTATTATCTCCCAACCAAAAGTCATCTCTCTGACTTTTTAGTTATCATAGACCTCCTTGCACCTAATTTATAATGCTATCTGCCTTAGCTTGCAATCATTTTAGGATTTATATTTTCTTAGTTAAGTCGTAAGCTCCTCAGAATCAGGGACCAGGTCATCTATATCATTTTATCACTTAATGTCACCCGGTTCAGTATATGTCACATATTAGTTGATTATTAAATATTCTTTTACTATTAAATGAATGTATGTATGAATATTAAGATCTTCCTGAGACAAAAAGGTGTTCTTTACTCCTATATGACTATAAAGTGTCGTGATGCAACTTACGTAATATATTTCATATTGTCAGAAAAATATATTTGTGGAGTAGAAAGAGTATTGGTAGTATATGATAGATAGCTAGTAGTATTTAGTCACTATTTGCAATTGGTAGAGTTTTGAAAATCAAGGAAATTTATTAATTCTTGAGTGTTTTGGGCTCAGATCATCAGAGCAACTGCACCTCCTTCAGTGCATTAAGGGCAAGATAAAAATTTTCAGAACAGTTCCATTTGTGACTCCCACGTTTAAGCTTTCAGGGAGAGGCAAATATAAGTTATTATTGGTAAAAAGATAAAATTTCACATTTAGGTCAGAAGCCATATTATTGAGTTGATTTTCATGATTTTCTTTCATAGGAAATAAAATAAAACTGAATATGTATATACATATAAATGTGTGTGTTATTTTTGATTAAAAAACATAGAAAAACATCACATACACTATTTTTTTCTCTTAATTTTAACAAGTTATTCAGTAAGGAGAATACTATGAAATATAAATTTTGAAAAACTTTGAAATTAGATAGAAAATTATTATTAGAAATTTAAAGGAAAAAGGATAAGGAAAGAGATGAAGGTCAAAGTAAGAAAAAAAATTGAATAAGCCAAATAAAGGGAATGCAAATAGCATAGATTGCCCTAGTCTATGTCCTACCACTGGTATTCTACCCCTTAAGTCCTCTAGCATTTTCAGATGACCTGCAAAGTAAGCAGTTCAGGATGCCTGCCTGGGTCCCTGGTGGTGCAGTGGTTAAGCATTTGGCTGCTAACCAAAAGGCTGGCAGTTTGAATCCACCGGCTGCTCCTTGGAAACTTTATGGGACAGATCTGCTTGTCCTGTAGGGTTCCTGTGAGTTGGCATTGACTTCAAGGCAATGGGTTCAGTTTTTGTTTTTAGTTTGCTTTGTAGGATGCCTACCAGAGGCTTTCAATGTCATAAGGAGTGTTCCAGGAAGGTGGATGGAGGTACAAAGATATGATGATATTTTACAAAGGATCATGGTCTATTTAACAATTAATCTACAAGGTTTTTCATCAAACTTTATGGAGTGGAAAGTTACTTAGGAAAGTACATTGAAAAAGTGTGATAAGCATCAAAGAAGGTTCTATTCTCTTACAAAACTCAACATTGACCAACTATTTCAATGCGGACATGGAGACTGCTATCGTATTAAACTTACATATCACATTACACCATCCCTTTTGAAAGGCAAGACATAAGGAAACTGAATAGCTCAGAAGACTGTGGTTGTAAGGGTTCTACCCCTTCACTTCTTCATACCCCTACACTAGCCACATATTGTTGTGTCCTGAGTAAATTGCCCTCAACCTAATACTATCCTTGATCACCCTGTATAAAGAATCAGAAAGATTGTAGCCTCACAGGTTGTAATGCCGAAATTCTGTCAGTTTGCTATCCAAGTTACTGATAACTGTCAGTGAATTTAGCAGCAGGTTTAGGTAACTAAGCTTTGAGAAAACTAAAGAACATTTGGTGACACATTATTTTAGTTAGTTTACATTAAACCATGATTTACTAGTTTAGGTTTTGTTAAAAAAAATATACTATATGTAGTTTCTAAATGAAGAGGTAAGAGCACATTTTAGAATAATTAAAAAAATAATAATAAATTGCCATAAACAGTAACTTTGGGATTCATGATTTATGCCAATTAATAACCACAGTCCACAGTATTGGCACCCTAAGAATACAAAAGAAAAGATGATGTTTAAACTCAAACAGATCACGATTTGGCTCCATTTGAATGAATAAATAAATCAGTGAATGCTTCTTATTCTATTTAGCATTTTCCATTATTTCCTCCCATTCAGAGGTTACTCAGTCACCCAAGCCCCAAAAATGAGTCTTTCTGAATCCTTCCCTTTCTTTTCGCTTCCACGCTAAACAGATCTCTAAATTTTAATTTTTTTTTTTTTATGTCGTACATAATATCTCTGGAACTCTCCATTTCTAGCGCTACTGTGTACTTCAATTCCTTTTTTATTTTTTTCGCAATTCACAAAAATTTAATTTGCACCCAACGTTTCCTTACTTCATGGAACCCATGGCACTCTGTTCATCTAAACTGCAATGCCTCATGTGCGACCCACACATTATGTTCCAGATGCATGCTCATTAGTGACCAGAGTGGTATTAGAAATGGGTATATTGGATCATTTAATATCATTGTTCTTATGTTCAGAAAAAAAGAAATTGAGGTACTTTTTTTCCCATTAGAGTTGATAGGTCTTGAAAGGCTAAATTTTCATTAGGAAGGCAAAAGTATTCTAATAAATTCTCTGTTTCTGTGAAGAAAGGCTATGAACAGAAATGTTTAAACTTTGGCCACCATCACCATCTTTCCAGGGTGAAACCATATGGTCCATGTGAGCTCACCTACTCTGCTCTTTTCTTTCTTTTGATATTTTTATTGTATTTTATATGAGGGTTTACAGAACAAATTAGTTTCTCATTAAACAATTAATACACATGTTGTTTTGTGACATTGGTTGGCACCCACTTCTCGACCATGAGTTCCTTCTTACCAGCTTTCCTGTCACCTCCTGCTTTCTAGCCCTTGCCCCTGGGCTGGTGCACCCATTCAGTCTCATTTTGTTTTATGGGCCTGTCTAATCTTTAGTTCTAGGGTGAACATCAGGAGTGACTTCAGTAATGAGTTAAAAGGTAGTTTCAGGACCATACTCTTGCAGTTTCTCCAGTCTCTGTCAGAAAAGTTTTTTTTTCTTTTTTTTTTTGAGTTAGAATTTTGTTCTATATTTTTCTGCAGGTCTAATTGGGACCCTCTATTATGATCCCTGTCAGAGAAGTTGGTTGTGGTAGCTGGGCACCAACTAGTTGTGCTAGACTCAGTCTGGTGGAGATTGTGAAATTTGCCTCATTTTTTTTTTTTTTAACATTTTTGTAAGTGAATTATCTTTCTACCTCATAAATCTGGTCAGACCACATAAACTCTTTGCCATATGCTACAGAGTAGATTCCAGCTCATAGTAACCATGAAGGATAGTACAGAAATTCCCCATAGGGTCTCCAAGTTTGTAATCTTTATGGAAGCAGACTGCCACATCTTTCTTCCTTGAAGCATCTCGTGGATTGAAACTGCAGACCTTTCAGTTAGCAGCTGAGCTCGTAACCACAGCTGGTGGGTTCGAACGCCTGGGTTTTCAGTTCTGACTAGGGTCACAATACATGGTCCTGGATAGAATGTCAGAAAAATGTGGAGCAAAACTCAAATTAAAAAAAAAAAAGCCAGACCAATTGGAATAGTAGAGAACGGGGGATATCCTGAGACTATTGCCCTGAGATATTCTTTAAACCTAGAACTGAGCCAATCTCCTGAGATCACCTTTTACTGAAATAGCAGAGTACCACGCAAAATAAAAGATATTACCCGTAAGTTCGGTGTTCTACTTAAAAACCATCTGTATGGGACTGAAAGGCGTGCGAAAGCTGGACAATGAACAAAGAAGGCCAAAGAAAAATTGGTGCCTTTGAATTGTGGTGTTCGTGAAGAATATTGAATATACAATGGACTGGCAAAAGAATGAACAAATCTGTCTTGGAAGATGTACAACCAGAATGCTCCTTAGAAGCAAGGATGGAGAGACTATGTCTTACATACTTTGGACATGCTGTCAGAAGAGATCAGTCCCTGGAGAAGGACATCATGCTTGGTTAAGTACAAGGTCAATGAAAAAGAGGAAGACCCTCAATGAGATAGGTTGACACAGTGGTTGCAACAATGGGCTCAAGTATAACGATTGTGGTCATGGTGCAGGATCGGACAGTGTTTCGTTCTGTTGTATACAGGGCTGCTATGAGTCAGAACTGACTCATTCTGTTGTATGTAGGGTTGCTGTAAGTTGGAACTGACTCGATGGAACCTAACAACAAAAAACAACAGCAAGGAGACCAAAAGATCAACAATTATTCAAAAGCAATGATGAGAAAATAAAGGAGCAGAGAAACTAGAGTCCTGGAAATAGAACAAAAACAGAACATAATTAAAGAGAATGTTGACACATTGTGGTAAGTGTAACTGACACCCCTGAAAAATTTATGTGGAATTTTTGTCAAATGGGAACCTAACTTGCTGTGTAAAGTTTCACCAAAATTCAATAAAATATTATTAAAAAAAAAAAACAACAGGTAAAATCAGCCTTTTTTACTACTGATCCAACATAATTGCTATTCTTTCTGAGTTACTAAGGTTAGTACCCTATGTGCAATTATGTTACATAATCTTATGATATTTTACAATTGTTTTAAAATAAGTCCCTTGTTCTCTCTAAAAAAAAAAAAAAAATTACACCTGGATAGCGGGTGTACTGATGCTATGTAGCCAAATAAAGATGTTTACCCAACTTTGACCCATCTGCATCTTGACATACAGTTATAAAATTCTTGAAGTTATCCTTTTAATCATATCTATAGAATTAAACGGAAAATTATACCCATAGTTGTTATTTTTTTTCTTTCTTTTTTTATGTGTGAATAAGGGAAAGGAAAAAGAAAGGATTATTTTGGTTTTTAGTTTTTCTTTCTAAAATTTTACTATAGATTTATTATGTCTGACATGAAACTCACCAGCCACTCCTTGGAAATCCTATAGGGCAGTTCTACTCCATCCTGTAGGGTCACTATGAGCCTGAAATAGTCTGCTTCACCTTCATTACATTGCCTTTGCTCTGAAGTTTGCATTCTTTGAAGCCCCAAAATGTATTATGATACAGATATGGACCTATTTAGAATTAATGTGTGTAACTTTAAATCATTCCAGTATTCTGTAAATTCTATTAGGACAGCAATTTTTGCCTATTTTATCTACAGTTTTATCCCTGGCACCATGAAAGTACATGGCACATATTAATAGCTCAATAAATATTTGTGTAATTAAATAATTCCACAATTATTTGGTTGAAGGGAAGTGGGTTGATAAAACTTTCAATGAGGTCATTTCTAATATTCTATATTTAAAAAGCAATGTTTTATCTGTGGTACTTGTTGTTTTATGTATATATTATTAATGCCTATAGAGTAGATTTTGTGTAGAAAACCAAAGAAATTAGTACTAGGAAACATATTGGAGGTTATAATATTCATCATTTATTGGTCTACAGATTGGAAATTTGAAGAAAGAAAGTGAGTAAGGACATAAAGTATATTAGTAAGTGACCACTAATCAAAGCTCAGGTCTGCAAACTTACAGCTCTATGTCTGGCCTCCAGTTTTTCTCTACTAAAAATAGTATTTGTATCTAAATAAAGCATGGATTTTAGTTAATAAAAAGGTATTTATACTGGTTCAATAATTATAACAAATGTACCATACTAATGTAACATGTAAAATATAGGGAAAACTAGGTGTGGGGTGTATGGGAATTCTATGTACTATTATCACAATTTTTTGGTTAACTTAAAATCATTAAAAAATTAAAAATTTTAAAAACTATATAATTTGTTCTCAACATAAAAATAGATTACTAGCATCATTTACAAATACTGTTCTTGTTAAACAGATGGAATGGAAGATTAACAGAATCTGTTTCAATCCATGTATATTAATCCCAGTACAGGAACCGAGGCTCCTAAATGACTCTTGTTTTTCTTTCAATTGTGACATATTTACAAGGTCTTGTATATTGATAGATTACAATTATGACATTTTCTTACCCTATTTGTAATTAATTGATCACACTTACAGAAGATGCCTGTTTCAATACTGTGAATCAAATAACTATATAATAAACACCAACTTGTAACTGTTGCCTCTAGTTTTTTTCACACTAAATTCCACTTACTTTAAAGAAGACATTTTGAGAAGTAAGAAGTATGTACCCTTGACTGCATATTTAGATGATATGGCACTTTTATTTTGTGTGTGTGGTTGTTAATTTACTTTTAATGTCAAAAATATACCCAGGTACTTTGAGACATTTTAACATTCTTCATTATAAAAATTAGAACAAGTCCAGAAATTCTCATGCATTCCTTATACAGTGTCTTATTTTTGAAAATTTGCGTTCTAGTCACAGACTGGAAAAAGTGTTGCTGAATCTGAGATTCTTCATGGTTAACTGCAGTGTAAAGTAGTCAATAAAGACACAACTGGAAGGACGGAAAGACTACTTAGAAGAAAACAGAAACCATTAAAAGGGATGGAATATTAAGTCAATCAAGAAATTACATGGCCTTAAAAAACTTTATCTAAAATAACCAATGGGATTTGATGACAGGGCAATAAACATGTTCAAGGTTATATGGTACTATTCTTGACACTAAAGACAATTCAAGACAAAAAGTATTACAGCCTTTCTACTGTTGCCATCTTTAGGCCACCAAAAGAGGCAAAGAAAATATGTTTAAATATGTGTATTTTCTTTTTATGTTGCACATTGGAGTTTCCACTGGTATTTGTGAAAATAACATTTTAAAACTTATAAAGAAATTGAATAAAAGTAACTTCTCACTAAGGTAATCAGCTTTACCTTTGTAAGTATTTTCATAGGCTTTTACTGGGCAAAGTTTTGGAATGTTTCTCCATATTTTGTAGCCTGGCTCAACCAAATGTTTTTATAACTTCGTGCACATGTCAAAGGTCCTCTGCGGGAATTCTGTGGGAAATATGCAGACTGACCTGCACATAAGGAACAAGGAAAACATCACAGCATGGGATGGGATAGAAGTTAAAATGAAATATTTGCAGCTCTGTGCATGGTTCTTTTAAACCTTCCATAGGAGGTCTGTGTTATGCTGACAGAGAAGTCACATTTTTATGGTTAGGATGCTGTTTAGAATTAAACACTGTCTGAGCATGATTCTCTGTACAGATTTAGAATTCATTAAATAGTACGTTAAAAGAACTGTGGTATTTGAGACTTTGTCACTTAAATCAATTTTCTTTTGCTGTAACTTACCAAAGTTGGGGCCGGAGGGAGATACGGACCATCCCTTTTGATCTTTGTTGGCTGATATCTTATAATAAATGGAAACTAAAATGTGCTGTCAGAAGTTGATGTCAATTCTTCACTGTTATGCATTTAGCTGCCAAAATGATCACTGGTTGTTACCTTTAACAACAAAAAGAATGTCAGTGTCAAATTATGGGAAATTCTACTAGCTTAAGTTTCCCGAGATCTATTAAAAATTTCTACACTTTCAAGAAAAATCCCAGCACAATTTTTTTTTAGTACACTTAATTTTTAAATGATTTAACCATTACATGCTCTGATGATTGGAAGGAAAACATTGGGATTTCAATGATAATATTTTTAAAAGCTGTCATGAAAGATCACTGCTTGCACTAAGTTGTTTTTTGTTTGATCACATGAGGACTTCTAATAATTTTGTTTCTGAGTTATTAATTTCACTAAAGTATTTTAAAAGGAGAAGAGGAGAAATGAGTAAAGTGTGAGAGGGGTGGAAAGGCCACAGCTATCACTGCAGGATTAAAGAGAAAAGTTGGATGTTAAACCACTTTAAAGAGACAGGATTAATAAGAATATTTTGTCTGTTAACAATAAGTGTTTATCTTTAAAATTAAGCTCCAATCCAAATCACAGGTTTAAATTTTGTGTTGTGATTTCAAAGAAGTAAGTGCACTGACTATAAAAAGTGTCTCCTTTGTCCACACAGCATAAAATCCTGCAAATCTTCATTTTAAAGTTTATCAAGATCCACTAAATAGAACACAGAAAGGTGATCCTGTCCATTGTCAGAGCTTTCAATTTATCCAATGACTTAAGACATACGATCTTTGTGTTTTGGTGTATTCTTCTCTAAAATAGTTATGATTATGATTTGTCTTATCCCAAGGGTCTTAATTAAATGATTAAAACAAACAAACAAACAAAAATCCATTGCCATAGAGTAGATTCTGACTCATAGCGACCCTATATAGGACAAAGTAGAACTGCCCCAAGGAGTGGATGATGGATTCATACTGCCAACCTTTTGGTTAGCAGTTGAGCTCTTAACCACTGTGCCACCAGGGCTCATGGATGTAAAATCTGTAAATTAAAAGGTGTTTTTTTTAATTAGGAAAAGTATTTGTTTATTTGTATGATATTTTCTGGATGTTAGGAATATTTCCCCAAAGTACTTGACATGGGATAGAATAAATGATAAATAAATTGATAATCTTATTAACTTTCTGAATATGGATGAATGTCTGAACTAGCAGAGCTGGGGCAACAAAAGAAAACAAAAATACTCAGGGAACAAAATCCACACATAGACACACACACACACAAAAGTTTATATTCTTTGTCCTTAATCCTCTATGAAATATGTAAAACTGTGATCATGGATTATTCACATTCCGTCTTATTTTCTTGCAGCTTTTAACACTTTTTCCATGAAGTAGTTGTTTTTGTGTGCTGTTGAGTAGATTCTGACCAGTAGGCAAAGCAGAACTGCCCCATAGAGTTTCCAAGCAGTGGCTGGTGGATTCAAACAGCCAACCTGTTGTTAGCAGCCTGAGCTCGTAAATACTTTGCCACCAGGGCTCCAATTAGACAAATTATATTGTGCCCTTTCTCAAAACTCATGTTGAAGAATTTTCTTAACTACATGAAAATCTAAATTAACCATTCCTCAGTAAATTTCTAAGTATACACCCACACATATGTCAGTTTATCACACTCTGAGGGCTTGTGTGTTGCTGTGATACTGGAAGCTATGCCACTGGTATTCACATACCAGCAGGGTCACCTGTGGTGGACTGGTTTCAGTTGAACTTCCAGGCTAAGACAGACTAGGAAGAAGGACCCGGCAGCATATTTCTGAAAAGAATTAGCCAGTGAAAACCTTATGAACAGCAGCAGAACACTGATACAGTACCGGAAGATGAGCCCCTCCGGTTAGAAGGGACTCAAAATATGACTGGGGAAGAGCTGCCTCCTCAAAGTAGAGTCAACCGTAATGACATGGATGGAGTCGAGCTTTTGGGACCTTCATTTGTTGATGTGGTACGATTCAAAAAGAGAAGAAATAGCTGCAAACATCCATTAATAATCAGAATGTGGAGTGTACTAAGTATGAATCTAGGAAAATTGGAAATTGTCAAAAATGAAATAGTACTCATAAAAATTGATATCTGAGGCGTTAGCTGAAATGGACTGGTGTTGGCCATTTTCAATCAGACAATCATGTGGTCTACTATGCCAGAAATAACAAATTAAAGGGAATGGTGTTGCATTCATCATCAAAAAGAACATTTCAAGATCTATCCTGAAGTACAATGCTGTCAGTGATAGGATAATATCCATAAGCCTACAAGGAAGACTAGTTAATACAACTATTATACAAATTTACCCACCAACCACTAAGGCCAAAGATGATGAAATTGAAGTTTTTTACCAACTTCTGCAGTCTGAAATTGTTCAAACATGCAATCACATTGAAGTGATAATTACTGTTGACTGGAACGTGAAAGTTGGAAACAAAGAAGAAGGACTGGTAGTTGGAAAATATGGCCTTGGTGACAAAAACCATGCACATGAAAGAATTTTGCAAGACCAATGACTTCTTCATTGAAAATACCTTTTCACCAACATAAATGGCAACTATACACATGGAACTCACCAGATGGAATACACAAGATTAAATTGACTACGTCTGTGGAAAGATGATGGAAAAGCTCAATATTATCAGCCAGAACAAGGCCAGTGGCCGACTGTGGAACAGTTCATCAACTGTTCATATGCAAGTTCAAGTTGAAACTGAAGAACATTAGATCAAGTCCACGACAGCCGAAGTATGATCCTGAGTATATCCAACATGAATTTAGAGAGCATCTCAAGAAGAGATTTGACACATTGAATACTAATGATCAAAGACCAGACATCAAGGACTTCATACATGAGGAAAGCAAAAGGTCATTAAAAAGACAGGAAAGAAAAAAAAGACCAAAATGGTTGTCAGAAGAGACTCTGAAATTTGCTCTTGAAGGTCGAGTAACTAAAGTGAAAGGAAGAAATGGTGAAGTAAAAGGAAGAAAAGGTGAACAGAAGATTTCAAAGTGCAGCTCAAGAAGAAAAAGTAAAACGTTGTAATGACATGTGTAAAGACCTGGAGGTAGAAAACCAAAAGGCAAGAACACATTCAGCATTTCTCAAGCTGAAAGAACTGAAGAAAAAATTCAAGCCTCGAGTTGCAATATTGAAGGCTTCTATGGGTAAAATATTAAACGATGCAGGAGGCATCAAAAGAAGATGGAAGGAATGCACAGAGTCACTATACCTAAAAGAACTGGTTGACATTCAACCACTTCAGGAGGTAGCATGTGATCAAGAACAACGGTACTGAAGGACGAAGTCCAAGCTGCACTGAAAACATTGGGGGAAAAAAAAAAAAAGGCTCCAGGAATTGATAGAATACCAATTGAGATGTTTCAACACCAGAAACAGCACTGGAAGTGCTCACTCAGCTATGCCAAAAATTTGGAAGACAGCTACCTGGTCAATTGACTGGAAGAAATCCACATTTGTGCCTAATCCCAAGAAAGGTGATCCAACCAAATGTGGAAAATATAGAACAATATCACTGATATATCAGGCAAGTAAAATTTTGCTGAAGACCATTCAAAAGCTCCTGTGGCACTGTATCGACAAGGAACTGCCAAAAATTCAAGCAGGATCCAGAAGAGGATGTGGACTTGGAAGCAGGGATATCATTGCTGATGTCAGATGGATTCAGGTTGAGAGCAAAGAATATCAGAAAGATGTTTACCTGTGTTTTATTGACTATGCAAAGGCATTCAACTGTGTGGATCATAAATTATGGATAACATTGTGAAGAATGGGAATTCCAGAACACTTACTTGTGCTCATGAGGAACCTGTACACAGATCAAGAGGCAGTCGTTCTAACAGAACAAGAGGATATTGCGTGGTTTAAAGTTAAGAAAGGTGTGTATCAGGGTTGTATCCTTTACCATACCTATTCAATCTGTATGCTGAACAAATAAGCTGAGAAGCTGGACTATATGAAGAAGAATGGGGCATTAGGATTAGAGGAATAAATGCAGATCACACAACCTTGCTTGCTGAAAGTGAAGAGGGCTTGAAGCACTCACTGATGAAGATCAAAGACCACAGCCTTTGGGATGGATTACACATCAACATAAAGAAAACAAAAATCCTCACAACTGGACAAATAAGCCACATCATGATAAACGGAGAAAAGATTGAAGTTGTCAAGGATTTCATTTTACTTGGATCCACAATCAACACCCATGGAAGCAGCAGTCAAGAGATCAAAAAACCTGTTCCATTGGGCAAATCTGCTGCAAAAGACCTCTTTAAAGTGTTGAAAAGCAAAGATGTCACCTTGAAGACTAAGGTGTGCCTGACCCAAGCCCTGGTGTTTTCCATTGCATCATAAGCATGTGAAAGCCAGACGATGAATAAGGAAGAAAGAAGAAGAATTGATGCCTTCGAATTGAATTTGGTGAAGAATGTTGACTATACCATGGACTACCAAAAGAAGGAACAAATCTGTCTCGGAAGAAGTACAACCAGAAAGTTCTTTAGATGCAAGATGGCAAGACTACATCTCACATACTTTGGACATGTTATCAGGAAAGGTCAGTCCCTGGAAAAGACATCATGCTTGAAAGAGTAGAGAGCCAACAAAAAAGAGGACGACCTTCAAAGAGATGGATTGACCCAGTGGCTGCCACGATGGGCTCAAGCATAAAAATTAATGTGAGAATGGTGAAGGACTGGGCAGTGTCTTGTTCTGTTGTACAGAGGGTCATCATGAGTTGGAACAGACTCAACAGTATCTAACAACAATAACAACAAGTACATTTTAAGCGCTCCAACAATAGTGAATTAAATTATTATGGAATATATAGTCTGTAGCACTAAAAAAAAAAAAAATTTTTTTTTTTTTAGCACTAACAGTCAAAATAGAATTATTCTATAGATGAATTGTCTCAATAAGTTAATAAAGTTTGGGAAGATGTAGGTAAAGTTCCAACTCATAGTGACCCTATAGGACAGAGTAGAACTACCCCTTAGAGATTCCAAGAAGCTTCTGGTGGATTCGAATGGTTGACCTTTCAGTTAGCAGCTGTAGCACTTAACTATTACACCACAAGGGTCGCTATGAGTTCGAATCAACTGGCGATAACAGGTTACAGGTAGGTAAAGTAACAAAAACTTTAATTATCTTATCCATACAAGAACTTAAATTGTGCTTTCCTATGATGAAATGTGGAGGTTAGGTCTTAAGATAAAGTTAGGGACTTCTTCCTTAAACAAACCCACAACACAAGTGAAGTTATTACATATCACTGTGAGCAGAGGACAGAAACTAGTACAGAAAATTTATCCCTAATAAATGTTGATCACAACATAAGTTAACATTAAGATAAGTAAATGAAAAGTAAAAATGCCACTTAATGTTTATCTTTTTTTGGAAGGGAAGATACAGTAATATATCAGCAATCAGAAAATATTAAAAACAATATTTTAATGAAAACTAATAAGTGGACTATTTTTAAATGCACATTCTTTTGTGTATTCTTTACCTCAAAGGCCAAATTTTAAAATTAAAAAAAAGAAAAACACCTTCCATAGCTCAAATTATCAACTGCAAAAATAAAGAAGGTTGTCATTAAGTTTTTTTAAAAAAGCATTAAGAAAAATAATAAGACGATTAATAAAATAAGGCAGCAAACTATTATAGGTCATATGCTACACAAAGTTAAAGAAATATGTTTTTTTTTTTAAGAACAAATACTTCTTTTAATATATCCATTCAAATTCTAAAGCAAGGTTTTAAAATATGTTTGAAGTGAGACCACTTGAGTTAGAAAGGACTCAATGACAATGGGTTTGGTTTTTTGGTTTTACTTGTTAAACACTATGAAAAGGGTAACATGAAATTGAAGTGAATTATTTTCACCAAATTCTCAGTAAGGACAATTTTTTGGTAAATTCCATTTACTAAATATCTTTTGAAGGAGTCAATAAACAAATTTCTACAAATGTTTAGTATATTCTATTATTCTTAATTAGGAAACTGTTGTTGTTGGCTGCTGACAAATTGACCCCAGACTCATAGCAATCCATGCATTACAGAGTAAAACTGCTCCATAGGCTTTTCTTGGCTGTAATCTTTATGGAATCAGTTCCTCGGGTCTTTCTTCTGAGGAGTCCCTCCGTGGATTTGAGCTGCTAACATTTAGGTTAGCTGATTTGATTTGACATCAAATCAATTCCAACTCAGTGCAAATGGTAAAGTGCTGGACAACTAACCGAAAGGTTAGCAGTTCAAATCCACCCAGAATTGCCTTGGAAGTAAGCCCTGGCGATCTGCTTCAAGGTCACAGCCTTTACAATCCACTGGAGCAATTCTACTCTGTACACATAGGGTCACCATGAGTTAGGTTAGCAGCCAATCAAAAACCACTTGTATCACCCAGGCTTCTTAATTGGGAAACTAGTTTTATTAATATAATAGATACAAGTATGTCATTATACCAAGAGATTTATAGAAATTTCATGGTAAAATTTCAAGGACTTTTACAAAATTTGGAAGTTTCTGCCATTATGCATGAAGAATCACAGCTTATCAACATGATCTCTACAACTATAAGAAATTCTCTTGAGAATTTTCTAGGTTGTTAATTTCCCATACCTGAATTATTCAACATAGTACCAGAACACTTAATTGTGCTCGTGAGGAACCTTTACATAGATCAAGAGGCAGTTGTTCGGACAGAACAAGGGAATACTGATTGGTTTAAAGTGAGGAAAGGTGTGTGTCAGGGTTGTATTCTTTTACCATACCTATTCAATCTGTATGCTGAGCAAATAATCTGAGAAGCTGGACTATATGAAGAAGAACGGGGCATCAGGATTGGAGGAAGACTCATTAACAACCTGCATTATGCAGATGACAGAACCTTGCTTGCTGAAAGTGAAGAGGACTTGAAGCACTTACAAAGGAAGACCAAAGACCACAGCCTTCAGTATGGATTACACCTCAACATAAAGAAAACAAAAATCCTCACAACTGGACCAATGAGCAACATCATGATAAACGGAGAAAAGATTGAAGTTGTCAAGACTTTCATTTTACTTGGATCCATAATCAACAGCCATGGAAGCAGCAGTCAAGAAATCAAAAGACGCATTGCGTTGGGCAAATCTGCTGCAAAGGACCTCTTCAAGGTGTTGAAGAGCAAAGATGTCACCCTAAAGACTAAGGTGTGCCTGACCCAAGCTATGGTATTTTCAGTCACATCATATGCATGTGAAAGCTGGACAATGAATAAGGAAGACCGAAGAGTTGACGCCTTTGAACTGTGGTATTGGCGAAGAATATTGAATATACTGTGGACTGCCAAAAGAACGAACAAACCTGTCTTGGAAGAAGTGTGGCCAGAATACTCCTTAGAGGCAAGGATGGCGAGACTGAGTCTTACATACTTTGGACATGTTGTCAGGAGGGATCATTCCCTGGAGAAGAACACCATGCTTGGCAGAGTACAGGGTCAGCGGAAAAGAGGAAGACCCTCAACGAGGTGGATTGACACAGTGGCTGCAACAACGAGCTCAAGCATAACGACGATTGTAGGGATGGTGCAGGACCGGGCAGTGTTTCGTTCTGTTGTGCATAGGGTCGCTATGACTCGGAACCGACTCGACGGCACCTAACAACAACAACAACAACAGTACCAATAGCCATGGGTGGTTATTTTAATTCAAATTAAGTAAAATTAAAAATTTAGTTCTTCAATAGTACTAGTCACATTTTAGTTGCTCAAAGTTCACATGTGTTTAATGGCTATTGAATTAGACTGCTGGATAATGAACATTGCCATCGTGGCAGGTACTTCTATTGAAAAATGCTGTTCTAGAAAACTAGTGATATTCACTCCCATGCTTACTGTTGTCATTGTTAGGTGCTGTTGAGTCAATTTCAACTCATAGACACCATGTGTACAATAGAAGAAAACACTGCCAAGTCCTGCGCCATCCTCACAATTGTTACGTTTGAGCCCATTGTAGCCACTGTGTCAATACATCTCATTGAAGGTCCTCCTCTTTTTCATTGATCCTCTGCTTTACCAAACATGAAGTCCTTCTCCAGAGACTGGTCCCTCCTGATAACATGTCCAAAGTATCACCGTCCTCGCTTCTAATAAGCCCTCTGACTGTACCTCTTCCAAGACAGATTTGCTCATTCTTCTGGCAGTCCATGGTTTATTCAATATTCTTCACCAACACCATAATTCAAAGGCATCAATTCTTCTTTTTTTTTTTTTTGTCCAGCTTATAGAATGTATAAAAATTGTGATGTCATAGGCTACTCAGCTAATATACTGACATATGGGAAGAAAACAACTCTAAGGAATTGATGCTGACTGACCTAAGAGATTTCTGAGAAACTTTATAAAAATGTGGATAGGAGTTGAAGTGCACCTTCTGTATTGAAACTGTAATACAAACATTACCATCCTATACTATATAAGACATTTTAAAACATCAGTGGTTGTTTTAAAATGGATGATACTGTCAAGGAGGAGGTAAAATACCAACTTTAAATACAACTGAAAAGACAAATAAAGAGGTGCGAAGCGATGTAGATTCATTGATAAGCCCTAGAATTGCTTGAAAAAATATAATTTATTAAAGAACTAGAAGGCAAACCTTCAAAGTCCATTTGTACATGGAGACATATTTAGGGTAATTTATTTTCATTATTCTTAAAAGATGATGGATTCCGAAGTATTGCAAATTTATTTGAGTCATTTTATTACATAAAGACACAAGTTTAATATTCTACCCATAGTCTAAAAAGGCACCGGATACTGGACACTTTCAATGACAGTAACCCACTGCCCACTGAGTCAATTTCTACTTATAGCAACCCTAGAGGTCAGAGAAGAGCCCTGGTTGCTCAATGGTTAAGAGCTATGACTGCTAACCAAAAGTTCAGCAGTTTGAATCCACCAGCTGCTCCTTGAAAACCTTGTGGGGCAATTCTACTTTGTTCTATAGGGCCTCTATGAGTCAGAATCGAGTTGACAGCAATAAGCATAGGGCAGAGTAGAACTGACCCATAGTGTTTCCAAGGCTGTAATCATTACAGGAGCGCACTGCCATATCTTTTTCCCACAGAATGGCAGGTGGGTTTGAACCACCCACCTTTCGGTTAGCAGTCGAGCACTTAATCACTGTGCCACCAGGCCTCCTTTCAATGACAGTAAAGAGGTCACAACCCAAAAATTGCTTTAAATTCATAAAACAAATGTGGGGTGTTTGTGTAACCTACACAGTGTGCAAAGCTATAAAAGCCACAATTACCCCTGCAGTTCTCCTATACTTGAGGCTGGAAAGGTGGACAGTGGTGGTGATGTATGGTTTCTTTGATTCTGCGACTTACTTTTACCAGGAATATATAATATAAAGAACTGAAAACGTAAATAACGCTTTTGTCTATCTTTTCCCTCAAAATACAGATGCAAAATTTTGCTGAAAATTTCAGGAGATCCACGAAGCCATTCCAGAGATTCTGAGATTCCAAGGTCCAGGAATTAATAAACCACATTTTAAAAGATAATAATTCAGGCATGCATAAAACTTGTGCCTTTCAGAGGGAAATGGCATTTTTAACATCAATGTAAGAAAAGGTCAGGTCTGTCCTACAAATGAGTGTTTTTTGTTGTTGTTGTTTTATTTTTTCTGTATGCAGTGGTATCTAATTTTTCCTATAGTGATATTCAATGCATAAATGAAATGTTAAATAAAAAAATCATATGTATAAAATAGATGTTTTATTGTCATGTGCTTAAGTTCAAACATATGGCATTTACATGTTATAAAGTTATTTCATGAGACAGTTTTGATGAGTCCAAAAATCTCTGATTGAAAGTTTTGGATGGTTACTACACCAAATAGTAATATTTCATTTTTATATAATCTATTTTACAGTCTGAGGAGGCTCTTTAATTAGCCTTATACTTTCTTTCTGTCAGTCAATTAGTCAGTTTGTCCTTTGCAGAATATGAAGAACATTTTGACTTTCCCAGATAAATAATTGCAAATAGTGATAGTTTCCTATTTTTAAACATCCTACTTTAAAATTTAAGAATACTATTTAACTTCACTGATTCATAAATTTGAATGAAGAATAATGGGATTTTTAAAATATGAGTCACAAATTCTATATACCAATGTGTAAGACCCTTTATGAGAAGGATTGACACAGTGGCTGCAATGATGGGCTCAAGCATAGCAACAATTGTGAGGATGGCTACAGTGCTGTGTTTCGTTCTATTGTGCATAGGGTCGCTATGAGTCAGAACTGACTCAAAGGCACCTAACAACAACAATGTACCAATGCTACTCTCATTCTTTAGCAGATAATGACTAAGAAAATTTCTGCAAGTCACAATAAGAACTCAAACAATATGGAGTGGAGTGTTTTCATGAGACATCATGCCCCATATTGAATTTTTATTATTTAACTGACTGTTACACGGAATGAAATCTGTATCGGGCAGATGCGCTTTAGCTCTCCTGCCTGTAGTAGCATTTTACTCAGGTTCCATTTATATACAAAATGAAAACAGAATGATCTGCGTAACCTATAAACTATACCAAACCTTTGAAACATATGCTAGTAGACCAAACTTAACATGTGCTAGTAGACCGAACACAGAGATGGGAGAAAAAAAAAAAAAAAAAAACTATACTAGGGACCTGAATAAAAACCAAATGAAGTTAACAGCGCAAACTAAAATGTTCATGGTCTCAGTGTATTAAAATCTGGTGTATATATAATACATTTGCGTGTGCGTACTATTTTCATTAAGCTTTTAAAATAATTAAAATGTATTTAAACAAAAATGAATTTAGATCAACTGTGTGTGAAATTCGGTAAACACTATCAGAGTACAACACATTGAGAAGATCTTAGAGTTTGAGTCTCCAGTCAAAGTCAATTTAACAACCCGTATACTCTCTCCGTACTATAGGTCTCAAACTTTTCCCACAGTTGTGGCCTTAAAAAAAATATTCTGGGGAACAAAATCTCCTATGAAAAAGTGTTTGTTTCTCAGTAAAGGAAGAGATACAAATAAGATAGGTGGCAGATCATGCACAACTCATGGTATGATTTTTATAACAGTGTTCCTAAGTGATAGAGTGAACAGATATCTAAAGATTTAAGTTATAAATTGCTGCCCTAGTGATAGGAGGCCACAAATTTCTCCTGAAGTCTTGTTGGCCGTAGAGAATGCAGCACCCTTTGGAGATAGATATCACAGTGCACACTCAGAGGGAGAAATGGAAAAATAAATAACAAACTGGAGGATTTGTAGAAAACAAGCCAGAAATGAGAGAATGTAGTGAGAGGCAACAGCAGGATCAGCTCTAGTAAAGAGAAATTGTATGGAAAACACAAAAGAGAAAATAAATAAGAACAGATGAAAAGTTGACTTCAAAATAATGTGCCAGCAGGGCAGCAAAGCCCTAATAATAATAATAAACTAGATGCTAAGTAAACAAGCAAGTATGTTGGATGCCCAATTACAATATACATAAGAGAGGGTAAAAAGACATAAAGGGACAATAGATAAACAAAGGGATGCAGGATGAAAAACTGTAAATTTATATCGGATATGCTTTAAATGCCAGGTGTTGTTTCAAATTCATCTCAGTTAATTCTCACAACATTCTTAAATGGTGATTATTATTATTATCCTCATTTTACAGATGAGAAAAATTACCAGCCAGAATGATTCAGTAACTTAGCTAAGATGACACATAAATGATAATATTAGGACTTCAGTCAAGACAGCTTGATTTTCAGGTCGTGCTGTTATCAGGTACTATTCAAACATGGATGTGGGCACTCCTACTACAGAATATTTGTCAACTTAATTGTAAGGAGGTGTGATGGACTGGATTATGTCCCCAAAAAACATGTGTCAACTTGGCTAGGCAATGATTCCAATATTGTGTGGATTTTCTCCATTTTGTGATCTGATGTAATTATCCTACGTGTTGTAAATCCTAACCACTATGATGTTAATGAGGCAGGATTAGAGGCAGTTATGTCAATGAGGCAGGACACAATCTATAGGATTAGATTATATCTTGAGTCAATCTCTTTTGAGATATAAAAGAGAGAAGCAAACAGAGAGAGAGAGTGTACAGTCTCATTACCACCAAGCAAGAAGAGCCAGGAGCAGAGCATGTCCATTGGACCCAGAGTCCCTGCACCGAGAAGTTCCTAGACCAGGGGAAGATTAATGACAAAGACCTTCCTCCAGAGCCAACAGAGAAAGAAAGCCTTCTCCTGGAGCTAGTGCCCTGAATTCTGACTTCTAGCCTCCTAAACTGGGAGAGGATAAATTCCTGTTTATGAAAGCCATCTACTTGTGGTATTTCTGTTATAGTAGCACTAGATGACTAAGACAGGAGGGTTTATTGCATATAATTAAACTCGCACCTAAGTAAATTACCCCTTTGCTACAAGGAATAGTTGTCCTATGCAATGAAAATGAGTAATTCTCAGAATATCACATGTAATTTAAAGCTCCTATTAAGAAATATAATTCTGTGTCTAGTTCTTGATGAACTAGTTAATTGAAACAGCCAAGGAAAACTAAAAGAAAAAAAAATTTTTTGAAGGACTTTGAAAGTTATCAAAGTAATGAAGAATTACTGGGCAATGGTTCAAGAGAAAGAAGATCTACTTTGTTCCACTGGCATATACCATAAAGCTAAAGTTAACTGAGAGGCTATGAAACTAAGCATTTTGGTGTATAATGAAATGAAAAATGGGCCTAAAATATCCAAGAAAATAGTGATGATGAATAAGGCAGGAAGACTTGTTCAAATAAGCACCAGCATGTTTCAATAAGCTACAATAATTAAACAATGAGACACTCATGAAAGTACAAAAAAGTAGAATATCAGAGCAGAATAAAAACAAAAGACTTGAATAGGTATCTCACAAAATAGGATAACTTCGAGGCCAATAATTAAGTATGAAAAGGTGCTCAATCTTATTACCAAGAGAATGCCATTTAAAACCAGAATGAAATAGTCTTACCCGCCCATCAAAATGACTAAAATAAAAACATTGTTGAATTTCAATAGTTGAAGAAGATAAATAACAATGGGAAATCTCATATATTACTGGTTGCAGTGTAAATTAATATAATCCTTTGTAAAATGTTTTTGCATCATCTACTAATGTGACCATATGATATGGCAATTCAACAGCTAGTAATCTGTCCCTCAAAACTGTGTGAGCACATACATACACAAAAGTACATGTGTATAAATGCTTAGAGTAGCAATTTTCATAATGGTCAAAATAAGGAAATAATTTTAATGTCCAACAAAGTAGAAAGGGTACATAAATTGTGAAATAACCACACAATGGATAATCTGTAATAAACTGTAAACAAGTATAAATTCCTCACAAAATATTTACTGAAAGAAATTTAATTAAAACCTTATACAATATATAATATCTCTAAAATAAAATTCAAAAATTAGAAAAACTAAATTAAAATGTTTAAGAATCTATAATTATATAATAAACTATAAGAATTATTATAAAAGCTAAGACACTAGTTATCTTTGGAAGAATGGATGAGAGATTGACTAGGAGAGAATTCAAAGGAAGTTTCTAAGGTGCTAGTAATATTTTATATCTTAGTCTAAGTTGAAAAATAAGTGTTCACTTTATGATAATTCCTGAGCATACCTTTTTTGTTTTGATTACCTTACTGTATGTGTGTTAAAATTCTGCCATAAAAAGGGACTTTAATTGCAACAGGATTTTAGATCACTCGTTTACAGGGCCCTTTCTAGTCCATCTGAGCCATTTACCAAAGAGGTTGCATCCCAGGGATCTGGCAGTGATTACTCAAAAGGTCAAACTTTTAATCATATTGTAGTTTTTGTTTGTTTATAAGACAAAAAGAATAAATGAAAGCTATGCCCTAGGGTATGTATCAAAGATCAAAGTTAAGGAAGCTAAATTCAGTAATTGAGACAACACAACTTTAGAGAAGCTGACGATAGAAAGAGAGAAAGTTGAGAGTAAACACGGAAAGTAATTCCACATGTATTTTTATTAGCCACTGATCAACCATGCTGTACAAGAATTGATCAGCCTAGCTTAGAGATACAGAGTGTAAAGTATCAAGTGATAAACAAAATGTCATACCATATTTACCCTGCTAAATATTTGACCACAAATTTTTATGTCATGTGATAACACAACCTCATTCCACAACTGCTAGTGTCCTCAAGTCCCCAAAGGAAATACATATGCAGAGCTCAAGACCAAACCTAGGCGTTCCTTTTACTGTTACACTTTGCCATCAAATACCAATTTTATCCTTCGTTGAGTTAGATTGGTGAGGCACTCTTTTGACTAGGTTAAGGGCAAACTAAAAGTCGCCAATTCCACTTTTTTCTTAGCCCATATCTATTCTAAGACTCATATTCTTTTTCTCATAAGAGAAAATCCAAAGAAAACATATACACATGTGTAAGAAAAGAGAGGAGGGCTTTTCCTAACTAAGGCTTAGTGAAGTGTTGGTCTTTTTGGGCCTAGTCATCTTCCACGCGAGAAGTTATCTAATACTCATGAGTGGACTCCTCAAATGTGCACTTCTACAAATAAAGAAGATATATATTTAACACTGTGCCCTGATCCTTGAGTCATCTGTATCAGCATTTCTCCTTGAGGATAAAGAAGGAAAAGCAGCAAAGGATCAAAATACAGTATTGTGTGTGCACTCCAAGGGCCAGATGTTTGGGCAGCTATGCCTTTGCCCTTGATTGGGTTTAATAATAACAATAGTTATCTTTTTTTTTTTTTTTTTGAGCTCCTATGCAATATGTCAACTACCATTCTAAATAATATTTATATGCTATTTTTTTTATGAGTCAGAATCAACTCGACGGCAATGGGTTTTTTTTTTGTTTTTTTTTTACTGTCATTTATATATCACAAAAACGTAATGAATAAGTTGTTATTATATTTTATAATTAGGGAACGTAAGGTTCAAAGAGGGTAAATATATTGTGTAAGACCATGTCTGGTAATGAAGGGAGCCTGGATTTTAATCAAGAGCTTACTGAGTTTTGAATAAATATTTTTCCATGAAACCACACTGACTTAGAGTGCTCCCAAACACCTGCTTCCACAAAAGGACACACAAATATAATTTAGGTCACCATTCATTAAAATCAGAACAAAACAAAACCAAAGCTAGCAAGTGAAAGGTATTTATATGAACAAGAAAAAAAAAAAAAGAAGAAGAATATAACATATTGTGTTATGAAATGAGATCATGAAAGATTTTTATTTTGGAAATATAAATATTGAGAGGTGATTTGTTTATAGAATCATAAAGGGTACTGATGTGATTTCCATAGCATTTGCTATAGAATTAATTCTGATCCTGCCATGTGTGCAGAGAAAAACTGCACTCCATGGGGTTTTCAAGGCCGTGACTTTTTGGAAGCAGATAGCCAGATCTTTCTTCAGGTGCCTCTGGGTGGGTTCAAACTGCCAATCTTTTGGTTAGTATTCAAGCATTTAATTGTTTGTGCCACCCAGTGAGCCCACTGGTGCTGCAAATGGTTAACCCACTTGGCTGCTAACTGAAACATTTGAGGTTAGAGTCTACCCAGAGTATTTCAGAAGAAAGGCCTGGAGATCTACTTCTGAAAATCAGCCAGTGAAAACTCTCTGGAGCACAGTTCTACACTGACACACGTGAGATCTCCGTGAGTCCAAACTGACTCAATTGCAGCTGTTTTTTGTTTGTTTGTTTGATTTTATGATTTAATTAAACATATAAAAATCACAGAATACCCTAATCAATAAGTTTCTTTTTAATCATGAAAGAATCCATTTAAAAATAAGTCAAGTGAAAGATTCTTTACAAAGCAGATGGAAAGTTTTAGATGTCTGTACCATACAATATTGTGCAGAAAAAAGAGTTAAGTTAAATTCCTGGTTTATAGATAATGACAGGTCATTAAGAATTCATTTGTGGAAACTTTCTAACTTTGCTATCATCTAAAGTATTTCCGGGAGCTCTGGTGGAGTAGTGGTTAAGCACTATGGCTGTGAACCAAAAGGTCGGCAGTTCGAATCCACCCAGCACTCCTTGGAAACTCCATGGGGCAGTTCTAGTCTGTTCTATAGGGTCACTATGAGTTGGAATCAACTCCATGGCAATGGATTTGGTTTTACTTTTTAAAGTACTTCTGGCCAAAATTACCAAGAAAGAGAATCATAGAAGGGATGGACCATTGACCCGATCATTATGGCAAGCCTTTGGTGCTAAAATATCTATTTTCTAGTTGTCTATTTTTTCTAGTTGCCTGAACTATTTGGGTTTTCTCTTTTCAATCTTTTTTCCCACTTATTATATGAGAAATGTATAATTTCTACTACAAGATAGAGACTAACCCTTTAGAGCTGCATTCCAAATTACTATGATGAACAAAAGTATTTAATAATTGTAATAACTTTATAACCCCTTGACAATCTTACAGATAATTATTATTTTAGACTATAAATACTACCTCAAAAAAGGCAAACTGTCATCTACTTTAAATCATGTAATCGTCAGTCTTCTGTTCCAAATTCTAAACCATAGCAACCGAAATTTACTTACCATTTTAAGGAAGGCAGGTAAGAAACAGGGTAATTAGCTAGGAGACCAGCAGGAACTTGACAATGTTGAAATATTTGAGATGAATTAATTATTTCATTTACTTTTGTTTATTTAGGAGAATATGTATTGTTTATACATATACATTACATATGCTTGTATTCCATATATGAAATACATATTACCTATATACATGTGTGTATTCCATATATGGAGTCCTGGTGGCACGGTGATTAAGTACTTGGCTGCAAACCAAAAGGTTGGCAGTTCAAATCCACCAGCTGCTCCTTGGAAACCCTGTGGGGCAGTTCTACTCTGTCCTATAGGGTCACTATGAGTAGGAATAATGGGTTTGGTGTTTTTTTTTTTTTTTTGGTGGTATTCCATATATGTATATACATATACATATATATACATATGTATTTGTATTATATATGCACATTTCATATATATATATATATTTCATATATTGTATGTTTCACATACATATGAAGATGGAGTTGAAATCCATGGTCATTGCCTTTAGGGTTTTTAAGGATGAAACTGTTCCTGTAAAGATCTTGTTTTCAAGAACTAAATCATGTTATGTGAAAGACAAATCCATAAGCCTGTTTCCAGGCAAAAAATTTATTTATTTATTTTAGATCTATGTTCGGAAGTTCAGTAGCACCTCAGTATCTCTTTGATCTGTAAGACTTTTCAGAATAAGATTTATATGGTAACAACTGCCAATAGAAACTAATTTAATGTATCATTACCATTACTATTTTTATTATTTATAAAGACTATCCTAAAGACAAAGCCAGGGAAAGTATAAATGTTATATTCAAGGAAAAAATCAGAACGATTTTAAATTTGAATTTATTTATGATATTGTGATAATTGTGATAATGTAGGAAATCTGGTTTTTGTTTATTTTTTTCAAGAAATCTAGAAATGTTATCTCTTGCTCAGTAGCAATTCTTTTGCAGTAGAGTGGAGTTCAATCCTTTGATCTATAGCCCATCATAAGTCAACATGTATATTTGATAATATACTTCAGGGGACAATTATGCAAGTGTCAAGGAAAATTTGTTGTTTAGATACCATGTAGATACAGTCCCAATAACAATAATATTTTCTACCAAAATACAAATAAATGTAATGCACATCAAATTAGTTATTTACCACTATATGCAAAAGACCACTCAGTTGACTAAATTCTAGGGTTGTAGTTTTGTTGACACTTAAACACACAGATGTGTATCTTTGTAGAAAAAGAAGGTTTTGTCTGAGACCCTAAGATGATAGTTAGGATCTACAAGGAGAGGTGCTAAGACAACGAGCATATTTTCATAGAGGGTTCTGAGAACCAGCTGGGTAACTCTTCAGTCTCTTTCCTGAATTCTGGCTGCACAATCTAAAAAGTTAGAATTGAACTAAGTATACTGATGATGACCCCACAGAAGTTAGGTTTGGCTTGGGCTCCAGAGTTTCTCCTAGTAGAGAGTGTGTATATCATCCCATTGAATGGATGTAGCATATCCAGGAAAAAGAGGGTACATATCTAAGATTCTGTTCAAGAAAGCTGCTGGATAGTGATGAGAAGGAAGTTGGAAGTGGACAGCTGGATTCCTATGAAGCTATGTAAGGCATGAAGCCAGATCTAAAAATCTTAATCTGGTAAAAAGGTTTTCTTCATTAAAAAGACCAGTAATTATGATGTAGCAGGATAGGTGTCATCCAAATCTAGACCTTTGAAATAAAAATCATTGTGAGAAAAAAAAAGGAAAGAAAATTTTTGTAAAATCTGGGATGAAAGCAGCACTGTTTTCAGGCCCTGTTGTTGGATTTGGCATAAAGGAATAGACTTTCTTCTTTTCCTTGTTACACTCACTTTGATGTAATTATCACACTCTTTAACCACTAAGAGTACTTCGGTGGCAGGGTCAAGTGAGAGATAAGAAGCAGGAGTATTGGATGCAAATGGATATACCTGCAAAGTAGTGAAAGACCCTGTAGCTGGTGAAGAAGTTGCAGTTGTTTAGTGAAAAAGTCAAAACTGTCAGAGTATTGAGTATCTAATGGATACGAATGACCTGGAGATCAGTGCACCGCAGCCCTAATCAAGACAACTTTGAGGAACCAGAAAAACAGGGGAAGCTGTAATGAAGAGGAATGAGCCCAGGAAGAATAAGAATAGTTAGACCTAAAACAATGGTAAAACCATGTGCCCATTGGGGATAACTGGGCTTGGTGAACCAATGGCATACACTGTGGGACAATAGAAGACGTGTCAGAGTCTTCTTCCTGGGTAGGTTCATAAGGCAAATATGCTAATACTGATTCCATTTTGTATGTTAGGTCAGAGTTGTTGAATAACTATCATGGACCAAATTTCACGAAGGTTAGTTTCTTTTTGGATCATTACTCAACATCTCTTTACCACTACTTGCATTAATCATGTCAGAAGTGACTGCAAATACATGCCATTATATTTGAAATAATAAACTGCACAGTGTTAAATAGCTGATCTATTTTAAGAGTGAAACCTCTTGGAATCATCCACTGCCTTCCACTGTAGGGCTGGTTAGTTTGCAAATAATTCAAAACCAATTCTCTTTGAACTTTTATTGAAATATTTTCCTAATGCTCCATTTTTGTTATAAGGCTAGGCTTTATGTTTCTCATTTTTAAATGAGAAACATAAACATAAACAGAGATCTCATCATAAACCAATCTTTTTGTTTTGCTTTTTATCCTAAGAAAATACTCAAATAACTCAACTGGGTTTGTGGTTTTTGAGTTATGGTTCCTTCATACTAAATATAAAAACTGTAACATTCAGGCATATCTGGTGAGGTATAATCAACTTGACATCATGACCAATATGACTCTCTGGAGTTCCCTATAAATGTCAGGAGCTGTTAAAGAGCTAAAGACTTTGTTTCCTTTAGAATGCAGTTGCCACATCTTATTCTTTATTCTTCTACTGGTGATGTGTCAAATACAATCCCTGAATAAAAATTTCTTATATACATAGAGTTTGAATGACAAAGTGCAGGATATTATCCTAGTTCCTGTCTACAGGGATCTTATACTCTAATTGTAGAAATAAGACATTTGGAAAAATGACTACAATGTATGATTCTATGTGTTATACAAGCTTAAGAAAATAATACGGGGAGTCTAAGAAGGCATTCATTACAAAATTACATTATCCCATAAAATTAAAAAACAGTTTATTAACTTTTTTTAAACAAAAAAATTAATGCATAAGAACCCAGAATCCTGAAAGAATTAACCAGGGGTTTGACTGAACAAAATCATTGAAGAATTCTCCATACAAAAACAAAACCCAGCATTCTGTGCCTGCCCAGAAAGAATGTTACTCTAATGTCTTTGTTTGCTCTTCTTATACTGTACACTACTGCTCTCCTGGGAGACTATAAGGACAGCAAGAGGTATCTCAGCAAGGACTGCCACAATTCCTGTGACCCTAAAATAATGCACACGAGTCACCAGAAGAAGCATCTTCATTTCCCAGGCTTAGTTCCCTGGAATTTCCTTCCTGACACCTTTTTAAGGAGGAGAGTATGAGATTATTTGAATATGTAACTGCAGTCACTTGACCAGATTCAGTGAGACAAACCCAAGTTCCTGAAAGGGGACCCTGTACAACACACCACATCATCCACAATAATAACTGATCAAGGCTATTATTTAAAAAAAAAAAAAAAAATTTCTTTATTATTTTAAAATATCATCAAAAACACATACTGACTCTATGTAGAGCTAGTGATGTTTTATCGTACATAGGTCATTGTTATTTTCTTAACTTTATCTCTTTTTAAAACTGCTAGTTACTTATATATATATACCTCATATGTATACTGTGTGTCTGTGTATATATACATGCCCCTTTATATATTGGAAAATGGTGGTATCAGAACATGTATAAATTCACAAGGGGCGAAGATAATCAAGATCAACTCAAAGCTGATTTCCATGAAGTGGTCAGACATACCTCCACTCTTCAACCTTTTTACCAGTTTTGACTCCAGTGCCTCTCCTGGGGCACTCTCTACTTCTCATCTGGGTTCGAAACTCTGTTGCACTGGCCACACAAAACTCACAGACCATACTTACGGTTCAGTGCTTTTTTAAGGAAAAGGGTACAACTCAGATCAGGATCAACAGGCTACAACTCAGATCAGGATCAACAGGCTACAGCTCAGGGCCAGGATCAGGAAGCATGTAGGCAGTCTCCCTTCTTCAGTGCAGGACAGCCCTCTCAGCCTTCTGAAGACAAGCATTCGGTCCCCTGAGAATAGGCTCCTCTCCGCCTCCTTAGAACAGGCTCCTCTCAGCCCCCTCAGGACAGGCTCTTCTTGGCCCTGCTGTGTGTCACCATCAGCTCTGCTTCTGGGCCCCTACCAGGCCTCTCAAAATCTTCAGTGTTACAGCCTTTGACTCGCATTACAGCTCTTTTAGGATGTTCCTTGCTTCTTCTCTCTTTGTTTCTTTCTGCTTTCTTCCTTCTGTTTCTTTCTCCCGCTTCTCTTCCTGCTTCTTTCTGTCTCTAAAACCTCTGTGGGGCTAGCTGCTCAAATACAGAAACTCCTTGTCAATTTCAAAGAATGCTACTCCCACCAGGGTCATGAACTGACCAATTCCCTCTCAGCAGGCCACAGACATTTCATTTGCATAATAGGCTACATTTTACCTCATTTGCATAGTCTATTGACCAATCCCTGCAAGATGCATACCAATCACAGGGCAGAGTGCCGCCCAGGGACAGGCAAAGTTTATCAAACTAAGCTGTTTATAGCTTGCCCAGGAAATGTTAATCAGTTGGGACAAAAGTAATAAACCCTCTGTGGTGGAAAAATGTAACTCCTCAGCACTTAGGGGGAAAAAATCTCTCAAACTGTTTTTCTAAAGAACTTAGACAAAGGGCTACATAAAGGAACTCATTTCGTGACATATATATATTTTAGGAAGAATAAAGAAAATATAGTTGGCTCTCAGCATCCATGGATTCTGCATTTATGGATTCAACTGGCTGTGAATTGAAAGTATGAGAAAAAAAAGGAAAGCCCCCAAAAGCAACACTTGAATTTGACCTGTGCCAAGCACTACGCTCAGTCCTTGTGAATGATATGTGTAGGCATACCCTGCTGTAGCCTCCTGCCATTTCACAGATCCTCAGTCTTTCTCCTGCATTCATTGATTAGCATTGTTCACCTCTCCTCTTGCCATTATTCCCTAAACAATACAGTATAACAACTGTAGCATTTACATTTTTTTTTTTTAGATATTATATGTAATCTAGAAATGATTTAAAGTATATAGGATGGTATGCTTAGGTTATATGCAAATACTACACCATTTCATATAAGGGATTTGACAAGACTTAGCAGAATCCAAAACATTGAAATATTACAAAGCATCTATCTTCTCTGACCATAAGGCCATAAAAGTGGAAATTAATCACAGGGAAAGCAGGGAAAAGAAACCAAACACTTGGAAACTAAACAATACCCTGCTCAAAAAAGACTGGATTATAGATGACATTAAGGATGAAATAAAATTCAGAGAATCCAATGAGAATGAAAACACTTCCTATCAGAACTTTTGGGACACAGCAAAAGTGGTGCTCAGAGGCCAATTTATATCAATAAATGCGAACATTCAAAAAGTAGAAAGGGCCAAAATCAAAGAATTATCCCTACAACTTGAACAAATAGAAAGAAAGCAACAAAAGAAAACCACAGGCACCAGAAGAAAACAAATAATAAAAATTAGAGCTGAACTAAATGAAATAGAAAACAGAAAAACAATTGAAAGAATTAACAAGACCAAAAGCTGTTTTTTTGAAAAAACCAACAAAATTGATAAACCACTTGCCAAACTGACAAAAGAAAAACAGGAGAGGAAGCAAATAATCCAAATAAGAAATGAGATGGGTGATATTACAACAGACCTAACTGAAATTATAAGAATCATACCAGATTACTATGAAAAACTATACTCAAATTTGAAAACCTAGAAGAAATGGATGAATTCCTAGAAATACACTACCTACCTAAACTAACACAAACAGAGGTAGAACGACTAAATAGATCCACAATGAAAACCCAGAGATTGAAAAGGTAATCAAAAAACTCCCAACAAACTTTCAGAGAAGAGTTAACACCACTACTACTAAAGGTATTTCACAGCATAGAAAAGGACAGAATACTACCAAACTCATCCTATGAAGCCACCATATCCCTGATATCAAAGCCAGGTAAAGACACCACAAGAAAAGAAAATTATAGACCTATATCCCTCATGAATGTAGATGCAAAAATCCTCAACAAAATTCTAGCCAATAGAGTTCAACAACATATCAAAAAATAATTCACCATGACCAAGTGGGATTCATACCAGGTATGCAGGGATGGTTCAACATTAGAAAAACAATGTAATCCACCACATAAAGAAAACAAAAGATAAGAATCACATGATTTTATCAATTGATGCAGAAAAGGCATTTGACAAAGTTCAACACTCATTCATGATAAAAACTCTCAGCAAAACAGGAATAGAGAAGGAAAGTTCCTCAACATAATAAAGGGCATTTATACAAAGCCAACAGTCAACATTACCCTAAATGGAGAGAGCCTGAAAGCATTCCCATTGAGATCGGGAACCAGACAAGAATGCCATTTATCACCACTCTTATTCAACATTGTGTTGGAGGTCCTAGGCAGAGCAATTAGGCTAGATAAAGAAATAAAGGGCATCCAGATTGGCAAGAAAGAAGTAAAAGTATCTCTATTTGCAGATGACATGATCTTATACACAGAAAACCCTAAGGAATCCTCCAGAAAACTACTGAAACTAATAGAAGAGTTCAGCAGAGTATCAGGATACAAGATATACGAAAATCAGTTGGATTCCTCTACGCCAACAAAAGGAACATCAAAGAGAAAATCACCAAATCAATGCCATTTACAGTAGCCCCCAAGAAGACAAAATACTTAGGAATAAATCTTACCAGAGATGTAAAAGACTTATACAAAGACTTAAACTGTACACTTTTGCAAGAAACCAAAAGTGACTTACATAAGTGGAAGAGCATACCTTGCTCATGGATAGAAGACTTAACATTATAAAATGTCTATTCTACCAAAAGCAATCTATACATTTAATGAAACTCTGATCCAAATCCCAATGACATTCTTTAATGAGATGGAGAAACAAATCACCAACTTCGTATGGAAGGGAAAGAGGCCCCAGATAAAGAAGGCATTACTGAAAAAGAAAAACAAAGTGGGAGACCTTACTTTACCTGATTTTAGAACTTATTCTACCACCACAGTAGTCAAAACAGCCTGGTACTGGTACAATAACAGATACATGGACCAATGCAACCAAATTGAGAATCCAGACATAAATCCATCCACATATGAGCAGTTGATATTTGACAAAGGCCCCAAAACAGTTAAATGGGGAAAAGACAGTCTTTTTAACAAACGGTGCTGGCATAACTGGATATCCATCTGCAAAAAAAAAAAAATGAAACAAGACTCATATAAGGGACTTGAGCATCTGTGGATTTTGGTATTTGTGGGGGGTCCTGGAACCAATCCCCTGTAGGGACCAAGGGACAACTATATTAACATGCTTAATAAGAAGTAACCTACTCAATAAGAAGTGTCATGTAACTGAGACCATTTATTGTAAAATATCCTTCCATTTCATCTCATATATAAGAAGTTAGTTGTTATGGGTTGAATTATGTCCTTCAAAAAAATATGCTGAAGTCCTAACCCCTATGAATGTTACCTTATCTGGAGATAGAGTCATTACAGATGCAATTAATTAAGAGAATTTGAGGTTATTTGAGTGGGCCATAATCTCTTTATGACTGCTGTCCTTAAAAGAAGAGGGCAGAGACACAGAGGAAAAATAATCATGTGAAGAGGGCAGCAGAGATTGGCGTTACACTGCCACAAACCAAGGATGCCCGTAGCTTCCAGAAGCTGGGAGAAGCATGAAAGTTTCTTTCCCTAGAGCCTTTGGAGAGGTCCTGGCCTTTCTGACACTCTGAAGTCACACGACTAGCCTCCAGATCTCTGAGACAATACATTTCTGTTATTTTAAGTTACGTAGTTCATAGTAGTTTGTTACAGCACCTCTGGAAAACTAATACAGTAGGAATGAGCAAGAGAGAGAAGATGATGGATAAAAGTTTCCCTTCTAACCTCCCAGACTGCTGATATTGGAATTCTTATGAAAATCTCTTGCTATGAAATGACATAATAATTCATGGTGTGTATTTCTGCTCTATGACCAATAACGAAAGTAGGTGAAGACTTCACAGTTTTCGAGACATACAAATTATTCAGACACAAAGAAATAATTTATATAATATATTGTGCTGCTTTTTGAGGTTAATTCTCCCTTTTTTCTGAGGTTTACTTTAGGCATTTAATTACTTACATTATGCTAAATTTAGTATAGCCCTCCCCCCAAAAATGTGTAAGGTATATTTGTCAAGTAAAAGTAAACTATTAGAAAAGAATCTAGGAATTCTGAACAATGTAATATAGCAAATTAAAATAAATCTTACCTTACATCTATAGCAAATCATATAGGACTTTTACATCAAAAGATGAAAAATCATGACATTTATGGTTAGAAATCATAAACCATAAAAAAAAAATTTATGGTTTATGATTTCTAACATAACATTTTAATATGTTTTTTATTCTTTTAGATATAATTTTAGAATATATATTTCTCCATCTGGCTTTTAGTTAAAGTTTGTATCTACCTGGTATTAGACTTTGTTGATAGGTTTTTTTGTTGTTGTTGTTTTTTGTAGCTGTAATGATGTTCTGTAGTTTAACTACCTCGGCCACTGTTGCTAACACTCCGAGCCTATAATTTTGAACTAAAAATAGTAATAATAATACGATTTGCCTCATAGCTGTGTTGTAATTTAGATAAAATATTAGTTTTACTTTTAGAGATATGGAATTTTTCAATTAACTAAGCAAAAATCCATCGCCTGAAGACTTAATAGGAATTTTCTTTGTATCATTTAGGAATATTAAATCTATCTCTACTTTTTGAGGTTAATTCTCCAAATACTAACAAATACATAGATATAAAAAAAATATGTACTAACAAATACATAGGTACACACATTTGAAGCATATAAGGATTAATGAAAGTTAATATTTTTATTCGAAGTATCCTAAAATTAGATCATGAAAGTGGTTGTAAATCATGACTCTGAAATGGAAGAAATCACTCAAGTATGTTAAGGTAATTACCACCTGTAACTCGGGGTAGTGTTTCCTGAATGCGTCGTGCATGGTTTTTACTGCTGTTGAGCATGACTAAGTAATTTTTAACATAAAATTTAATAAATCACATCACTGAGAGTGTACTAAAAACTGTGCAACATGGAAACATTAATACATGATTAATGGATGAGGTAAATCTTCCAACTAGAAAAAAGGTTGTACTTCTTGAAAAGACATTTGGCTTGGAGAAAGGGCTAAAAGTTGTCTTGTAGCTAGAGATTAGAGGGGTTTCTGAAAGTGGTATATAGCTCCTCTGATAAGATTTATAAGAGAGCCGTGGAGTTTCCAGGTCATTCACTAAGAAACAAATTAAATACAATAATCCTGAGAAGAATTTTGTAAAGTAGAGATAGGGTAGGGCTGTGAAGTTATAATTAGTGGATTCCATTGTCTGTCAGACTTCTCCACGACAGGGTAGTCATGGTTACAACTGACCATGGTCACACACAGCACAGGTCAGGGCTTCTGCGTTCCCAGAGAATTCTGAATATTGGCTAACGATAAAGAAAACTATACACAGTATGGCTCTGGTCACTAAATTCAGCATCCTTTCTGCACAGTCTTTGTTAGATTAACATAGTTCCAATTTAGCTGTCAGTAAAATTTGTTTTCCTTCCTGTGGTTAAAGGGCCAGCCTCTGTCTTATGCTAATATCTTAGCCATAGTCACTGCATCTCAAATGTACACAAACATTTTCTTCACACCTCTCTTTCTTTTGTTGGATGGCAGGCTGCAGCAATGACCTACTGTCTCCTCACATAGCTTAGCAAGGAAGGGAGTCACGATGCTGTCTGGAGTTTGTGGCTACACAAAAGACAGATGCATCAGACTAACAAATGCACATTACAGCCCATAGCTCCACCAGGAGCTAAATAAAGCCTTTATTTTTTTCAAAACAAAAAGCTCAGGCCCTGCAGCTGCCCATAAAATATGGTTAAGGAAAAAAAAAATGCCTTAATTTTGAATAAAAAGGATATGAAACAGACTGAGTCATTCATGATCCCACTTTGGGCTGTGGTTTGTGCTTTAGGTTAAGAGGAACTGAGAGCAATTAGTCTACCCACCCAAAAAAAGTTATCAAAAAGTACCTTTTTTCATGTAAAGTGGATAAGCAGTTTTTGCTTGTACTAAATGTACCTGTGTGTCTGTAGTAATTGTGCTGTACATAATGGTACCACAGTGGGTGTCGATTATACAGCTTTGCTAAGCCTGAAGACAAATACCTTGCATGCATAACAGGTTTAAAGAAATAACCTGGTAACTGGCTACACTTATCAGCATTTATTTTTAATAAAGGCAACACTTGTAAATAAAGAAGAAAAATGTCAATAATCTACGTCTTTAACTTAGATTCTTATCTGGAATTCATGTTCTTATAAATATAATAAATGTACCATAATGTGGTTTTTTTCAACCCTGAATTTTTTATTCAAAAAACTTAGTCTCTGAAGTTCTCCTGAATTTTAAAATCATTTCCATCATCCCCACAAAGACTTCTGCAATATCAGGTTAAAATAATTTCAGCTGCACAAACTTTAATACAACTTTAGCCCCAGAATATTCTAAAGGTAATACGTTTTCACATTAAGGATCCAAGAATTACGTGTAAACAAAGTAAGAGGGACTTAGGCACACTTCTAATGGTTCTGTTAATGATACTAGAAAGCCAGGTCCCCCACAAACATCGTACTAATATTTCAGAAATACAGGAGCTATGCAGGAAGACAGATAATTAGCCACAGTATTCTTAGGTTTCTCAGACTAAATTATCTGAATGACTAAATGGACATCCCAACAAAAATGACAAATATTGTTCCCTTAATTTTATCAGCAGCATACAACTCTGCATTACACAAAACAAAGAGTAGTTCTTTGTTAGTGAGAGGCTGTATAGCACATCCCTGAGTTCCTAGTCACATGGAGCAATGACAATCATAAGACATGATAATACAATCACAAGGCAATATTAAACAAATGGTGTTGTTGTTAGGTGCTGTTGTGTTGGTTCCGATTCATAGCAACCCTATATTACAGAGTAGAACCGTCCCCAAAGAGTTTCCGAGGAGCAGCTGGTGGATTTGGACTGCCGAATTTTGGGTTAGCAACTGAGTTCAACCACTACACCACCAGGGCTCCATTAAAGAACTAGAAACAAACATTAAGCCAAAAGAAATGGGTTTATTCAACTAAAATCCATCTTTAAATTTAATACCATATAGATTTGACACATATCCTTGTATGTTTCCATTAATTGAAATGTTTGGAAACTCTTCTAATTAAAATGTATATACACCGTTGGATATGGCAGAGCTGAAAATCAGTTTCATTATGCTGAAACCCAATGAAACGCTACTATAAAATGTTATGGTTCCCTTTATTTGCACAATAATGGCTCTAAAAGCGTTGGTAGTTTCAAAAATTTGACATGCCATCAAAATACAAAGAGTTGTTACTACTTAAGTCATTCAAAGATTCACTTAAGACCAAAATCTAGAAACACAGAAAGTTCTCCCCTCTCTCCCTTACCCCTACACTTTTAATTAATCTACAAATCTTTCAGATAGTGTTGAAACCTTGATTTGGGTCCCCCATTCTCTTCCCTGCAAGGCTGCTGTAGTTTCCTTCAGACAACTGTCAGAAAGTGCTCTACATCTTGGGATGCCTTAGAAAAAACGATGGATTTCTGTTTTTCTGACACCTGTTTTCAAGTCTCTGGAAAAGTAAATTATTTTGCATTTCCCTACCTCATATGTTCTTATTTAGCATTGAAATCTAATGAAGACATTATCCATTCTCATGAAATTTTCACTGTTCCCACCATCTCTGCCACATTTTATGTACGTTTATTACTGTTTTGAAACTATATGGGGCAGTTCTACTCTGTCCTACAGGGTCGCTACGAGTCAGATTCGACTCGACAGCACTGGGTTTGGTTTGTTTGTTTGTTTGGGTTATTACTGTTTGCATTCCTTCCACAATTATTTTTTGAGTGCTTACGTGGGGTTTAGTCAAAATGCTGGTACCTGGGCAGCCCCACTCTGTGTAAATTTTAGTCCTATGAGAATCAAAGGAAGAGTTTACATGTAAACTCATTATGGCTGAATGTCAAAATTTTTTTTTACTAAAAATATGTAGAAGAGGCTGTGCTATGGTGCTTATTAGGGTATTCTAACTCTCCTACTTAGCTATAAGCACTATGAGGGTGGTAATTATGTCTTAATCATTTTTTATTCTCAAGAATAATATCTTGTCTCCATTATAAGCCAAATATAGTAATTTCAATGTGAGCTATATGTTTTTGTTCTGTAGATCCTGAAACTGGTTTCAAAGAGAGGCCTGCAGATAGGTTTTGAGAAGTAATGACATCAGTGGGACTAGTCTAAAGACTTTCAAAGCCACTGCAGATATTCCTCTTTCTCTCCTTTTGTTTTTCAACATTTTGCGTTTTAATAATTTATACGGACAACAGTTACAGTTAATATTTATTGGGAGATATAATATTCCAGATACTACTATAAATATTTTATATGTGTAAAATTATTTTTTTAATGCTCACAACTCCTCCTCAATAAGCAAAAAAGTATCTATTTATTATCATCCTGATTTGACAGATGTGGAAACCGAGGCACAGGGAGTTAATTATTTTATTCAAATTCCCATAGCTAGTTAGCAACAGAGCCAGTAATCAAACTCTGGCAGTCTAGCCATGCTCTAATACATCTTTCTCACCTTTTTGGATTGTGTCTGCCTTAGGGCCAATGACACTGATGCCAGATTTTTCTGAATAATGAACTCCAGAGAAAAAGAGATGGTCGCATTGTGTTTGAAACACACACGTACATGGACAAAGACCCACATACAAATACACACACATACACATACACACAAATATACCTAAAGGCCTATCCAATGGAACAGTCCATAAATAACTCCCTCTGTCATTACAGTGGGGCCTTGGTGGCACAGTGGCTAAGAGCTACAGCAAACTACAGCTGCTAACCAAAATGTTGGCAGTTGAAATCCACCAGCAGCTACTCAGAAAACCTATCAGGCAGTTCTGCTCTGTCCTATAGGGTCTCTATTAGTTGGAATCAACTCACAGCAACAGTTTTATCATTACAGTAATAGACAATGAAATAGTATTTTGCGGAATATCATTATTTCTACATGCACCTTACATTCATGTCTACTTGTATGAAGGACAACATAATTTTGGTGTTTAAAGTGGTTATAAACAATAATATTTTTGTATAAACTTCTATGACATTCTATTGTTATGATGTTGAATTTAATTGAAGTTAATTCTACGATCTTGAGTACAACTTCCTAAGATAACATTATCAAATTGTTATTCTTCTTATAGACAATGAAATTTTCATTTTGGTGTCCAGATTTCTGTATGGTAAAAAGACAAGATGTTTGAAAACAAAAATTCCCTATATTAGTAAGGAAAATTTTTTTTTCTTGTGGATAGAGAAGTAGTCTGGATTACAAGTAGCCTACGTTTCAGGGTTGATTTGAAGCAAGTCACAACTTCTGATGCTAAGTGTCCTCTCTATAAAGTGAGAATGGGAAGATAAAGTAAAGTAAAAGCTAGTTGCCATAGAGTCGATTCCAATGCATGGTGACATCCTGCATATTGGAGTAGAACTGTGCTCCTTAGGGTTTTCAATGCCTGATTTTTCAGAAGTAGATCACCAAGCCTTTCTTAAGAGGCACGTCTGGGTGGACTGGAACCTCCAACATATTGGTTAGCATCTAAGCATATTAACCTTTTGTATCACCTAGAGACTCCACCTTATGTAAACTAGCACTCAATTACTAGCGATCCAATTTCATTTATTCACAAACCTGTCATATTACCTTCCCTAATTTTTGACCTCCATGCATCTGTCAGTTTGTTGTACTGTAGGGGCTTGTGTGTTGCTGTGATACTGGAAGCTATGGCACCAGTACTCAAATTCCGTCAGGGTCACCCACAGCAGACAGGTTTCAGCTGAGCTTCCAGACTAAGAAAGACTAGGAAGAAGGACTCGGTGGTCTACTTCTGAAAAGAATTAACCAGTGAAAACCTTATGAACACCAGCAGAACATTATCTGATTTAGTACCAGAAGATAAGCCCCTCAGATTGGAAGGCATTCAAAAGACAACTGGGAAAGAGCTGCCTCCTCAAAGTAGAGTCAACTTTAATGATGTGGATGGAGTCAAGCTTTTGGGACCTTCATTTGCTGATGTGGCATGACTCAGAATGAGAAGAAACACCCGCAAACATCCACTAATAATCAGAACATGGAATGTATCAAGTATGAATCTAAGAAAACTGGAAATCATCAAAAGTGAAATGAAATGTATAAACATCAATATTATTCTAGGCATTAGTGAGCTGAAATGGACTGGTGTTGGCCATTTTGAATCAGACAATCATATGATCTACTACGCCAGGAATGAATGCATTGCATTTATCATCAAAAGGGACATTTCAAAATCTATCCTGAAGTACAATGCTGTCAGGGATAGGATAATATCCATACACCTACAGGGAAGACCAGTTAATATGACTATTATTCAAATTTACGTACCAATCACTAAGGCCAAAGGTAAAGAAACTGAAGATTTTTACCGAAGTCTACATTCTGAAATTGATCACACATGCAATCAAGATACATTGATAATTACCGGTGATTGGAATACGAAAGCTGAAGACAAGAAAGATTGGTAGTTGGAAAATATGGTCTTGGTGATAGAAACAATACCAGAGATCACATGATAGAATTCTGAAAGGGCAATGACTTCTGCACCAAAAATACTTTTTCTCACCAACATAAACGGAAACTATATACGTGGACCTCACCAGATGGAATACACAGGAATCAAATCGACTACATCTGTGGAAAGAGATGATGGAAAAGCTCAATATCATCAATCAGAACAAGGCCAGGGGCTGACTGTGGAAAAGACCCTCAATTGCTCACATGCAAGTTGAAGTTGAAACTGAAGAAAATTAGAACAAGTCCACAAGAGCTAAAATACAACCTTGAGCATATCCCACCTGCACTTAGAGACCATTTCAAGAATAGATTTGATTCATTGAACACTAATGACCAAAGGCCAGATGAGTTCTGGAATGACATCAAGGACATAATACGTGAAGAAAGAAAGAGATCCTTAAAAAGACAGGAAAGAAAGAAAAGACCAAAATGGATGTCAGAAGAGACTCTGAAACTTGCTCTTGAATGCAGGGTAGCTAAAGCAAAAGGAAGAAATGATGAAGCAAAAGAGCTGAACAGAAGATTTCAAAGGACAGCTCGAGAAGACAAAGTATTATAATGACATGTGCAAAGATGTGGAGGTAGAAAACCAAAAAGGAAGAACACACTCAGCTTTTCTAAAGCTGAAAAAATTGAAGAAAAAAATCCAAGCCTCGAATTACAATATTGAAGGATTCTACAGGTAAAATATTAAAGGACAAAGGAAGCAACAAAAGAAGATGGAAGGATACAGAGTCATATTACCAAAAAGAATAGGTCAGCTTCAACCATTTCAGGAGGTAGCATATGATCAGAAACCAATGGTACTGAAGGAAGAAGTCCAAGCTGCACTGAAGGCATTGGCGAAAAACAAGGTTCCAGGAATTGACAGAATACCAATTGAGATTTTTCAACAAAAGGATGCGGCACTGAAAGTGCTCACTTGTTTATGCCAAGGAATTTGGAAGACAGCTACCTAGCCAATGGAATGGAAGAGACCCATATTTATGCCTATTCCCAAGAAAGGTGATCCAACAGAATACAGAAGTTAACAAACAATATTATTAATATCACACATGAGCAAAAGTTTGCTGAAGATCACTCAAAGGTGGCTGCAGCACTATATAAACAGAGAACTGCCAGAAATTCAAGCTGGATTCAGAAGAGGATGTGGAACCAGGGATATCATTGCGGATGTCAGATGGATCCTGGCCGAAAGCAAAGAGTACCAGAAATATATTTACCTGTGTTTTATTGACTATGCAAAGGCATTCGACTCTGTGGATCATAACAAATCATGGATGACATTGCAAAGAATGGTAATTCTAGAACACTTAATTGTGCTCGTGAGGAACCTGTACATAGATCAAGAGGCAGTTGTTCGAATAGAACAAGAGGATAGTGCATGGTTTAATGTCAGGAAAGATGTGCACCTGAGTTGTTTCCTTTCACCATACCTATTCAATCTGTATACTGAGGAAATAATCTTAGAAGCTGGACTATATGAAGAACAGGACATCAGGATTGGAGGAAGACTAACAATCTGTGTTATGCAGACGATGCAGCCTTGCTTGCTGAAAGTGAAGAGGACTTGAAGCAATTGCTGATGAAGATCAAAGACCACAGCCTCACCATAAAGAAAACAAAATCCTCACAATTGGACAAACAAGCAACACCATGATAAAAGGTGAAAAGACTGAAGTTGTCACGGATTTTTCATTTTACTTAGGTCCACAATCAACACCTACGGAAGTAGCAGTCAAGAAATCAAAAGACCTGTTGCTTTGGACAAATCTGCTGCAAAAGACCTCTTTAAAGTGTTGAAAAGCAAAGATGTCACCTTGAAGACTAAGGAGCACCTGACCCAAGCCATGGTGTTTTCAATTGCCTCATATACATGCCAAATTTGCACTATGATAAAGGAAGACCAAAGAATTGAATCCTTTGAATTTTGTTGTTGGTGAAGAATGTTGACTATACCATGGACTCCAAAAGAATAAACAAATCTGTCTTGGAAGAAGTACAACCAGAATGCTCCTTAGAGGCAAGGATGGAGAGACTACATCTCATATACTTCAGGCATGTTATCAGGAAGGATCAGCCACTGGAGAAGTGCATCATATTTGGTAAAGTAGAGGGACAGCGAAAAATAGGGGGACCCACAACAAGATGGATTGACACAGTGGCTGCAACAATGGGCTCAAGCATAACAGGGACTGTGAAGATGGCACCAGACCAGGCAGTGTTTCATTCTGTTGTAGACAGGGTTGCTGTGAGTCAGAACCAACTGGACAGCACATAACAACAACAACAATCTTTTGCTCTCCTCCAATACAAGTATGGTAAATACCTTTTTAGCACAGAAAGTACAATTCACTTTTGTTCAACAATTTGCGTAAGAAACAAGTCTTTTTCAGGATAATAGTCTTCCTTTTTTTGCATGATGCTTGTTATTCAAGGAGAGATTTAATAAGTGATTTTCTGGTTTGATTGAGCAGTTTCACTTACTGAAGATTAGCATAGTAAGAAAACTTAATCCAAAAAGAACTCACAAAGTATTTCTCTACCTAACACTACGTGATTGTTGTATTTCTATTTTTTCTAGAAAATTATTTTATGTTGTTACACAAAACAATATTTGCTACGTTTTGTGTTATCATCTTGAGAGTTAAATTTTTTAGAAAGTGCTATCATAATTTTTCACTATCAAAGCTACGAAACTTAGATTTAAATTTCAGTGCAAATATTTGTCTTTATTTAAAGTATCAATAAGCTAATTTTTCATGAATACAACATGCTTTGCAAAAGTGCTTCTACTACTAGACTGTAAACTCCAATCATGGTTTATTCATCTTTAAACACTCCTCAAATGCTTTAATATAATGCTTGGTAAGTATTTGTTGAATTTAAAGTGTGTACAATATTGATTAAAAAATATAGCATGGACAATTCATTACATTATGGCTTAATGTATATAGTTATTATCTTTACAAGTTTATTCCAGAAACATTTCTGCTATTTTAATTTATGTATTCTGGTAATAAAGGAGAACTATAATATGCCGTTTGCTATCAATAGGCACTTCTCTTAGTACTTAGGCCAAAAATGACATACATTTAAGATTATGTGAGATTTTCCACAAAATGCTCTATTACAACTCTACCAATAAATTTATATTAGCAAACTGCAAGTTTTTAACAAAATTTTAAATATATTTTCTTTAATTTTGCCTCTTGAAAAAGCACTATGAAACAAGTTTTACTTTATTAATTGAATCAATATCAGTTTGGACAGGTGGCTGATATATTATGATTTATAAGTCTTTAAAATTTAACTTTTAATAAATTTAATTTGGTTTATAAAAATTGGTATATTTGATTTGTTACCTTAGTGAAATTTTCTGCATTTAAATCCAATATTGTGTTTTCAAATGTTTTTCTATATTGATTCTCTTTTCATCTCCATGTCAGGTCAAAGTTGAAAATAACTTTTAGGTCCTGTGAGTGTAAAGATCTAAGTTTGAGAGCTGTGCAGAGCTTACCCTGGTAAGCACAGGGTTGCAAGGCTTGTCTTTTAGTTCTTTTATCTCACTATAAAAACCACAGCGGGATTATTGAGCAATTGAAAATTGGTGGCAATAAAAAAAAATAGCATGAAAATACAGTGACAGTAAAATAAAAGCTTCATTAATAGTTAAACAGGCAAATTTTACCCATCATGATACATAAATGACTGAGCCAAATTCAGAAGAAAAAAATGCAAAAAGAGCACTTTGTTTACTGAAGAACCATATTTTCAATAAACTCCCAACTGACACTACGAT
Organism: Loxodonta africana; assembly: GCF_030014295.1. NCBI lineage: Eukaryota > Metazoa > Chordata > Mammalia > Proboscidea > Elephantidae > Loxodonta > Loxodonta africana. Next base: position 156,297,258 of record NC_087342.1, on the reverse strand, counting down.
GTAAATCATTAGGCCAACCCAAAAAGATGCCGACTCACACCATTAGGCCACAGAGGTGAAAATAAAATGATACGATCATCTGGTGAGATTTCCTGCAAAAATGCTTTAAGTACAAGGAAAATTAGGAGTCATGTTTTGATAGAAGCTTCTTCCTTGATCTCTATTATTTTTTCTCTTCTTCTATTGACTAAAACTAAACCTCCTTTTTGGTCTATAAAAAAATAATAATTTCATAATATCTTAAGGAAGAAATAATAATTGAAATATTGAAAGAAAATAAAACAGCAAGCAAGCATTGCATCTAACTAAAGGTAGCTCTAAGCAAAATTCAGAAATGGACAATGTTGGTTTAATAATTTTCATTTTGCTCAATATTCCCCTACGCACCCAGTGTCCCTGCACAGGTTCCTAATGCTCACAGGAGTCCCTCTACCTCATAGTCAATACACACACACACATACACATTTGGTGTTTTTATTTTTCAGAAACATGCCATTCTTAGATATCACCTGGAACTCTCTCTTCCAAATTCTGATTCACCCTTTGCTTTAGCCTGTTTACTTATCATTACCTAGCAAATCTCACAAGCTCCTCTTCCGTATTGTTGTTATTACTGGGTGCCACTGAGTCCATCTCAACTCATTGCAACTCCATGTGACAGAGCAGAACTGCCCCACAGGTTTTTCTAAGCTGTTATCTCTATATATGCAGATCACCAGGTCTTTCTTCCATGGAGCCACTGGGTAGGTTCGAACTTCCAGTCTTTTGATTGGCAGTTGGGAGCACTTGACCATTGCACCACCAGGGTCCTTTGTGCTGTATGACTGGGTGTCATATTGAAATTACTACTCTACAGCAATGGAATGTAGAATTTAACTGAGTGCTCTAAGAGATAAAGTACTTATGAAAGAGTGGACTTTAAAGGTGAATTCGTCTTCTTCGGGACCCCGTGAGATACATCTTTCAGCTATCTTCTTTTTCCATATGGGACCCATCATTGTTAATCAATATTGTCTGAATCTATTCCATGGAAAGTGTTGTGTTAAAAATTGCGAATGAGTCAAAATGCTGACAATAAGGAGAGTTCAAAACACATGGAAATTGAAGATGAGTACGTATTTGTGATGTTGAAGGAGGATTTTATGCACTAAAATACAAATGATTCTGACAAGTAGAGCAGTCAGATAATTCTGAAGATTTCCTATCAACATATTGTTGAGATTCTTCTTCATGCACATGACATCAATATGTCAAATAGGAAAAAATAAAATAAAACAAAAAACTTGTCTCAAAACAGCAATAGTATTCTTGTGGGCCAAAAAGGACAGATACATAAAGCAGAGTGAAACTGAAGCTATTGTCCTGAAGGGCTCTGGCTTCCTGGTGGACAGGTGTCTGACTACTATGGGTAAAGGGACTAAAGGTGCTCAGAGCAAGACAAGACACATAGAAACAGGCTCATTGCTGGGAGCCAGAGTGTTAGCTTGTAGGAGTGTATTCTAACTGTTCATGAGTGGAATCTTCTTTAAGAAAAAATATCTAAACCTCCTTAGATTGTTTTGAGGGCTAAATGAGATAATGCTTATAAAGCACTTAGTACGATACTTAGTACAAAGCAAACATTTAGCAAGTATTAGCAACTTATAAGGATAAAAACATTATAGTAATCAAAAGTTATTGAATACTTACTCTCATTGGTTTATAAATGTGATTAACTTTTATTATATTTGTGGTGTCTGTATTGTTTCTAGTGATGGTCACCATCAGTTCCTTCCATTTTCGTGTGAAATTTTCTGCCCCTCATCCCAAGAGGTGGTTTTACCTACCTCTCACTGAATCGAGCTTACCTGAAAGACTTCATTGAATACTGGGGTGTGAGAGAAGTGATAGACATTTCAAGACTTTTCAGCTTCTACGTGAATCTCTTGGAAATTTGCTTGTGGGTCACTTCCTCTTTGGATCTGACAGCCATACTATGAGAAGCCCAAGCCATATGGGGAGATCAAGACTAAGTGGTCCACTGAAATCCTGGCAGCACTATCACCTAGCAGCTACAGAAGTGAGTCTTTTTTAACATTTTGTCTAGCCAAGTCTTCAGATTTCTCCAGCCCGACCTGCTACCTGGCTACACCTGTATGAGGGACTCTGAGTAAAATCACCTTGCTAATCCCAGTCAACAGACACGTCTGTGAAAGAGAATCATAAATGTTGTTTTAAACCACTAAGATTTAGGGGACTTTGTTCTATAGCAAAATGGTTACTGAAGCAATGGCTAAAACTTACAACATAAAATGAAAACAAAACAGAAAATGTCATATACCTGATCAGTCTTGTCGCATGTTAGAAAATATCTCTTCATTCTTGAGTTTTAGGAGTCTATCTGGCTTTCAAATTTTTCTTTCCTAGGAGTACTTTCAAGCTGATGACTTCCACCTTGCCTTATTTTGAAGATTTCTTCCTCTTCTTTGCTCTACCAACCACTTTATACTTAAAATTTTTCCAAAGCTTAACTGCACCACTAGCTTTCTACAAGATGTTGTCATTGTTAGGTGCTGTTCAGTCAATTCCAACTCATAGCGACCCCAAGTGACAAAGTAGAACTGTCCCACAGGGTTTTCTCAGCTATAATCTTTATGGGAGCAGATTGCTAGGTCTTTCTCCTGTGGACCCACTGGGTGGGCTAGAACTCCCGACTTCTGGTTAGCAGCCAAGCACTTAACTGTTGTGCCACCAGAGCTTCCTACAAGAGAATGTTCTCTACACAAGGAAAATATTAGTTCAAAGGACAAAGGGACCACATGAATCACAGCTTCCTCCAGCCTGAGCCCAGAAAAATTAGATGGTGCCCAGCTGCCAGCACCTACTGCTCTAACAGGGATCACAACAGAGAGTCCCAGACAGAGAGGGAGAAAAATATAGAATAAAATTCAAACTCCTCACAAAAAAAGACCAGACTCACTGGGTCTGACAGAGACTGGAGGAACCCCTGTGACTATGGCCCCCAGATACCCTGCTAACTCGGAACTGAAGCCATTCCTGAAGTCCACCTTTCACAAAGATTAGACAGGCCTATAAAACAATCAATAACACACATGAGGAACATGCTTCTTAGTTCAATCAAATGGGCAACACCTGCCCAAAAGCAAAGACGAGAAAGCAAGAAGGAATAGGAAAACTGGATGAACAGACTTGGAAAACCCAGGGTGGAAAGGGAAAGGGGGAGAGTGAAGACAAAATGCGAAAATTACAATGTCACGGAACAATTTGTGTATATATTTTTTAATGAGAAACTAATTTGTGCTGTAAAATTTCACCTAAAACAAAATAAAATTTTTTAAAAAAGATAATGTCTTATAAATAAAAATAAAATTAAATAATTACAAGAAAATAAAAAGTGCACAACTGGCTGTTGCATTACCATATAATACATACAGATTTTAGGTTTTAAAATTCAGGGAGGAAAAATGTATCATGATTAAAAACAACAAACATATTAATTTATATAAGGAGCTCTGGTAGAGTAAAGATCCAGAGCCAGTTGTTTACACAAAGATTGGAGGTTCAATCCCAGCTAGCGGCTCTGTAGGAGAAAGACCTGGCGATCTGCTTCTGTAAAGATTGAAAAAAAACAGCCAAGAAAACCCTATGGGGCAGTTGTACTCTGTCTACTCTGGGGTCGCTGTGAGTTAGATCCGACTCGACAATAGGCAGCGACAACAACATCAATTTAGAAGCTCTAGTTAGGAACATAATTCCTATTAGTTCATTGTCTTCAAAAAAAATTCATTTCAAAGTAAAGAGCTTAAGACTTCACTTAAATCACTAAAATAAAAGCATTTTATAACTACCAACAACTGCATAAAATTTTATCGTTTGTTTGATTGCTATTGTTTGTTTTATAGGCCTGTCTAATCTTTGTGAAGGGTGGACTTCGGGAATGGCTTCGGTTCTGAGTTAGCAGGGTGTCTGAGGGCCATAGTCACGGGTTCCCCCGGTCTCTGCCATACCAGTGAGTCTGATCTTTTTTTGTGAATTTGATTTTGATTTGAGTAAAACCTTAGCTGCATTAAGATTTTACTATTTCATTTATAAGGTCTTTGCCCACACCACTACCCTCTGACAGTTTTAAGACTTTTTAAGCAGTAATCTCCAGCTTACTTGTTAATTTTTAAATTAATGCAATCTCAAGCTTAATTTTTTTTTTAATATTGATTATAGCTAAAGATTACTTAAAAATATGCTCCCGAGTAACCTAAGGAAGATACACCTCTCGGTGAAAAAAGATCTACTTTGCGATCGTTAGAATATACTCTTTTCCCTCAGTATCACTGACGTATGCTGACATTTATTTAATGATAACAATATTTCGCCACCTTTATTTTACGTTTTATACCTCTTTTAATTTTTGCACTTTCCATTGGAGTGTGCCACCTCCTGGTCTAGTTGCTTATCTGTGAGTTTTGTAACATGGCTTCTTTTTGAATTCTGTGGTATTATTCCAAATGTTGTCGTCTTCTTTTTGAAGTGCATGGCTCACATTTCATACCTATCCTTTAGAATGATTTTCTTCCATAGTGGGGAGTTTTTGACGTGTGGGTTTACTATTAGGGTCCCTCAGCTTTAAACTTGGCTCAGAGCAGATGGTACTGCTAGAGAGAGCAACAACACAGCTTTGGGCTTGAAAATGTTAGTGTATACGTGATGCGTTCTTCCCTCAGGACTGGTATGATTGATGGGGTTTTGGAACTAAAAACTGAAAAAATAGATCCTTCACAATTGGCTGTTTTCTGGCAAAAAAAATAGAAAGGTCTCCAAGAAGAACGGGACACAGTTCATTGTTTCAGTGCCAAATAATAGTCCCCTGTCATCTAGAATGACTCGCCTCTAAAAATAAAGCTTTAAAACTGCTGAGTTTAAGGGAGCGTATAAAAATAAATGTAAGGAAAATGAAACAGTTGTTTTAGTTCAAAAATGTATTACTAGCATCCCTATTATACAGCTTAGAGAATAAACTGCACTTAAATCTCACTACAAAATTAAAAATAAAGAAAACAAAAGGAGTCAAAAAGCTTAAGCATTGTATTTTAATATTATACATCCTCTAAAAGAAGAGTTAAAGTAGGCATTTGATGGTAAATAATTGAAAGCAATATCATTACAGAACAGGATGGTATATATCATTCATGTGTCTATATATATATATATATATATGAGAGCAGAAAGAAAAGAAAGGGAGAATACATTCTTCATGTTTATTGCAGCACTGTTTACAATAGCAAAAAGCTGGAAGCAACCAAGGTGTCCATCAATGGATGAATGGTTAAATTAATTATGGTATATTCACACAATGGAATACTACGCATCGATAAAGAACAGTGACGAATCTGTGAAACATTTCATAACACGGAGGAACCTGGAAGGCATTATGCTGAGTGAAATTAGTCAGAGGCAAAAGGACAAATATTGTATAAGACCACTATTATAAGATCTTGAGAAATAGTATAAACTGAGAAGAACACATTCTTTTGTGGTTACGAGAGGGGGGAGGGAGGGAGGGTGGAAGAGGGTTATTTACTGATTAGTTAGTAGACAAGACCTACTTTAGGTGAAGGGAAGGACAATACTCAATACACGGAAGGTCAGCTCAAGTGGACTGGACCAAAAGCAAAGAAGTTTCTGGGATAAACAGAATGCTTTGAAGGTCAGTGGAGCAAGGGCGGGGGGTTGGGGACTATGGCTTAAAGGGACTTCTAAGTCAATTGGCAAAATCATTCTATTATGAAAACATTCTGCATCCCACTTTGAAGTGTGGCATCTGGGGTCTTAAATGCTAACAAGCAGCCATCTAAGATGCATCAATCGATCTCAACCCACCTGGATCAAAGGAGAATGAAGAACACCAAGGTCACAGGAAGCAGCCTTTATTACCTGAGCAACAATGGACTGTTTAAATTTCGGTACCTGCATCAATTTATTATCAATCCTAAAATCACTTTGATGTCTGTATCCTTTACTGTTTACCTGTGTTTTACTGACTATGCAAAAGCATTTGACTGTGCAGATCATAATAAATTATGGATAACATTGTGAAGAATGGGAACTCCATAACACTTAATTGAGTTCGTGTAGAACCTGTACATAGACCAAGAGGCAGTAGTTTGAACAAAACTAGGGGATATGCCATGGTTTAAAATAAGGAAAAGTGTGCATCAGGGTTGTATACTTTCACCATACTTATTCAATCTGTATGCTGAGCAAATAGTCCAAGAAGATGGACTATATAAAGAAGAACAGGGCATCAGGATTGGAGGAAGACTCATTAACAACCTGCGATATGCAGATGGCACAATCTTGCTTGCAGAAAGTAAAGAGAACTTGAAGCTTTTACTGATAGATTACACCTCAACATAAAGAAAACAAAAAATCCTCACAACTGGACCAGTAAGCAACATCATGATAAACAGAGAGAAGATGGAAGCTGTGAAGCATTTCATTCTACTTGGATACACAATCAACACCCATGGAAATAGTAGTCAAGAAATCAAACATTGTATTGTGTTGAATAAATCTGCTGAAAAAGACCTCTTTAAAGTGTTCACAAACGAAGATGTCAGTTTGAGGGCTAAGGCTTGCCTGGCCCAAACCATGGTCTTTTCAGTCACCTCATATGCTGGTGAAAAGCTGAGCAATGAACAAGGAAGACCAAAGAAGAATTGATACCTTTAAATTATGGTGTTGGCAAAGAATATTGAATATACCATGGACTGTCAGAAGAACGAGCAAATCTGTCTTGGAAGAAGTACAGCCTAAAAGTTCCTTAGAGGCTAGGATGGTGAGACTTCGTCTCACGTACTTTCGACGTGTTATCAGGAGGGACCAATCCCTGAAGAAGGACAGCATGCTTGGTAGAGGCTCAGCAAAAGAAAGGAATACCCTGAAGGAGACAGATTGACACAGTGACTACGACAATGGACTCAAACATAGCAACAATTGTGAGAATGGCAAAGGGCTGGGAAGTATTTTGTTCTGTTGTACATTGGATTGCTATGAGTTTGAAGTGACTCAAGGCATCTAACAACAACTACCTTTACTTACTATAGAATACAAACCACACACTTCACTTTTTTCATATCAAAGTGGTTTGGACGAATCTGGGTACAAGCAAACATTTGTCTACTTAAATTGATAAATTGCTATTATGAAAAACAGGCCAAATTGTGAAACTTGCTTAACAAACAGTAACTTGCTTAACAAAGATGGAGCTTTTATTTTGGGGTATTTTGGGGTATTTCCAGCTACCTAGAATTTTTTTTTTTAGAAGAGACAACCCTATTGTCGAGGAGGTTATTTTGGAATCCTTCCTGGGGAAGAACATATCTGAACTGAAGTTTGGGAGGAGGTTATGAGTTTGTCATGGAAAAGTTTTTAATTTTTAAATATGCAAAATTCCTTTGTATCCTGATTTTTTTTATGTGTCATTAAATTACTGATAGTCCTTCATGCTACAAAAGCATGTGTTTTATACTTTTATTTTTTTCTTATGGAAACATTTATTTTACTTCAGATTTTAATAAAAGCATAGTATATTTTTTAAATAATTTTTATTGTGCTTTAAGTGAAAGTTTACAAGTCAAGTCAGTTTGTCACATATAAGCTTATATACACCTTACTCCATACTCCCACCTACTTTCCCCCAATCAGTCAACCCGCTCCCTCCTTCCAGTCTCTCCTTTCATGACAATTTTGCCAGTTTCTAACCCTCTCTACCCTCCTATCTCCCCTCCAGACAGGAGATACCAACACAGTCTCAAGTGTCCACCTGATACAAGTAGCTCACTCTTCGTCAGCATCTCTCTCCAACCCATTGTCCAGTCCCTTCCATGTCTGATGAGTTGTCTTCGGCAATGGTTCCTGTCCTGGTTCAACAGAAGGTTTGGGGGCCATGACCGCCGGGATTCCTCTAGTCTCAGTCAGACCATTAAGTCTTGTCTTTTTATGAGAATTTGGGGTCTGCATCCCACTGTTCTCCTGCTCCCTCAGGGGTTCTCTGTTGTACTCCCTGTCAGGGCAGTCACCGGTTGTGGCTGGGCACCATCTACTTCTTCTGGTCTCAGGATGATGTAAGTCTTTGGTTCATGGGGCCCTTTCTGTCTCTTGGGCTCATAGTTATCCTGTGACCTTGGTGTTCCTCATTCTCCTTTGATCCAGGTGAGTTGAGACCAATTGAAGCATCTTAGATGGCCATTTATTAGCATTTAAGACCCCAGATACCACATTTCACAGTAGGATGCAGAATGTTTTCATAATAGAATGATTTTGCCAATTGACTTAGAAGTCCCCTTAAGCCATAGTCCCCAAACCCCCGCCCTTGCTCCGCTGACCTTCAAAGCATTCTGTTTATCCCAGAAACTTCTTTGCTTTTGGTCCAGTCCACTTGAGCTGACCTTCCGTGTATTGAGTATTGTCCCTCCCTTCACCTAAAGTAGTTCTTATCTACTAACTACTCAGTAAATAACCCTCTCCCACCCTCCCTCCCTCCCCCCTCTCGTAACCACAAAAGAATGTGTTCTTCTCAGTTTATACTATTTCTCAAGATCTTATAATAGTGGTCTTATACAATATTTGTCCTTTTGCCTCTGACTAATTTCACTCAGCATAATGCCTTCCAGGTTCCTCCGTGTTATGAAATGTTTCACAGATTCGTCACTGTTCTTTATCGATGCGTAGTATTCCATTGTGTGAATATACCATAATTAATTTAACCATTCATCCATTGATTTTCACCTTGGTTGCTTCCAGCTTTTTGCTATTGTAAACAGAGCTGCAATAAACATGGGTGTGCATATATCTGTTCGTGTAAAGGCTCTAATTTCTCTAGGGTGTATTCCGAGGAGTGGGATTTCTGGGTTGTAAAAAAAAAAAAAAAAAAAAAAAATTTTATACTAGTTCTATGTCTAACTTTTTAAGGAAACACCAGATAGATTTCCCAAGTGGTTGTACCATTTTACATTCCCACCAGCAGTGTATAAGAGTTCCAATCTCTCCGCAGCCTCTCCAACATTTATTCTTTTGTGTTTTTTGGATTAATGCCAGCCTTGTTGGAGTGAGATGGAATCTCATCCTAGTTTCAATTTGCATTTCTCTAATGGCTAATGATTGAGAGCATTTTCTCATTTATCTGTTAGCTGCCTGAATATCTTCTTTAGTGAAGTGTGTGTTCATATCCTTTGCCCACTTTTTGATTGGGTTGGTTGTCTTTTTGTGGTTGAGTTTTAACAGAATCACATAGATTTTAAAGCTCAGATGCTGCTCAGAGATGTCATAGCTGAAAATTCTTTCCCAATCTGTAGGTGGTCTTTTTACTCTTTTGGTGAAGTCTTTAGATGAGCATAGGTGTTTGATTTTTAGGAGCTCCCAGTTATCGGGTTTCTCTTTGTCATTTTTGGTAATGTTTTGTATTCCGTTTATGCCTTGTATTAGGGCTCCTAACGTTGTCCCTGTTTTTTCCTCCATGATCTTTATCGTTTTATTCTTTATGTTTAGGTCTTTGATCCACTTGGAGTTAGTTTTTGTGCATGGTGTGAGGTATGGGTCCTGTTTCATTTTTTTGCAAATGTATATCCAGTTATGCCAGCACCGTTTGTTAAAAAGACTATCTTTTCTCCAATTAACTGACACTGGGCCTTTGTCAAATATCAGCTGTTCATATGTGGATGGATTTATATCTGGGTTCTCAATTCTGTTCCATTGGCCTATGTGCCTGTTGTTGTACCAGTATCAGGCTGTTTTGACTACTGTGGCTGTGTAATAGGTTCTAAAATCAGGTAGAGTGAGGCCTCCCACTTTCTTCTTCTTTGTCAGTAATGCTTTACTTATTCGGGGCTTCTTTCCCTTCCATATGAAGCTGGTGATTTGTTTCTCCATCACATTAAAAAATGTCATTGGAATTTAGATCGGAAGTGCATTGTATGTATAGATGGCTTTCAGTAGAACAGACATTTTTACTATGTTAAGTCTTCCTATCCACGAGCAAGGTATGTTTTTCCACTTAAGTAGGTCCTTTTTATTTTCTTGCACTAGTATTTGTAGTTTTCTTTGTATAGGTTTTCATATCTTTGGTAAGATTTATTCCTAAGCATTTTATCTTCTTGGGGGCAACTGTGAATGGTATTGATTTGGTGATTTCCTCTTCGATGTTCTTTTTGTTGATGTAGAGGAATACAAGTGATTTTTGTATGTTTATCTTATAACCTCAGACTCTGCCAAACTCTTCTATTAGTTTCAGTAGTTTTCTGGAGGATTCCTTAGGGTTTTCTGTGTATAAGATCATGTCATCTGCAAATAGAGATAATTTTACTTCTTCCTTGCCAATCCAGATGCCCTTTATTTCTTTGTCTAGCCTGATTGCTCTGGCTAGGACCTCTAGTACAATGTTGAATAAGAGCGGTGATAAAGGGCATCCTTGTCTGGTTCCCGTTCTCAAGGGAAATGCTTTCAGGATCTCTCCATTTAGAGTGATGTTGGCTGTTGCCCTTTATTATGTTGAGGAATTTTCCTTCAATTCCTATTTTGCTGAGAGTTTTTATCATGAATGGGGGTCGGACTTTGTCAAATGCCTTTTCTGCATCAATTGATAAGATCATGTGGTTTTTGTCTTTTGTTTTATTTACATGGTAGATTACATTAATGGTTTTTCTAATATTAAACCAGCCTTGCATACCTGGTATAAATCCCACTTCGTCATGGTGGATTATTTTTTTGATATGTTGTTGAATTCTATTGGCTAGAATTTTGTTGAGGATTTTTGCATCTATGTTTATGAGGGATATAGGCCTGTAATTTTCTTTTTTGTGTGATGTCTTTACCTGGTTTTGGTATCAGGGATATGGTGGCTTCATAGAATGAGTTAGGCAGTATTCTGTCCTTTTCTATGCTTTGAAATACCTTTAGCAGTAGTGGTGTTAACTCTTCTCTGAAAGTTTGGTAGAACTCTGCAGTGAAGCCATCCGGGCCAGGGCTTTTTTGTGTTGGGAATTTTTTGATTACCTTTTCAATCTCTTTTTTTGTTATGGGTCTATTTAGTTGTTCTACTTCTGATTGTGTTAGTTTAGGTAGGTAGTGTTTTTCTAGGAATTCATCCATTTCTTCTAGGTTTGCAAATTTGTTAGAGTACAATTTTTCATAATAATCTGATATGATTCTTTTAACTTCAGTTGGGTCTGTTGTGATGTGGTCCTTCTCGTTTCTTATTCGGGTTATTTGTTTCCTTTCCTGTATTTCTTTAGTCAGTCTGGCCAATGGTTTATCAATTTTGTAATTTTTTTCAAAGAACCAGCTTTTGGCTTTGTTAATTCTTTCAATTGTTTTTCTGTTCTCTAATTCATTTAGTTCAGCTCTAATTTTTATTATTTGTTTTCTTCTGGATTCTTTTGTTGCTCACTTTCTATTTGTTCAAGTTGTAGGGACAGTTCTCTGATGTTGGCTCTTTCTTCTTTATGTATGTGTGCATTCATCAATATAAATTGACCTCTGAGCACTGCTTTTGCTTTGTCCTGGAGGTTTTGATAGGAAGTGTTTTCATTCTCTTTGCATTCTATGAATTTCTTCATTCCCTCCTTAATGTCTTCTATAACCCAGTCTTTTTTGAGCAGGGTATTGTTCAGTTTCCGAGTATTTGATTTCTTTTCCCTAATTTTTCTGTTATTGATTTCCACTTTTATGGCCTCGTGGTCTGAGAAGCTGCTTTGTAATATTTCGATGTTTTGGATTCTGCAAAGGTTTGTTTTATGACTTAATACGTGATCTATTCTAGAGAATGTTACATGTGTGCTAGAAAAAAAAGTACACTTTGCAGCTGTTGGGTGGAGTGTTTCGTATAAGTCTATGAGGTCAAGTTGGTTGATTGTAGCAATTAGGTCTTCCGTGTCTCTATTGAGCTTCTTACTGGAAGTCCTGTCCTTCTCCGAGAGTGGTGTGTTGAAGTCTCCTACTATAATTGTGGAGGTGTCTATCTCACTTTTCAGTTCTGTTAAAGTTTGTTTTATGTATCTTGCAGCCCTGTCACTGGGTGCATAAATATTTAATACGGTTATATCTTCCTGGTCTATTGTCCCTTTAATCATTATGTAGTGTCCTTAAAAAAAAAAAATTTTTTTTCTTTATCCTTTGTGGTGGATTTAACTTTAAAGTCTATTTTGTCAGAAATTAATATTGCTACTCCTGCTCTTTTTTGCTTGTTGTTTGCTTGATATATTTTTTTCCATCCTTTGAGTTTTAGTTTGTGTCTCTTAGTCTTAAGGTGTGTCTCTTGTAGGCAGCATATAGACGGATCGTGTTTCTTTATCCAGTTTGAGACTCTCTGTCTCTTTATTGGTGCATTTAGTTCATTTACATTCAGCGTAATTATAGATAAGTATGTGTTTAGTGCTGTCATTTTGATGCCTTTTTGTGTGTGTTGTTGACAATTTCATTTTTCCACTTACTTTTTTGTGCTGAGACGTTTTTCTTTGTAAATTGTATGTTCCTCATTTTCATAGCAGTTGAATTTACGTTTGCTAAGTCGTTATGTTTTTCTTGGGTTTTATTTTGAGTTATGGAGTTGTTAGACCTCTTTGTGGTTACCTTAATATTTACCCCTATTGTTCTAAGTAAAAACCTAGCTTGTATTGTCCTATATCGCCCTGTTTCCCTCTCCATATGGCAGTTCTATGCCTCCTGTATTTAGTCTCTTTTTTTGATTATTGTAATCTTTTACAAATTGACTTCAATGATTCCCTGTTTTGAGCATTTTTTTTCTTTTTAAAATTAATCTTAATTTGTTTTTGTGATTTCCCTATTTGAGTTGATATCAGGATGTTCTGTGACCTTGTGTTGTGCTGGCATCTGATATTATTGATGTTCTGAGCAAACAATTTCCTTTAGTATTTCTTGTAGCTTTGGTTTGGTTTTTGCAAATTCTCTAAGCTTGTGTTTATTTGTAAATGTTTTAATTTTGCCTTCATATTTGAGACAGAGTTTTGCTGGATATATGATCCTTGGCTGGCAGTTTTTCTCCTTCAGTGCTCTATGTATGTCATCCCATTGCCTTCTTGACTGTATGGTGTTTGCTGAGTAGTCTGAACTTATTCTTATTGATTCTCCTTTGTAAGAGACCTTTCTTTTATCCCTGGCTGCTTTTAAAGTTTTCTCTTTATCTTTGGTTTTGGAAAGTTTGATGATAATATGTCTTAGTGATTTTCTTTTTGGATCAATCTTACATGGGGTTCAATGAGCATCTTGGATAGATATCCTTTCATCTTTCATGATGTCAGGAAAGTTTTCTGCCAACATATCTTCAACTATTCTCTCTGTATTCTCTGTTATCCCTCCCTTTTCTGGGACTCCAATCACACGCAAGTTACTCTTCTTGATAGAGTCCCATATGATTCTTAGGGTTGCTTCATTTTTTTTAATTCTTTTATCTGATTTTTTTTTCGCCTTTATTCGTGTCAATTCCCTTGTCCCCCTGCCCCCACTCTGCATTCCAATTGCTCCATTCTGCTCCTCTGACTTCCTATTGAGTTGTCTAATTCTGTAATTTTAGTGTTAATCTTTTGGATTTCTGAATGCTCTCTCTCTATGGATTCTTGCAGCTTATTAATTTTTCCACTATGTTCTTGAATAATCTTTTTGATTTCTTCAAATGCTTTATCAGTGTGTTCTTTGGCTTTTTCTGTAGATTGTCTTATTTCTTTTCTGAGGTCATCCCTGATGTCTTGAAGCATTCTGTAAATTAGTTTTTTATATTCTGCATCTGGCAATTCCAGGATTGTATCTTCATTTGGGAAAGATTTTGATTCTTTAGTTTGGGGAGTTGTAGAAGCAATCATGGTTTGCTTCTTTATGTGGTTTGATATCGACTGCCATCTCCGAGCCATCTCTAAGATACTGTAGTGATTTATATTTGCTCACCGAGTCTTATCTTGTTTTGCTTTCTTTCAATATACGTAGATGGGCTACTAAATTGTGCTGTCTTGATTGTTGTAGCCCTTGAATCACTTAGGTCCTATTACCAGCTGGTTTGGGCTGCTACCAGATATATAAGCCTGAGTCCATTCACTATTCTTGATTAGAATCTGATTTTGGGTCATCAAGTGTGTGGTGCCGACTGTCACCTATCCACCTAGAGAAGTAGTGGTGATAGTTGTGTGTACCAGATTCTAGTAGCAGCAGGGGTTCACACTCCGGGGGGGGGGCAGGATTCTGACAGGCTTCCCCCAAGTGCCAGTGATGTAGGTGTGTATCTATTCCTAAAGCACTTTGGTGGGTGGGCTCTGCAGCTGTACCTTAGGCCCCCAATGCAAGTACCTCTACAGATTGGTAGGTGTCACCCTCCTTAGACCCCTAAGGCAGGAGTCTAGGTGGTCTGGGGGGAGCTTCAGCCCTCAGTTCCCTGTTGTGGGTCAGTGAGGGCTCTGTTGAATACGCAGAGATATCAGACCTGGGAAACTTGTCTTTCCAGTAATCCACTAAAACAATTACAGTCAGATCCCTATCAGAATTGCCTTTGCATTATAATAGCCACCTTGTTCCCTGTAGGGATGAAAGCCCAAGACTGTGGATCACATATGCTTAGCTGGAGCTGGTTCTGTATTTTTAATCCAATTAGGGAAGGATTTTTGGTCCCTGGGTTTTTTGTAGCTGCTTCTCTCAGGCCAGGAAAATGGGTTAGGAAAAAACAAAAAAAAAAAGAAAAGAAAACAAAGAAAAACCGCAGCGCACTTCACTCTCTGGCTCAGGAAATTCCAATGTTAATGAAACCTCCTGGGAAGGGGAGGGGAGGGATCAGATAGATAGGATTGAGTAGCACCCCGGAATATAGACAAAGTTACTTATCTTGTTTGGTGATAACTGTTTTATCTGAGATTCCCGAGGGGTGTGTACCCTGTGTGCATTGGCTGGGTCGAGATTGCCCCCAGGGGTCAGGCCTGCGTCCTGTGCTTGTGCTGTCTCAGAAGCCATGGTCAGTTCCTCTGCTCCCAGTCCAAAGCCCATCACCAAGGTTCCCCAGCTGGGATGCCGCAGTCCAGGCTCCAAAACGAGTCGCTCCTCCCAGTGACTTCTCCTCCTGGCAGCCGCTTCGCAGCTCTGCCTGCGTGCACTGGCTGGGCTTCTCCCGAGGTCACTTCTGGGGCCTAGGGCTGCTCCTGTGTTTGCGCCGTCTCAGGATGCTGTGCTCAGCTCCTCTGCACCCAGTCCAAATCCTGGCGCCAAGGTTTCCTGACTGGGATGCTGGTTCCAGGCCCTGAAAGCAGTCATTGCTTCCCTGTGGTTGTTTGTTCTCAGTCTCTGTCACTCAGGTCAACTCTTTAGATCTGTGTTTGATGGTCAGGGTTTGTAGATTGTCATGTATATGATCGATTCACTCGTTTTTCCGAGTCTTTGTTGCAAGAGGGATCTGAGTTAGCTTCCACCTAGTCAGCCATATTGGCCCCGCCTCTCGGTAAATATAATTTTTAAAATGTGAATGAAATTATTAGTTTAGTATCCCTTTTCTCATTGTCTGCCATAAAATTGAGAACCACATCTGTGGGTTAAATTTGACAGCTAGATAGTTTACTATGTTTCACTTTTAATCTCACTTATGAAACACTTTTTATGTTTCTAATAATTTTCTTTCCTCTTTTACAAATGCATTTCATTTAGAATTTTCTTTGAAGCTGTCTTAAATTTATTTCAGAGTATAAACACATTAATAAATATATACATAAACATACATAAATACGTAAACAGATAATTTAGAAAGAAATATTTTCAAAAAGGTGTTGAACACATAGAGAAATGAAAAAGTTGACCAAATATGTATATAAAATTTTATAATGACTAACTAAGACACATTTGATTAGAATGGGGCTAAGAAGTTCTGTTTCTTCCTATTAATATAAAAAGTAGTAATTAAAAATATGAGGAACTGGTTTATAAAGAGATCAGTGGTTTAATAGAAAATAGCAGTGTTAAAAGAATACATTATTTAATAAATTTTATTTTGTCAAATGGTGAGCCATTGAAGGGGATATTATATATTATATTATAATTATCTCAATTCACATACACATAAAAGAAATTTAAGTTGATTGAATTCCTAAAAGTAAGAGATATTGATATTTTTAATACCCATACTACATTTTAGAGACATGTAGAATCTTTAATGTGTCAAATTTTAGGATGAGGAATTTCTAAGGTATCAAAATCTCAGAAACCAAAAACAAAGGTTGGCATATTTGGTTAAGTATAATGAAAGCTGTTTGCTTGACAAATTATCCATAAATGAATTTCAAAACAAGTGGTATACTGGAAAAACTATTTAAAATGAACATAATTGCAATAGTTTAATTACCCATAATATAAAAAAATCAACATATACCAACCGAAAGGCGACCTAATGGAGAAAAAAGTAAAGAAGAAATGAGCAAATGTCAATCTTACCATGCATCAGGAAATGCAACTTAAAACAACAATGTGATAACATTTTTTCATCCAAAACTTTTGCAAAATTAAACCAAATCCAATGACGCCACATAATTTAAACTATTCAGTTTTTGAAATGTGTGAGAAACAGTTTTAGCATGATTTGAAGTTTATTTGGCAGCATTAATAAAAATGCAAATTATGCAAATTCTTTGATCCAGCAGTTCTGCTTCTAATAATATACACTATAAGAACTAGAGTAAGTGCATAAGTATATATTACATAAAAATATTTATTGCATGCTAATGAAAAATTGGAAACAATTCAAATGTCCACTTAAAGGAGACATATAATACATAGAAATAATATTTTGACATTAAAAATTAGAAAAGTCTGTGTCGAAAGATGTCTATAATAAATTATCAAGAAAAAAGCCAGTTATAGAAATATATCTAAATACATATATATATGTTTGTGCATACATATGTGTATATTTACGTGTCCATGTATTTGTGGATAGAGAGATCAATTGTTGATAATGGGTTCTAGAGCAAGAGTGGCTAGTTTCAGTCCAGCTCTGCCACCTAAAATTTCAACCTTATACATGTTCCTTCGCCCCTGATTCCTCATCTGGGGGAGATAATGGTACCTACACTATAAGGTTGCTTTGAAGATTAAATGCATTGATTTTCAAAAAGCATGTAGAATATTTTCTGACCCAGAGTAAGTGCTCAATAACTAGCTCTTGTTGTATTACTGTTAAAAGCTGTGAAGCTCATTTTCTAGTATTAAGCAGGCCCCTACTAAACCATGATGACCTCAACCTTTCTTCAAATTCCCTTCCTCATTGTTTTATGTCATTAAACTACAAGTTAATCTATTGAACAACTAGATGTCATTTATTATCAATATGAGCTCTATTTCTCCTCCTTGAAGATAAAACAACAACAACAAAAAAAAAAAAACCTTATTTTACAGCCTGATATTTAAGGTCAGCAATGAAACCAATCTTTCCCCTACAGATAATGAATCTGCATTGCTAGCTTTTGATCCTACAACAGAGAGCCTAGTTGGATTCTTATTACTAACATAAAAAAATAAACATTGATGTCAAATCAATTCTGACTCATAGTAACCCTATAGAACAGAGCAGAACTGCCCATAGGGTTTCCAAGGCTATAAATCTTTAAAGAAGCAGACTGCTATATCCTTCTCCCAACAGAGCAGATTGTGGGTTGGAACTGCTGACCTTTCGGTTAGCAGCTGAATGCTTAACCACTGCACAACCAATGCTCCTCTTTTCACTGCATACTGGCTCTTAATTGATTTTTACCATAAACCATCTGGAGAACCTGTAATCTAGTTTATAAAAGTTTATAAGTCACGTAAATTTGACTAACAGTACATATGTCCCATAAATCCATTAGTTACTCTAAACTTCAATGCACTTCCTAAAAATGAACTGAAAGCAACTCAATATATGTACTACTCTAGTGACCTTTTTTTTCTAGGGAAAGGTAATTGTTGTATGTTCGTATTATAAAATCCCTTTAGTGTTTATATTGGCACACCTCAGTATCAAGTTTCTGGTCTTTTCTTTTTATTAAGCCATCTTATCCACTGTCAAGGCCTTGCATGCTAAATATATCATCAAAGTCACACATTTATGCCTCTAGTCCAGATTATCTATTATTTAAAACAAAAATTCAAGTGCTTATTTGATATTTATAAGTGGAAGTGCACACAAGATATATTGGATATTTTACCATCACATATTGAATTCCAGGTTTCCTCTTTCCCCAAACTCATACATCTTCCAGTATTTCCCATTCCAATAAGTCACTGTTACAATAATTCAGTAACTTCAATTATCTAAGTACAATATGCTGAGCAAATAATCCGAGAAGCTGGACTATATGAAGAACAGGGCACCAGGATTGGAGGAAGACTCATTAACAACCTGCGTTATGCAGATGACAGAACCTTGCTTGTTGAAAGTGAAAAGGACTTGAGGCACTTACCGATGAAGATCAGAGACCACAGCCTTCAGTATGGATCACTCCTCAAAATAAAGAAAACAAAAATCCTCACACCCGGACCAACAAATAACATCATGATAGACGGAGAAAAGATTGAGGTTGTCAAGGATTTCATTTTACTTGGATCTACAATCAACACCCATAGAAGCAACAGTCAAGAAATCAAAAGATGCATTGCATTGAGCAAATCTACTGAAAAAGACCTCTTTAAAGCGTTGAAAAACAAAGATGTCACCTTGAAGACTAAGGTGTGCCTCCCCCATGCCACAGTGTTTTCAATTGCCTCATATGCATGCAAAAGCTGGACATTGACTAAGGAAGCCTGAAAAAGAATTGATGCCTTTGAATTGTGGTGTTGGAGAAAAATATTGAATATACCATGGACTTCCAAAAGAACAACCAAATCTGTCTTGGAAGAAGTATAACCATAATATTCCTTAGAAGCAAGGATGGCGAGACTATGTCTCACATACTTTGGACAAGTTATCAGAAGGGACCAGTCCCTGGAGAAGGACATCATGCTTGGCAACGTAGAGGGTCAGTGAAAAAGAGGAAGTCCCTCAACAAGATGGATTGACACAGTGGCTGCAACAATGGGCTCAAGCATAACAAGGATTTTGAGGATGGCACGGGGGGAGCAGTGTTTCGTTCTGTTGTACATAGGGTCCTATGAGTTGGAACTGCCTCAATGGCACCTAACAAGTACAATAAAACTCGCAAATGCCGGGACCTGTGTAAGGTGGAAACCTATCAGAGAAGGAAAAAGCAAATATTTTCCACTAAAAGAAAAAAACAGAAAACTGGTAAGACTGCACCCTGTGAAAAGGGGAAAGCTTTTGAGACTCAGAAAGACTAGGCAGTCTTGTAGATTTCCGAGCCTCACAGGTTTCACAGGTAGTTCATTCTGAGAATCTAGAAATAGTGGACGAAAACTCCCTCTCCCTTACATTTCCCATCTGTTATCTGCAATTTCTAACATTTGTTTTTGGTTGTGGTGTTGCTGTGTTTTTAAGTGCCATCGTCAGTGCTGACTCATAGCAACCCTATGCACAGCAGAACAAAACACTGCCTGGTCCTTCACCATATTCACAATTGTTGCTATGCGTGAGCCCATTGTTGCAGCCACTGCATCAATCCATCTGATTAAGGTTCTTTCTCTTTATTGCTGACCCTCTATTTTACCAAAAATAATGTCCTTCTCCAGGGACTGATCCCTCCTGATAACATGTCCAAAGTATGTGAGAGTACTGAGTATGGTGGTGTTGGTTGCCATCTAATCAACTCAATTCCAACTCATGGAGACCTGACATGTGCAGAGTAGAACTGGTCCATAAGGTTTTCAAAGCTGAAACCTTTCAGAAGCAGATCTCTAGACCTATCTTCAGAGGTGTCTTTAGGTGGGTTCCAACTGCTAACCTTTGGTAGTAATTGAATGCTTAACCATTTGTACCACCCAGGCTTCTTATTTCTCACAATCCTACCTCCAAAACATTCCTCTCAAATGTAAAAATTCTCCATTTCCTTCATGCTAATTTAGTGTTAATTTGTAGGTAATATAGTGTGGTGGTTAAGTAACCTGGAGCCAGACAGCCTGTTTCAATTCTGGCTCCATCATGTATCCATGTAACCTGGAAAATTGCTTATCTTCTTTATGATTCCTTTTCTTAACTGTAATATGGGACTAATAACAGCATCTACCTTATACAAGGTATCACGTAAGTCAGTACGTGTAACAGTGCTTGATATATTTCAGCTTTTTTACTAATATTATTTTCTAAGCCAGCATCATCTCTGGCCTGTTTTAGAGTAGGGCCTTTCTAACTGAATTCTCGATGCTCCTTTTACCATATTCATTTAATTCTCCACTCAACAGCCTGAGTGATCTTTCTAGTAAAAACCTGATGATTCTGCACCCCTCTTATTCTTCAGTGGTTGCCTATTATATTTTGTTATATTGTACAAAGTTCTTTTTTGTGACATTATATTTTCTGCACTTTAACTTCAATGATTATCTCAGTTTTTCTTATGCACTAAGTTCTTTCTTGCCTCAGGGCCTTTGCACATGTTAGTTTGTCTTCATCTAGTAAGCTCCCACTGATCTATAAATTTTCAAACAAATTTATTTTTTCAAAGAGAACTTACTGGTGGGACTTACACAATGGAGACATGAAGATGTTTGTAATATATGCCCCTGCACAAAAGCAAGAAAAATATTGGCAAATTTATCCATAGCAAGTTTTTTTTTTTTTTTCAGAACTGTGAAAAGTTAATCAAAAGCTTACAACAACCTAAAGAGTGTTTAAGTAAAACTGCTGAACCTTGATACGAAGAACAGTGTGGTGAAGTTTGTGACTCTGTAACTTGGTTTATTCTCACCTTCCCTCCCCAGCTCCTTGGCACCCATAAAAACCAGCAACCTCCTGATCATTTTAAATTTGAAAACTAGCCTCTTTGAAGCCACCATGGAACAGATGGGGCAGACCAGGATTGGGGCTCCTCAAACACTTGCATTCCCAGAGCACTGTCACCATTTGACTTGTTTCATAACCCAAAACCAAACCCATTGCTGTCAAGTCGATTCTGATTGATAGTGACCCTATAGCTCCCCAGAAAATCACCAGTCAGAGAGCATTGTTTTTACTTGACATGACTCAGAACTTCTCCTTGGGAAAAACCCTATGCCTGGGGAATTTGTTAAGAACAATCAGCTGAAATTGTTAAACATCACAGATGCCTAAAGCTGACATACAAGCTAGGGTGAGTAAGAGCTTGGTCAAAAATTTGAAAGCACGATTTGGGAAACAAGATATTCATCTATGTCCGTAGGTGGCTTTGAAAAACTTGGATGGATTCCTGGGGTTCTAGAGGTTGCACATACCTGCAAAAGACCTGAGAGAGTCCCAGTTACTAAGGAATTATATTAACTTCTTTGACAGTTAAGGAGAGAGTTATGTCAGGTATTTTTAAAATATTTAAAAAGCATCAGTTGCCATGGAGTTGATCCTGACTCATAGTGACCCCATGTGTGTCAGAGTAAAAGCGTACTTCATAGAGTTTTCAATGGCTGATTTTTTGCAAGTAGATTGCCAGGCTTTTCTTTCTTCTGAGGGGCCTCTGGGTAGACTTGAACTGCCAACTTTCCATTAGCAGCCAACCATGTTAACTGTTGAACCACCCAGGTAATTCCTTTAAAATATTAAAATAAAAACAATCCCATTGCCGTCGAGTCAATTCCAAGTGTTTCCAAGGCTGTAATATTTACAGAAGCCGACTGTCACATCTTTCTCCCACACAGAGGCTGGTGGATTCAAATCTCTGACTTTTCAGTTAGCAGACGAGAGCTTAACCACTGTGCACCAAGTCTCCCTTTAAAATATTAAAAAATACCTTTTGCCGTCTAGTCAATTCCAACTCATAGTGACCCTATAGGGTTTCCAAGGAGAGACTGGTGGATTCAAACTGCCAACCTTTTGGTCAGCAGCCATAGCTCTTAATCGCTGTGCCACCAGGGCTCCTTTAAAATATTAGCAACTATTTTATCACAATATTTAGAGTGGTTATCTTTGAGAGAAAGGATGGTAAATGATGATGTTTTCTTTGTATTATTTTCTGTAATGACCCTACATTTGTTTTACAACAGTATAAATCAATTATATATCAAACTTAGACTTAATGGTTCCATTCTACTAAAAGCCCCCACTCATTCAATTGGTGGGGTACCTTAACTTAAAGTAATACTTAAAGATAATTTAGGGATCATTACCACAAGCAGTCAAAACAAAAGTTAAACTCAATATCTCTTCTTCCTCCTAACATCTTTCCTCCTCCACTCCCAATTTAGACACATGAACTTTTTTCTCAGATACAGGCAGGAATAGGTACTATACTCACATCTTTTTCCCACAGCTGATTTCCTGCTATGTATGTCTGTCTCCTGACTTTTTCACTGGAGTATGAGTTGGAGGGTTGGGACCTGGTGTGGACTGATCCTTCCTATTTCCCAGTGCAGCATCCCTGTCCTGAACATACCATGACATCTGTGGATTGTATTACTGGAGTTACTTCTATTATAGGGATATTTGTGACTAACTTACAAATACATAGTTTGTGAAGTTAGACATTGGACATTTCTTGTTCTGTTAGAATGCCCATACATTTTCTTCAATAACAGTAATATCATTCGGGTTAAATTGGTTGTTTCTCAGCGAATAAGACAATAGGGTAAACAAAACTAATGTTGGCCAGTTTTCTCTCTGTTCAGCATATGTGAAGTGATGCAGGGCTGTGTAGTCTCTGAGGTTACTCAATATCAAAACTTTGCGTGGGGCCAGTTGTGCCTCCCCACATGTTGAAACCCCTTTAGTAGTTCCCCATTCCGCTCTAAATAATAAACAAACAACCCAGCACAGCCCAGTTATCTGACTGTAATGACTTAAAACACCTTTGAAGCCGCATTTGCCACTCAGCCATCTATCAACCTGGTGCCCTGGCCTCAGAGGACTATCGTCATTACCTGGACACATCATTTGCTTCCCAGCATCTGCATTTAACTGGCGCTGATTCCTCATCCTGCGATGCTCTCCGCTAATCGTTCACCTATGAAGACTATTTCAACTACACCGTCTTCTTTAAAGTCATCTCACCCTCGGAGTAAATCTTTTCTGCCTTTGTACACCAAAGCACACTGCTTGTTTTCCTACTTTCTTCTTTTTCTGTGGAAACTGAATAATTATCTATGTTGTCTCCTCCACAAAATTATCCACTCTTCAGAAAAAAGAGCTGTATCTTTTTTATTATTCCCTAATTTTTTTTAACACACACATACGTATGCGTGAGCACACACACACACACTTTAGAATAATACTTGTTGAACAAGAAGTTAAAACAACAAGTAACTTATTTTAGTTATTAAGTAACCCTCTGTTCACTGAAAGAAACATTACTCATTCTGATTAAACAGGAAGACTCACTAAAATTCAAGCATAACATTCCAGCCAAAGCTTTAATCTTCAATGAAGCACATTCCCTGGAATCTCACGAGACATTAAGTCTGAAATATATTTTATGTTAGTTTATCACCTTAAGCCCTTTATTAGCGTGAGGTCTCACAGAGTTGATAGATGAGAAGGTCATTTTAAAAATTACTCAGAGTTATTTCGAGGGTCTTTTAAAAAATGAATTGAAAAGATATGATGGAAAAGAAATCTAGGATACGTTCACTCTGAATCCCAGAGGCTTGATTTAAATCATGTGTGCACAGTGTCTCAGAACACTGCAACCGGATCAGAAGGTGGTCAGAAAGACATTATCTTGGCTCTGCCTTTGAGATATGCTGTAGTCATGGCAAGGTACTTGGCCAATTTCTCAGGTAATAATATTCTTTTGTTTCACAGATACATGGTGAGGATTTAGAGATAGAGGATTGTAAAATGATAATATGGCTCTGAATCATTCTCTTTTATATGGCAAGACCAAAGCACACCTGTTTCAAGATTCTAATCATGACTTAGAATGTGCTGTGCAGCCTGGATTTGGAATTGGTTTCAGGGTGAAGAGAATTTGAAGTTAGCTAAAGATGAAGCAAATAATATCTAATGGCTGGAAGCTGGCTATGAAAGATTTAAGCTCAAGTTAAATATTGCAGGAAGAGAGTAAAATCTATGATGTGTCATATTTCATTGAATCTAAGACTATCAATCATAAAGTTCGCCAATACTTAACATTCAAGAAAGCACGAAAACCCACTGCCAATTAGAAATCTAAGACACTATTGTTTGTGCTATGAATCTGGATTTTAAAAATATTAAATGTGAAAAAAGTGTGTCTTAGAATCAACAAAATGCTATACATGTCCAAAACTAAATACAACTATCCCCGAATGTGTTCTTTTTTCTCTATTCTCTTTTTCACTAAGTGGCACTATTAGTCTCGCAGTTGCTTGACTTTTTCTCTCTATTGCTCTCTGTATCTAATAAGTCATTGAGATTTTTTAGCTTTCTCTAGTCTCTGTGCCTGGTATATTTCACCTTTTCTCCATGTTTGACTAACTTGTCATCACTTTTTAGGTTTCACCATTGATGTTCTTTCTATTAGAAGGAAAAAAATCTGGATACACCCCAAACTCAGATTAATTGATCTCCTAACTTCTGATATAGAACCACGTATTCCCATTCACAGTACCCATTATCCCGTGTTGTAGTAAACCATTTATTTGTCTGTATCAACCACTAGAACGCAGTGGCTTGGGGACAACCTCTGTCAGTGTGTGTCACAGTTGTGCTCCTAGAACCTAGCACACAGTGCCCCATATGGATTAAGTGTTGTATAATACCCAATAAGTGAAGATATGAATTTATATGTGAAAGATAAAAGTGATTTTCATGTTCATATTTTATCAGAGACAATGGATATGACTAAAAATACTCTCAAATGGAAAACTACAAGAAAAAACAGTGCAATGTTATGCAAAAGAGAAACCTGTTAAAAATCAAATAAGAGTTGCAATATACTCAATTTCTTATACATGTAAAGTGTTTATTTTATCCATTTTGCTTTCACGCCAGACACATACTGTATATCACAGTGGAGAAAGCTTTATTTTAGCAGTTTAATTGTGTTTCATAGCTCTAAACTACCCTTTTAATCTTTTGGGAAAATGACCAGTAACCTACTTGATTGCATTTCTGCTTCTATAAGACAAGAGGCTCTTAATGGAGCCTGTAATCGCTGTGGGTCAGAGAATTAAAAATACCAGTCCATTTCTTTCCAAGATACTGTTTTAGGAAATGTAAAAGGTTAACTGTCTCTCTTGAGGAGGTTGCCTACAAATGAAGTTGAAATCGTTATCCACTGACTACATGTTTTTCCTCTACAAATAAGCTTATATAATATATAAGACTAAGTTAAAAAGTTCATATAGTGGAAAGAATATGGAATCTGGAGTTCAAATTTCTATAATTCTACATTCTACCTCAGTAACCAAGAATGAGTCAGCTAATCTATGAGCATCAGTTTTCTAATCTGTAAAAGGGAGATGATAATACATGAGTTATTTTAAGCATCAAAAGTAAAATTAAATGAGATTTATGGGCGAAGTGCCTAGCATTTAAAAATGTGAAACACTTTAAAGAAAACAAAGTAAAACAGAGCCTGACTACTTGAAATCTTAGATAGTTAGTGGATGTTAGACTAGACAAACAAGAAAACACTTCATTTTAATCAGAATAATTAAAATCAATTAGTTCTATTTTGTAATAATGTGACTGGCTCATTTTGAAAAAAATTAAATGGGATTTTTACAGTAGTCCATACTGATTTGTTTTCCAAAACAAATCAAGAACTAAATGGATCATTGGGTAAGAAACATGTCTCATGAACATCCCTTATTTAATACAATATGCCACAATAAAAACAGAGTTAAATAGTGATAGGCTACAGGAAGTTATGTCAGACAAAGATAATCTTCACACACACACATAAATGACTTCTTTGTAAAGATAATCATCTGAGCATTACTTCATTGCAGCTCATTGGTGTAGCCACCCTAATTTTTCTTCATACCACACAATTTATCCTCATGCCTGTTAGGATGAAAGGGCATGAGTGACGTGAAATAGTTAAAGTTCTTCTAATATTAAAAAAAAAAAAGTTCTCTTATTCCTAATTTAACATGTCACTTTTTTCTTTCTCATTTGTAACGTGATAGATATTTCTGTCCTTTGGGTAAAGTATTTAAGACTGAACATTTAAGTTACTTTTTTAGATCTTCAATTGGCACTGATTCATCGCAATACTGCCGTGGCTTTTTCACCTTCCATTGCCTCTAGCGTTAGTATACCCACCAGCTATATGTAACAAAATCACAACGCTGTATCCCATTTTGTGTACTGTTACTGAAATCGCTTTTTGTGTATTTTGTTATTTGGAACCATAAATTGTCCTAGTGACTTGTTGCTCAAAATCAAATTTTATTTCAATATTAAACCAAGAGTGTTTACTATTATTTAATTGAATAGTTTAGTGTCTTGCACATACTAAATATTCAACAAGTATTACTGATTCACATTTATATGAAAACATCCGTTTTAAATTGTTATAAATTTCAGGTCACAAATATACTAGTTCCTTCTTTTACGAGAACAACACACTTCTCATCTATAAATACAACGGTTGGATCACGTAATCTCTTAAGTTTCTCAAACCCTGAAAGTTGGATTAGTCCATGACGCTAATAATTTAATCTTGGGTGATGCAGCAATGAATATAACCAGTGGGTTCATGAGTCATTAAGTGACAATCAGAATTTTACATATAGTCTTCTTTGTACTTGTAAATCTTATAGACTGATTTCAGGTTGGGATCATGACCCACTCCTGAATTGAAAACTGTAGATCTTGAATTAGCTGTACTGGGTGTATCCTTCAGGTTCCTAAAAACTCATATTAGCCTTGCCTAGTAAAATAAGAAATTGAGTTTGTCCACACCATGCTAAAATAAATAGATTAAGAATAGAAAATTCAACAGTCTAAATGTTCTCAAAAATAAACACACAACCATTTGTACATTTCTGATAAAAAGTATACTATTTTATAATTTTGGCTCTTAATATTTTCTTGAAGTTTTAATCCTCTGATAGTAAGATATAAATTATTTCTTTGTTATGGTCCTTTAGATTTAGAAAGAAGAGTGGTAAAATTGATGAGAATATTAATATTAAACTGTGATGTCAAGAATCACATATAAAAGTAAAAACAAAGAAACATTATGTTTTATAGAAATTAGCCTTAGAATAACATGCTTTAATCAACAAATGCCAGTTTAGATTTAGAGGGTATATTGGAACTTATGTTCATTTTATGTTGAATTTTGAAAATATCAAATGTATAACAGGAAATATATTATGTTTTAAAAACAAAAAGCACAAAATATTATGTCATTTAAGAACTGGGTAATTATACCTTTATTTCATATGAGTCCCTAAATGCATGCATGTTTTTTTCTTATCATCACTCTTAAAATCTGACTATACATTTGCATCTTTCAAGTAACAATTTAAGCAAATGACTGATATTTTTTTAACAGAGGATTAAAAATTTTCAAAAACAATGAACAAGTAAATCAATGCAAATATAAGCAAGAATATCTTGAGAGGTAATAAAATGCCACCAATAAGATGGAACATGCCCAAGAATGTATGATTTATAAAATTGAATTAAAAATTGCTGCTTGGTCACATTCTTTCTAAAAACCCCTGCATGATGAGCTAATTGTAGCTGGAGGACAATTAAAAAAGTAAATTATTTTTCACAACTAGTACACTGAATGTCTTTTATGGAAAGGCTATAATGACAGAGAGCTCAAAGGAGTGCAACTTGAGATGTAAAAGGAAGTAAAAGGCTAACCTAGAAACCAAAAACATTTCACAAGTATGTTTTGGATATGAGCAAGGCTATACATACAGTTAACAGAAAGGATTTATGTGAAAGTAATGAATAACAAGTGTGTAACCCTAGAGAAATTACTGAACTCATTGTAGCCTCAGTTTTTTTCCTGGTAGTGAATATAAGAATAGTATTTTCCACATAGGGCTTTCATGGTGAATAAAGGAGGAAATGTTTTTATTGTGAACAGTGCAGTGCCTGACACAAAGTAAATATTAAATAAATATTTATGATGCTATTTTCCTTTTTTTAATAATAAGACACTGCCTTTTTTCTTGACAAGCCTAACATTTCTTATCTAAGCACAACAATTGTGCTTCTATTGCGTATTTCTCTTACTCAAGGCCCCACTTAACTTGTATACCATTTCTTATTCTCCTCCATGCAGATTCTGCTTCGGCCACACCATTTTGTATTCTTTTATGCAAGACATTCCTCTCCATGCGGTCTTTGTACTAACTGTATCCTTTCAACCAAAGATCCACATAAGTTAGCAATCTTATTTTCTTAAGTTGTGTCGCCTTCTCAGTGAGACCTATCCAAACATTGCATATTATAATTGCAATGTGTCCCATATCCAGAACTCCCAAATCCCTTACCCTGGTCTAATTTTTTTTTTATTTTTCCACATCACTTCTAATATAAAAATAAATTATCTATTTGTCTATTATTTACTTTCTCCTCTCTTTAAAATATAAAATCTCCAGGTGGGGCCAAGAGAGCAGAGTAGTCAGATGCTTCCTGTGGTCCCTTTTACAGTAATGACCCAAAAAAACAACTGAATAGATTATACATGACAATCTAGGAGTCCTGAACATCAAAGACAAAGTTGAGGAGTTGGACGGAGCAGCAGGGGAAGGGAGAGATAGTTCAGAAGCAGTGAGGATTTGCTAGACCTGACCTGGCTGGGACCCTGCAGGCTGGATCAGCAGGCTTGCTAGCTGAGGCAAGCAGTAGTGCTGAGGACACGTTTTCTATATCGGGAGAAACCGAACAGTGGAAAGTCTCCTCAAGTCTGTGAAACTAAGAGAACGTGATGTTAGATCTGCGAAAGTTAAGTGCAAGCTTCTAACCTACTCCGTGGGATCAAAAAAACCCTTTCCCCTCTGGGAAGTGCCTCTCTCCCTTTCACCTGCCCCCTCCCCACTTTGCTCCAGTCCCGGACTGGCTTCAGCAATTGCCATGCTCCCTGGGCTGGAAGTGGAACCCATCGCTGTGTCAGAACCATTCTCCCTGCTTTGGAGAGGGAACAAATTAACAAATAACAAACAGAAAAGAATAATCTGCCCCCTCTCCTAAGTCAGGACATCAGGCAGGCACAGCCCCTTTGCCTAGGTACAGGCATAAGGGGTCCACAGACTTTGAATGCCTTTCACCCCTGCCTATACCCGTGTGGGCCCATTTCAACAGAGTATGCCCTCATTAGCATAGTACAACAGGGTATATACCTGAAGCCTATTTTCAACTGCAACAGTTAAGCGAGTGTGGCTGATTTCTGACATTTGAAACTGCCCTGCCCATTAAGCAGGGCCCTTACCTACCCACATAAGGGGCCTGAGAACTGGTGGTTTCACCTACTCCACCTAGCGACCCATGATAGGGGTGTGAAAATAAGCAGTGGCTCCCAGTCCTTACAGCCAAGAGCACTGGGGGCCTAAAGTCCAGATGCAAAACTCACCCACCTACCAGCTCTAGGGAACTGGGACACACCTTCTACCCAGGCACTTAGGGGCAGCTGTCAGCCCCCTACCTTCCTCAGCACATAACCTCCTACTGCTGAGAGATACGTGTGCAGGCTCCAATAACCCCTACATAACCCTATCCATATAGGGTTTTAGGTGAGCACCTGGATCACACACTCATCAACTGATGACGTGGACAACTGAGCTGAATCCACACAGAAAAAAATAAATGAATTCCTGGGCTCACATACCTAGTAGTAGCTCCAACCAACTGGTAACATGACATGAGAGCTTCGAAGACACCAATAATCAAAGTAGCTCACACAACCAGCCTATATGGGCATATCGAAAAAAAAAAAACCAAAAAACAAGAAGCTAGGACATGGTAAACAAACATAAAATAAATAAATATAATAAATTATTGATCACTCAGAGACAATGGTTGGTATCAAATGACATAAAGAGGAAGACCATGATGACTTCGGCAAGCATTCAAAACAAAGAACGAAAAACCTCTCAGAGGAAAAGAAGGTCTTGGGATTACTAGAGGTATAGTTCAAAAGATTAATATACAGAGCTCTTCAAGAGATCAGGAAGGACATCAGGCAAAACACAGAACAAGCCAAGGAAGACACAGACAAAGCAATAGAGAAACTTAAGAAGGTTATACAAGAGCATGATGACAAATTTAACAGGCTATAAGAATCCATAGAGAGACAGCAAATAGAAATCCAAAAGTTTAATAATAAATTTTGAGAATTAGACAATGCAATACAAAGTCATAGGAGCAGAATTCAGATAATGGAAGTCAGAATTAGTGAGACTGAAGATAAAGCTTTTGACACCAATTTATTTGAGGAAAAATCAGATAAAAGAATTTTAAAAAATGAAGAAACCCTAAGAATTATGTGGGATTCTATAGACGAAAACCTATGAGTGATTGGAGTGTCACGACGGGGGCGGGGGCAGGGGATAAAAGAAAATACTGAGAGAATTGTTGAAGATTTTTTGGCAGAAAGCTTCCCTGATATTGTGAAAGACAAGAAGATATGTATCCAAGAGGCTCATAGAACCTCACAGAGGGTAGGTCCCAAAAGAAAGTTATCAAGACACATTATATTAAAACTTGCAAAAACAAAGATAAAGAGAGAATTTTATGAGTGGCCAAGGATAAAACTAAAGTCATCTACAAAGAAGAGTCAGTAAGACTAAGCTCAGACTACTGAACAGAAATCATGCAGGCAAGAAGGCAATGGGATGACATATATGAAGACTTGAAGGAAAAAAAATTGGCAGCCAATAATTATATATCTAGCAAAACTGTGTCTCAAATATGATGGTGAAATTAGGGCATTTTCAGATAAACAGAAGTTAAGGGAATTTGTAAAAATCAAACCAAAATAACAAGAAATACTAAAGGGAGTCCTTCAGGCAGGAAATCAGTAACATCAGATAACAACCCAAGACTAGAACACAGGACAGAATAACCAGATACCAAACCAGATAGGGAAGTCACAAAAATAAATCACAGCTACAACACTGAAAATAGGGAAATAGAGATGTCAACATGTAAAAGATGACAACATTAAAACAAAAAAAGGGACAAAATAACGCAGTCATAGAACTTTCATATGGAGTGGAAGTCAAGGTGATATCAAGAATTGAAAGATTAGTTTAAACTTAGAAAAATAGATTAAATATTAAGGTAACCACAAGGAAGCTAATAATCCTGCACATCAAAATAAAGAGGAAGAAAAACATAAAGACTCTGCAAATACAAAATCAACTACAATAAAAAGAATATACATAAAGAAAAATGAGTCAGCACAGAAAATTAAAGAAACTGTCAATAACACACACACGAAACAAAATGACAGCACTAAACTCATACCAACCAATAATTACGCTAGTATAAATGGGCTAAATGCTCCAGTAAAGAGACAGAGAGTGGCAGAATGGATTAAAAAAAAAAAAAAAAAGATGCATCTATATGCTGCCTACAAGAGACACACCTTAGACTCAAAGACACAAACAAACTAAAACTCAAGAATGGGAAAAAAACTATATCAAGCAAATGACAATCAAAAAAGAGCAGGACTGGCAATATTAATTTCTGACAAAATAAATTTTAAAGCAAAATTCACCACAAAAACTAAGGAAGGACAGTATGTAACAATTAACAGGTCAGTGCCCCAGGAGGACATAACTGTAATAAATATTTACACATCCAATGACAGGGCTCCAAAATATATTTTGAAAAACTCTAACAGCATTGAAAAGAGAAATAGACAGTCCAATGATAACAATATGAGACTCCAACATACCACTTTCGATGAAGAATAGAACACCCAGAAAGAAGCTCAACAGAGACACAGAAGATCTAAATGCTACAGTCAAACAACTGGATCTCATAGACATATACAGAACACTTCACCCAAAAGCAGCCAAGTATACTTCTTTCCAACACACATGGAACATTCTCCAGAATAGACCACATATTAGGCCACAAGACAAGCCTTAACAGAATCCAAAACATTGAAATGTTACAAAGCATCTTTTCTGACCACAAAGCCATAAAAGTAGAAATCAATAACAGAAAAAGCAAGGAAAAAAAGTCAATATGTGGAAACCGAACAACATTTTGTTCAAAAACCATTGGGTTATAGAAGAAATTAAGGATGGAATAAAGAAATTTACAGAATCAAATAAGAATGAAATGACATCCTACCAGAACCTTTGGGACATAACAAAAGCAATGCTCAGAGGTCAATTTATAGCAATAAATGCACACATCAAAAAAGAAGAAAGGGCGAAAATCAAAACATTAACCCTACAACTTGAACTAATAGGAAGATAGCAGCAAAAGAAGCCCTTGGGCACCACAAGAAAGAAAATAATAAAATGTAGAGCAAAAATAAATGATATAGACAATAGAAAAACTATTGAAAGAGTTAACAAGACCAAAAGCAGTTCTTTGAAAAGGTCAATAAAACTGATAATCTGTTGATCAAACTGACAAAAGAAAAACAAGAGAGGAAGCAAATAGCCAGAATAACAAATGAGATAGGCATTATCACAACGGACCCAACTGAAACTAAAAGAACCATAACAGAATACTATGAAAAATTGTACTCCAAAAAATTTGAAAATTTAGAGGAAATGGACACATTTCTAGAAACACACTACCTACCTAAACTAACACAAACTGAGGTAGAACAGCTAAATAAATCTATAAGAAGAGATTGAAGAGGTAATTAAAAAGCTTCCAACAAAACAAAAGCCTGGCCCTGATGGTTTCACTGGAGAATTCTACCAAACTTTCAGTGAAGAATCAACACCACTACTACTAAAGTGTTTCAGAGCATAGAAAAGGATGAGTATTTCTGAACTCATTCTACGAAGCAACCATAACTCTGATACCAAAACCAGGTTAGACACCACAAAAAAAAAGAAAATTACAGAACAATATCCCTCATGAACATAGATGCAAAAATCCTCAACAAAATTCTAGCCCACAGAATTCAACAACATATCAAAAAAACAATTCACCATGTCCAAGTGGGATTCATACCAGGTATGCATCAGAAAAACAGTCAATGTAATCCATCACAAAAATAAAACAAAAAAAAAAAAACAGAACCATATGATCTTATCAATTGATGCAGAAAGGACATTTGACAAAGTCCAACACCCATTCATGATAAAAACTCTCAGCAAAATAGGAATAGAAAGGAAATTCCTCAACATAATAAAGGCATTTATACCAAGCCGACAGCCAACGTCATCCTTAATGGAGAGAGTCTGAAAGCATTCCCCCTGAGAATGGGAGCCAAACGAGTATATCCTTCATCACCACTCTTATTCAACATTGTGCTGGAAGTCCTAATGAAAACAACAAGACAAGAAAAAGAAATAAAGGGTATCCAAATTGGTAAAGAAGAAGTAAAATTATCCCTATTTGCAGACAGTATGATTTCATACACAGAAATTCCCAAAGAACCCACAAGAAAACTACTAGAATTAATAGAAGTTTTCAGCAAAGTATCCAGATACAGTAAAAGCATGCAAAAATCAGTTGGATTCCTCTACACCAACAAAGAGAACTTCTGAGAGGAAATCACCAAATCAATACCATTTACAATAGACCCCTAGAAGATAAAATACTTAGAAATAAATCTAACCAGAGACGTAAAAGACCTATACAAAGAAAACTGCAAGAAACTAAGAGACCTGCATAAGTGGAAAAACATACCTTGCTCATGAACAGGAAGGCTCAACATTGTGAAACTGTCAATTCTACCGAAAGTGATCTATAGGTACAATGCAATCCCAATCCAAATTCCAAGGGCATTTTTTAATGAGATGGAAAAACAAATGACCAACTTCATATGGAAAAGGAAGAGGCCCAGAATAAGTAAACCATTACTGAAGAAGAAGAAAAAAGTGGGAGGTTTCATACCACCTGATTTGAAACTCTATTATACCTCCATGGTAGTCAGAACAGCCTGGTACTTGTTCAACACCGTTTACATAGACCAATGGAACAGAGTTGAGAATTCAGATGTAAATTCATCCACTATGAGCTGCTGATATTTGACAAAGGCCCAAAGTCTATTAACTGGGGAAAAGACAGACTCTTTAAAAAATGGTGCTGAAACCCTGGTGGTGTAGGGGTTGAGAGCTACAGCTGCTAACCAAAAGATTGAATCCACCAGGCGCTCCCTGGAAACCGCATGGGGCAGTTCTACTCTGTCCTACGGGGTCGCTATGAGTTGACATCGACCCAGTGGCAACGGGTTTGTTTTTTTTTATTCTAGATAATGACCATTCTGTGGGAAATAAAACACCCCAAAACCCTGCCAAAATCATTTAAGTAACCTGCCCAAGAACATAGAAAGTGATTACAAATCCTTTTGACTGGTATAAACCAAAAAAATCAAACCCATTGCCATCAACCTGATTCCAACTCGTAACGACCCTGTAGGACACAGTAGAACGGCCCCATAGGGTTTCCCAGGCTATAATATTTATAGAAGCAGACTGCCACATCTTTTTTTCGTGAAGAGGCTGGTGGGTTCAAACTGCCGACCTTTTGGTTAGCAGCCAAATGTTTAACCACTGCACCACCAGGACTCCTTCTTACTGGTATAACGGAAAAAAAAAAAAAAAAAACCAAACTGCTATGGAGTTGATTCTGATTCATAGCGACCCTCTAGGATAGAGCAGAACTGCCCCATAGGGTTCCCAAGGAGCTGCTGGTGGATTTGAACTGCTGACTTTTTGGTTAGCATCTGAGCTCTTAACCACTATATGATATCATTATTCACATCTTAAATTGGAAAAATGAAGCATAGATAACTTAATTATCTTGACTGTCTCATAGAGACAGCTCTTGCATACACTCACTCAACCATATCCGCTCACCAGCATCTGCACCCATTATCTCTGTCTTCCAGTTTTTTGCTCGATGGACTATGAATGCTTCTATCTAAAGCCAGTTCCTTCATTTTTGCAGCCCCTCTCTCCTGCTTAAGGACATGGATCCAGTCAACTCTCTCCCACCCGCGTCAGTTCCCTACTGCATCAGCAGTGTTGTACAAAAGTGTTGTAATTTTTTCCACCTTAAAAATATACTTCTCTTGATCCCAGTTTCCCTGGCCGCTCACCCCTTACCAGCTACCACTCCATTGTTTTTTTTTTTTTTTTTTCAGCAAAACTCCTTCCATTCTCTCATTTTAAAAAATAAGTCCAATAAAGTAGTTATTGAACAAATGCAGAATAAATGAACCAGGGAATGTTTAGTGTAAAGATGATAAGTAAGTTAAAATATTCAGAGGACTAGTCACAAACCAACCAACCACAAAACTGGTTCTGCATTTCTCCAAAAGGCAGAACTATAACTAATGTTTAAAAATAAGGATCAAACAGGCAGCATGATATTTATACAAACTCTTCCAATTTCCCCACTATAATGCCCACCACATTTGTTTTTTCATCTTCTTTTGAAAGGAGGTATCTTTTTTTTTTTTAACTTAATAATTCCCTTGGACCTCTTCAGGAAGTAGAATTTTCAGGACACATCCTCCACTAACAGCAACTGACGTAGTCACAGCACCAGGAAAGCATCTCAAGTTAACTAACAGGTTTGTTAAGGAAATGGTCATTCATTCCCCAGCTATATTTTAAATTCTTCACCAGTGATTCTCAGGAGGTGTGAGAAAAGTCCTGTCATGGATTGAATTATGTCCCCCCAAAAATGTGTATTAACTTGGTTAGGCCATGATTCCCAGTACTGTGTGGTTGTCCTCCATTTTGTGATTGTAATTTTATGTTAAAGAAGATTAGGGTGGGATTGTAACACCCTTACCGGGTGACATCCCTGATCCAATGTAAAGGGTGTTTCCCCAGGGTGTGGCCTGCATCACCTTTTCTCTCTCAAGAGATAAAAGGGAAGTAAGTAGAGAGTTGGGGACCTTATACCACCAAAAAAGAAGCACTGGGAACAGTGAGCGTCCTTTAGACCCTGGGCTCCCATGCAGAGAAGCTCCTAGCCCAGGGGAAGATTGAGAGAAAGGCCTTCCTCCAGAACTGACAGAGAGAGAAAGCCTTTCCCTGGAGGTGACCCCCTGGACTTCTAGCCTATTAGACTGTGAGAAAATAAATTTCTCTTTGTTAAAAAAAGAAAAAAAAAATGGTGCTAGCATACCTGGATATCAATCTGCAAAAAAAGTGAAACAAGACCCATTCCTCACATCATGTACAAAAGTTAACTCAAAATGGGTCAAAAACCTAAATATAAAATCTAAAATGATAAAGTTCATGGAAGAAAAAACAGAAACAATGCTAGGAGCCTAATTCATAGCATAAACTGAATACAAAACATAACTAAAAATGCACAAACACCAGAAGAGAAACTAGATAAATGGGAGCTCCTAAAAATCAAACACTTAGGCTTATCCAAAGACTTCACCAAAAGAGTAAAAAGACTACCTAGAGACTAGGAAAAAAATTTTGGCTACAACATATCTGATCAGGGTCTAATCTCTAAAATTTATAAGATGCTACAATACCTCAGCAACAAAAAAAAAACCTATAATTAAAAAATGACCAATTAAAAAATGGGCAAAGGATATGAACAAGCACTTCACCAAAGAAGATATTGAGGTGGCTAACAGATACATGAGGAAATGCTCACGATTATTAGCGATTACAGAAATGCAAATCAAAACTACACTGAGATACCATCTCACCCCTAGAAGGCTAGCATTAATCCAAAAAACACAAAATAATAACTGTTGGAGAGGTTGTGGAGAGACTGGAACACTTATGCACTGCTGGTGGGAATGTAAAATGGTACAAACACTTTGGAAATTGATTTGATGCTTCCTTAAAAAGCTAGAAATAGAAGTACCATATGATCCAGCAATCCCACTCCTTGGAATATATCTTAGAGAAATAAGAGCCATCACAAGAACAGATATATGCACACCCATGTTCATTGCAGCACTGTTCACAATAGCAAAAAGATGGAAACAACCTACGTGCCCATCAACAGACAAATGGATAAACAAATTATTGTATATACACACAATGGAATACTACACAACAATAAAGAACGATGAGGAATCCATGAAACATTTCACAATATGAATGAATCTGGAAGGCATTATGCAGTTGCAAAAGGACAAATATTGTATGAGACTACTATTATAAGAACTCAGGAAAAGGTTTAAGCACAGAAGAAAACATTCTTTGATGGTAATGAGGGTGGGGAGGAAGGGAAAGGGGTACTCACTAACTAAATAAAAAAAAAAGTAGACAAGAATTATCTTAGCTGAAGGGAAGAACAACACAAAATATAGGGGAAGTCAGCACAGCTGGACTAAAACAAAAGCTAAGAAGTTTCCTGAATACAACGAAACACTAAGGGACAGAGTAGCAGTGGTGGAGGTCTGGGGACCATAATTTCCAGGGACTCCTAAGTCAATTGGCATAAAAAAGTGTATTAAGAAAATGTTCTGCATTCCACTTTGGTGAGTAGCATCTGAGTTCTTAAAAGTTTGCCAGTGGCCATCTAAGATACATCAATAGGTCCCAACCCACTTGGAGCAAAGGAAAATGAAGAACACCAAAGACCCAAGGAAAACATGAGCCCAAGAGACAAATGGCCACATAAACCAGAGACTCCATCAGCCTGAGACCAGAACTAGATGGTGTCCAACTAACACGAACGACTGCCCTGACAGAGAATACAACGGAGAGTCCCTGATAGAGCAGGAGAAAACTGTGGTGCAGAACTCAAATTCATGTAAAAAGACCAGACTTAATGGTCTGGCTGAGACTAGAGGATCCCCAGAAGATACGGCCCCCTGGCTTTCTGTTAATCCAAAACTAAAACCATTCTGGAAGCCAACTCTTGAGACAAAGATAAGACTGAACTATAAAACATAAAATAATACTGGTGAAGAGCATGCTTCTTAGTTCAAGCAGACACACAAGACTAAATGTGCAGCTCCTGTCTGGAGGCAGGATAAGAAGGCAAAAAGGGATAGGAGCTGGTTGAATGGACACAGAAAACCTGGAGTTGAAAGGGGGATTGTGCCGTCACATTACAGGGATTGCAACTAGTGTCACATAACAACATGTGCATAAATTTTTATATGAGAAATTAACTTCATCTGTAAACTTTTACCTAAAGCACAATAAATAAAAAAAGAAGAGAAAAAATAATAAAGAAAATATAAAATCTGTAAGCAGTGGGACAATTATCTATTTTTTTTTGTGGCATATCTCAAGATCCTAGCACCTGACACATAGCAGGTATTCAATACACTTTTTTCAGGTAAATGAAGTACATAAATTATCTCTAACTCATAAAGCAAATATATGTATTATTAAGTGGCGATGCAATGGTTAGGTGCTCACTTGCTAACTGAAAGGTTAGGGGTTCAAACTCATCCAACTGCTCCACAGAACTGTTGATGTGTTTCTGTAAAGAACATAGCCTAGGAAAACCTATGGGGCAGCTCTACTCTGTCATATGGTGTCTCTATGAGTTGAGAATTGACTTGATGGCACACAACAGCATAGGTATTATTAGCATCAATTCACAGGTGAAATAAATGAGGACACAAAATTACTTGCTCAAGGTTTTATACCTAGCAGGTGGCTAGCTGAAATGTGTACATTTATCTGCATGAACCAGTAATCCAAAAAAAAAAACCCATTGCTTTCAGGTCAATTCTGACTCATAGTGACCATATAGGATAGACTAGAACTGCCTCATAGGGCTACCAAAGCTGTAATCTTTAGGGAAGCAGACTGCCACATCTTTCTCCCTTAGAGCTCCTAGTGGGTTCCAACTACCATCCTTTTAATTAGCACCTGGGAGCTTATCCACTGTGTTGCCAGGGCTCCTTTATATGAACCAGTTGCCTTAGCTTTTTGTACTCCACCTACCTTCTATCTAGTAAAAAAGTAAGAGAGATATTTTCTGCCCTAAAAAAGTCACTCAAGCTATAGGTCTTATATAATGGAACTAAAGAAGCCATTTACTTTAATCTTTTTCCTTCTGCTTCAATTCCTTACGGTGTGATAAAATTAGTAGTAAATAAGTTAAAGAGAGGAGGTGGTGATGGAACAAGGAAGAGCATAGCTCAACTTGAGGGTAAAAAGAGAGTAAAAGGAAGTGAAAAATATTTGTAATAGAGGCGAAGAAGAGAGGGCCAAAGTGTCTTCAAAAGAGAGTATTTCCCCAAACCACCTCATGTCGTAATCCCTCCAAGACCTGAGATCATTCCTACTCATTGAAGTATCAGTGTATTATTTTCTAAGTACTTCTAAGCTATTACCCAGTCTCGCATTTAATATTTACCAGAAAATATACAGCTATAATTAAATAGAAGTTGTGGACTCTGTTTCCTGTAAAAATTGGAGGGAAAACATTGTTGATTTATGGATGGGTATTAACACTAATGAAACTTGTGTATGCGTTTTATTGATATTATAAAGTGTTGTACATAGGTCATTTTTATAAGTAATAACTAAAATTCAATTAATTATAAAGCTTTATGCCATTCAGTACTATTTCCTTACCTAGGTTTGCTTTCTACCAGTCTATGCACAAAAACCAGTTTTTCATAGTGTTAAGGGCATAACCTTGGCAGAAAACAGACTGGGATTTGAGAAATGTCTTTGTCACATCCTAGACGTGAGGCCTCAGGATGAATATTTATGCTCTTTAGGACTGTTTCCTCAACTGTAGAATGGAGCTAATAAATGTATCTAATAAAAAGAGATACTATAAAAAATTAAAGGAGTTAGTATTTCAAAAATAATTGGTAAGTGCTCAATAAATGTTGGTTTTCCTTTTCCTTATATTGTTAGATCTGATGCATCTTCATATATGTTTAATTTTTTTCTCCCATAATTTCCACAGCATAAGCCTTACTAAGTCTTTATGAATATATGTTCAACATTGTTGGTGGTGGCAGTCTTGTTGATGTTAGGTATTTTTCCAAAGTAATTATAAACCATCTAACAGAGTTAAAGAAACCCTTTATCAAAGTGGACCTTAAAAAAAAAAGAAGCAGAAAAATAACTAGTGGACAAATATTTGATTGGGAATTAAAAAACAATTTTATGACTCTCATGAGTCATCCTGAGTGGACTGTATTCAGGCCAACATTAATTTGCATTATTCCTCTGCTCAAAAGGGAACATAGCAGATGGACTGTTATTATTCATATCCTTTACAAATAATACCTGGTAAATGCCATTGAAATTACAACATCTTTGGGATATATAAGTTTATTTAATGTAAACTCAAATAAACCACTAGAGTTTCTGAGTATACAAAGTGTTACTGAAGCTTGGTATTCCTCATTAATTAGTGCAGGGGGAAAAAAAAGATGAATGATATTGAGATACAAGTTATCTCCACTTTGTCTTTGGATAAAAGAAAACTAGTCACAGAAGCATTTCATCATTGAATGTATTTTTTGAACATTTAAATTATTACTTTTTTATTTCATATTAAGGCCACTGTGAAGTTCATACTAATCTCCATTAAAATCTCCATGACTAAGACTTTTGTTTATTCCACATAAGCTTTGGGTCCTCTATACACATAAAGGAAAAATTCTCAAATTACTGTGATATACATAATTAATTGTTATATCAATATAAACCGATTTTCCTTTTAGGTGGCCTCCATCGGTGAATCTCATTATCCTCTTGTAATTAACAGTGTTTCAAGAGACTTTTGCAGTAAGGGTACAAAGCTTCTTTATTGAAACAACTAGAAGGAAGGAATTCTATTCAGATTTCAGAGTGACAAAAGAGAGCATCAACCAGTTGACACTGCGTCATGTACAAAGGATACACAGAAGTACCAAAAGTGGCTAGAGATAAACAGCTTAAAGAAAGAGTAATGACTATTATATTTTTGTTATGAAGGGTTAATTATTAGAGGTTAGTTATAAAGGTCATTTATAAAGTATTAGTTATGAAAACATAGGATTTAAAAAGCTTAGAGACGTATCTTGTAGTAATAGTTTTTACACTTTGAAAAAACAAAATAATTATTATTATAAATCTCTCTTCAAAACCTAAAATTTCACTACCAGTTTTAGCCTACGGAAAAGTGAAGTTTTTTTTTTTTTTTTTTTTTTTTTTCCTGAGTAGTACTATGCACATCAGCACCAACGAGTCTACATTCTTCTCAAGCATTTTCTCCGTGAAATCAGTAGGGGGTGCCAGGTAGCTAGTTGGAAGAACTGGTTGCAAGCATTTTTTTTTTTTTTTTAATAAGAAAATAAAAGTTAAATTAACGTTAAGTCCCTTTTACAATGAAGAAATGGTTAAAAATAATTTATGAAACATTCTACAAATAAACTGTGATTAAACCAAGAGTAGAATCTAAGCCTTTGGATGTATAGCTCCGTAATCTAGAGGACCAATCTGATTTGTATTACACACCGTGCTATGTTTAAATCACTTGTGCTATTCAGTGGGGGGGGGGGGGGGGGTTCGGGAAGGCTGAGTTTTAATTTTCTAAATGTTCTTTCCTAGATATGTCTACATCTTTTCAATTATTTTTGACCCTAATGTGTATTTTCTGGTCATTGAGTTTATAGATGAGGCAATAAGTTAACAATTGGCGTAGAAATAGCACTTAAATTTTTATTTAAAAATCAGCAAATATTCAGTGAAAATGACAAACTGCTAAATAAATTAACTAATAAAATTAGCTTTTGCCTTGGTTAAGAGTAGTTTTTGCACCATTTAACTTTTAAAAAATAGTGAGGACACTCCAACTAGTAGATGTATGGGAAAAACCTCTAGTCATGACTTCTTCTAGGAGGAGCGATTTAGCCAATCAATTCACTGGGATTAGTCAGTCTCATGCCATTGTTGTTTAACATTGTAGCTTATGTTCCAACAGCATCAGGGTGAAAGCTATTCTCAGAATGCAGCCTTAAAAATAGGCTTGTGGGTTGAGGAGTAGGAGGAAAGCTCACCTTGTTATTACAACTGAGTCTGAATCTGTGCTACAAGGACACAGGGCTGTTCTAAACCTGTGGTGGAAAAACCTGTGTATTTTCCACAACAGATGGGAAGTGGGAGGGGAAAATGGTTTCTTTCCTTGTGTGTTCCCTGTAACTAATATTGCTTGCATATGTGTAACAAACACACGTGTTTGAGGGTGGAGTGGCAGCATACTACCCACATGAATAATTGAGGGTGAGGACCAGTGCCAGCTCTGTTTTTCACACTGCTATTTTTTTATGTGAGTTGAATGAGAAATCATAGCCCTCAGCAACTACAAGGGTAATAAGCTTCAGGTAAGTTCTTTGCTTAACCTGAGACAAAGATAAATTTGAATGAAGTACATATAGCCCCTGACTTATGAAGTGTTCCTGTCTGAAGACTCTGTGGTAAATCGGTCTGCCAAAAGTCAAATATCTCGTTTTTTTTTTTCTTTTTTTAGTTTTCATTATTATTGCCTCTAATTTTACAAATCCAAACTTTATTTGTCTTGGTGATTGGAAACATTACATATAAACTTACAGATATATTTTAATACATACATACATAAAAAATACACAAGTTGTTTAAAAAAAAAAAAAATGGAGGATTGTAACTACGGTCTTACTCCGGAGCTTGCCGCAACCCCTAAAAGTAAAGAGTCTGCATCCTAAAACAAGAAAGCAGGCAATGTACTTTAAAAAAAATTAGCACTATTCATATTCCTTGATATTAGTAGTAATATTTGGGATTTGAGCTTTCTGCCACCTAGTTCACTGCACTCTATAATTAGAGCTTCTTGTTATTAGAGCAATAACTCAGGATTCAAATAAACAACTCAGGATTCTGACATTTGTAGAAAATAGTCTGAAAAATCGTTACAAGGGAATGAATATTAAAAAATACCTATAAGTGAAATATGATCAACTTAGTCATCTACTGAAGGGTATGAATAATTGCACTTGTAAAAGCAAATTACGAAAGAAAAAAAAAAAGCAAAAAACCTCAGCTAGTTAAAATACAGATACATCACTTTTTATCCCATTGTTGCAGCACCCAGCTTTGGAACTTGATTATTTCAGAAGAATTTCTTGCCAAGAGAGGGTTAGCATGTTAAAGCATACAGTGTTTTGGATTACTTACATATCTCTACTATCGATAGGATATTTTTTAAAATGCTGTTTTGAGTTATTCAAAGTGAGCTAGTGATCAGATGTGGCAGGTATCTCGGTAATGATGGACTGACATATGAATAGGGGAAAGGCTCATCATTTTAGATGGACAAATCGTGAACTCAAACTCTAACCTGTAATCTTTAATTTAAACTAGCCACTTAGCTGGTAAAGGTAATGATTTGCCATACGGCTTATTCATTTACTGTTAATCAACAGGATTCACATATTTGAAATCCTCTGCATTCTGAAACCTGTAAGAGGATTCATGCACCTGTTCTACTCTATGCTGCTGATTTGCAAAACAATGAGCCGGGTGATGATGCCAAAGATTTAAGGGCTCTCCTTGTGTCTGCTCTACGTGAGCTGCTTGTTATTTGTAAAGAGGAATCTTCAGAAGACTGTGGTTCCCACAGGACGCAGAACAGCCAGGCACTGGGTTGAGGATGACATCCTGTGTCAGGGATCAGAAATCAACCAGTTAACAGCTTTGCACTTAGAATTGTCTAATTTTTTTTTTTTCTCATTAAAGGCCAATTTTCCAAGTAAAGTCATTTTTTTATTCTTTGAAGATAGCACTGGCTTAAATGATCTCTTTCTAAAGCAAGATGACTTGCTTAATATTCTACATACCAAATCATTTATAAATTAGATTTAAGTAACGCCGGCCCGAGAAACACAAAACAACCCTTACAGTCTTCACATTGTAGATTGGGGTTTTGTTCTGTTACTTTCACATAGTATTTCACAACCAGATTTTGTTTTAGTAAAGTAAGGGTGACTCGATCTTTTCTCTAATTGTCAAAAGTGATAAATTTACCTTGCTTCTACTGAATCCAAATTATTTTAATCGTTCTAAAAAAGAGATGATGTAGTCATCATTTTCATTTTTTCTGACTACATTTAAAATCCCAAGAATTAAAACACAGTAAACTACCATAAGTAGATATGTTCCCGTAAGTCTGAAAAATTTAAATGATTTCATTTAAATGAAGAGAAAAAAAAAATTCAGCAGAAGGATTTAAATCTGGAAAGACACACTTTAGAAAATTTTGCTTTAATTGCCCCCAAAACACACATACACACACAATCAGAAAAACACACTCTTCCTAAAGATTCATCCAGAAATTATTTCAGGAATTGTATACTTTGAAAAAAGAGTCTGGAAAGAAGGAAGGAAGGCAGAAGGGAGGAATGAAGAAATAAAGAAAAGAAATAGA
Organism: Loxodonta africana; assembly: GCF_030014295.1. Taxonomy (NCBI): domain Eukaryota; kingdom Metazoa; phylum Chordata; class Mammalia; order Proboscidea; family Elephantidae; genus Loxodonta; species Loxodonta africana. Next base: position 156,252,731 of record NC_087342.1, on the reverse strand, counting down.
TATAATAACAATATCTTCTTCATTCTAGATTTAAAGTAGCATCTCTTCACCTTCTAATCAGAAATGAATCTTTATAAACATTGTCTTTTTTTTTTTTAAATCATGCTTAAAACATTCCAATCATTAGTGGTTTATCAAAATTCCAGTACCACTAAGAAAAAAAAAAAAAAAAATTACATCTGCCACTTGTTTCCTCCTTCTATTCCTCATTTCTTCTCCCCCCTCCTCCTACACAGCTTCTGTGTTCCTGTTGCAATTTCATAATCTGTCGATTGTGAATTAAGAACATTTCTTTGGCAGTTTCTCCTTACCTATAGTGTACATGATACATTGGCCTCTGTGACACTGAGTCAGATCCTGTTCAGATTCGTACAATTGCTAGTAAATAGCATCACTCCTGAGGCAAGGGAGAGTGCAAAACCAGAAACAACAGCAGGGGCTGCATCTGTTGGAAGGGAACAGAGTAAAGAAGTGACAGTTCTATTGATTTTTTTTTTTTTTTTTTGGTGGAGGAGATGATGCAAAATAAATGCCTCAGCAGTAGGGGCTTGGTGGCAACAGGATTTACAAGTTATATTATTTTTAGCTTGCTTTGTGAAGTGTGCTGCTACAATTACTAATAATGTTACAGGATTCATTTATAGTTTGCTCTCTGAGAGCCCAATAGCTACCACCTGATGAAGTGTGGAAGCCAGGCCTTGCAATTATTTTCCAATTTAGTTTGTAGTTAGTTTCCCAAATGATTTGAACAAAGTTACAGTGATTATTTTCCTCTTTTTTTTTTTAATCTCTCTTTTTTAATACATTCATGTTCATACCAGCAAAGAATGTTCTGTTCTCTAAATTAAGTCACTCAGCCTGTAAATTCTTCTGGTTAGAACCCTAACCGAAGTGGTTTTTGTTTTTGTTTTCGTTTTTTAACCTCAGAATGATCAGAATATTATATTGTGCAGATATGACCATTGTCCTGGTGTTGACTCTCAATTTTTAAAGATAAATTTATAAAGTCATGGCTGTCTGCTTTGATCTGAAATGTCCTATCTACTGTTTAATTATTAGGGAATTCAGTAGACAAGTCTCTTTTCCCTTCTCTCAGGAATTTGCTTGTTTGTTTGCTCCCTTATTTGTTTGCTTGCTTTAAAGAGAATTTCTGGACATAACAAAAAATCCCCCACAGAAATCTCCCTAACTCCTTATCTTACCCAATAAGACCATTTTTGGTCAATTATCAAAGCCAACAAAATTGCTTCATAGATAATAGAAACTTATTTTTTAAGAATAACATTTAATAGCAGTGTAACTATTTTCATAGTTTTGATAAAGTACATAAACCGTTCCACTGACTTCTGTCATATTTGTGAGCCTTATTCCCGCTCCTTCTATGGTTTTCAGGTTGACCTGACCGGATGAGTGGTAAAGTCACTAATGTGCACTTTACCAAGACTACTGCTGTGTGTTACCCATTGCATTAGCAAACATTTCTCTGCTATTTTTAGGGAGATGAAGACATCTGGAAAGAGAAAATGTATATTCTGGGAAATACTCCATTTTATGTATGTCTTACAGAAGGATATTTAAAAGCCGCTTCACAATTCCATTATGGTGAATTTTTATTCACAGTGTCAACAAATATTTATTTAATAACTACTGGATACATGGCACTGGGTCACACTATGAGGAATAAAAAGATGCAGAGAATGCACCCTCAAGAACTATCCCATGCAGTTAGAGAACCACCATATAAACAGTAGGCCTGGAGGAAGAACTCATATATCAAGAGCCATTAAACTGTGTCGGGCACTATTCCAGGTGCTCTACATATATTATCTACAGAATAACTCTGTGAATTAGCATTTATTGTGTCCATCCTAAAAATGAGAATCAAAGTTCAAAAAGTATAATTCATTTACTCCAAACCACAGATCTAGTGAGGGATAGGATTGAGATTCAAAATCTGGTCTCACTGATACAGACCTCAGGATTCTTCTATGGTCAATGTGCCACACAAGTTTGGAGAAGAAAGAATTCATGATTGGTGTGAAACATTAAGGAAGGCTACAACCTTGATGGGCCAACACAATTTCAATAGCTAAGATGAGTAATCATAGTGAAGGAAGATGAGCAGCATTGCCAAAACAAGAAAGAGAAATTTGTGTTCAGGGAGAAGTGGGTGCTTCTTTAAGTGGAGCCTCGATATAGATAGATAGATGATAGATGGAGGGATAGAGGGATAGATAGATAGATAGATAGATAGATAGATAGATAGATAGATAGATAGATAGATAGATAGATAGATAGATAGATAGACAGATAGATGATAGACAGTAGATAGATAGATGATAGTAGATAGATAGTAGATAGATGATACATGATAGACAGTAGATAGTAGATAGATGATAGATGATGATAGATAGATAGAGAGGTAGATAGGTAGGTAGGTAGATGATAGACGACAGGCAGGTAGGTAGCTAGCTAGGTAGGTAGGTAAGTGGGTAGCTAGGTAGGCAGATAGATAAGATATATAGAGGATAGATAGATATACAGAAAGAAGGTTAGAAATGCAGATTCAAGCCACAGCAAGAAAACCACTGAATGACATTAAAAAGGTCATATTTCACTACTGTGAAAATTTGAAAAAATATATATATATATTTTTAAATCTGTGTTGTCTAATAAATTCTATAACTTGTTTTTTCCCCACTAAATATAGTATGAGCATTTTTTTACATCACTAAATTAATTACACATTTTGTAAATGAATCATAATTTATTTAACCTGCAGTGTGTTTGTAAAGGAAACCCTGGCGTCATAGTATGGCTGCTAACCAAAGGGATGGCAGTTTGAATCTGCCAGGCTTTCCTTGGAAACTCTATGGGGCAGTCCTACTCTGTCATATAGGGTCGCTATGAGTCGGAATCAACTCGATGGGTTTGGTGTTTTTAAATATTTTATTGGCTTCTATTTTCTGTCTTTTTTTTTCCCTTTAAAAACATTACTGAAATGAGTATTTCTAATCATATACTCTTATATGTTCAATTATCTCTTTAACGTAAATTTCCAATTTTGGATTGCCAGATAAATACTATTTCAATAGAGGGATTCTGATATGTTTTAGTGAATTATTTGATTAAAAGTTTGTATTAACTTATATTCTTATGATGTAAAATTAATCTTCCCTGAATAGCAATTTCACCATATCACTAACATACAATACTTTAAAAATATGCTCCCCTATTTTCCTAACTGAATTTGCTACAGATGCCTCCTTCTTTGGCCACCTCCCATTTACCTCTACATGTTGAATGTTAATATAGCAAATCCTCTTTGTATCTACTGTTCAGAAATCTTTTATTCATGTCATGAAATTCAGCCATCAGCAGACTTTCCTGAAACATTTCCTCCTTCTTTCCTTCGTTCATTCATTCAACAAAATTTCTGAACATCTAATGTGTGTTGGAAACCCTGGTGGTGTAGTGCTTAAGTGCTACGGCTGTTAACCAAAGGGTCAGCAGTTCAAATCCACCAGGTGCTCCTTGGAAACTCTATGGGGCAGTTCTACTCTGTCCTCTAGGGTTGCTATGAGTTGGAATCGACTTGACGGCACTGGGTTTGGTTTGGTTTTTAATGTGAGTTGGCATAGCGTATATACATTGTATATAACATTTAAGCTATTCATTGGATCATTTGTATTATATATATAATAATTACTTAAAGACCCAGTATTTCATTTTATGTCACACACTTTTCCTCTGTATTTGACAGTACAGTTATGCATCACCTAATGTGCACAATACATTCTGTGAGGTAGGTTGTGATATGATTTGGACATTGTGCGAACACCATACTATATACAGGCAGTCCCAGGTTAGGAAATGTCTGGCTTACCTACAACACATCGTTAGGAACCAACTTCAATAAAGCCTATTACATTAAAAATATGAGGTACATACCATGGTTCGTAATAACAAATGGGTGCTACTTTACAATGTGCATCAAAGCATTATTATTACTGTACGATTATGTTAACTAAAGATGTTTTAGTGTATCTGAAAGTGTTTAATTTTTTTTATGCATATAAAGGTACACTATATACCATATGCTAAGATATAGACATACATGTGATCAGACATTATGTGGCACATGACAATGTTGAATTCACATTACAAAAATACTCATGTATTCTGGGCTTTTTATATTTAATATTTTGATTTGACACTTAATTACTACCTGGTACTATAATTTATCTTTTACTGCATGTTAAATCTTTACTTTTCTGATTTTAAACTCTGGATGATAAGTAGAACAAAATAAGTTTCCTTGATATTGTTTTACAAGAACAGAAACTATTCCCATATTCATTAAAATCAGAAAGAAAACTATGTTATCACACATATACCTGATTGACAATCCTGAGAAATAGAATGTCTCTGATTATAGCCCAAACTAATAATATCTCAAAATCAACAACTCCAGAATCTATGTCCTTCTAAATCATACATAAACTAAAGAAAGGACACTTACCTTATGGCAGTTATCAAAATATTCAATATCAGAAGTGTTAAGTCTCTTTCTTACTCTTTTCTTTCTCTTTCAAACTGAAACATGTATCTGGACATGTGGATAGGAGTTATAAATGATCTATCTCGTAATCTTGGGGATAACATGAGTCAAAATTCGAAAAATTGTATATGTTCAGAGACAGAATGTTCTAGGATTAAGAAAAAAATAACGTGTATTTCTCTTGGGTATTTTGCCTGGCTTGTATGCTAAAAGTGATTCAGTTATCATATATTTTAGAAAAGTAATATTTGCATTCTAAACAGCTGACTATGAGTTCTGCATTTCCAAGAGCAACGTAGAAGGGTTACACCCTGATCTATAATCCTACCTTTGAGTGAAGGAAGAGGAATAAAAAGGCTAGGAACCTAGGCCAGAATCTTAGAAAATATATTACAATCCTAAAGTAATAGCAACGTAAAGACATTCAGTTGGTGAAAATTATTCCAGCAGGCTTGTTTTTAATGACTTCCTGCGACCACATATCTTCACACAATGTCAAATGGTCAAAAAAGTGTTTTTATATTTTTGAGGGAAAAACTGACTAAATCTCTCCCTCAATTCCCACACCACCACTTGCCCAGTTTAGAATCATGATTTTCCTGGCCTTCTAGTTTTCTCGGCCTAACTCCAGTCTGAAGGGGTCTTTTTGCAGGTGGTGTTGTTCCTGACCCAAAGGCTTTTTTAAAGTTCCATTGCTCCTCTGGAGTTGCCTTACGGCTTAGACTCAGTCTGGAAGTAAAGCAGTCCCTACAGTATGTAAAAAAACAAAGACCATTTTACGTGACAGCCCTGTATTCACATGACAACCTGTAGAGTTCCATCCTGGGGTCTCTAAGAACATCGTTTGGAACCAGGCGGTGCAGCCCACGGTTAGCATTGCACAGCCAATTCCCCACTTGGGGAAATGCAGTGATTCCTGATAAGTGCCCAATTATCATCTTGAAATAGAGGATATTTGGAGCAGTACAGGCTCCTATAGTAAATGATTAATGTGTATTTTTCTGATCCTGACAGATTCCAAAAGAAGAGCAGATTGCTACCCATAAAACTAAGCAGCGTCAACATGGAATTACTGGAAGAATCCGAAAGTCTTTGCAGAAATGCAGTGCTTACTCCAATGTTTCTCAAAACCCGGCTATTTTAAAGAGACCAGGGTCAATATAAATGAAATAAATGGAGGCTAAGATAAAATCTGTCAGAAAATTTGCCGAAAGGTTATTTTAAGGTGGCATGTTAAAAACAATAATGGGCCATTAGGCTGTCTTGTTAAAACATTAAAGTCACAGGCACAAAGTATGAGTCACGTGGGCAAGATTTTCCACTTTATATTAAAAAAAAAACTTCAATCTTGAATATCTGGTAAAAGTAAAATGTTAGCATTTCTGTGTATATTATTAAGAATATTTAAGTTAAATCATAGAGGAGTAAGCAACATATTTAATGTCTCTAAAACTGTGCTATCAAAATGCTACACAATATACTTAATATTACAGCATAGGCTTTAATGTAATTTTTGCTTGTAGTTAAGGAATGCCTTTTTAAAAATTTTGTGACTGATCATTTTTTATTATGTCTTTATCAAAGACACTAGAAATGAATTTACTCTTTAAAACTAAACTTTGAGCACCCCCAATGACTATTAGAAGGTACTGGATGATTTAGGATATAAATGATGTATGTACTAGAAATGGTCACCTTACTGTATAACAGAGTTAGAGATGGATGCTTGGTGTGGGAGGTGTATAACCCACGAGCAAGCCTTCATTTGTTGAGTCACTGCTTAATCTTCAGTGTCCACAGCAAAATGTAACACACAGAAGTGACTCAAGAATGTATTTGTTAAAAAAAGAGTTATTAAAAAACATGGATTGTTTGAAAATTATTTGAATAATAAATTTTTGCAGCTCTTTTTTGAAAATTATTTATGATTTTGGGGCTTATTACTTAATTCAGTAATTCAGTTGTTTTACTATATTTTGCAATAATTAACGTTGAGGAAATCCATCTCCAACTCTCTAAGGATGGCTGATGATAGTGAAAAAAATATTTTGTAAGGGACGTGAAAATCTTTATGTGAATTTGCTTGGCTAAGAGCACTTACCTTTGCCTTTTTTAAATATCAGTTGAGTAATTAACTTATTTCTAGTTTTAGACCATTTGTGGCATGGAATTAACAATAAAAAGACTAGGTATAGATATAGACAGATATTGGTATGGAAATAGGAGACAGAGAAAAGGGATAGAGATAACCTTCCATTTAGGAACAATGTTTCATGACACCTAGCTAAAACCCTGGCTTCTCCAGTATGAAAACTCAGGATCTTTAAATGGTTTTGTCTATTTTAATTAAATATCTTTTATCAGATACATCATATAGGAACTTTTTCTTTTTTTTTCTTTGCTTACAATATGTATACATACCTATTTAATGACTATTTAATGACTTTCTGAGCGTCTTGCATTGCCATTTTTTAAATCGTTAACATTAATTGAAAAAAAAAATATCTATTTTCCATCCTGCAGTGCTCAGGATCTTAGAGAGGTGCTGACTTATGAGCCCTGAGCTGGGACACTGCCGAGTCTCAGCGGGCAAGCTGTACTGTGTGTACTTTGGAGCTCCATAACACAAATTCATGTACTGAATGGGAAGGACAGGAGTAGCTTGGGGAGAAAGGCGAAAGAAGCCGAGTACGGCAGAAGACTCCGGATGCTAGAGCTTACAGATGTTTTGATTACAGGAAACTCATATAAATGATGGCGTACACAGAACTAGAGGTGGAGCGGGAGAAGATCGTGGATCACAAGCTATGCATCTGTGCTCAGAAAATTACAAAAAACTACTGTTAGGAATTTTGTGATTTAATCCCACTGGCTGGATCACCGAACAGGACATTTTCACTTCCAGTTTTCGTGCTTTGGCTAACCTAGCAAATCCCCTGGTTTTGCTTTGTGACACGTGCTTTTAGGAAAACCTGTTATTTCTGCTGCTCTGCACTGCCCTGTCTCCACCGAACTGCTGGGTCTTTGGCGGAATTTGGAGTTTCAGTGCAGCAAGCAAACGCAATGAAATAACATGATGTTATATAGCTGGAGCACTCGTGATGACAGTCCATTCCGGTGTCGGTGTGCTGGAAGGGACAGGGGCTGCCACCCAGTGTTGTGACAGTGCCTATTTCAGGCAGTTTCTAAACTGACAATGAAAAGAGGAAAAAAAGAAAGTAAAGGAAGGTACCCTTTCTCTGAGGGCAAAAAAAAAAATTCTAAAGTCTCTGAGAAAAGTTAAGTTTGGTAATTCCCTATTCCAAACATACATAAGTCACAGGCACACAGGCAACCTTATTCTTTGGTTTCTAGGCACATTTTTAAGTTTAGCACAACGGGGAGAAGAAAATTTGAGGTTAGTGAATCCAGTGGGGCAAGAGGTGAAGAGGGCTAAATTGCAGTCAAGACAACAAGGAAAGTACAAAGAACAGAGTTTCTCTTTCATGTGCTTTGATCGTCTTTCCTGTTTTACCCTTAATGAATACTTTCTCAAAACTAAAAATAAAACACTGCATTCAATTAAGTTGTGCTCATCCTCCTAGGGAATTCTCCTAAAGGGGCAAGTATGTGTTTCGCATCCATGAATATGCCTATATATTTCCATATATATAGTTCGTGTACATATGCATGCATATGTATATTTTTTATTTGCTCAGTAATCAGACAGTGGGCAACAGAAAGGAGTAAGAGTCCACACTGTTGTTGCTGTTGTTGCTGTGTTCCCTTGAGCTGATTCTGACTCGTATTGAGCTTATAGTACAGAAAGTAGAACTGCCCCATAGGGTTTTCTAGTCTGTAAATTGTTTTGGGAGCAGATCACCAGTTCTTGTCTCCCACAGAGCTGCTGGTGGGTTTGAACTACCGACCTTTTGGGTAGCAGCCAAGCACTTAACGTCTGTGCCACCAGGGTTCTTTAAGAGTCCACACTACAGCCTCAAAAAGCCAATGTCAGTTTCCTTAAATTGCTTTTACAATTCTAGTGAAATGCACTGACAAAACACAGTAAGGAGTATCTGAAAAGTTTGCAGTGGAGGCACAAAACTGCACACGTACCGTGAGATGCTGGGGAGATTAAGGCAGGTAGATGTTCACAGTCTTCCACCTCGAGGTATAAAGAAAACCTCTTTCCCAGGCCCCCGGGGCAGCCACCAGAAGATAAGAACTGGAAAAGATACTGTTGAGTAGGAGGGAAACATTTCATGTCAGCAATCACTGTGCACCATGTGTACACGTTCACGGTGGAATTTATTTTTCATTTTAGATATTATGCCCCAAGGTCTTACGTTATTCTAATCAGGGAATAATGAAATAAGAACTGTTATTTCAGGTTCTTTGATTTGATTTTACTAGCTTGCTTTTGCCTTACACAAAGGTCACACAAATATGCCTCCAAAGTGCGTGAATACACATTACCGATACTCGGAGCTGGTTTAAGATTTTTTTTATGCTAGTTACAGCATAAATACACGATACTCGTACATACAAGTCACCTTTTCTCCCCCACTGATGGCTTTGATTACTTTGACAGACTAAGATATGGTAATGATACAAATTAGGAGCAAAAAGAATTAAAAGGGTGTTTAACTCTGATGCTAGGCTGTCAATTTCCTATAGTGCTACCAACTTACAGATAGATGATTAAAATTGTTTCATTTAGGAGTTTTGAATATTTTAAAAATTGAATGGGTTTCTGGGGGAGGAAAAAAGAAAGAAAAATCTGTTCTCAGCTAATTAGACGTCCTATTTGATTTAACAATAGAATGGGATTATTCTCTGAACGTGGAGGTCTTGCTGCATTACTACAAGAGCCTACATTTGGCTATTACATCTTTGCCCAGTGTCTTTGTTTAATTACTTATATTTGACATCATCTGTTCATATTTATTTAATCATAAGTTTATAAACAGCAGTGGTCATGCAGTCATTAATTCATTTCTGAAGCAACTATTTCCAAGACATGTTGCTAGATACTGTGGGCAAGTCTCGGAGACATGAAATATGACACCTGTCTCTGAGGGGCTGAGAATCCAGCAGAAAACGTAGAACACGCACACGAATAATCATGTTTATTATACAATCTGATGAATGGCATAATAGCACACACAAAGTACTTTGGTTGCATAGAAACAATATGGAGCTTGAGTTTTTTAGTTACATGTCATGATTTCAAGCCCTGCTTTTTTTTTTTTTTTTTGGTCACTAACTATATTCACCTTGAGATAATTTCTTAATTTGTGATTCTCCATTATATTACCTGTAAGATTGGAAAAACTTACCTACCTCTTGAACATGCGTGAATATAGAGTTATACATGTGAAATATTTAGAACAGAAACGAGTGCATCCCAAGTGCTCAAAAAGTGTTAGATGCTATGGTTATTATAACAATTTCCGTTTCAGAGAGATAAAAGATTGCGTGTAGCTGTAGGAATGTTTCTTAGCTTATCTGGTCTGAAGAAATGGTGTTTCAGTAGATGCAGGCAAAGGGGAAACCAATTTGTGGTAATAATGTCGTTACATTATTAACTGCTTACATGCCGATAAGGTCTCTTCACTTCTGTAGTTTATAAAACGAAACAGAAAATGAAACCCAGTGCCGTCGAGTCAATTCGGAGTCACAGCGACCCTATAGGACAGAGTAGAACTGCCCCATAGAGTTTCCAGGGAGTGCCTGACGGATTCGAACTGCTGACCCTTTGGTTAGCAGCCATAGCACCTAACCACTACGCCACCAAGGTTTCCTCTATAATTTATGTCTTAGTTTATTGAACAAAATATTTTTATCTTAGCCTGTTGCTAGATCTGATATGCTGTGTTTCCTATATCAATAAGAGTTATATCGCTAAAATAAAACTTCTCCGTACTTGTTCACTGATGTATCCCAAATACCTACACGAGCTCCTAGCAACACCCGTCTCTCCATACACCCACCCTACACTCTTCCACATGCCAACTTATCTACCTTAATTTCTTTAATGGGCCAATAGCTCCACTACACAAGACCCCTTGGACTTTAATGATCCTCCAGCTAGCCTTTCTTAACCCTTAAACATCTTCTTTTGTGTAGTCATGGTAGCCAGTGCTTATCTCTAAGATGAAATATATTCATATTCATGTTACTTTATCAATTTCTTTCTCTGTCCCACCCACTATATTATAAACTATTTGAGTTTAGAGACTATATCCTATTTGTTGTTATAATCCCCACTGATTATATAGGAGCTGAATAAATAATTTTGAATGAATGAAAGAACACAGATGTATATATGTTTCGTAATTAATTAAGTTAAATAACAATTAGTTGCTTAGAGGCTCTAGCAAGATTCTGTATCCTCTTCTCCATGGTATGGCCATCTTCCTTGTCTGAGGATACAATATTAGAAAACAAGTGATAGGAGCATAGGGGAAGCAGAGTCCTACCCAGACTGTCATCAGCTAAACCAATTCTGTGGGTCAGTGGGATAACAGATCACTTTCATACTCTCTTTGATTATAATAAACACTCAGCAAATAAAAACTTTAAAAATGAAATTAATCATAACAGTTTCCAACTTCAAAACACAATCAGAGGTTGCCAAAGTAAAAGAGTGCTTCCCAGTGGGTGGAGCAGAAAGAGGATGGAATAATGACAAGACTCCAGGCACTAAGTCAGAGCCTTGACATTCAGTCCCATCTGTTAGTTCTATGATTCTGAGCAAGTTACTTCACCTCTCTGATTCACTTCCATCATTTGTAGACAAAGAATGAAAATGACCTCCAATTTTTTCTAAGCGTAAAACTCTGTGAGTCATTTTATTTAGTTCTTATTTATCTGAATTGTGGAGGAATGTGTTTGCGATGACAGGTACTTGTGTTCTCTTAGGCCAGCGAAGGAACTGTTAAAGAAAGGAACAGGAGCACTTGATGACAGAAAAATCTGATGACATTTTGCAGCCCAAATGCATTTTTTGTGTTGGTGTGATTCTCTTGTTAAGTATAAGGCACATTCAGTCAGCAATTAAAAAAAATTTTAAAAAGTTTACTTAGTTTGAGTGCCAGCGCTTTCTTGAAAACATGTAATGGAATTAGAAGTAAAAATCTAATGCTTTAGGTAGACAAGCTTCTTATATATATATTTTTAAAAAAGAATTGTACTCTGATTTAATCAACTAAAAAAAAAAAAAACTAACATCTATTAATTCAGCTTTTAAAAAAATTAGATAACATGAAAAAAACGGCTACTGTTATGGATTGAATTGTGTCCCCCAAATATGTGAGTCAGCTTTGCTAGGCCATGATTCCCAGTATTGTGTGGTTGTCCACCATTTTGTGACCTGATGTGATTATCCTATTTGCTGTAATTTCTAACTTCTATGATGTTAATGAGGCAGGATTAGAGGCAGTTATGTTAATGAGGTAGGACTCAATCTATAAGATTGGTTGTATTTTGTGTCCAATCTTTTTTGAGATATAAAAGAGAGAATCAAGCAGAGAGGAGATGGACTTCCTACCACCAAGAAAGAAGTGCCTGGAGCAAAGCATGTACTTTGAAACCAGGGTGCCTGCACTGAGAAGCTCTTAAACCAGGGAAAGATTGATGACAGGGACCTTCCCCCAGAACTGACAGACAGAGAAAGTCTTCCCCTGGAGCTGGAGCACTGAATTTGGATTTCTAGCCTCCTAGACTGTGAGACAATAAATTTCTGTTAACTAAATCCATCCGCTGGTGGTATTTCTGTTAAAAAAAAAAAAATTTTTTTTTTTATTCTGTTATAGCACCACTGTATAACTATGACAGTTACTTTTATTTGAATCAGTTTACAATTTACCAGGCACATTTACATTTACTATCTCATTATTTATCACAGTTATACAGAAATATCGATGTGCTGAACATATTTTGTTTGTGCCTCAAGACCTTCTCTCCGCCTGTCTCCCTCTTGTTTTCTGCCCTGACATACCGACCTCTATAAAACCAAAAAACCCACTGCCATTGAGTCGATCCCAACTCATAGCTACCCTATAGGACAGAGTAGAACTGCCCGGTAGAGTTTCCAACGAGTGCCTGGTGGATTTGAACTGCCGACCTTTTGGTTAACAGCTGTAGCACTTAACCACTATGCTGACCTCTATGGGCTACATGAATAGACTCCTCTACTCTGGCAAAAGATTGGTAGAAGGGAGGAGAATGAGGTCAGGTTCTTTATTTCCCTGATGTCCTCTCTATGGAAGTTGCCTTCAGCTGACTGGAGGATGCTTTTTGACTTTCTCTCCTTCCAGGTTCTTCAAGCCTAGGGTGGAAGACAGCTCCCAGGTTCCTGTATTACTCTTTACCTTTACAGTTCCTCTACACCCCACCTACACCTTGGTGACTAGACTTTTGCTAAATAAATCCTCATCAAGTTACTCAAATTGATATTCTGTTCCTCATTAGACATTTTGTAAAATAAGAAACTGAAGTTCAGACTTGACTAAAACCAGTTCTTGAAAGTGCCCACAGAAGCACTAGATCATTTCAACATACAACTTCTACACATGTTTTTGTGTTTCATATCTTGTCAATAAAATCAATGTTAAAATACTACATTGTACTGAAGGAAAAGGGCTACAGGTCTAATCGTATCCATGAACTATTGTCTCCTTCACCATGAGACCAGATGAAATGGATTGTACCCAACTACCATTACTGAATATTTTGATCAAGGACCCAATAGATGGATCCTGATCAAAAGGAGAAAAAATATGGATCAGAACTTCAAATTCTCATGGAAAAGAGACTTACTGTATCCATTGAGACTGGGTAAATCCTCAAAACTATTACCTAGAAACAACTCAGAAGACTTGAACCTATACTGTCCATGAAGTCATTTTTAATCTAAACAACAGTTTAGATAAATTAATAAAGAATGTTTGTCTGTTACAGAATTATCTATATGAGGTCAAACTGATAACAGTAACACTAAACACAAATAAAATCTTTAAGGGTCAGAGAGTCTAAATTAATGGTGGTGAAACAATATGGGTAGAGATAATGAGAATAGTGACATGACGTGAAATGTGTAATATTTCGCATTGAACAGCACATGTAAAAACTGTTGAACAGGCATACGCTTTGTTACGTATATTTTCACCAAAATAAAAAAAAAAAAAAACACTACAACATTCTGAGAAATACACTAAGCATTATGAGAAGTATACAGAATTCAAGAAAAAGCACTACACTTATGTATCTCCCAATCTAGTACAAGAATATGAACATGCAACAGTAAGACTTACATTGGTAATGAACCTGAAGTATCAGATTTGAATTGTAAAGACCTACCTGAAATCAAAAGACACATTGCATTGGGCAAATCTGCTGCAAGAGATCTGTTTAAAGTGTTAAAAAGCAAAGGTATCACCTTGAGGACTAAGGTGCACCTGACCCAAGCCATGGTGTTTTCAACTGCATCTTATGCATGCAAAAGCTGGACAATGAATAAGAAAGACTGAAGAAGAATTGACCCCTTTGAATTGTGGTGTTGGAGAAGAATATTGAATATACCATGGACTGCCAAAACAATGAACAAATCTGTCTTGGAAAAAGTACAACCAGAATGCTCCTTAGAAGCAAGGATGGCAAGACTGAGTCTAACATACTTTGGACATGTTGTCAGGAGGGATCAGTCCCTGGAGAAGGACATCATGCTTGGTAAAGCAGAGGGTCAGTGAAAAAGAGGAAAATCCTTAATGAGATGGATTGACACGGTGGCTACAACAATGGACTCAAACATAGCAACAATTGTGAGGATGGCGCAGGACAGGGCAGTTTTTCCTCCTGTTGCACACAGGTTTGCTATGAGTCGGAAGAGATTCTACGGCACCTAACAACAATAACGGCACCTGAGTTAACATCTCAATTCTGTCACTTATTAGACAAGTACCCTTAATAAATGACTTAATATCTCTGATATTTAGTTTTTTCTCCATTGTAAAATAAAATTAGTTGCTCTCACTATGTCATATGAGGTGGGAATTAGAAAACATTCTTAACCATGTTGTGTATGTGTATACTAATCATCAATACTGTAAGCTTCAAAGATTGGAAGATGCTGTCACCATGAAAATATGTAATGATCAAAATCACTTAACCATTGTGGGGAATAAACACAAGACAAGGTCTATTTTACCAGTACAAATCCAGTAATCTAGAAATAGATTTAAACAAGTCTAGTACACATGACCCCATATGTCTGTCAGTTTGTCATACTGTGGGGCTTCTGTGTTGCTATGATGCTGGAAGCCATGCCACAAGTATTCAAAGACCAGCAGGGTCACCCATGGCTGAGCTTCCAGACTAAGGCAGACTGGGAAGAAGGACTCAGCAATCTACCTCTGAAAGAATTAGCCAGTGAAAACCTTATGAATAGCAGTGGAACATCGTCTGATACAGTGCCAGAAGATGAGCCCCTAAGGTTGGAAGGCACTCAAAATATGACTGGGGAATAGTTGCCTCCTCAAAGTAGAGTCGATCTTAGTGACATGGATGGAATAAAGCTTTCAAGACCTTCATTTGGTGATGTAGTATGACTCAAAATGAGAAGAAATGGCTATAAATATCCATTAATAATCAGAATGGAATGTACAAAGTATGAATCTAGGAAAGTTAAAAATTGAAAAAATGGAATGGAATGCATAAACATCAATATCCTAGATGTTAGGGAGCTGAAATGGACTGGTATTGGTATTTTTGAATCAGACAATCATATGGTCTACTATGCTGGGAATGACAACTTGAAGAGGAATGACATTGCACTCATCATCAAAATGAACATTTCAAGCATATCCTGAAGTACAACGCTGTCGGTGATAGGATAATATCCATTCTTCTACAAGGAAGATGAGTTAATACAATTATTGCTCAAATTTACTCACCAATCACTAAGGCCAAAGATGAAGAAATTAAAGATTTTTACCAACTTCTGCAGTCTGAAATTGATGGGACAGGCAGTCAGTATGCACTGTTAGTTACTGGTGATTGGAATGGGAAAATTGGAAACAAAGAAGAAGAATCAGTAGTTGGAAAATACGGCCATCGTGATAGAAATGATGCAGAAGATCCCATGACTGAGTTTTGCAAGACCAACGACTTCTTCATTGAAAATACCTTTTTTCACCAACATAAACAGCAACTATACAAATGGACCTTGCCAGGTGGAATGCACAGGAATCATATCCACTACATCTGTGGAAAGAGACCATGGAAAAGCTCAATATCATCAGTCAGAACAAGGCCAGGGGCCGACTGTGGAACAGACCATCAATTACTCATATGTAAGTTCAAGTTGACTGAAGAAAATCAGAACAAGTCCACAAGAGCCAAAGTAGGACCTTGAGTATATCCCATCTGAATTTAGAGACCAACTCAAGAATAGATTTGACTCATTGAACACTAATGACTGAAGACCAGATGAGTTGTGGAATGACATCAAGGACATCATCCATGAAGAAAGCGAGATGTCATTAAAAGACAGGAAAGAAAGAAAAGACCTGAATGAATGTCAGAAGAGACTCTGAAACTTGCTGTTGAATGTCGAGTAGCTAAAGCAAAAGGAAAAAGTGATGACGTAAAAGAGCTGAATAGAAGATTTCAAAAGGTGGCTTGAGAAGACAAAGTAAAGTACTATGACGACAGGTACAAAGACCTGGAGATAGAAAACCAAAAGGCATTTCTCAAGCTGAAAGAGCAGAAGAAAAAATTCAAGCCTTGAGTTGCAATGCTGAAGTATTCCATAGGGAAATTATTAAATGACACAGGAAACATCAAAAGACAAAGGAAGGAATACACAGAGTCACCATATCTAAAAGGATTGGTTGACGTTCAACTGTTTCAGGAGGTAACATGTGATCGGGAACTGATGGTACTGAAGGAAGAATCTCGAGCTGCACTGAAGGCACTGGTGAAAAACAAGGATCCAGGAATTAACAGGATACCAATTCTGCAAATGGATGCAGCCCTGGAAGTGCTCACTTGCCTATGCCAAGAAATTTGGAAGACAGCTACCTGGCCAATCAACTGGAAAAGATTCTTATTTATGCCTATTCCCAAGAAAGGTGATCTAACTGAATGCAGAAATTATTGAACAATATCATTAATATCACATCCAAGCAAAACTTTGCGGCAAAACATTCAAAAGTGTCTGCAGCAGTAAACTGACAGGGAACTGACAGAAATCAAGCTGGATTTAGCAGAGGATATGGAACCGGGGATATAATTGCTGATGTCAGGAATGGTGTGCATCAGGGTTATATCCTTTCACCATATGTATTCAATCTCTAGGTGGATAAAATAATCCAAGAAGCTGGACTTTGTCTCACATACTTTGGACATGTTATCAGGAGGGATCAGTCCCTGGAGAAGGACATTATGCTTGGTAAATAGAGGCTTAGTGAAAAAGAGGAAGACCCTCAACCAGGTGGATTGACACAGTGGCTGCAATAATGGGCTCAGGCATAGCAATAATTGTGAGGATGCCTCAGGACCAGACAGTATTTTGTTCTGTTGTGCATGGGTTTGCTGTGAGTTGGAACTGACGTTAGAGCACCTAAAAACAACAATAACCATGTTATCTGCTGATAGTAGGTACTTATTAAATATTATATATTCTTCTTAACACCCTCCTCTCCCATTTCATCATTACCCTTGTCATCATCATCATCATCATCATCATAATCATCAGGTGATACCATGATAGCTACCATTTAAGCATCTTGGTAACCCACAATTGGACCATGAGGTATGCTCAATAAATTACTTTTATTTTGCAAATAAGTAAGCAGAGGCGAAGACAACTACACTTAAGTTATTTAATAAGAGGTGGATGCATACTTTAAGCCCAGAATTTCTCTCAAATATTGTAGTGGATACTGTGGTCATTCTAATTACACATGGTGAATACTATACCATTCTTGTAATGCAATCAACTCCAGCATTGGCCTAAGCCAACCAATAAATATCATTTCTCTGGCAAAAATGATGCGATCCTCATTCAACAATCATTAAATGTTTATTAAGCATCAACTGTAAATCAGACTCTATTCTAGGCACTAAGGATATAGTAGTGAATAAAGCAGAAAAGCTCCTGCTCTTAGAGTTCACAGTAATATGAGACCAACATATATATCAGTGAATATAAGCACAATAGTAATGTAGTGGTTATAATCACAAACTTTGAAATTAGAAGATATGACTTCAAACCACATTCCATCACTCTCTACCAATCATCTTGGAAAAGTTATATAACCCTTCTAAGGACCAGTTTTCTTATCTGCTAAACAGGGATAATAATATCTGATTCTAGACAGAGTTGTTGTATGCTATGAAGTAGTATTTACAAAAATCTTAGCACAGGGCTTAGAATAAGTGATTTACAGGATAGCTGTTTTTAAGTGCACCACAGATGCATGTACAAAGTTATCAAAGTAGGAGTGATTACACATAACACACCTCCATTTTCTCCATCCCATTTCCTCATATTTCTTCACTCCCATATTTCAAATACCTCTTAAAAATATAATTTGTTCCAGTAAGCCTTTTGATATTAAGTAACTCAACTCCCATGAAAAGTCCTTCACCAAGCTAACGAGGCACTTAACTCTCGGGCTTAAGACTCCCTTAAATTGGATTTATTTGGTGTTTGGTCTTTATCAACATGCCTATTATTTCGGCTCAAGAATGCATATCTGACTTACATAGGACAATGCGTTTTCTCGGGAATTCTGAGAAAGAAGTTAGCCCTGTAGCTAATTCTGGAAAGAACAGTGGATACATGTGAAGTCTAAAATGATGGCAATCATTTGTCACTGTAAGAAGCCAATGTGAAGCTGTGGCTGATTCTCCAGAAGGCACGCCGAGTGATGAAACCATGAACTGCTAAAGCAAGTCAATCCTGATTTCCATCCTACTTATGAATTTTCCAGTAATTAAGCCTAAACAAAACAGAACAAAATCAAACAAAACAAAAGCTCCTTTTATCATGTACCCTTTAAGACAGTTTGAATTGTTTGTCTCTTAACGAAAACACAAAGTACCTTAACTGACACAAAAACTGCTCCAGTATGGCATAGAGAAACCAAGGAGTAAATATATGTTTCATGCATTTTATTCAGTGAGGGTGCACAAATTGAAGATCCAAGCTAAATCCAATAGGTATGATCTAACCTGTACCTTCAGCTAACCTTGGGTTTTTGGCATTAATACTGCACAAACCCGAAATAGTTCATGAAATGAAAATGCTGAAACTTTAATTAAGAGGCCACTATATCTTCTAAGGAGCCCCAGTGACAGGGTGGATAAGAGCTTGACTACTAACCAAAACTTCAGCAGTTTGAATCCACCACCCACTCCTTGGAAACCCAAAAGTTCAGCAGTTTGATTACACCAGCCACTCCTTGGAAATTCTATTGGCCAGTTCTACTCTGCCCTATAGGGTTGCTGTGAGTTGGAATCCACTCTCGAAGGCAACAGTTTTTTTTTTTTTTTTTTTTTTTTATTCTCTAAACACTGCTTACTATTAAACAATCAAAAGTTACATTTTAAAGTTTCAGTCTTGAGGCCCTTTGCGCTTTGCAAATGAAATCACAATGAGGAAATAGCAAAAGAGCTCACTACAAAAACAACATGTTTATGTTTAAAACAATTCTGGAAAGTTCCTTTGTAGTCCTGATTTACGTGCAACTTCTTATTTTTGGTGTT
Organism: Loxodonta africana; assembly: GCF_030014295.1. Lineage (NCBI taxonomy): Eukaryota > Metazoa > Chordata > Mammalia > Proboscidea > Elephantidae > Loxodonta > Loxodonta africana. The sequence goes on along the minus strand of NC_087342.1, from coordinate 156,233,416 downwards.
TGATCTTTTGTTCCCCCATTCTTAAACAGGAATCTATTAATTGCTATGGGGAACTGATGTTATCTTCCTTATCTTTATGAGAACCTATTGTTTGTGCTCTGTATGCTCATTTTTGTTGCAATTCCCTGAATATACGGAATGGGGTCCTATTGCTTGTGAGTTGACTCAAATAATTGTAAAGGTTCTTGTATGAATTTTTTTTTTTTCTCAGTTAAACATGTCAGGGAAGAAATATGCAACAAATAATAAAATGGATGCAAACACTCATCAATCATGAGCTGCCTGCCACTTCAGTGCTACTAGAAGAGTCCTCAGAGTGACAGCAAAAATGCATGTTGGCAGCCAATCAAAGCTTTAGAAATAAAACAAAACGCTCCACACCAGCCCCTCAGCTCTCTAAAGCTGTGACAGCCTGGTTGCAATTTCATTTTCTACATTAGTTTTAAATGTCTTTATTAAATCATTTTCATTGTGACCCTTTGGCTGTTACATACATGCCAATATTGCTAATAGCTTTAAAAAGTAGTGTATCTGACATCTTTGGAGAACAGTGTTCTTTAGACAAACTTTTTCCTTGATTTTAAAGCTTGTTTATAATATTGGTGTTTTTTCTTCTTTAGACAGTAAGTTATGTAATCACAATGTACAAAAATATGTTAAAAACAAAGAGAAAAAAAAGCAATTATTTTTTTCTCATTTCATCACTCTTCTCACACCAATAAGCCATAGATAGTTCTTTTTTAAACCTGTGTAAATACAAAGAGGTATAACTCAACAGAAATGCTAAGATTAACTTCCACACTGTGTATAATTTATTTTTGTTTTGACTAAGAAGCCCAAATGTTCATGCCCAATTTATTTACAATGGAGTTCCTTCCCTTTATTGGCTCAGGCATAGATTGTCATTTTAATAACAAAGGTCCCAGCATGATCTGTAAAGTTTTAGATCTGCTGTTGGACTAGTGTGGGACATATGAAGCATGGCAATGAAAGGAAGGAATCTTGTTAATGCAGAAGGATGAATAGAAATTTCCATTTTGATTTTCATTTCAAGGTGGGAAAGCAGATGTATTCTAAGAGACAGCACCACCGAACTAAATTCTTCTTTGCACCTAGCATTTCTCTCTTGAGGCAAATATCCTTTTTCCTTTTGCCTAAATAATTCACAAATTGCTTCTGCATAAAGGCCAAAGAGGGTCAGAACAAAATTCAATTACCTCAAATCACCATATTCTCTTCTTACAAGGGAATGCTGCAGGTATGAGGTTCAATATCTTAATCATATATGAAGGTTAAATGCCAAACAGATGAATATAAAATTGGGAGGGGTCAGGATGATAACATCCAATATTTATTTATTAAAGAAAGGCATGCTCATTCTTACTTTTTATGTATATATCAAATAATTCTTCATTAAATCCTCCCAAAACTGCCCTTTTTCTGAGTTTTCCTAATTATATACGCTTTATATGCAGACCACAAACCATGCCTGTGTCACACTGGGTCTCATTGACATGTCACGTTGTGTCCTTTCACTTTGCAGAGCACAGTGTGACAGATGAGATTCCAGAGGAAGGCACTGTGTTATCTCTTGGTGAAACAAAACATGAAAAGAAATAGAGTTCTCTGCTGAATTTTTTCTATCTGTTTGCACTTATACACACCATATAAATATTTCCATAAGATTCTCAAAGTTCATTAGAGTTAAATAATCCTAAATATACTTTCCCTAACATTGATTTTTTCCTTTTTTTTTTTTTTAACCAAGGGTAGTGGTTCCAATTATAGTGTATTTTCAATGGCGAGAAATTTAAAAAAGGAGCTAAAGTCTTGCAATTTATACTTTAAATAGTGTGTTTACCCCTCTTTATTTATTTCTTATGATGCCTACATCAGATCAGCAAGCTAGGTATGATGGTGGTGGTGTTGTTGTTAGGTGCTGTTGAGACATTTCTGACTCAGCGATCTTATGCACAACAGAACAAAACAGTGCCTGGTCCTGTGCCATCCTCATAATTGTTGCTATCTTTGATCCCATGGTTGCGGCCACTGTGTCAATCCATCTTATTGGAAGTTTACCTCTTTTATGTTGACCTTCTACTTTACCAGGTACGACATCTGTCTCCAGGAACTGGTCCCTCCTGATAATGTGTCCAAAGTACGTGAGATGAAGTCTTATCATCCACACTTCTACGGAGCATTCTTGCTGTACTTCTTCCAAAACAGATTTGTTTGCTTTTCTGAAGTCGCTGGTATATTTGATATTCTTTACAAACACCGTAATTAAAAGGCATCAATTCTTCTTTGGTCTTTCTTATTCATTGTCCAGCTTTCGCGTGCATAAGAGGCGATCAAAATACCATGCCTTGGGTAAGGTGCACCTTATTCATCAGTGTGACATCTTTGCTTTTAAAAACTTTAAAGAAGACATTTGTAGGAGATTTTCCCAATGTAATATGTCATTTGCTTTCTTGACTGCTGCTTCCATGGGCATTGATTGCGGGAAGTAAAATGAAATCCCTGACAACTGTGAACTTTTCTTTGTTTATCATGATGTTGTTTATTGGTCCAATTGTGAGGATTGCATAAAAATGTGTTATTCATATTTTAAGATGAAAACATAAACTGAGAGGTTAAATGATGCACATAATTTATGTAGTACAAATGTCTAAGCAAGGATTAGAAGAGGCTTTGCTATTACTTTAAGTGGCCAGAATATACATGTTCAAAGCATTCATATATTATAAGAAGATTGCAAATATTAGAACATAATTATTTTTATATTGTATAAATACACATACGGTAGGCAGATTTTGGGCCCCCATGACTTTGGTCCTTTGTGTTACAACTGCAAGTGTGTTACTTTGTTTGGCAAAAGGGGCTTTGCAGATGTAGTTAAGGAGACTAATCAGTTAACCTGAAGAGAGTGAGAATATTCTGAACTATCCAGTGGGTTCAATGTAATCACATGAGTCCTTAAAAGCAGAAGAGAAAGTCAGAGAGATGTGGCAGAAGAAGTCAGAGGGATTTGAAGCATGAGAAAGATTTGGAGTGCTGTTTTTGACTGGAACATCTCAGTCCTACAACCACAAGGAAACAGATCCCACCAACAACCTGAATGAGCTTGGAAATGGATTCTTCCTCAGAGTGTCCAGGTAAGAGCCCAGCTGGCCAACACCTTGCTTTAGACCTTATGAGACGCCAAGCTGACTATCTAGCCAAGTCCACCTGGACTTCTGACCTACAAAAAATAAAATAATAAATGAATGTTGTTTTAAACCACTAAGTTTGTGGTAATGTAACTGCTTCAACAGAAAACACATACAAACATGATACTTGCCTATCACTGTCATAATGTCAGCAGCCTTTGTTGTAGTGTATAGCAAAAACTTGAGCTTAATTTCTTTCCATGTAAAATAAGGCAAATATTACCTTCTGTTGATTCCTCCTCTGACTCTGATTAGGTCAATGTCGTCAATAAACACGTGGTCACAATTCCTCATGCCCTAATCTCTTCTACTCTTGTGTCATTGTCGCTATAGGAGGAAACCACAGATTTGAAAAAGGCTGAAGTCTATCCCTTAAAACTCTGTGTGGGTCAACTGGGGGCTGCAGCCCTTTGGTCACCCTTTTGCTTAACTTTCTCTCCCTGCACTGAAAATGACCCATAAAGGTTGTTCTACTCCATAGGGAAAAACGGAGCAAGACTATCGACAAAATAATCTTCTATGTATCAGGCCTTTATTTACACTAATTGCTTTATTAGTCTATGACCTCTCCTCATCTAGAATTAGAGGTTGAGACTGAAACATTTGCTGCTGCACGGAAGGGTTATCAGCAAAAATGAAGACAACAGTCAAGTCACAGCTTATGAGCTTCAAAACAGGCCTTTGGGCCACTTGGTCTAATCAATAGACTAGAGATGGCATTTATAAGTTTTCAAAGCATGGATATCAAAGCTCAACATACTGAAAGATTCTTAATATTTCTATCATAAACCAAAGATTAACAAGAATGTTAGATTAAAAAGCCTATTCAAAAATTATATGGTTTTGGAATACGAACACTGGGGAAGGGAAACATCTAAGAAATTGGAAGATCCTTTTCCTTTCTGACATCCTGAGCCTTATTTTCTGTCTTGGGAGCCACACAGAATTTCTTCATATCAACATGGTGTGGGAATATTACGAAAGAAATGAAGACATCAGTTTTCTGAGTAGCCTCACAGATTCCCCCCCCACCGAACATATAAGTGTTAAGAAAATTAGATCGGGACTAAACTATGTATCAGGTAGAAATATGATATCAGAAGCATTAGGAAATTTTTATCTTGCACCTATAAGCAAAGTGGTCACCTTGAAGACTAAGGTGTGCCTGACCCAAGCCATGGTGTTTTCAATCTCTTCATATGCATGCAAAAGCTGGACAAAGAATATGGAAGACCAAAGAATTGATGCCTTTGAATTGTGGTGTTGGTAGAGAATTTTGAATATACCGTGGGCTGCCAAAAGGATGAACAAATCTGTCTTGGAAGAAGTACACACCAGAATGCTCCTTAGAAGCAAGGACTGTGAGATAACGTCTCATATACTTTGTACATGTTATTAAGAGGGATCAATCACTGGAGAAGGACATAATGCTTGGTAAAAGTAGAGGGTCAGTGATAAAGAGGAAGATCGTCAATGAGATGGATTGACACAGTGGCTGCAACAAGGGGCTCAAGCATAATAACTATTGAGAGGATGGTGCAAGACAGTGTAGTGTTTCATTCTGTTGTACATAGGGTCACTATGAGTTGGAACCAACTCAGCAGCACCTAAGAGCAACCCATAAGTAGCTCTAAAATGATAGTGGCAAACAGAGGACCTGGGGGGCTTGATGGTCATGGTGAGGAGAGGGGGAGCCATCAAATGTGATAATATGGTCAGAACAGACACTTGGACATCTCCACATAAACCAGGTTCTTCATGAAAATCTTCCTGCAATAAAATAAATAAAAGTAAAATAAAATGTAGAGATAAATGCTAAATTGGATGAAAAACATGAATTGACTATGTTTGCCCTAAATTTAGTAATATTACTTTTTCCACTAGAAGGTAGAACAGGTCTTGTACAAGAAATTTAGTTCAATTATAGAGAAGGTAAAGTTACATTCTTTACACACTCGATTTTGTGGCCTAAGATTTGTACCAGATGCATAAGAATCCTAAACATTTACTTTATCTTGAACTGAAGGACAAGGTGATAAAGGTTCCTCCATCTCTAAGAGATAGAACCAGAAACAATTCAGGGAATTATTTATATAACACCAATAATGATATCGTGTTTTAATCATTCACTTTAATATAAGTTTTAAAATCAAATCCTTCACCTTCAAGATTCTTCTATGACTTCAATCTCCAGCCCTGCAAATAGAGGTGGCTATTAATAATTTGTTATACAGACAGTTCCCGGGTTACGTATGAGTTTTGTCCCTAAATTTGTCTTTAAGTCCAATTTGTACATAAGTTGGAATTGTTACATATGGTTTATACCTAGCATCAGGCAAATGTTTGTCTTAGTGTACAGTACATAGTGTACCATTCTGTGCATAAAAACATTAAAAAAAAACACTTCCATATACACTAAAACATTTTTAACATAATAATACAATAATAAGAATAATGTTTTGATGCACATCACAAAGTAGTATCTTTTTAATATTACGAACCATTGTATGTACTTCAAATTTTTAATATAATAGGTTTTACAGGTGTTGGTTCATAACTGCAAGCTGTACGTAAGTTGGATGTATGTAATATGGGTACTGCCTGTAATTATTTATATTTATCCAGTTCCAAAAAGAATTTGAGCCACATTATAAAATATCATTATTTATCTTGTTCCCAAGTATCTGAAGTCATTGCTATCATGTAGATGAATAAAAAATATAGATGATCATATTAAGAGAACAAAATTCTGAGTAGAATATAAGATAATCAAACTTGATTTTCATTTGTGCCCTTAACAAGTTGATCTGGACCATACTACCCCATTTCCATTTTCTTTTTTCAGCTAAAAGAGAAAGGCAAATATTCTTTTGTTCATCATTTCAGAATTCTCTGAATCAGAAACCATTGTTAGATTTATTTTCACCTGTTAGAGATGGAGAAATAATTATGTAGGACATATGCTGCCCCTGTTATCTATCATATTCATGGAAGACATTGCTAATCCGTCAGTGCACTTCTTCCCACTTCCTTGGAAAGAGACTTTACAGTACACCTCCTCACATCTCTAGGAAACCACTGCCAATTAATACAAATTTCCACGTATCACAAGAACATAAAATTTAGTCAGGTATAACTTTTTTTCAAAAAGCCGTTTTACCACTTACTCTTAGTTCTCAGGTAAGATAGCAAGTGTCTTTTGCATTTAGTTTACTCATATAACAAAGACTATAACTATTACACTAAATTCTTACAGAGATAAAAATGAATAAATTTACACTTCTAGAATAAGCATCAGAAACCACAGCCTGTGGGCCAAATCTGACCTGCCATCTGTTTTTGTACAGCATGAAAGCTAAGAATAGTTTTTACATTTATAAATGATTGAAAAAAATTAAAATAAGAACAGTGTTGTGTGGCACATGAGAATTACATATATTTTAATTTTAAATAAAACTTTATTGGAACACAGACACACTGTTTCATTTAGGCATTGTCTATGGCTGTTTTTGTGCTACAACTGTGGAGTTGAACACTTTTAACAAAGACTTTATGGCCTAGAAAGCCTAAGACATTTACTACCTGGCCCTTTACAAAAAAATTTTAACTGACTCTTGTCTTACAATAAACCAGACATTTAGAAATGTTCAAAAATCTTAGTTTCATTACTATTATTATTAATTTGAAAACAGGAAAGACTAAGATCAAGAATGCTAATGCTGTGGTTACTTAGGATGTCTCTTTAAATCCACAGACAAATGTTCAAAGATAAATCTCTACTATTATTCCATCCTGCTTGTTTTAGACTGTGAGAAGTTCCTGTCAGACCTAAACACGCATTTATAAGTGTAATGTGTGTTCCAGTGACGCTTGTTCCCAGGTGCTAAAAGCAATTCCTAACTCCTGAAAAGTGCCCATAAGAATTTCTAGAGTGCAGGATACCCACCCACAAGCAAAGATGATGATTTCCCTACTCAGTGGAATGTTCTGTGTGTTACTTCTTAACTGCAGCTCAGTCTGCTGGAGGCCATCATGGCCACTTGGCAGTGCTGTCTCTGCAGAGCCCCATAATTCCTTATGTTGTACTCCACTTTTAACCGATATCATTTGTGTTAGTTCCTGCCATGGCTTCTGGGCCTTCCTCTGACACTTGGCACTGTTGCCTGTGTTGATGTATACATACTCATTCCAGAAACTGCTGCTTTCCTCAGGCGTCTCTGTTTCCACCAGTCACTGCCACCAAATGCAGCGTTAGAAGCACTCTGTTTCTTCAAAAATATTGTGTTACTGAGTAGAGAAAAATGCCTGCCTCTCATTTTAATCTTATATTCAACTAAAGGGAGCTACCACGGATGCAATAAATTACATTGATTCAGAGGATATGACTGTGAACTATTTATGAATCATTTTTTTCATTTACAAATCATTCACTAACTTTCTACATCCCCTAAGATTCAGACATGAAGGAGCTTAATGGTGGGAAGGGGGGTAGCTTATATTGAGACATAAACCCTTGTTTCAGAACAATGCTAGGCTCTGATTCACCACCTTTTCCTAATATAAAAGCTTTGTCTTAAGGCCAATCTTCTTGTACTTGAATCTTTCTACCCTAATCTTTCTACTTTTTAGTAACCCAGAACCCAAAACCTGATGAAAATTAATTTCTGGTGAGTTGGCTCCATAATTTTTCCAGGTATGTCTCTCCATATACGGACCATAGCGGTAGCCTAGCTTAGAGCTGAGTTTTGATGCCCATAAAGCAGAGTTACCTTAGAAGTAGTAATGCAAGTATTTAAGTAAGGAAAAAATATCACTATATGTGTCACCCTGGAAAAGTTTTATAAATTTCTTTCTTCTCCCATACCAAAAGTCAAAGGAAAAAGGATATGCTCATTAATACTTAGAATTGTGCTTATACAAAAAAAAAAAAAAATTCCCATGCTTAAAAACCTTTTTCATATTTACAAAGATGTGGAGATTTTACAGTTATTGTGGCTTTACATGGCACTGAATTTAGAGAGGGAATACCCTGTAGAAGTCCTTATTATTTGTCTTCAAATACCTATTTCTCTCTTGTCCTTTATTAAAAGTACCACAATTTGGTTCAAGGTAGCAGGATGACTAGCTAAATACTTGCAATCCTAGCTTCCTTTGCAGACAAAAGTCATTACAACATTTAGTCACTGAGTTGTGAACAGAAGCCTACTAGGGGTTTCTGGGGAAAAAAAAAGGTATTTACTTTCTAATAAAAGGGACAGGCAGAGGTGGTACCATGCTGTCTCCCCCCTTCTCCAACACAATACTAAAAAAGAATAGAGTTGGAGGACTGAACTACCCAGTTTACTATAAAGCTACAGTGAACAAGACAGCATGGTATCATTGAGGGAACTGACAAATAGGCCAGTGACAGAATAAAGAGTGTGGAAATAGATCCACACAAAGTTAGTCCACTAATCTTTGACAAAGAAGCAAAGGCAATCCAATGGAGAAAGGATAGTCTTTTCAACAAATGGTGCTAGAACAACTGGACATCCACATGCCAAAAAAAAAACAAAAAACTAGACATCAATACCTCATCTTTCATAAAAATTAACTCAAAATGGATCATAGACTTAAATATAAGATGCAAAACTATACAACTGCTAGAAAATAACAAAGAAAATATGGGAGACCTTGGGTTTATTAATTACTTTTCATAGGAGACAACAAAAGCATGATCCATTGACCAAAAAAAAAAAAAGATAAATTGGGCTTCATTAAAATTTAAATTTCTTCTCTGCAAAAAGCACTGTCAACCCCATGAAAAGAAAAACTACAGAATGGGAGAAAATATTTCAAAATATATACCAGATAAAGTCCTTGTATCCAAAATATAAAAAGAACTTTGTAAAAAAACAAACAACCCGATTACAAAATGCATAAAATATCTGAACAGACACCTCACCAAAGAAGGTATACATATGGCAAGTAAGCATATGAAAATAAGATGTCATCTTATATCATTAGGGAATTACAAACCAAAACAACAATCAGTTACCACTACATTTGAGAGGCTAAAATTCAAAACATTGACAATACCAAAAGCTGACAAGGATATAGGCAACAGAAACTCTCATTCTTTGTTGACAGGAATGCAAAATGGTACAGTCATTTTGGAATATAACCTGGCAGTTTCTTACAAAGCTAAACCTAGGCTTACCATACTGTGCAGCCATTGTGTTCCTAGGTATTTACCCAAATATGTTAGGAACTTATGACAACCCAAAAAGATGAACACAAATGTGTCTAACAGCTTTATTCATAACTACCAGAAAATGGAAGTAACCGAGCTGTCCTTCAATAAGTGAATGTATAAACAAACTTCTATATCCATACAGTGGAGTATTATCCTGCAATAGAAAGAAATAAGGTGCTAAGCTATGAATAGACAGGGAAGAAATGCATATAGCTAAGTCAAAGAAGCCAGTCTGGAAAAGCTACGTACTGTATGATTCCAGCTATGACATTATGGAAGAGGCAAATTTAGAAAAACAATAAAAAAAATCAGCAGTTGCCAGAAAATCAAGAAAAGAGTGGAAAGAATGAATAGAATAGGTGGGGCATAGAGACTTTTTAGGGCCGTGAAGCTATTCTCCATGATACTGTAAAGGTAGATGTATGACATTATGCATTTGTCAAAACCCATAGGACCATACAACACAAAGAGTGAACCCTAATGTAAACTAAGAACTTTAGTTAATAATAATGTATCAATATTGGGTCTTAAATTGTAACAAAAGTATCACAGGAATGCAAGATATTAACAATAGTGGAAACAGTGTGCAGAGGGAGAGTGGAAATACAGGAACTCTGTACTTTCTGTACAACTTTTCTGAAAATCTTAAACTGCTCTAAAAACAAAGTCTATTAAAAATAACTGCACCCTCTGGTAATAAACTGGGATATCTAGCAGAAGTACTGAAAAAGCACTCAGCACTGAAAAGGCACTAACTAAAGTGATACCAACCAGAGAGGGAAAAAAAAAAAAAAACACTAAGATAAACTATAATGACAAAACATGTTACCAAATTATTCATTAACAGACTACTATGACCTCAGAGTTAACAGACCCAACACTATAAGGGACAGAGTCCCAAGGACATGATATGATAGAGTAACAATGATAATAATAGTAAATACTCTAAGTATGCTTAAAATGAATAATAAATTTTTTTAAATGAAAACTCTATAAAAATAAGACAGCAGAAAGTGCAGGCCAATTTCAAAAAAAGCCATATGATATTTTTAAATATGGAAAATATTAATTAAAACTAAAAATAAATCCGATGAAGTAAATACCAACTAAGGTACAACTGAATACAAATTTGAACTTAAAAAAAAAAAAGGCTGAAAAAATTACTAGTGTAGAGCGCAGAGGGACTGAGTGATGAATCAAACAGGCTAAAAGAAATGAAGGATAACATAAGAAAATCCAGCGTAAGTATTCTAGTAGTTTTAGGGAGAAAAAAAGCACGGAGGTTATGGGGGAAAAGTTGTTTTTGAAGTGAGAATAGTTGAAAATTGTAAAGAACTGATTTCAAAAAATCCTCAGACTCAAGAAACACAACTACCAGAATAAACAGTAGGAAATCCCCACTAAAAACATTGTAGTAAAAGTGCAAAAACAAAAAGAGAAAAACACTGAAGAATAACAAGAAGAGAAACTCCAAAAACAATATGGAAGCAAAAGAATGTTTACTATCAAAGGGCAGCAATGAGACTGAGAACAGATTTCTAATCACAGGATAGGATCAAAAGACAATAATGTCTTCAACATACTAGAAAAGGAGACTTGCAACCTAGATTTATACTCGTCAAAAAAAACCTTTTCAAAAGCATATACGGAACATTTATTTTTCATATATAGACTGAGAAACTTTAAAACAACGGACCGTCGTTAAAAAATAAAATAAACTGAAGATTGATCTTACAATAAAGGAAGACATACCCAGAAGAAAAGAATAGAATGCAAGAAACAAAAGTGAGCAAAGAAATTGATAAGCTTGGTTATCAAGCACTGGCAGTGTAAAACAACAAATACAAATGAATTAGACCTAATATGACATAAAACAGGAAAGGATTTATTTAAATTAAATTTCACAATTTCTTTGGGAGGCAGGAAGAAATGCTGCTTAATTTTAGATTTTTTCAAGTCTAGTTTGGGCATGAAAATAAAGGTAACTGCTATGAGGAAATATAAACTGTAAAGCAGAGGAGGGAAAAAAAGAAATAAAGGGAGCTTGAATAACCTAATAAAAGGTAGAAAAGACCAAGGGGAAGAAAAGTGAAGCATGACAAACATAAAGTGAGAAATACGACAGCAAAAATAAGTCAAAATAATCAGTAATCACAATAAACAGAAGCAGAGCAATCTAATCTGTCGACAGCAACTCTCAAAATGAATTAAAAAAAATACATAAAACAAAATGACAGAGAAAGATTGCATGTGAAAGGAAGGAAAATGATATAGGCAATTACTGAAAAGAATAAAGTTGATATAGTGAGATTAATCAGGCAATTTTGAATTTAACACAGAATCATTATTAGACAAATTCATTACACAAGGATTAAATGAAAAATCTGACAAGATGCTATAACTCAGAACAAGTACGATCTTAAAACAAAGACTCCAAACAGATAATTCAAAATGTGTCTCTATCGTGAGGAAAAATGTACATATTTTCAATCAATGTGGAAGATATTGATACCACCCTTTCAAAAACTAATAGACCAAGCAGAGAACAAATGAATGTAAAATATTTAATATAAAATATTAAAAGCTTTCTCTCTGTACATTGACATATATACAATATACGTATACATACATATGTATGTGTGTGTGTGTATATGTGTATGGAAACCCTGGTGGCCTAGTGGTTAAGTGCTATGGCTGCTGACCAAAATGTTGGCAGTTTGAATCCACCAAGTGCTCCTTGAAAATTCTATAGGGAAGTTTACCCTGTCTTATAGTGTTGCCATGAGTGGGAATCAACTCGGCAGTGTGTTTGGTTTTATATACACACACACACACACACACACATGCATACACCTTTGCCACAGTGTGGTTATATACATATATATATACACACACATATACACCTTTGCCACGCTGAGTGGATTCCGACTCATAGCGACCCTATAGGACAGCACAGAACCACCCCCTAGGGTTTCCAAGGAGTGGCTGGCTGGTGGATTTGAACTGCTCACTTTTGGTTAGCAACCCTAGCTCTTAACCACTGCCTCATCAGGGCTCCCATATGTAGATAGATAGATATAACCCTGAATCTTACAATTAATGAATATATATTATCTACAAGGTAATATTTGTAAAAATTGACCAGGTATTAAACTACACTGAAAGACTCAACAAATACCAAGGATCACATGATATGCATCATACCTAAAGTAACCAATGTTTTAGATGGTAAACTTGAGACACAGCCATACCACTTAATAACAAAAATGAATAATAATAAAATAGTTTTATGTATTTATGTTGTTATGTTAACATAAAAGCATAGAAAATTGGTGTTAATTTGAAATGTTATAATGATTCTTTCTTTGTCTTACACAGCAATTTTTAAAAAACTATTGGATATTAAATTTTGTAAGATATATAGTATTTTTGAAGATTCATAAGTATGACTTTTTAAAATGATAACACAATACAGTGGGACTACTTTAATAGATATTACCTATATTTAATAAAAAATAACAATGATATATTTTCTTCTATCCCATGATACAAGAGAATGTTTTAACCTCTGTTTCCTTTTCCTAAACTGCTGCAGTCCATAGAACATTCTTCTTTTATTACTTTTAGTGATGAAACTGAATACAATTGCATGTAAAATTCATATTTATTTCCAGTTCTAATTTATCAAGCCTACATTACGCTGATAACTGGTGTCAACCCAACTGATGACATCAGGTTAAATTGCCTCTCAACAAAAGCCTATGAGCATGAAATACTTAGTATTTTATTCTTGCAAAAGCAGAGTGTTGGACTTGTGGGAATTATTTTCTGGCTCTCCAAAAATATTCATGTAGTTTGTATCTACGGGCTTATTTTGGTAGGACGATGTTTGTAACTCAGGTCCTTTGCATCTATTATTCAGGTTATTCATGTCTAAAATACATTTTTAAACTGTATCATATTAAATGCCATCATAATCTAAATCTCTCTTTTCCAGGAAAAATAAGTGTAAAACACAGAATTAGAACTTGTGAAATTGAAATGAGATTCCAAGTAAGTTACAGTTTCAGTAAAGAAATTAAGAAAGTCCTGCTTACATTGGCTGTCCTTTTCTGGTGACATATTTTTGGGTTCTGAAACAATCTTATTTCCAAAAAGAAAAAAAAATTAATTTTTCATAATATAAGCTTTTGTCATAACTTACCCCAAATTTATATTTGAATGGTCAGCTGACTACATAGATAGATGATATATTGTGGTTTATATTTGGATAAGTTATCAGCAACCTTTTGTTTTATACTTTCTGCAGTTTCATTAAAATATTCATAGAAATTAAGGAGACTATTTGGAACCCTCATTTTACAAATTACAGTACCTAAGAGCTAAGGGAATATTTTTGGTGTTGCCATTTGCCATGATTTAACATGCCAGTTGGTATACTGTAAAAAGTATGATCACTGATAGTATACGACAGAATCCACTCTGTAATCTTAGGGGCCAACACTGGGCATTTTAGATGAAATCTCTGTATCAGGAAGTATAACTTTACACCATTATACACAGCAATTAAGGGATCACTGTCATAATGTTTGTTTATTTGTGTGGTTTACCTAAGCTGATTCGGAAGTCACTATTTTAGACTGGTGTGTTTTGGTTGTCTTAGAAGTACTTGTCTGTCCTGACTTGTGAAATTCAGTCTTCACATGTGCCTTCTCCACAACTCCCACTCACAAATAATTTTATGCATATTGTGAAATACGCTGTTTTGTTTATCTTCCTAATGCAGTTTATGTGCTCTTTTATTAAAATAAAGTAATTTAACCTTTTCTGTGATAGTTGGGGCCATACTAGTGTTGGTATTATAATCATTTTCATTATCCGAACTTTTAAGAAACCTGGCGACAGTATTTGCAACGTTAAAAACTAAATTAGCGCTGTCTTGATACAAATCACAAGTTAATCCACAAAGTCAAAGACAAATTGTTAACGCTTATGATTACAGAACATTTTTTTTAGTGGGTTTTATGATTACAGAACATTTAAAATGCACCATTAAGTTGCTCTCAAGTGATGATCAACATTGGGTGGTCGATTATCAGGTGCTGTAAGTCATGGTTGCCAACATCAGCCACCAGTGGAAACACCCGCAACAGCAATTATGGAAGGCAAACGATCGGTGATGTATTCATTTGACACTAATATATATATATATATTGCTTTCAGCCTCTACTTTTTAGACTGCCATTTGAATTTTGTACTTTCCTCCCAATCTTACAAATCCATCGCTGAAAATGACTTTTTTATTTCCGGGGCGGGGGGGTGGGGGGTTTCCCAGGATGTAGGCCTTTCCGTGCTAAAATTGGGACTGTTCAGAACTGGGATAGTTAGTCAGTCTGCCTGTCCCTGATGCTATATTATTCAAAATCAATCCAATAAAAATTAAGGGAAGAAAGAAAACGCCCTTTATCCCTATGCATTATGAAATTTAAGACAAATCTCTATGTTGGGCTTATCTCCTGAATTCAAGTATCACATATTACATAATCTATTAGCATTAGTCACACATTTTAACAGATTAAAGGAGAAACCCATACTATAATGTCACTAAGTATAGAAAGTAGTATAACACAAAATCTGTTTACAATGAAAACTCTTTAAAAACTGATGTAATAAACTTCTTTAACCTGGTAATGTGTAATTAACTATGGTTTATAGAAAACATACAGTAGCTCCCCTTTTGCATGGTTTTGCTTTCCATGGTTTCAGTTATTCACAGTCAACTATGGTTCAAATATGTTAAATGATGAATACATCACATGATGAAATGTCTTCCTGCTCTGTCATTCACATAACTTTTATTACAGTATATTGTTACAATTATTCTATTTCCTTATTAGTTAATTGTTGTTAATCCCTTACTATGCCTAATTTATAAATTAAACTTTATCACAGATATGCATGTATAAGACAAAACATAGTATACATAGCTTTCGGTACTATCCAGGGTTTCAGGCATCCATGGGAGCCTTGGAATGTATAGCCCGTGGATAAGAGGGGACTACTACACTTACTATTGGATTCTGGAAGCATTCTCTTTACAATCAAACAAGAAAAGTAGACTCATGTTCTTTGCATTGTTCTAGAGGTTGTAACCAGACAGGAATAAATAACCAAATATGAAGGGAGAAAAAAAAAAAGCTATCATTATTCATAGTTGATATAATGATATAAAGTTTTAAAAAAGTTGACCCACAAATCATTAGAAATACAAAGACAGTCAAATTTGATGAATCTGAGAACAATTTCTGAAATCAACAGCATTATCAATTGCATTATTATATTTATCACAATAAAACAATTAGAAAATGCAACTTAATAAAGATACTATTCACAGTATCAACCAAAATCGTAGGATATCTGGAAATTAATTCAACCCATGAAGCACAAGTCTTCTATGGAGAAAATTGTAAAGCTTTATTGGAGCACATAAAATAGGATAAATACATAGATTATAACATATTAATGGATCAAAAGACACAAAATTATAAAGATGCCTTTTTCCCAAGTTAAATAAGAAATTAAATGTGATGCTATTTCAATCAAAACCCCAACACGAATATGTAAAGTGATGCTATAATGTATATATGAGCCTAAACGGCCAAGAACAGTTTCACCAATTTTGAAGATTAAAAAAGGGGGCACACATCCAACAATATATTAAAAATTACTATAAAATAAGACTAATTTAAGAATGTTATACAAAAGTAAAGCAATATAATAAATGAGAGAACCTTGAAATAGATCAACATATATATGGAAGATGGCATTACAGAAGCTGGAAAAAGAATGGGACAACCGACTATCTATATGGAGATTTTAAAAACTGGATCAATAAGTCATGCCAAAGCAAATTAAATTCCAAAAGGAATAAAGATTTAAATGTGAATACTATTACAACAATATATAGATGATATCTTTACAACATCAGAAAGGGTGGTCAAATTTTTTCACATTGGCATTTAAAATTTCATATTAATAAAAAATCAATCAAACAAAAACAACCATCAACCAAATGAAAATCAAGGAAAAGCTTGGGAGAAAATAATCACAACATATATAAATAACACAAGATTAAGATTTAGAGAATATGAAATGCTTATAAATCAATGAGTAAGGAAGACTGAAGAAGAATCGATACCTTTGAATTGTGGTGTTGGTGAAGAATATTGAATATACCATGGACTAGCAAAAGAACCCACAAATCTGTCTTGGAAGAAGTACAGCCAGAATGCTCCTTAGAAGCAAGGATGGCAAGATTATGTCTCGCATACTTTGGACAAGTTATCAGGAGGCACTAGACTCTGGAGAAAGACATCGTGCTTGGTAGAGGGTCAGTGAAAAAGAGGACAATCCTCAACAAGATGGACTGACACAGTCGCTGCAATAATGGGCTCAAGCATTCCAATGATAGTGAGGACAGCACAGGACCTTGCGATGTTTCGTTCTGTTGTACATAAGGGTGCTATGAGTCAGAATGGACTCGATGGCACCTAACAATGACAACAACATAAATCAATTAGAGGAAAAAATAATAACTCCCTACTCTCATCCCAACAAAAACAAAATATAGGAGAAAAGGTATGAAAAGGCAACTCAAAGAACAGGAAAATCAAATTGATAATATGTTCAACCTCACTAACAATCTTAAAATGCAAATTAAAATTACAAGTTACTATGTAAAACCATGAAACAAGAAATAGTTAATAGTCTGAAAATGTTAAGTGTTGATGAAGCTGAGGGGCAATAGAATCTCTTATGCATGGCTGGAGATACAGCAACATGATACAACTCATTTGGAAAGCAATGTGACAATAGCTAATAAAGCTGTAAACAAGTATATCCCTTATTATTTAATAATTTACATTCATGAGTTTACCCAAGAGAAACTGTCACATATTGTATGGGAACACATTTAAGCATGTTAATTGCAGAGCTGTCTGTAATAGGGAAAAGATGAAAGCAACCTAATTGTTCCTCTGTAGGGGACTAGATAAATGAACATATGAATATAAATACATATATTCAACATACAGTTGATTACCAAAGAACAATTGTATGAACTAATTCTACATTATTCAAAATGAATAAATCTTAATAATTTTGAGTTATATAAAGGAATAACTTAAATAAAAGAGTGATAAATTAGTAGTATGTATGTTATACCATTTTTGTATTTTCAGAGGGTAGAAAGCAATAGCATACTAGTCATGAATTTCTATATATCTGCTAAGTATATATGAATTATATGATCAAAATGTATAATCAGATTTGAAATATATAAATTTCAAGTGAGTGTTTCCCTGTGTGGAGTAAGGAAGTGGGTAGGGATAGGAAGAAATTTTAACATAGCTGCCACATTTTTTTCTTTGTATGAAGCGATAATGACAAACTGTTAATATCTGTTTGTGGTCTGTAGTTCAGTGGTATCTGTTCTATTGTTTTATGATCATTTGAAGTATTTGTTACGAAAATTAGCATATGTATGTATGTACACTCGCTTACATACACTTATATGCATCTATATAATATCTAGATCATAAGAAGTATGAATTCCAGTGAATTACGTGATAATCACTCTATATTTGACTTTTTTGTGCCTAGCTAATACACAGATTTTGATGGCATAGTTTACGAAAGGCACTGACCATTGCCAAAAGGGAGTACCTGGATTGTGTATGGAAAGGAGAGTGACAGTGAATTGAAAAAGGCAACTAACAGTATTTCAGTACCTACCATGTTCCATATAAGAAGTCCTGGTGGCACAGTGGTTAAAGTGCTTGGTTGGTAACCAAAAGATTGGCAGTTCGAACCCACCAGCTCCACGGGAGAAAGATGTGGCAATCTGTTTCTGTAAAGATTACAGCCTTGGAAACTCTATGAGACAGCTCTACTTTGTCCTTTAGGGTTACTATGGGCCAAAATCAACTCAACTGCAATGGGTTTTGGTATCACATATTCCCTGTGTGTGTAGTTGTGGTTAATGTATGCACACGTACAAATCAAAGAAGATGGTGAATATATACAAAATCAAACAATTAGAAATGTTCAAGCCAGCATTGAAGCTACTTATTGTAGAATTCTATATCAGAATTCCTAAAAATTTTATAAAATTTGTCACTGTTGCCCAATTCAATAAGAACACTGAAAAACATATATACATATAAGTATATACAGTATCAGTAAGTGCCTCAAGTCCTCTTCACTTTCAGCAAGCAAGGTTGTATCATCTGCCGATAGCAGGTTGTTAATGCATCTTGCTCCAGTCCTGATGCTGAGTTCTTCTTCATATAGTCCAGCTTCTTGAATTATTTGCTCAGCATACAGATTGAATAAGTATGGTGAAAGGATACAACCCTGACACACACATTTCCTGATTTTAAACACACAGTATCCTCATGTTCTGTTCAAACAACTGTCTCTTGATCTATGTACAGGTTCCCCATGAGCACAATTAAGTGTTCTAGAATTCCCATTCTTCTCTATCTTACCAATAATTTGTCATGACCCACACAGTTGAATGCTTTGCATAGTCAATAAAACACAGTTAAACATCTTTCAGGTATTGTCTGCTTTCAGCTAAGACCCTTTTGACATCAGCACTGATACGCTTTGTTCCACATTCTCTTCTGAGTCAGGCTTGAATTTCTGATAGTTCCATGTCGATGTACTGCTGCAACCACTTTTGAATTATATTCAGGAATAATTTACTGGTGTGTGATATTAATGATATGGTTCTATACTTTCTGCATTTGGTTGGATTACCTTTCATTGGAATTGGCACAAATATGGGTCTCTGCCAGTTGGTTGGCCAGGTAACTGTCTTCCAAATTTCTTGGCATAGATGAGCGAGCACCTCCAGCACTGGATCCATTTGTTGAAGTACGTCAACTGGTATTCCATCAGCTCCTGGACCCTTGTTTTATACCAGTGCTTTCCAGTGCAGCTTGGACTTCTCCCCTTCTTGGTCATATGCTACCTCCTGAAATGACTGAAATTCCACCAGTTCTATTGTTACAGTGACTTAGTGTATTACATTGTAATACAGCCTTTAGTATCGATTACACCTAACATAAAGAAAACAAAAATTTTCACAACTAAACCAATAAGCAACATCATGATAAATGGAGACAATATTGAAGTGGTCAAGGATTTCATTTTACTTGGATCCACCATCAACGCCCACAGAAGCAGCAGTCAAGAAATCAAAAGATGCATTGCATTCGGCAAATCTGCTGCTAAGGACCTCTTGAAAGTGTTTAAAAGTAAAAATGTCACTTTGAGGACTAAGGTGCACCTTATCCAAGCCAAGTTATTTTCAATCGCCTCATATGCACGCAAAAGCTGGGCAGTGGATAAGGAAGACCAAAGAAGAATTGATGCCATTTGTATTATGGTGTGGGCGAAGAATGAACAAATCTTTCTTGGAAGGAGGACAGCCAGAATGTTTCTTAGAAGCGAGGATGGTAAGATTTTTTCTCATGTACTTTGGACACGTTATCAGGAAAGACCAGTCCCTGGAGAAGGACATCATGCTTGGTAGAGGGTCAGCAATAAAGTGAAAGATGGATTGACACAGTGGTTGCAACAATGGGCTCGAGCACAGCAAAGATTGTCAGGATGGCGCAGGACCAGGCGGTGTTTCATTCCGTGGTACATGCTATATATCTATATACGTAATTTAAGGATTGATAAAATAATTTATATGTAGCCTTTTCTAAAACAAAGGAAAACAAAACAAACCAAAAAAATTCATTAACCCCTCAATCTGGAACATAATATCCTTTTATAATATTGTTTCTGCAGGAACATTAGATCTGATGTGTATGATTTTAGCCTACACTGCATTTTCCAAGAACGCAAACCTCAATATTTGAGTGGTGGTCATAAAATACTACTTTTGAAACCCGGTTTTAGCAAGTGTAAGATAATACATTTTGATTGAAATGATTAGAAACACCACTGCTGTGAATAAATTAGACAAATAATCAATAGGTTTTGATAACCCAAATGTTGTCCTTAATCACTTAATGGATCACCCTTGAGAAAATTAGTCCCAGAGTTTAAGTAGGATGCTAAGAGTCCTGAAATTTAACTAAATATGTATTTGTAATATTTTCAAAATGAAAAAAAAAATTCTGCACAATAACAGAAAGCAGTTCGTATTCTGTGTATAATATAGAATAAAACTGCTTTCGATCATGAAGAAAGACACCAGGCAAAGGATTATATTTTAGTAAAGGATCATTGTAGTGGACGTATTGATCAATTATGCAGATTTTTTGCCTTTGCTAATAAAATCCCAATTTGGTAAAAATATTTCAGTTCTAGCACATAGCCCAACCTTGGGTAAATAAAGCTGACTGACTACTCCCCAGTTCCTAAAACAGTCACTGTTTGGTTTAAATTAATCAGTGTATTTTATCCACATTAGCAGCATCATGGTTATTATATGACCTAAACATTTCAATCAAAGTGAATCTCTAAGTTTTCCTGGGAATGTTAGAACCAAAGCACATTCTCTTTCTTCATACGCTGTAGCGTGCCAATGTGAAAACTGAATCCACATTGAGAAATGTGGCTAGAAGTTTAAGCCAACATGTACAATTCAGGTAGCACACACATGAAAAAAAAAGAAAACAGAATACTGAATTAAACTATCCCTGAAACTGAACCTATATTTGGACTTCGAGTTTTGAGCCAACACATTTTCTGATTGTTAAAGCCAGTTTGAATCAGACTTTCTATGACATGTAGCTGAAGTTATTTTATCAGCTACAATTAAAAATTAGCAACAGATAATTAAGAATATTATGTTGATAGGCCTGGTGGCACAAACAGTTAAGCTCTTGGCTAATAACTGAAAGGTTGGTAGTTCAAACCCATCCAGTGTCTCCAGGGGGAGAAAAACCTCACGATCTGCTTCTGTAAAGATTACAGCCTAGGAAACCCTGTGGGCAGTCCTGCTCTATCACATGGGGTCTCTATGAGCAGGAATTGCATCAACTGCAAATAACAACGATAAATTGTCAGTAGCTTTATCAGGATATATATAAAAAATAATACTTCAATGGATAATGAATTATTGACATATAAAATTAAAAATAAATGAATAGTAGAAAGACTACCTAAATTTCATTAACCAGGAAGTAGAGGAGGGTGTGCAGTACAGAGGAAATTTATTAGGTGAAATTTTAGCTCTTTTAATTATGTTCACATGAGCTCCAAATAATGTAGATCTATTCCTCAATAAAATCTCCATGCCAAACCCTCAGGGAGGGTCCAAAGAGTTTAAAGCAAAAGAACAGCTTAATTTGACTGACCATGGAGGCTTTCTGATAACAGACTACTCACAAGGTCTGAGAAGGCTCAACACAAGTTTCATGGTAATGTGGGTCCTTAGGCTATTAAAAAAAAAAAAAAAGCTGCCTAGTGTTAGAACAAAAGAAGAAATCATAGATTCACTCGAAACACTATTAGAGTTCCAGGAACAGCCATCTATTAAAACCATATTGATATTGGAACTTTGTTTAGAGCAATAATATTGGACTGAGACAAAAAGTCAAAGCAGAATTATCACAGTCATGTGCATGTTCAGGTCTCAAAGACATTTTCTTAACATATCTTTTGGCATACACTTTTGATTCCTGAGGAACTGCATATATACCTTATCTCTAAATTCTGAACGGGTAGCACTATGTAGGAGGACACATCCTTTGTATTTTCTGCACTGGCCTATAAAAAAGAAATTTCCCAGTCACTGCTGCTGTTCCACGGACATGTAGATAAGAAGCTCCACTCTTTGCTCTAGCTCCTGCAGGCTCTACTCTCTCCCTATGGTGGTGGTTGTTGCTGCTGTTGTTGTTAGGTGTCGTCGAGTCAGCTGCGACTCATAGCCACCCTATGCACAACAGAACAAAACACTCTCCAGTCCTGAGCCGTCCTCACAATTGTTGCTATGCTTGACCCCATTGTTGCAGCCACTGTGTCAATCCATCTTGTTGAGGGTGTCTTCTTCTTTTTCACTGACCCTTAACTTTACCAAGCATGATCCTCAGGGACTGATCCCTCTTAACACATGTCCAAAGTATGTGAGATGTAGTCTCGCCATCCTTGTTTCTAAGGAGCATTCTGGTTGTACTCTCCCAAGACAGATTTGTTCGTTCTTTTGGCAGTCCATGGTAAATTCAGTATTCTTCGCCAACACCACAATTAAAAGATGTCAATTCTTCTTCAGTCTTCCTTATTCTTTGTCTAGCTTTCACATATATATGAGGTGACTGAAAACACCAAGGCTTGGGTCAGGCATACTTTAGTCCTCAAAGTGACATCTTTGTCTTTCAACAATGTGAAGAGGCCTTTTGCAACAGATTTGCCCAATGCAAAACATCTTTTGATTTCTTGACCACTGCTTCCATGGATGTTGATTGTGGATCCAAGTAAAATGAAATTCTTGACAACTTCAGTCTTTTCTCCATTTATCATGATGTGGCTTATTGGTCCAGTTGTGACGATTTTTGTTTTATGTTGAGGTGTAATCTGTACTGCAGGCTGAGGTCTTTGATCTTTATCAGTAAGTGCTTCAAGTCCTCTTCACTTTCGGCAAGCAAGTTTGTGTCATCTGCATAAAGCAGGTTGTTAATGAGTCCTTCTCCAATCCTGATACCCACTTCTTCATATAGTCCAGCTTCTCCAGTTATTTGCTCAGCATACAGATTAAATAAGCATGGTGAAAGAATACAACCCTGACACACACCTTTCCTGACTGTAAACCATGCAGTATCCCTTTGTTCTGTTCAAAAGACTGCCTCTTGATCCATCTACAGATTTCTCATGAGCACAATTAAGTGTTCTGGAATTCCCATTCTCCACAATGTTATCCAAAATTTGTTATGATCCACATAGTCAAATGCCTTTGCACAGTCAATAAAACACAAGTAAACATCCTTCTGGTATTCTCTGCTTTCAGCCAGGATCCATCTGACATCAGCAATGATGCCCCTGGTTCCACACATCTGTCAGTTTGTCATACTGTTAGGGTTTGTGTGTTGCTGTGATGCTGGAAGCTATGCCACTGGTATTCAAATACCAGCAGGGTCACCCATGGCAGACAGGTTTCAGCTGAGTTTCCAGACTAAGGCTCCCCATGGAAGATGTAGTGAACTATTTCTGTCTCCAGCCCATAAAAATAGCCAATATTTTGAAGCATTTCTGATTCTGTATTTCTCAATTGGTTCAGAATCTTCAGAGATCAACTAACACTTTCAAATTCCAAGAGAAAACTTATGTACACTTTGCTCTATAAACCCTAGTGGCATAGTAGTTAAGTGCTACAGCTGCTGACCAAAAGGTCGGCAGTTTAAATCAACCAGGTGCTCCTTGGAAACTGTATGGGGGAGTTCTACTCTGTCCTATAGGGTAGCTATGAGTTGGAATAGACTCAATGGCAATGGGTTTGGTTTTGGTTTGGTTTATATTAACACTTGGCATTGAAATGCTCATATTCTAAGTATTGAATGAATATTTGTTGATGAGTAATAATTTGACTGAAGAGGAAAAATTACCTTAAGGGTGTTTCAAGAAAGAACTTTGATAGGACCTGATGATGATTTATAGGGTTATAGAGGATAAAAATAAAGGTGAAATAAAGTCTAAAGAGAAGAGTAGTAAAGTAACATGATTATAATATAGTAATGCTACACTACGATATCCTTAACATATTATCAATGGTTAAAAATTGCTCACTAAGTATATACTTTGCAGTTATATTATTATATGGATTATTATAGCAGCTCCTATATGTTAACTGCCTACTCTAGTTCAGAAATTTGAATTCATTCAAATATCACATTTAATCGTCACTCATCCTATGAGAATTTTTTTTACATCCTTTGAGAAACATATCATCAACCTTATTTGATAGAGTGATGGAAAGTTAAAGAACATGCCCAAGTTATAAACAGCTAATATCAAATAAAGATAATCACTGTTTTCAATTATAAACTGTATAAGAATTAATTAACATGAACTTTTAATATTGCATAAAAATAATTTTCAGAGTTCTAAGACTTTTCTGGGGAAATTAGCCAAAAGTATCTTTAGTGGTTCATATAAAAGACCCCTATAAAATGTGACACTTTTAATGAAAAGACATTATATAACAGAGTTTTGTTAGACTTTAATTACAATATTTGAAAAACAACGAACATATAATTTAGTGAAAAACATTTACTGTAGGATTGCGAAGAAGCAGTGAACATAATCCCTCATTTGTCTTTGTGTTTGTTTCAGTGTTTGGATGGTATTTGTGAAAATAAATAATATTGAATCACCAAAATGACACACATATGTCTTGACTCTGAGTCATTAAATATTCAGTTAGATTAGCAAAGAAATAAAACATCTTTCTCAAATTTGTCAGACTTGTTAAGTATAATTTCCCAGTGCTGATTCCACAAAGTACAACAGCATCCACCATAAAATCATGGTGGAAAGACTGCTTTCCTTATGCCCCTCCAAAGATTTCTTGTAAAATTATAAATGGTTGAATACTCCTATCTTTAATTCAACAAACTTTCTTTATGCTATTTCTCCATTCTGTTTGTGCCTATCTTTTCCTCTCCTTTTATCCAAAAACTTACCTATTTGTCAAGGTCATTATCCACCATGCCTTGAAAAGTTCTGAATTACTTTTGCTCAGTACTCTTTCACGTAGTCTATATGACACATTTTAAGAAGATACTGACTTTTAAATTAATGTCCCCACAAAACCTAGCATTCTTAGGCTATAACAGATATATTTTTGCTAAATTGAATTAAATGACTCAGACAGGTGGGACCAACCAGAGCATTTCCACTGGAGTCCTCTTCAAAAGGTATCACCTTCCTTTGATTCGAATTGCTATAGAACTGTAGACACAAATGTAAATCTATTCTCCTCTCTTTTGCATAGATTCAAGGAGCTTTTCAAGGAAGGCCCATGGATCAGATAACAGAGCAGATTCTATTCTTGTAATTTGTTGTTACTGTTAGTTGCCATGAAGTTGCCTAGCTTCATGGTGACCCCATGTACAATAAAATAAAACATGGCCCAGTTCTGCATCATCTTCACCATTTTTGGTATGCCGGTGTCCATTGTTGCAGCCACTACATATTTTGAAAAACTTCCAATCTAAGGGGCTCGTCTTGCAGCACTGTATCAGGCAATATTCTGTTGTTATCCATAAGGTTTTCATTAGCTAATTTTTGGAAGTAGATCATCAGACCTTTATTCTTTGTTTGTCTTAGTCTGGAAGCTCTGCTGAAACCTGTTCACCATGGGTGACCCTGCTTATATTTGAAATACAGGTGGCATAGCTTCCAGCATCCTAGCAACACGCAAGCTACCACACTAAAACAAACTGACAGATGGGTGGTGCTTGTCATAATTATATTTTGGGTATTTTATCTGAACACTTTGTTTTGAAGATCTGAGGCGTTTCTTATAGTACTAGTAGAGTAATGCATTCAGGGGTGCCTCTTCTTATAGAAAGCTGACCATTAAAAAAAAAAGTGCCATTATAAGATTTTTTTTTAAAGTTCCTATAATTTATTATAAAATATTCATGCACATGGAGACATAAACATTTTGCTTCTCAAAGTCTGAATCATTGCTTACAACTGACTCATTTTGCTAACAGTCTTGACAATAGTTGAGTTGACAAGATTTTTTTTGAGTTGACTACTATTTCCTAGCACACAATCTCTTCTAAAATAACCTCCCCAAGTAATAGGTATGATTGTCCCTTTTAACCCCTCCCACCCATCTAAGTGCCTCTGAAATGAATGGCGAAGAAAACTTCTTCAAGGAAGATCAACTCATGAACTAGATGGATTTAATCGGCTGGTCTTTCATAAATAAAAGATAAAGATACTGAAGAGATATGAGTACAAAGATGAAGACAAGATGCTAAAACCAATCTCCTGTCATCAAGATATGACAGCCCACATTTTCTCTCTTCTGATGCCTTGATCATCTTTTCTTTTGACCCATTGCCAAACCCATTTCCATGGGGTCGATTCCAGCACACAGCCACCCCACATGGTAGAGTAGAACTGCCCCGTAAGTTTTTCAAGGCTGCAAATCTTTAAGGAAGCAGACTGCCACATCTTTCTTCTGTGGAGTATCTGATGGGTTCGAACAGTCAAACTTTTGATTAGAAGCCAAGCGAATTAATCGCTGTGCCACCAGGGCTCTTTTTTAAATTCTATCCGTATAATAAATACCCTTTTACATGAATAATGTAGGTTTCTGTTTCTTACAACTAAATAAAGACAAACATTACTATTTAATCTTTGAGTGGAATTGAAATCAATAAACCTTCAAAAGAAATATGGAGTAAATATAATTGTTACTGGATCAAGTTGGAACTAATTGTAATGCCCTAAGATTTAACAGAGGAACCCAGTCACTAATTAAATTTTCATTGGTGGGTTTTAGTCACTAAACATTATATATGTCACTAAAGGTATTAAAAAAAAAAAAATTATAGCCCCGCACATATCTGTCATTTTGTCATACTGTGGGGGCTTATGTGTTGCTGTGACGCTGGAAGCTATGCCACCTATATCCAAATACCAGCAGGGTCACCCATGGCAGACAGGTTTGAGTTGAGCTTCCAGACTAAGACAACTAGCAGGAATGACCCGGCAGTCTACTTCTGAAAAGAATTAGCAAGTGAAAACCTTATGAAGAGCAGTGGAATGTTGTCTGATTTAGTGCCAGATGATGTGCCCCTCAGGTTGGAAGGCACTCAAAAGACACTAGGGAAGAGCTGCCTCCTCAAAGTAGAGTCCACCTTAATGACGTGGATGGAGTCAAGCTTTCGGGACCTTCATTTGCTAATGTGGCATGACTCTAAATGAGAAGAAACAGCTGCAAACATCCATTAATAATCAGAATCTGGAACATACGAAGTATGAATCTAAGAAAATTGGAAATCGTCAAAATGAAATGCAACACATAAGTATCGGTATTCTAGGCATTAGTGAGCTGAAATGGACTGGTATTGGTCATTTTGAATTGGACAATCATATGGTCTGCTATGCCAGGAATGACAACTTGAAGAGGAATGGTTTGTGTTCATCATCAAAAAGAACATTGCAAGATCTATCCTGAAGCACAACGCCGCCAGTGACAGGATAATATGCATATGCCTGCAAGGAAGACCAGTTAATACAACTAGTATTCATATTTATGTGCCAACCACTGAGGCCAAAGATGAAGAAATTGAAGATTTTTTCCAGCTTCTGCAGTTGAAAATTGATCAAACATGCAATCAGGGTGCACTGGTAATTACGGTGATTGGAATGCAAAAGTTGGAAACAAAGAAGGATCGGTATTTGGAAAATGTGGCCTTGGTGATAGAAACGATGCGGGAGATCACACGACTGAACTTTGCAAGACCAAAGACTTCTTCCTTGCAAATACCTTTTTTTAACAACATAAAGGGCGACTATGCCCATCCTACTGTTAAGAGGAACCCCTTTCTGGCTGAAACCTCTTAGTAATACAAGTTCAGAAAGAGATTTAGAACATTCCCAATTTTTATCCAACATTTCAAATTATGAAAATATTAAACAACCAGTGAAAGAATTATACCACAACAACTATACACCTAACATCTATGTTCAACAAACCATGCTTGCTAAAACATTTGAATATAGGTTGTAGATGCCAGATATCTTTTTTCCCCAAATCTTTTATTATTATTTTCTAAGAATAAACATTCTCCATACCTAAATATAGTACATTTATAAACCTAAAAAATTAGAATGATTTCCTAATTTCATCTAGTATTCAGTTTTTTAAATTTTTTTTTATTTGCCTAATAACATGTTCTAACTCAAAATTGTTTGTACCTAATGATTTAAAATAAAAAATGATGAACTAAAAAGAAGAAATAAACAAATCTACAATTATGGTGGAAATTGTAACATAATTTTTTTTTTGGAATTGGTAGAGAAAGCAGAAACAAATCAGTAAATATAGAATATTTAGACATAATGATCAATGAACTTGAATGAATGACACATAAAAACCTGCAGCCAACAACAATTGACTTAACGTATTTTTCAAGCACTCATAAAGCAAAGAAAAAAACTGACCCTGTTTTGGGCAATAAAGCAAATTGCAAAGAACTGAAATGTATAGAGTTTTTTGTATGATAAGAATGTAATTAAATACAAATAATAAAAAATTGATAAAAATCCCTCAATGTTTGGGAATGAAGAGACACATATACATTTTATTTGTCAAATAAGAGAGCACAATGGAAAGTAACATCTTAAATTGCACATACTAGGGGGAAGAAAAGAATTTCTGTAAAAAGTTAGAAAAGTAGTGAGTTAACTTTCCCAAAAAGTTAAAAGAAGGAAATAATAAACATGAATTAATGAAATAAAAAACAAGCACAAAATAGATAGAATTCAGCAAAGGTACATTTTGTTTTTTTAATGGATTAATAAAATTGATAACCTCATAAAAATTGACCAAGAAACAGAAAAAAGGGACCAAATATCAATATCAGGAACAAAAAAGGTGGCAACACTACAGCTAATAAAGGTAATGAAAAGAAAATAAGAATGTAGTAGGTTGATTACTAAAATGGTTTCTATCCTATGTTTATCCAAACAAAAAAACCCTGTTGCCATCGAGTCAGTTCTGACTCATAGTGACCCTATAGGACAGAGAGCTACCCTGTAGGATTTCTAAGGAGCAGCTGGTGGATTCAAACAGCTGGCCTTCGGGTTAGCAGTTGTGGCACGTAACCACTGCACCACCAGGGCTCCTCCTATACGTACATGTATATGCATACATGTGTGTGCATGCATATAATAAAACCACAAGGGGGCACAGTAACGGATACTTCTTAGACATCACCAAACACCTCTCAACATTGGTTTTCTGGGTTTGAAGGCTTATGACTGTAAGTCTCATGGGACAACTCAGTTAACTGGTATAATTCATAAAGTTTATGTTCTACATCCTAGTTTGATGAGTAGTGTCTGGGTTCTTGAAATCTTATAAGTGCCCATATAGAATACAACTACCAATCTCTATTCATCCAGATCAAAAGAGAAGGAAACTAAATACTCAGAGAAGAAACTAGCCTACAGGACTATCAGCGTACACAAACCATGGTCTTACCTACCCTGAGACCAGAAGAACTAGATGGTGCCTGGCTCCCACTAATGACCAACAATTCTGATCAGAGCCA
Organism: Loxodonta africana; assembly: GCF_030014295.1. Classification (NCBI taxonomy): domain Eukaryota; kingdom Metazoa; phylum Chordata; class Mammalia; order Proboscidea; family Elephantidae; genus Loxodonta; species Loxodonta africana. The sequence goes on along the minus strand of NC_087342.1, from coordinate 156,203,657 downwards.
CAGTATACAAATTCTGATAAAATGGGAGAAAAATGTCAAACAGAACCCAAATTTATAAAAAGCCCCGACTTGCTGGACAGGTTGACACTAGAGGACTCCCTGAGACTATCACTCTGAGATACTATTTAAACCTTGAACTGAAACCATTTCCTGAAGTCACCATATAGCTAAATAACAAATTGCTTCATAAAATTTAAAAAACAAAAAAACACGACTACTACACACCTTTAAAAAAATCATCTAAATGAGACCAAAGGGATAACACTTACTCTAAAATGAAGATGGAAGGTGTCTCAGTTATCTAGTGCTGTTGTAACAGCTTTATCAAACAGAAATTTATTTTCTCAGAGTTTAGGAGGCTAGAAGTTTCAATCCAGGGTGCTTGCTCTAGGGAAAGGTGTTCTCTCACCCTCTGTTAACTCTGGAGGAAGGTCCTTTCTCTTTGAGCTTCTTCTCCTGGGTGATTTTTATGTGGCTTGGTATCTCTGTTCCCCAAACTCTACTTCTATCGCTTGCTTGTTTAATCTTTTTATATCTCGAAAGAGATTGATTTAATACACACCTTACAATTACCCAGTCTCGTTAACATAACAAAGAAAACCCATACCCATATGGGATTATAACCACAGATACAGGGGTTAGGATTTACAAAACATATTTTGGGGGGACATACTTCAATCCATAGCACAGTAAGGGGACAGGGAATCTAGATTACTGGAAATGGGACATCTGGAAAAGAATTAATGAAAATATTGACATATTGTAGAAAATGTAACCAATGTTACTGAACAATTTGTGTAATAATTATTAAATGGGAACTTAATTGGTTGTATAGCCTTTCATTGAAAACACAATAAAATTTTATTTTAGAAAAATGTTTTCTATCCATCTTCCCCTTATCTTTGCTTTTGGCAATGTGACTTTGCAGTCCCTCCTACAGAAATGTTGAATCTATTTCAAGATTCTTTTATTTGGATTTGCTTTGTAATTTTCTTGGCTAATAGATGCAGTGGAAATGATGATGTACGAGCTCTAAGACTAGGTTTCAAGAGGTCTTCTATGCTACTGCTCCTGCTCTCTTTCTTTTAGACTCCTGCCTTTCCTTAGGAACAAGTCCAAGGTAGTCTGAAAGAACAGGAAACCATGTAAAACAGAGCTGAACTAGTCCTAAGGCCCCAGACTAAGATAAGCAAAGCTGCCCACCTCAATACAGCTGACTGCAGGTGTACAAGTGAACCCTTCAAGTTTACCTCTACCATAAAATTTGTGACAGGCTGGCAAGTAGGAAGTGCAAACCCATGAACAACAAAGAAACAAAAGTGTAAGTCTGCAAAAACAGGCACAAAATTCTCATCTGCTGTAATGGTTAATTTGGTAGGTCAGCTTGGTTAGGCTATGATTATCAGTAGTTGAACAAACACTAGTCTACTGCTGTCATGGAGTGCTTATATGTGATTAAATCAGTTGGCCTTGAGTAAAGCAGATTACCTTCCATAGTCAATGTAATGTAGTTACTTTACATATAAGGTAATGTAATTAATCAGTCAGTTGAGGTCATACCAATGTAAGGTAGATCCTAAATTTAATCATTTCTGAGTTATAAAAAAAAGAACAGTTTAGAAACAGAGACATAAAAATACAAAGAAAGACAGATGGCATGTAAAGATCATCTACAAACAAAGGAACACCAAGGATTGCTGCCAGACACCAGAAACGGTTCAGAATAATCTTGATATCAAAACCCTAAAAGGCCAGTATCTCTCATGAATATAGATGCAAAAACCCTAAGGAAAAAAAAAAGCAAAATGAACCCATAGATTAATACATACAACAATGCGTGGTAAAAAAAAAAAAAAAAAAGTGGATTATTAAGGGATTTCTTTAACTAATGTATGGTTTCATTTTTTTCATATATATTTATATTTTTGATGCAAATGGAGGATATTCTGATATCCATATTAAATATCCATCATGTTTTCTCAATATCATTTAGTAAAAAGAAAATCCACCTTTTCCCAGTTATCTGAGATGCTGCACACCTAAGATTTCACGTTTCCACATGTACATGTTTCTATTCTAGACTGTTTTTTCTGCCTCAATATCACACAGTTTTAAATAGAGTATCTATCGTGAATTCTAATATCTGGTACAGCTATCCCCCCCAACACTGAACTTTTTCATGGCCATTCATTCTTGTTTTATATATATATATATATATATAGTTTCTCAAGTCCATCATTCATCTTTTTATGTTTCAATTTCCAACTTCATTCAATAGCTTTTTCCTTACTTTTTAATTGTCTATGCCTAACTTACTTTTTTCTCTAGCAATTATGATAACATTGCTCAACCTCAAGGCAGAGAGATTTAGAATTAAAATATACTGATAATGTAGTATTTTACTACTGAAATTTAAAAAAATAGTAATGTTTTAAATAATTGGAAACATGAAAATTTTAATATATTGTAACAATAAATAGTATAGGAAATACAATCATAGATTGATATGAGAATGATCATTTTTGAAACAGAATGGCTACTCCATTGGTAAAGGAACCAAATTCTGTAGAGGCATTTCAGAATTAAAACCTTCAACATATTCTGATATCCAAGAACAGAACTAGGCTGAAGCTAAAATGGAGCCTTATGTGATCATTTTCAGCATGATAATTTCCTGCAAAATTTAGTGATTTGCAGAACTGTGATAGATTTCCCATGAATAGGATGGTGGTGAAGGCTTTGTAGATTCAAAAATAGTTTTGCTGAGGCAATGAGAAGTAACAAACTATCAGCTCAGATGTTGTTCATGTTTTACCAAGCTACAAGGAAGCAGAGAAAAAACTTGCCTATAAATAAAGTTCTGGTTCTTTAGTTTTTGCAGTTTTTGCTTACATTATCTTTAATTTTCTCAGTGTAATCCACTGAGAAAAAATGTAATTGTATTCACAATTATGTATTGTCTCTTATACAATAATAATTTTATAGACATAATTACAAAAGCTGTGAATTTACATTTCTGGAAAAATCCAAAAGTAATACTTATCCTAAAATATAAAGGAATCAAAAAGAAAAATTAACAGAGTTTTAAACAGGCATCAAGTGGTAACAGGTGGAGACCTAAACTGACTGAACAATAAAGATAATTTTGCTTAAGGATGGTTGTTATTGTAAGGTGTAGTACTGGTAGTTCCGACTCATAGCGACCTTTTGTAGACCCTATGTAGAACAGAATAAAACACAGCCTGGTTCTGCTCCATCCTCAAAATTGTTGCTATGCGTGAGCTCATTGTTGAAGTCACTGTATCAATCCATCTCATCAAAAGTTTTCCTCTTTTTTGCTGACCCTCTACTTTAGCAAGGTAATATCCTTACCCAGGGACTGGTCCCTCCTGATAACATGTCCAAGTGTATCCAAGGAACACTCTGGCTGTACTTCTTCCAAGACAGACTTATTAATTCTTCTGGCAGTCCACGACATACTCAATATTCTTTACCAAGGCCATAATTCAAAGGCATTAATTCTTCTTCAGTCTTCCTTATTCATTGTCCAGTTTTCACATGCATACAAGTCAACTGAAAACATCGGATTAAGTCGGGTACACCTTAGTTCTCAGGGTGATAGCCTTACTTTTTAATACTTTAAAGAGGTCTTTTGCAGCAGATTTGCCCAATGCAATATGTCATTTGATTTCTTGACTGCTGCTTCCATGGGTGTTGATTGTGGATCCAAGTAAAATGAAATCCTTGACAACTTCAATATCGTCTCCACTTACCATGATGTTGCTTATGGGTCCAGTTGTGAGGATTTTTGTTTTCTTTATGTTGAGGTGGAATCAGTACTGAAGGCTGTAGTCTTTAATATTCATCAGTAAGTGTTTCAAGTCCTCTTCGCTTTCAGTGAGCAAGGTTGTGTCATCTGCATATCACAGGTTACTAATGAGTCTTCCACCAATCCTGATGCAGAGTCCTTCACACATTCCAGTTTCTCATGTTATTTGCTCGCCATACAGATAGAATAGATATGGTGAAAGGATACAACCCTGATGCACAGCTTTCCTGATTTTAAGCTACGCACTACCCCCTTATTCTATTCCCAACTGCCTCTGTTCTATGTACAGCTTCCTCATGAGCACAATTAAGTGTTCTGGAATTCCCATTCTTCACATTGATAGCCATCATTTGTTATGATCCACACAATCGAATGCCCCTTTATAGTCAATAAAACACAGGTAAACATCTGCCTGTTGTTCTCTGCTTTCAGTCAAGATCCATCTGACAGCAATGATGTCTCTCATTCCATGTCATCTTCTGAATCTGGCTTGAATTTCTGGCAGTTCCCTGTTGATGAAATGCTGCAACCATTTTTTAATTATCATCAGCAATATTTTACTAGTATGTGATATTAATGATATCGTTTGACAATTTCCACTTTTTGTTGCATAATATTTCTTTGAAATGGGCCCTGATACGGATCTCTTCATCAGTCGGACAGGTAGCTGTCTTCCAAATTTCTTTCTTTAATTGTGGTTTAGGTGAAAGTTTACAGCCCAAGTAAATTTCTCATGCAAAAATTGATACACATAGTGTTATGTGACATTAGTTGCAATCCCCATAATGTGACAGCACACTCTGCCTTTCCACCCCAGGTTTCTTGCATCCATTCAACCAGTTCCTGTCCCTTCCTGTCTTTTCATCCTGCCTCCAGATGGCAGCTGCTCATTTGGTCTCATGGATCTGATTGAACTAAGAAGCACACTCTTCACAGTTACTATTTTATGCTTTATAAGTCCAGTCTAATCTTTATCTGAAGAGTAGGCTTCAGGAATGATTTTAGTTCTGGGTTAATAGAGCATCTAAGGGCCAGGGCTTCAGGGATTCATCTAGTCTCAGCCAAATTTCTTGGCATAGACGAGTAAGCACCTCCAGCATTGCATCCTTTTGCAGAAACGTCTCTACTGGTATTACATCAGTTCCTGGAATCTTGCTTTTTGCCAATGCTTTCAGTGCAGCTTGGACTTCTTCCTTCAAAGGCATCAGTTCTTGGTCATATGCTAACTCCAGAAATGGTTCAATGGCAACCAATTCTTTTTGGTAGAGTAACTCTGCATTCTCTTTCCATGTTCATATACGCTTCCTGCATCATTCTGTATCTTGCCTGTAGAATCCTTGAAAATTGTAACTCAAGGCTTGAATTTTTTCTTCAGTTCTTTCAACTTGAGAAATGTTGAGCATGCTCTTTCCTTGTGGTTTTCTAACTCCAGATCTTTGCACATTTCATTATAATACTTTGTCTTCTTGAGATGCCCTTTGAAATTTTCTGTTCAGCTCTTTTACTTCATCATTTCTTCCACTCACTTTAGCTACTGTAAGTTCAAGAGTAAGTTTCAGGGTCCCTTCTGACTCCGTTTTGGTCTTTTCTTTTTTCCTGTCTTTTTAATAACCTTTAGCTTTCTTCACTTAAGAAGTTCTTTATGTCGTCCCACAACTTGTCTGGTCTTCAGTCATTAGTGCCAAATCTTTTCTTGAGATAGTCTTCAAATTCAGGAAAGATATACTCCAGGTAGTATTTTGGTACTCAAGGACTTGTTTTAATTTTCTTCAGCTTCAACTTTAACTTGCACATGAGCTGTTCATGGTCTGTTCTGCAGTCCTCCTCTGGCCTTGTTCAGACTGATGGTATTGAGCTTATCCATCACCTCTTACCACAGATGTAGTTGATTTAATTCCTGTGTTTTCTATCTGGTGAAGTTCACGTGGCATTCATCTTCAAAAAGAATATTGCAAGGCCTATCCTGAAGTATAACATTGTCAGTGATAGGATAATATACATATGCCTATAAGGAAGATCATTTAATATGACTATTATTCAAATTTATGCACCAATCGCTAAGGCTAAAGATGAAGAAATTGAAGGCTTTTACCTATTTTTTCAGTCTGAAATTGATCAAATATTCAATCAAGATGCATTGATAATTACTGGTGATTGGAATGTAAAAGTTGGAAACAAAGAAGAAGAATCAGTAGTTGCAATATATGGCCTTGGTGATAAAAATGATGCTGGAGATTGCATGATAGAATTTTTCAAGAAAAATGACTTCTTCATTACAAATACCTTTTCTCAACAACTTAAATGGTGGCTATACACATGGACCTTTCCAGATGGAACACACAAGAATCAGATGGACTACCTTTGTGGAAAGAGATATGCAGAAGCTCAATATCATCAGTTAGAATAAGGTCAGGGCCAATGGTGGAATAGACCATCAATTTGGAAGCCAAGAAATTTGGAAGACAGCTACCTGGCCAACTGACCAGAAGCTATCCATATCTGTGCCCTTTGCAGAGAAAGGCAATCCTACAGAATGCAGAAATTATTAAACAATACCATTAATATCAGATGCAAGTAAAATATTGCTGAAGATAATTCAAAAGCAATTGCAGCAGTACATTGACAGGTGTCTTCCAGAATGTCAGGCTGTATTCAGAAGAGGATGTGGAATGAGGGATATCCTTGCTGATGTCATATGGGACTTGGCTGAATGCAGAGAATACCAGAATTCCAGAAAGATTGACTTGCGTTGAAAGGCATTCAACTGTGTGGATTATAACAAATCATTAAGAACATTGCAAAGCATGGGAATTCTGGTATACTTAATTGTGCTCATGAGGAACCTATGCATAGACCAAGAGGTAGTCGTGCTAACTGAACGAGGGGATATTCCATGGTTTAAAATCAGGAAAGGTGTGCGTCAAGGTTGTATCCTTTCACCATACTTATTCAATCTGTACGCTGAGCAAATAACCCAAGAAGTTAGACCATATGAAGAACAATGTGGCATCAGTATTGGAGGTATATGCAGATGACACCACCTTGCTTGCCGAAAGTGAAGAGGACTTGAAGCACTTACTGATGAAGATCAAAGACTACAGCCCTCAGTATGGACTGCACCTCAACATAAAGAAAACAAAAATCTTCACAACTGGACCAATAAGCAACATCATGATAAACAGAGAAAAGACTGAAGTTGTCAAGGATTTCATTTTACTTGGATCAACAATCAACACCCATGGACGCAGCAGTCAAAAAATCAAAGGACATATTGCATTGGGCAAATCCACTAAAAAAAAAAAAAAGATCTCCTTAAGGTGTTAAAAAGCAAAGACAACATCTTGAAAACTAAGGTGTGCCTGACTCAAGCTATGGTATTCACAATTGCCCCATAACATGAGAAAGCTGGACAATGAATAAGAAAGAAGGAAGAAGAATTAACGCCTTTATATTATGGTTTGGGGAAGAATACTGTATATTGAATATTCACAGGCTGCTGGAAAAATGAACAAATCTGTCGTGGAAGAAGTACAGCTGGAATGTTCCTTAGAAGCGAGGATGGCAAGACTTTGTCTCACTTTCTTTTGACATGTTATTAGGAGGGACCAATCCCTGAAAAAGGACATCATGCTGCTAAAGTAGAGGGTCAGCAAAAAAAAAAAAGAGCAAGCCTCAAGGAGATGGATTGGCACAATGTCTCCAACAATGAGCTCAATCATAACTACAATTGTGAGGTGGCCCAAGAAAGGCAATATTTCTTTCTGTTGTATATAGGGTCACTATGAATCAGAACTGACTTGATGGCACCCAGTAACTACTTTGAGGAGGCAGCTCTTCCCCAGTCGTATTTTCAGTGTCTTCCGACTTGAGGGGCTCATCTTCTGGTACTATACCAGACAATGTTCTGCTGCTAATTATAATGTTTTCATTGGACAATTTTTGCAGAAATAGACCTCCAGGTCCTTCTTCTTAGTCTTAGTCTGGAAGCTTTGCTGAAACCAGTCTACCATGGGTGGCTCTTTTAGTATTTGAAATATTGATGCCATAGCTTTTAGTATCACAACAACCTGAAAGTCATGACAGTATGACAAACTGACAGATGCATGAGGTGCTTAAGGACTAGGGAATGGTTTCAAGTATGTCACATAGGTTTGCTCTAACTGGGCTTTTGACTGAAACTCCACATTGTTTTTACACAGTATTGCTTGTATTCAAGAACTCTGATTTATAGCCATATCACATTAAGACACCATCTTTCTGGGATGCTAGACTCAAAGTGAGTTATGTCACTTAATTGATAGCAATTTGTGGTCACACAAAGAGTTACTGGTACACAATGCTTATTTAATAAATAATGCTTACATAATAAATAACTGAACTGTGATAAAAACACAAGGACATACATTTCAATAATAGTTACCCTCTCTAAGTAATTGTATTTCTTGTGTTAGCAGCCAGAATTCCCAACTATTTTTTAACTATAATAATATAGTACGCTTACATAATAAATTGAACATGGAAAACTCAAACATGGGGAACGAACACAAGACTTTAAAATCTGCTTTTCTTAATTAAAAAAAATTTGCAGCGATTAGACTTTTGAAAATTGAACATAAGCATGCTTTTTTTTTTTTTTTACCTATATCAGATGTTCACAAGTTTTGCTTAGAGCAATCACTGATGTAATAGGTTTTACTCTGACAACTTTGTTTTCTATTTGTGCCCACTATATTGTTCCCTTGTTCCTCTGTCACAGCTGTCTGCGTTAACCAAAAATTTCACATTAATACATGTTATTTATTGTGTTAGCTTTTTTTGTTACACATTTTAGTATTGTTCTTTTATTAACTACTCTAAAGACTACAAAACGCATATTTAACTTGTTAGTATGTTAATAAGTATTATTTAAAACACGTTAATATTAGTAAAATCCGTTAGTATTTTTCAACATCCCCCAAAATGCACAAATGCTTAGAGGAGTTTAATTCCATTTACGATCCTCATCTTTATTCCATTGTTGTCATGTATTTTATTTCTTTATATGTTATAAATCACATAAAACCAAGAATACCAAACCCACTGCTGTCAAGTTGATTCTGACTCATAGTGACCCTATAGGACAGAGTAGAACTGCCCCATAGAGTTTCCAAGGAGAATCTGGCTGATTCAAACTGCCGACCTCTTGGTTAGCAGCCATAGCACTTAACCACTATGCAACCAATAAGACATTGCAATTAATGCTGCCTTAAGCAGACAGTTTTCTCTCATATTTTCACATACACTTGTCCTTGCCTGTGATGTTAATTCATTCTTATCTTTCCATGTGAAATAATATTTCTGTAACTTAAAGAATTTCATTAGGAGGTAGGACCAAGATGGCAGAGTAGTCAGACATTTCCTGTGGCCCCTTTTAAAACAAAGATCAAAAAAAAAAAGTGAATTAACTATATATGACAATCTAGGAACTATAAACATCAAAGGCAAAGTCGAGGAATCAGACTGAGCAGCAGGTGGAGGGAGAGATTGTTCAGAAGCAGTGAGGAGTTGCCAGACCCAACCTGGAAAGAACCAGCACCCTGCAGGCCGGGTCAGCTGGCACTAGCAGTGAGGCAAGCAGTTAGCTTGGGACATGTTTTCCACATTGAGAGAGATCGAGCAGCAAAGAGTCTACTGAATCCTCCAGAACCAGTGTAAAGCTATGCTCAATCAGCAAAAGATACGTACATGTGTCTAACCTACCACACAGATAAAAAAACACTCCTTTGGGGAAAATCTCTGTCCTATTTACCTGCCCCCTGCCCACTCTGCACCAGGTCCTGGGCTAGCTTCAGAGATTTCTGCATTCCCTGGGCCAGAAGTCGGGCCATCATGAGCCCTGAGCCATTCTCCAGGCCTTGGAAAGGGAACAAATTAAAAATAAGAAGAAATAATCTATCAGCTCCCTTAGCCAGGAACTCAGGGCAGGCACAGTCCTTTGCCTAGGCACAGGAATAACAGGTCCATGGACTTTGAATGCCATTCAGCCCTGCATAGACCTGTGTAGGCCCATTTCAACACCATAGGTCATAATTAGCACTGTACAACAAGGTATATACCTAAAACCTAAATTCAACTGTATCAGCTATATGGTGGAGTAGCAGGTTCATGATATTTGACGCTGCCCTGCCTATTAAGTGGAGTCCTCACCTACCGACGACAGGGGACTGAGGACAGGTGGCTCTACCCATGCTGCCTACCCACCCATGACAGGGGTCCAAGAATAAGTGGTGCCTCCCAGTTCTTACAACCAACAGCACTGGATGACCATAGTCCCACTGCAAAATCACCCACCTATGCATTTTAGGGATCAGGGACACACTTTCCTCCCAGACACTCAGGGGCAATTGTCAGCCCCCTGCTTTGCTCAGCGTGTGAGTCGATACCTGTGCCTACACCAATTATCCCTGCCCGTCTAGGATTATAGGTAAGGATGTGTACCACACACTTGGTAAACAACAGCTTGCACACCTGAGCTGAATCCATACAAGAAAAGAAAACAGACTCGTGAGCTCACATACCTAGTAACAGATCTAACCACCTGGTGACAGGATGTTAGAGCTTCAAAGGCACCAACAATCAAACAATCTCACAGGAGCAGCCTATTTGCACATATCAAAACAAAACAAAGCAAAAAGCTAGGAAACACTAAGGAAACATAAAATAAATAAATACAATAACTTATGGATGGCTTGGAAACAACAGTCAATATCGAATCACATAAAGAAGCAGACCACGATGGCTTCAGCAAGCTCCCAAAACAAAGAATCAAGAAATCTTCCTGAGGAAGAGCATTTCCTGGAACTATCAGAGGTAGAATACAAAAGATTAATGAACAAAACTCTTCAAGAGATCAGGAAGCGGGTCAGACAAAACACAGAACAAGTCAAGGAACACACAGACAAAGCAATAGAGGAATTTAAGAAGATTATAGAAGAGAACAATGACAAATTTAACAAGCTGCAAGAATCCATAGAGAGACAGCAAACAGAAATCCAGAGGATTAACAATAAAATTTCAGGATTAGACAATGCAATAGAAAGTCAGAGGGGCAGAATTGAGACAGTGGAAGTGAGAATTAGTAAGAATGAAGATAAGGCACTTGAAACCAACTTATGTGAGGAAAAATCACATAAAACAATGTTAAAAAATGAAGAAACCCTAAGAATTATGTGGCACACTCTTAAAAGAAATAACCTAAGAGTGACTGGAGTATCAGAATGGGGGGGTATCAGAAAACACACAAAGAATTATTGAAGATTTGTTGCAGAACACTTCCCTGATATCATGAAAGATGAGAAGATATTTATCCAAGATGCTTGTGGAACCCCACACAAGGTAGATCTCAAAAGAAAGTCACCAAAATGTATTATAGTCAAACTTGCCTGAAACAAAGAGAGAATTTTAAGAAAGCTTAGGGTTAAACAAAAAGTCATCTACAAAGGAGAGTCAATAAAACTAAGTTCGGACTACTTGGCAGAAACTAGCAGGCAAGAAGGCAATGGGATGATATATACAAAGCCTTGATGGAAAAAAATTGCTAGTAAAGAATTATATAACCAGCAAAACTGTCTCTCAAATATGATGGTGAAATTAGGGCATTTCCGGATAACAGAAGTTTAGGGAATTTGCAGAAACCAAAACAAAATTACAAGAAACACTAAAGGGAGTCCTCCAGTTAGAAAATAAATAACATCAGATAACAACACAAGACTAGAACACAAGACAGATATCAACCCAGATAGGGAAGCTGCAAAAATTAATGAAAGCTAAAACACTGAAAATAGGGAAACAGAGATGTCAATATGTGAAAGATGGCAACATTAAAACAAAATAGAAGATTAAAAAAATGTAGTAACTGATCTTTCATATGCAAAGAAAGTCAAGGCAAAATAAAGATCTCTTGCAGCTGATTTGCCCAATAAATGAAGAAGACGGGGGCATCAGGATTGGATCAAGACTCGTTAACAACCTGCATTATACAGATGAAACACCTTGCTTGCTGAAAGCGAAGAGGACTTGAAGCACTTAGTGATGAAGATCAAAGACCACAGCCTTCAATATGTATTACACCTCAACATAAAGCAAAAATCCTCACAACTGGACCAATAAGCAACATCATGATAAAGGGAGAAAAGATTGAGGTTGTCAAGGATTTCATTTTACTTAGACCCACAATCAACACCCACGGAAGCGGCAGTCAAGAAATCAAAAGATGCATTGCATTGGGCAAATCAGCTGCAAGAGATCTCCTCAAAGTGTTAAAAAACAAAGGTGTCGCCCTGAGGGCTAAGGTGTGCCTGACCCAAAGACCGAAAGAAAATTGACACCTTTGAATTGTGGTGTTGGTGAAGAATACTGAATATACCATTGGCTGCCAAAAGAACAAACAATTCTTTCTTGGCCGAAGTACAAACAGAATGCTCTTTGGAAGCAAGGATGGTGAGACTGTGCCTCACATACTTTGTACATGTTGTCAGGTGGGATCAGTCCCTGGAGAAGGACATCATGCTAGTAAAGTAGTTAGTGAAAAAGATGAAGACCCTCAAAGACAGGGACTGACACAGTGGCTGCAACAATGGGCTCAAGCACATCGGCAATTGTGAGGATGGCGTAGGACCAGGCGGTGTTTCGCTCTGAGTCGGAACCAACTGGATTGCACCCAGCAAGAATGACAACAACAGGTCTGCTAGCAACAAACTCTCAGCTGTTTTTTTTTTTTTTATTCTTTAAATATTTTATATCATCTTCATTTTTAAAAGATATTTTTACTAAATAGAGAGTTCTAGATTAGAAGGGTTTTTTTTCTTTTTTTTCCTCCCTTCACTATTTTAAAGATGTCAGTATATTCTCTTCTGACTTCTATAGCTTCTATTGAGACATCAGCCACATTTCTCTTGTTCCACTGACGGTAATGTGTCTTATTCTTCTTGCTGCTTTTAAGATTTTCTTTATATCTTTATTTTTTAACAGTTTGTCCATAATAGACCTAAATCTTTTTTCTTTATATTTCTCCTTGTTAGAGTTTGCTATGCTTTTTGAAACTGAATGTTAATGTCATTATTCAGTTTTGTAAAATTCTCAGCCATTATTCCCTCAACTGTTACTTATGTCCTATTCTCTCTCAACTCTCCCACTAGGACTCCAATTAAACATTCATAAGATCTTCTGACAGTGTCCCACATGTCTCTTTTCTTTCCTATTCTTTTTGTTCTCTTTCTGTGCTTAAATTGGATTTTTTTTTTTTACTGATCTGTATTCGACTTCACTAATGCTATTTCTTGCAGTTTCTAGGCCACTGTTAAATCCATCCAATGGATTTTTAAAATTGAAGTACAGTTGACATACATTGAAATGCACAAACCTTAAGTATACAAGTTGATTAATTTTGCAAATGCATATACTTGTATAACTAAAACTCAGATCAAGATATAGAACATTCCCGTTAACCTACAAAGTTCCCTTGTGTCCCTTACCATCAATAGCCTCCCTTTCCTTTGCCCTCCAGAGAGGTAGTCATTTTTATGAAGTCTGTCTTCATAAATCAGTTTTGCATCTTTTTTTAACCTTAATATAAATGCAATCACAAAATATTATTTTATCTCTGGCAAATTTCAATAAATGTAACGTTTCTTTGAGGGTCATCCATGCCATTGTGAATATTAAGACTTCAACCTTTTTTATTTCTGAATAATATTCCATTGAATGAATACACCACAATTTATTCTTCTATTCTCCTGTTTTCAAGTTTTCACCTGACTTTTTCCAGTATTGCCCTATTATGATTAAAGTGGCTATAAATTTGTTATATGCCTTATTTTTCTGGGCTATATAACTAGTAATGGAATTGTTGGGTTAATTTATTAAAAACTGCCATACGTTTTACAAAGTGCGTATAATTTTTATTCTCTTTCCAGTAATATATGAGCATTTTGATGGCTCTACATTTTTACCAACCCTTGATATTTTGAGTCTGTTTAATTTGTTCAATCTGGAAAGCGCATTTAAACTCTAACTGGTAATTTAAATTTGCACTTCCCTAATGGTGAATGAGGAACCCTGGTGGCACAGTGGTCAAGTGTTTGGCTACTAACCAAAAAGCCGTCGGTTTGAATCCACCAGCCGCTCCTTGGAAATCTTATGGGGCAGTCCTACTCTGTCCTATAGGGTCACTATGAGTCAAAATTGACTTGATGACAATGGGCTCACTGTTTTTGGTTTTTAATGATGAATGATGTTAAGGAACAATTTTATTGTCCATTCTTATGCTCTTGTGTGTGTGTATGTGTGTGTGTATGTCTGTTCAAGTCTTCTTTCTATTAGAAAAAAAAAACAGAGTTGTTTGTTTAATTCGTTGCTGGGAGTTATTTATATATGTTAGATAAATGTCATTTGTCAGATACATGTATTACAAATATTTCCTACTAGTTCGGCTTTGACTTTATATTTTGTAATGGTGTATTGGGTAAGCAGATTTTCAAATTTTGATAAAATCAAGCATTTTTTTATTTTTATTCATAGGGTCCTTTTTTATATATTAATAAGAAATCATACCACAAGGTGCGAAGATACATATGCTTTCTTATAGAAGACTACTGTAATTTCACATTTATTTTTTGAACTATTTCAAATTAATTTTTGTTTATGGAGTGAAATAGGAGTCAAAGTTCATGTGTTGCTGATATTGATGGCAACTTGGTCCAGTTCCATTTATTTAAAGCACTTTCTTTCCCCCATTTTCAGTAGCACCTTTGGTCAAATAAATTTCTAATTTCAGGTACTGTACTTTACAGTTCTAAAATGCCCTTTTATTCGTTCTAATGGATCTAATTCTCTGTTGATTTACCCCATTTTTAGTTCACATTATTTATTTTTCTTTAAAATATAATCGTATTTGAAGTAATTGTCTGTTGCACTCTGGGTCTGCAACTAGAGGCTGTTTTATCTCCTGAACATCTGTTCTTTTTGCTTTCTTCTTAACATGCATAGTAAATTTGTATTGGATGCCAGCCACTGTTGAGGCTTTATATTAATTATATTATATTGTATTATATTGTATTTATTATATTATATTCCTCTAAAGAAGGTTGTTTTATTTTCCAGTAGATAGTGAAATCACCTCAAGGCTTGGTTGTAAGCTTCTTAAGGGAAAGGTCTAATTTCATTTTTCCATTCTTAGGGGTAGCCCTTACTCCCAGAGCATGGCCTTTTTAAAGTCTCAACTCAATGCCTGAGTTGGTCATCAAAGTTATTCTACCCTGGTTGGGCTGAAACTCCAATGTTTCCACAGCAGTGCACAACTTCTGAAATATCTGTTCAGCTCTGCTATACCCTCCAGAGTCTTGCCTTCCGTTTGCGCAGCTTATCACTTAGCCAAGGACATGTTGGGAATTTTATGCCAATTTTGAGGTTCAGTCTTTGTGGCTCACTTCTTTTCTATACCCACTCCCACTCCCCCAACTTTCAGATCCCTTTGGCAAACCCAAAACCCAGTCTCTGCTTCCGCATCCAGTAAGACAGCTTCTCTCAGCTCGAGGCCTATTTCCCTATACTCAGCTTTGAAAATGGTTTCTGAGTGAAAGTAAAGGTAAATGTGTAGCTGGCCTAGTGTGCAGCCCTTCTCTCAAGAATTGTAGCCCTGTCTTGTTTGCTGCCTAATGCCTGAAGAAGTTATTTTCTATATACTTTCAGTGTTAACAGTTTTTTTTTTTTTAAATCATAGGACGACATGGCTTTTCTTATAAGGATAATGCCAGCTACTTCATCATGGTTAAAACTAGGAGTTCCAAGTATTTTTTATTAATAAAATATAGATTTCTTAAAAGCTTCATAGCTTAATCAATTTCTAATATTTTTATAACTGTTATATACCACTGGAAATTTTTGACTTATAACGTTCAATTTGTTTCTTTCTAGAGCTCTTTGCAATGTAGAATGGAGCACTAGTGTCCAAACTCAACTAGATCTTCCATGCACAACGGAGATTCAGAATGTGGCTTATTCCTTGACCCACTTACTTGTAGACCCACCTGGACTTTCAGCCAGGCATGGTTTTACTTTGAGTAATAAAAACACGATGATCACTAGAGATTAAATTGAGGCAACTAAATCTTTTATAGCAGTTCATGAATGGTTATGAGATGCAATAATACTTGGTCACTGCCAATGGACCCTGGATTTGAATATGAAACTTAGAGGTGAAAGAGTATATATCCTATTATGCGCTCCCTCAGCCACAAAATTGAGACTTTCTAGGAACTGAAATATAGAGATTTCAAGCTTATTAAAAAGGCCAAAGGGTAGCAGTCCAATGAAATGTGACCAATTCGGAGCCAAAAGTCACCTTTTACAAATGGTGAAGGATTTAAACATCTCTTTAAAAGTTTTTAATATAAGGAATGTTAGTGAGGATCCTACAATTTAAATATTAACTATGTCTAACTACTGCTTACGTTTGAGTGCCAGTAAAAGAGATAATTTTTGATGGGGCAGGAGGTTGTTGTTATAAACTATGTGCTAGACAGCAGAAAGGTCACAAATGTACAATTATTTTCCCATCTTAGGAGGCCATAGGTTTTTCTTACTTGAACGAACATTTCAAGGATTCAGTAGTTTGGCTGTGGTTTAGGTTCTTAATTTCCTGCCAAACTTCGTGTTGTTGAGAACAGACAAATACACATCTATTTTGACTGTAATTATGCCAAGCATTTTTTAACAGACTATACATAAGAAATAAAGAAAAAGTGAAAGGGAGATACTTAATTCAGTTGAAGACTTAATTAGGAGCTCAATTTTGTCACACATTTAATATTGTATTTTATTCTTTTTTCTAATAGAAAATTATGATATGCCAATTGTATGATTATGGATAGCTATTTATGAATGGGGCCTTGCGTCTACACTTAATTACATTTTGTTTGGAGGTTAATATTATATTACAATTGTAGCTTTTATTTAAATCTGTTCTTATAGTTTCCCTCTCTCATTAGCTTTAGATTGCTGCTTCATGGATTCTGTTGTGTTTTTCTCTACTTTTTTCTATTTCTAGGCTTATTCTCTAGTGCTGCATTATCCTTCTTGATGACTTTAAAGGCATTTATCAGTAGAGAGAAAGGTATGATTTATTTTTGCCATATGCTGACGGCTTTGATAAACAACGTATTTATAAGTTAAATTAGACCATTGCATATATTTTGCAATTCCTAATGAACATATTTGATTTTTATTTAGTTTATCTCTCTGCAATCCACATTCTACCCTTAAATAAGAGTATCATGATTACTAAAATCTACCCATCTCAAGTCGTTCAAATATGCATCAAAACTAATCATGGATTCACCATCTGCATTGTTCAATATGTTTCATCACTTCATGTTTCTGCTTATTCTGCAAAACAATTTAGGATAATTCCTGTATTTACAAATAGCATAGAGGTAGTGCATTTTATGTAAACAATAACAAGGCTCTAGAAAGACGTGACTAGATTCACGTTTTTATTAACACTTCTACTTGACAGCAACATGATTTCTTAAAATCTAACCCTATTTCTGGTCTAGTTATTTTCATTACTTCATAATCTTTAATTAGTAAGTATTTTAAAAAGTTACCTTAAATTATACTAGATGCGTCTATTTACATTAATAAATCACATAGCGGTATTTTTATTATTATTCCATATTACCTGGGAATGAAGTCAATATTATACTTGTTAAATTGAAACCATGCTTTGCTAACATGTTCAGATATGCCAACCAACAAATAGATCCTTATTTTTATTCACTGAACTCTGTGACCAATAACTGGTTGGTAAAGAATGTGTCTGAATTAATCAAGATGTAGATATATGCTCAATGGATGGATAGGGAAAGTCACTAGGTCTGCTCATAAAATTATACTTTTCATCAAACAATAGAAGCTATTTTTTCATAAGAGTTCCAAATATCTCAATGTTTGGTGAAGTCTTCAGATAATATATGCAGTGAAGAACATTACTAGGCACTGGGAAACAATAGGCTTCTATCAATCAACATATATTTGAATATGAACAGCTTTTAGGAAAGCTTTGGGTACTTCTTCTTTCATTGACATTGATGATAATTAAGTATCATAATTTAATGAACCCCCAAAAGATTGACATTTGTACAATTATTCTTCACATGGCATACATATCTGATCCTATGAATCTGAATTTCAGACAACTGGTATTGCCATTGTGCACACAGAACTCTGATGCCAGCTTCCACGTCTTCCACTATATTCCTAAGCATGGAGGCATAAAATAAATGAAACAAGACACGGCTTCAGAGCAATCTTGTTTTACTCAATTAAGAAGAGTATATAGAATAAATAGGAACACCATTAATTCTGGCACGACTTGCTAAAAATCCATGGCAGCCAAAGTAAGATAACAAAACGTTAATATGTATCTTCCATTATATTTGCAAATGTTTTTACAAGCATTCTCTTTTATATCAGATTTTGATTTTGATTATTTCTTTGCTTTTACATATCCTTATTTCCCCAGAGCTGAGCCCACTAATTATTCCACCAAAGGCTAGTTCCCTCTAATTTTTTAGTCTATCTTTTGAAGGGTAAAATATTCAGCTCTTTTAAAACAGTCACTTGCAAGGAAATAGTATTGCAATGATAGCTTAGACCAGTGCTTCTCAACGTTCTATCACAAGACATTAATGTGTTTGTAACGTTAATTTTTGGAGTTTCAACCAGCAATTGTTTTACTGTAGAATAAAATGAAATAGACCAGAATAGACTAGACTAGAACAGAACAGAATAAAAAATGATAGAGTGGACTGCTAAATGTTGTTTCATGAAGCTTTTGTTTCACTTGTATGTGTGAGCACATGTGTATGTGTATTTATTTTTTGTTAGATTGCAATGTAAGGTGTATGTGCATTTATCATTGCAGATTGCAGTTAAACACTCTCGAAAGGTACTTGCTTAATCTCATCAGGGCTTACTCCAAGAGACAAGGTATTGTCCCCAAACTGCATGATTTCTATACAAGAGAAAGAAGTGAAATGGACGATGAGAAGATAACCACTACGTTTTCCATGATGAAATTCTCAAATGACTTTCTTGTATAACCCCTCCCCTTGAGTTGTAGGTGAGATCTATGAATACGATAAGCTATCATTCCTGTGATTAGGTTTCATTATATGACAAAGCTAAAAGAATTTTGCAGATGTAGGTTTCTCTTCAGTTGAGTTTAAATTCATCAAAAGAGAGATTATCTTGGGTAGGCCTGACCTAAACAAGAAATTCCTATAGTAGAAGATATACAGGTAAAAGTTAAGAATAAGCAGTAGACACACTCCTGTTACCTTAAAATAGCAAATGACCATGTTGTAGAGAGGGCCATTTGGCAGGTAATGTAGCAAATGACCATGTTGTAGAGATGGCCATTTGGCAGGTAATGGTATATGACCTTTAGGAGTTAAGGATGTCAATCCTACACCCACAATAATCCGACTGTATCAATAAATAGAGAGCTTAAAAGAGGACTCTGAGTTTGAGATGGGACTGAAGCCCCAACTGATACCTTGATTTCTGCCTTGTAAGATCCTGAGCAGAGGACCCAGCTAAGTTCTGCTTGAACAGGCCTACAGAAACCATGAGAGAAGAAAGGAGTGTTATAAACCACTAAATTTAGCAATAGAAAATGAATACAGATTTCTACCTAGATTTCAAGTGCATGGAACCCTTTTCCTTGTCATGGAGTCCTCACTGATCATTATCAAGAGACTGAACCTTTGCTTTCCACTATCCAAATGAGCTTATTCAGCCAAAATCCATCTTAAGTACAGTTCCATTCCCCTCTGCACAATAGAGCAGAGGAATCTCTTTCCCCTTTTGGCATCTCATTGTATGCATCAATCCTTTGACTGTCTTAGTTATCTAGTTCTACTATAACAGAAATACCACAAGTGGATGGTTTTAACAAAGAGATATTTATTTTCTCACAATCTAGTAGTGTAGAAGTCCAAAATCAGGGTGCTAGCACCAGGAAAAGCCTTTCTCTCTCTGTTGGCTCTGGAGAAATGTCCTTGTTAGCAATCTTCCCCAGGACTAGGAGCTTCTCTGTGCAGCGACCCCTGGTCCAAAGGACATTTCATGCTCCCAGTGCTTCTTTCTTTGTGGTATGAAGTCCCTCTGTCTCTCTGCTTGCTTCTCTCTTTCATATCTCAAAAGTGGTTGGCTTAAGATACAATCTAATCTTGTAGGTTGAATCCGGCCTTATTAACATAACTACCACTAATCCTATCTCATTAACATCATAGAGACAGGATTTACAACACATAGGACAATCAGATCAGATGAAAAAATGGTGGACAATCACATAATACTGGGAATCATGACTTAGTCAAATTGATACACATATTTTGGGGGGACACAATTCAATCCATGACAATGATCACAAGGAAAAAAATGCAACTGTGTAAGAAGGGAACTTTGGAATATAATTCTCACACCTTTGTCAAGTACATAGTATTAATCTGAATTCACAGGAAAGCTAGAGTTTACACAGTTTCAGGGATTTTTTTTTTTTTTTTTTTTTTTTTGGAATCCACAGTCTTCAGTCTCAGGGCAGGAATCTCTCTTTAATTTCCATTTTCTTACTATATTTCTCAGAGCAATAAGAAATTCAATTTGTTTCACTATAAAGTAGATTTTGAAATGCAATTAGCTGTGTGATTTTAGCAAAGTTATTTAACCTATCTGAGCCTTCACTTTCACATTTCTTCATGTGGGGTGTGGGGGGTTGAGAAAGAGATACCTATATTCTAAAATTGTTACAGGAATTAACAAGATGACCAAAACAAACCCACTGCCATAAACTCAATTCCAACTCACAAGAAGGCTGAAGGACAGAGTAGAACTGCCCCATAGGGTTTCCAAGGCTGTAATCTTTATGGAAGCATACTGCCTCATCTTTCTCCCATGGAGTGGGTGGTGGGTTCCAACCGCAGACCTTTCGGTTAGCAGCAGAGCACTTTAACCATCGCGCCACTAGGCTTCCTTTTACAAGATGGCGACAGAATATGTATTTATTTTAAAATTGCTTAATTGCTATCATGCTTCTATTAGGTCTCTGTCTTATTTTTAAAAAAGTTTATAATTTAATTGAAAAATTAAAATGAACCAATAGCCCCAAACAATTCAGTAAAACCTTTGTAATGTATTTTTTTACTAATTGATAATTTATGTTGATTAAAATAAAATGAAACTTGCAATTAAAGGAGGAAAAACGAATATGCTATACATATTAATAGTGCAAGGACGATATCAGGAAGAAATTTAATATATTAAAAATTTATTTCATTATAATAATTTATTATTACCTACAAATTAATCTTATGTAGGTTAGAAGAACTTTACTACCAATTTTTCATAAAATTTTTCATGGATATTTGTATACCTATCTTCATGCAAGGAATAGTACTTTTTTTTCTCTGTGTTTTCCTTCGTATATTTGTTACATGAATGAGGGTTTTTTTTATTTACAGCTAAAATAATTTTTTTTTTAATATTTGAACATAAAACATATCAAAATGTCTAAGAAATTTTTGTAAAATTAAAGATATCTCTAACTTCTAAATCACTTAAAATCTGTTCTCAGGGCTTACAATTGTATACAAAAAGCATCATATAACAAAGAGGCTGAATTTAAAATGAGAAACAATTCATGATTATGGATTTCAGCAGAAGTTAATTGTGCTCTTGCAACACACATCTGTACTAGATGGAATCTAACACATCCCTTATTAGTATAACAGAACAGGAAGCTTTTCCAAATCTGAGTCAATGACACGGTGGTAGCTCTACATATGTATCTTCATGCATATATTTTATGTTTTCATTCACCAGGGATTGTGGCAATAATGGAAGCAGCCCTGGTGGTACAGCAGTTAAGGTGCTAGGCTACTAAGAAAAGGTCAGCGGTTCAAACCCACCAGCCTTTCCATGGGAGAAAAGATGTGGCAGTCTGCTTCCACAAGGATTTACAGCCTGGGAAGCTATATGGAACAGTTCTACTCTGTCCTATGGGTCACTATGAACCTAAAATCGACTCAACGGTAGGGTTTTTTTTTTTTTTTTTTAGTTTGTGGTGATAATGGTCTCATGACTAATATTCCCTATCAGATTCATCAGGATATTTCATCGCCATAATTTACCACAATTCCAGGTGTATGGCAAGAGATTTTTCTTCAGATTTACATAACCTGCTTTTAAGCATTGTTATGAATTGAATTGTGTACCCCAAAAATATATGTGTCAATTTGGCTAGGCCATGATTCCCAGTATTGTGTGATTGTCCACCATTTTGTTATCTGATGTGATTTTCCTATATGTTGTAAATCCTGTCTCTATGATGTTAATGAGATGGAATTAGTGGCAGTTATGTTAATGAGGTAGTACTTGATCTACAAGATTAGATTGTGTTTTAAGCCAATCTCTTTTGAGATATAAAAGATGGAAGTGAGCAGAGAGACATGGGGACCAAAAAACAATGGCCAAGAGAATAGTGCATCCTTTGGAACCTAGGTTCCTGCACTGAGAAACTCCTCGACTAGGGAGGATTGAGGACAAGGGCTTTACCCCAGAGCCGGTGGAAAAAGAAAGCCTTCCCCTACAGCTGGTACCCTGAATTCAGACTTCCAGCCTCCTAGACTGTTAGCAAATGGATTTTTCTTTGTTGACGCCATCCTCTTGTGGTATTTCTGTTATAGCAGCAATAGTTAACCAAGACAAGTACCAAAGACATTTTCTCAATAAGTTGTTACACCCATTATTGATATTTATATTACAGTATGACAGATTTTATATCCATGAACTCTTTCAGCTTATTCTACCTTTTTTTTTTTTTTTAATCTATTTTCTTTCCTCTCTTTCACTCTTTCAAAATGACCCTTCAAAGAATCAGTAGGGAATATTTTAAACCAAAGGAAGAATTTTAAGATATTTAATAGTTCACTTGAGCAAATACTCCACTTGTATTACTCCACTTAGAAGTTCAGGCAAAAGAATGTAAGTCCACATTAAAACAACATTAAATGGGGAAAAAAGAAATGACCTGAAGAACAGTTGGGACTATCTTACAAATGAGGTCTAGCCATATGATCTTTCAAGGTAATTCACAATTTTGTGATTTTTAAGATTGTTTAACTTCTTCCAAAATAAATGTGCAAAATAAAGCAAGTACTATAGTGTCTTTTATGTCTTGTGCTTCATTCTCCCTGAAACTTCCCTGCCTGCAGCCCTCAGATGAGTTTTGAAAAGTGCTGAGGGTGGGCACAGTGCTGCCAATAATCCCCAAAGGCCTCAGCTGAGGGTTCTGACCATTGGAGAAAATTGCCCTCTACAGAAATTGACCTGAAAAATAAAGGGTACAATGACATGTGGTGAAAAGGGGAGAAATACAAGAAATGAAAAAGGAACTAAGATGAAATGACAACAATGGGAGCCAGGACTGAGAATCAGTATTTAACTAATCCCTAGAATACTCTCTGTTCATAATAGTGTTACAGCTCTAGTTTTAGATCTTATATATCCCTATATTGAAATCCCTTCTTCTGAAGATGTCTTAAATGAGTTTCATACTTCATCAAAAGCTATGACTTTGGCTCAGAGAATTTCCTGGATCATTAATGCATTTCGAATAGCCTCAACCCCTCCATTTCTTAGACTATAAAACACCTGCCATTTTCAATTATAGAACACTGGAGTAGGTTAGATAGAAAAAGAAAATAGATGAGAGAAACAGAAGACTCTGTTACATTGGGCCCATTCCTCTCTTGAATGTACTTCATTCAGTGAGTAGACTTTGAGTTGACATTGCTGCAGGCAAATTGGTGAAACTCAGACAGTATATTACATCTTATTTAGCAAATTTAACAATTTTTTTTTTAATGGAACCTCTGAAATGTGGTTATTAAAAAAACAATTAAAAAAACAGGTAAAAACATATTTTTCCCCAATTGACAAGCAACTCTGGTAGAATATATTAATGTTTGCCACGAAATCTAGCTAACTTTTATAATAATGGTTAAACTTTTGGTCTCAGGACCATTTCATACTTTTAAAAATTAGTGAGGACCCCAAAGAGCTTTTTTTTTTTCCTATGAGGCATAGTAGAAAATAAGATGGATAAAATTTTTAAATATTTATTTAAATATAACATAAACACAATATGTGTTAAAATGAATAACTTTTATGAAAATAAATGTATTTTCCAAAAGAAAATTAATGATAGTAGTGTCATTGTTTTATATTTTTGCAAATTTCTTTAATGCTTGGCTTAACAAAAAAAAAGATGGCTGGATTTTCATATCTGCTTCTGCATTTAATCTGTTGAAATATGTTCTTTGATTGAAGTATAAGAAAAAAATATAAACACACACAGATACAGAGTGAGACCAAAAAAGACTTTATAGACCCCTAAAAAAGTCTTCTAGACCTCCAAGGGTCCTCGGATCACACTTTGATAATCACTTCTGTTTAGGTATCTTCCTACATTCACTCTTCTTGTATCCTTAACTCCTTCACACTAATAATCCCTTGTCTCTTTCTTTGTCATTTCCTTTTATACATGTTTTTATTATTTCTTCTTTCCTTACCTATTGTTCTCTATCTTATAATTTCTTTAATTTCTTCTTTTCTTACTGACATCTCTTTTATCCACTTTTTACTCTTCCCCTTGAAACTCCCTTTGTTCTGTTCTCTCCAAGTGATAATATAAAAATTAAATGTCCTGGAAAGATGTATGATATTTCTTATGTTTTCCTCCATAAGTGGTCTCAGTAAATGGCACTATCAAATCAATCATACAGGCCAAAGGAACAATAAAAAAGTCATCTTTAACTCCCCACTTTCCCTCTGTCTATATATCCAGTCTCATACTCCTCTCCCAAAAGATATTCTAAAACTCTTTACTTTTCTTCAACTCCTTTTTTCTAACTCCAATCCCAGTTTAATCCACTCTTTCTCCTCATTTGTAATGTTGCAACAGTCTACTGATTGGTTGTTTCCTGCTTCTCCACTTGCCCAAACCCACCACTGCCACAATCAATTCTCTACTCAGTGGCCAAAATGATTGTAGATGCTGGTAGTGATCACTTTGATCTCCTTTTCCAGCTGGGGAACCCAATCCAGAGCTGTTTGAGTGTTGGCCGATAATGGACAGCCAACCCTGTTCTTCCCTAGAGAACTGACTTCCACCAAACAGGAATCCCAGAGTAGAAAATGAGCAATAACTGCAATGGGGTATGGAAGACTGGGTCCCACGCCTCACGGTAGGGCTAACTCTGTGGTGCAATTTGTGCTCCAGAACATTCCTGTGAGATCAGACTGAAGGTAGCATTTATGTGACAACACTCTTGCTTCCCCCACTCCCATTCTTCTGTCTCAGGTTCATTGTCTCAGGCTCTGCTTCTAGGGGACCCAACCTAAGACAGTAAAAATCCAATGTTTCTAAATCAAATTTTAATATTTTTTTGCTTAAAACACTCCAGTGAATTCTACCCTCTTCATTACAGCCTCCAAAATCCTGCCCTAACTGTCTTGTCCACCCATCAGAGCTCATCTCCTCTCTACCAGCCACGGAAGGTCCTACCTAAGGAATGTGTGCTCTTGGCATTTCTTCAATCTGGAATGCTATTCCTTGGATTTCGTAGTCAGTTTGTCATGTTCAGGTTTTAGCTCTAATATCTCCTCTTCCTAGAGAACTTTCTCACCAGTTAGTCTAAATTTTTCCTCTACCCTCCTGTTTCCAGTCATTCTGTGAAAATTACTATTTTATATTCTTCAGAGCATTACTTATCATTGGAAATTATCTTATTTATTTATTATCTGTCTCTTCACTAGAATGTAAGGGACACGTTTTGTCTGTACTGGTCACGGCAGCATCCTTAATACATAGATCTGGGTGTGTCACATAGTAGCTGCTCAATAAATATTTGTTGGCTTGATTTAATATTGATTCAGAACATTTATATAATTAATTTGAATGTAATATTTTAATCTATGGTAACTAATCAATTTATTCATTCATTTATTCAACAAATACTTTGTTTTTGTTAGGTGCTGTCGAGAAGGTTCTGACTCATAGTGTCCTTATGCACAACAGAAAGAAACACTGCCTGGTCCTGGACCATCCTCACGATTGTTGCTATGCTTGAGCCCATTGTTGTAGCCAATGTGTCAATTCATCTCATTGAGGATCTTCCTCTTTCTCGCTGACTCTACACGTTTCCAAGCATGATGTCCTTCTCCAGGGACTGATGCCTCCTGATCACATGATCACAGACTTGCCATCCTGGACTACAAGGAGCATTCTGATTGTACTTCTTCCAAGACAGATTTGTTCATTCTTTTGTCAGTCCATGGTATATTAAATATTCTTCACCTACACTGCAATTCAAAGGCATCAATTCTGCTTTGGTCTTTCTTATTCATTGTTCAGTTTTTGCATGCATATGAGGTGATTGAAAACACCATGGCTTGGGTCAGGCACACCTTAGTCCTCAAGGTGACATCTTTGCTTTTTAATACTTTAAAGAGATCTTTTGCAGCCAATTTGCCCAATCCAATGCATCTTTTGATCTCCTTACTGCTTCTCCATGGGTGTTGATTGTGGGTCCAAGTAAAATGAAATCCTTAACAACCTCAGTCTTTTCTCTGTTCATCATGATGTTGCTAACAAATGCTTTAAAGCACTTATTTTGCAGAGCTTTGTATTAAATGTTATAAAGGTGAGAAACATGTAATGCACACTGCTAACATTTTCCAATACATGATTCTCTTCCCCTTCCTGGATATGTAAGAAAACATTTCTACATCTCCTAGCCTCTTCTGTGATTAGGTGAATCCACATGATTGAGTTCTAAATGAAAGTAATGTGAGTGAAAGTAAAATGGGTCCTTTTCAGGTTCTGTGCATTAAATAAACACTGTCCCCTTCTAAGCTCTCTTTTTGTTTCTCAGCTAGCTAGATGGAGGGAAATAAGCAGAATATTTTGAGGTGACTATAGCAGTGAAGGGAGCCAAAAGATAGCAGGAGTCTAAATAATACTTGAGTCAACACTTACAAGAAAGATGCCCAGGAGAGCACTCTAATACATACTGAACTTGATATTAGTAAGAAAGAAAAAAAAAAATAGATTAAGCTTTGAGATTTTATTTTACTCCAGCTGCGGGCACAATTTTCAAACTGATCAGTTAAGTCAAAAGCCCAAACCAGTTTATGTTTAAATTTATGTTTAAACCTCATGAATTGCGAACTTAGAGCATAAATGAAAATGACCAACAAAGCTTAGAATTTGCAAGATGAACTCATAAAAATTATTTCTTTTTTTCTTGAGGTGAAAAACAAGATATTTTTGATCAAGGTACAAAAGGTAAACCCAGTGGTGAAGTTAAGCTCCCGAGACCTTTCTTTGTACACAAATCTCCAGAATTTAACATGATTTCACAACTGAGCCCTCACCACAGACAAACATGTTATAAGATACAATTGATACACTAGTTCCATACAGAAGCCAGAGAGCAGCCAACTCTTGCAATAGCTGAAAAGGGAACATTTAGGTCACCATATCAGATTGCTTACATGTTTATAATACACAGCCGGGAAATCTGTTCTGACAGTCTCAAAAACAATATAATTATTTTTGAGAATTGAAAATGACGTAACAGTTTTATGATTCTACAAATGTAATAAAATATAGAATCTATCTAGAGAGAGATTCCACCTTGATTTTCAATTAACTTAACCAAACAGTGTAAACATGGTTTGTCACAATAATTTTTGCAACCTTAATCATTATCTATCAAACTACTTTGGGGATCATTTCTACTTTTATATTTTATATTTAGGATAAATAGACATAGCAAAAAGTACAGCAATTTTTTTCATCCCCTCGTGAGCTAAACTCACAAGCCATCTATGGGGTAATCTAAAGTTGAAATATTGCCTGTCTACTATGCACAGTTTATTATCCAAGCTGTAAAGAGCTCTTGGGTCTTCCGTACGAATTTCAAAAATGGGTGGCAAACATTTAATGAAATAGAAGAAGGTAAGGGAAAAAAAGAGGGAAGACTTACTTATATTTAATAAAATATAAGCTAAATGTTCATTTAGAAAAAAATCTGCTTTTTAGTGCTAATCTAGAATGTATTGCAGCTTACACAATGACGTCTGATGCTGATTGATTCTGGTACCTAAAGGCTAGCTATCAGTTCTGACTCATAGCAACCATATAGGACAGAATAGAACTGCTCGTACAGTTTTCAAGGAGTAGCTGGTGGATTCAAACTGTTGACCTTTTGCTTAGCAGCCTGAGCTTCTAAACTGCTGCTCCACCAGGGCTTCCAGTCAGTAGTAGTAGCCTTCAAATTTACTTCCCCAAACAACTTTCTTATACACTACCTCTTCTTTTCTCCCAGTTGCTTATTTCTCTAAACAGTTTAAGTCATTCTTATAATTGTTTTAAAAACTCAGCTCATATATCACATCAATATATGAAAATGAACTAATATTCATATTATCTTACCTTTAATTTTTCGTTGTTATTATAGCATATTATGTATCTCATTTAGAAATGCACAACAACCCTGTGGTAAGATCTTTTGGTAATCAAACTGAATCCATTGCCGACAGCTGGATTCCAACTCATAGTGACCCTCTAGGACAGAAGGGAACTACCCGGTAGGGTTTCAAGGTTGTAATCTTTACAAACCCATGACAGATGTGTACACCTCAACAGAAAGAAAAAAAAAAAAATCTCACAACTTGACCAATATGCAACAGCATGATAAATGGAGAAAAGATTGAAGTTTTCAAGGATTTTGTTTTACTTTGATCCACAATCAACACCCATGGAAGCAGCAATCAAGAATGCGGCGGCGACTTCTGGCCAATGTGGTGCCCTGGACAGAAGCACCACACCGTCCCTTCACAGCAAAGACCCGAAAAACTAAGCAAAACAGAGACGAACATCATTCCTGGAATCTGAAGGGCCAACTGAAGAGATAGAGAACTCAGCCAAGCACCGAATGGAATAAGAAACTGACAGAGGACAGAAAGTGAGGAGAGATACTGCGGAGGGCCCCATCAGCTAATGCAGTACAGATCGCCATCTTGGACTCCAGTCTGGGATCAGCAAACAGGAAGCATGAGAAAGCAGCTTAATGAAACTCCCAGCAGGAGACAGAGCATCCAGTAACCAGCAGTACACACTTTCCCACCCCCCATTCTCTCCCTGCTTCTCTATCTCCTAGCTTCCTGGCTGGCGGCGGTGTCTCGGCCAGCTGTCAAGTGCAGCTTCCATGCCACTTGGATCCACCGCACCACGTTGAAAATCAACGGACAAGGAGTACCGGAAAGCAGGTTCATGAGGTTTCCAGCAGGAGACAGCCCACATGGTAACGAGTGATATACGGTTTCCTAGCTCCCCGCTTCCTCTCCCCACCCTTCGGCCTCCTCTACTTCGGGTCAGCCACAGTCTCTTGGCCAAGAGGCAACTGCTTTAGACTCAGGCTACTTAGATTTGCCCTGCCCACACTGGCTTTGTGTGCCATCTTTGCTTCTTCTTCAAAGGCTGTGAAGCCACGTTCAACTGAGGAACCATTCCCCCGGCCCATGACACCACACTGGTAGGATCCCTGGAGCTTTTTTTTTTTTTTTGCCTTTGTTTTGTTCTGTCTTGTTTTGTTTTTTTGTTTGTTTGTTTTCTTTTTCTTTTCACAGCTTGGAACCCCCTTTTACCCATGCTGCACTGCACGGCTCAGGAGCCACTCCCCTAATCTGCGCAGCCACAAAGGTGGGATTCCTGAGGGCATTTCTCTTTTCGTTTTTCTTTTCTCTCTCTTTTTTCCTTTCTGTCTGTCTTCACTTCTTATTTCTCATCACTCTACACTTAATTTCTTTTCTTGTCTCCTGAATACCTGGGGCTGTGTAATATGGATACCCCCTCCAGTACAGGCTGGGAGCCATTTCCCTGGTCTTAGCAGCCCCACTGGTGGGAATCCAGGACTCTTGAGGGCTTTTCTTTCCCAAATTTTTATCAAGTTATTTTCTTTCTTTCTTTTCCTTTTTGCTTTTCTCCGTTTCTCGGCTTCTCGTCTCACCACTCTAATGGCAAGCTCCCTTATCACTCTTTTTTTTCCTCTTTCTTTGTTTCCTTGTTTGTTTTTAGCTCCTGTTTTTCCCTTCTCTCTCTCCTCTTTCCCGTACCCCTATTAGCCCCACATACCACAACCTTCCCCCTTTTTCTTGCCTTTACCTGCACCATGTACTGAACATCACACCTCTGAGCAGCCCAGGTACAGCCTACTGGAACCTGCCAGCACTGATTCTTGGCGCTTCTTCTTAGCCCTAGTACAGGCCACAAACAACACACCCCAGCTTCTCCCCTTCAGCTGGACCTGCCCTGCTGCACCATAGCTGAATGACTGGCCATGTCCGTTAGACAAGGAGGTGAAAAGTATCTTGACTACAGATGAGCAAACAACAAATGCACAGCCCATCTGCTCAGACATAACCAAAAAACAAAAAAAAACAAGCAGGACAAAACGAACAAATTTACAATCAAGAAATGAAGAAAATAACTACAGAATGTCCCTAAGGCAGCAGTCAATAACAAACATATAAAAAAAACAGGACAGGATGGGTCCAACAGGCATCCAAAATAAAACACCAGATGACTTTCCAGCAGAAGAAAAGGCACTAGAACTACCTGACAGGGAATTCAAATCTCTAATATTCAGAGCAATCCAAAAGATGAAACAAAAAGCAGACAAAAATGAGGAAAAAATAGACAAATTTTTGAAAAAGGCAAACAAATTCATGGAAAATACAGACAAAAAAATGGAACAATTCAGGAAAGTAATACAGGAACAAAATGCCAAAATTAATTCACAACTAGAAATCATTAAAAAACAACAATTAGAAATCCAAAAGATAAGTAACAACATTTCGGAAATGGACCATGTCATAGAAAGGCTGAGGAGCAGGTTTGAAACAATGGAAGGCAGAATTAGCAAAAGTGAAGGCAAACACTTGTATACAACTCTGTTTGAGGAAAAATCAGAAAAAAGAACAAAGAAGAATGAAGAAACTTTGAGGATTATGTGGGATAGAATCAAAAGCAAAAATTTACTAGTGATCACTCTTCCAGAACAGGGAGAGAAAATGGAAAACACAGAGAGGATGATTGAAGAATTGCTGACAGAAAACTTCCCTAATACCATGAATGATGAAAAGCTGACCATCCAAGAAGCTCAACAAACCCCATATAAAATAGACCCCAAAAGAAAAACACCAAGGCATATCATAGTCACTCTCACTAAAACCAAAGACAAAGAAAAATTCTGTGAGCAGCTCTAGAAAAACAAAAAGTCACATACAGAGGAGAAACGATAAGATCAAGCTCTAATTTTTTGGCAGAAGCCACGCAGGTAAGAAGGCAATGGGATGACATATATAAAATCTTGAAAGAAAAAAAATTACCAACCAACAATAATATATCCTGCAAAACTTTTGTTCAAATATGATGGTGAAAGTAGGACATTTCCAGATAAACAGAAATTAAGGGAATATGTAAAAATCAAACCAAACTTAACAAGATTAAAGGAATCACTTGGTCTGAGAACAAATAGTATCAGACCGCAGCCTGAATCTAGGATGCAAGATTGTACCAGCCAGATACCAACGTAGGAAATGAACTCTCAAGGACTATCCAAAACCAAAACAGTTGCAACAGGGAACTGGAGAGGTTAATCTGTAAATGACAACAACGTCAGAAAAATAAAAGAGAGAATAAACTGTATGGGTACAGAACTTTCTAATGGAGAGGAATGCAAGGTGATACCAAGTAATAAAATGATAGTTCAAGCCTAGGAAGACAAGGGTAAATTTCAAGGTAAACACGAAGAAAGTTAACAAACCTACTCATCAAAATAAAGAAGAAAAACAAAGCCTCAACAAAAACAAAATCTACAAAAACAAAAGAAATGAAAAAAGAATCCAAGAGCAAAAGGAACTCAGCACAGTAGAGTAAGAGGAACAAAGAAAATGTTAGCACCACAAAAAAAAGCAGTACAAAATGACAGCAATAAACTTAACGATAAAGAACAACGATCAATCTGTAAACTACCTCATAATATGGATGTATCTGGAGGATATTATGTTGAGTGTAATAAGTCAATCACAAAAGGACAAATATTGCTTGAGAACACTACTGTAAAAACTCATGAAAAGGTTTATATACAAAAAGAATCTTTGATGCTTACCATGGAGGGGAGGGGTGGCGATGGAAAAACACTTAATAGACAAAAGATAAGAGGTAACTTTGGTGAACAGTAAGACAATACACAATACTGGGGAACCCAGCACAATCTGTGCAAGGCAAGGCCGCAGTAGCTCCATGGACACATCCAAACTCCCTGAGGGACCAAATTGTTGGGCTGGGGGCTGTGGGGACGATGGTCTCATGGAACATCTAGCTCAACTGGCAGAGTGTATAAAGAAAATGTTCTACATTCTAGTTTGGTAAGTAGTGTGTGGGGTCTTAAAAACCTGTGAGCAGCCATCTGAGATACCCACTGGTCTCACCCCTTTGGGAGAAAGGAAGAATGAAGAAAACTAAAGACACAGGTGGAAGCTTAGTCCAAAGGAATAATGGACCACATCTACCATGGCCTCCACCAAACTGAGTCCAGTACAATTAGATGGGCCCCAGCTACCACCACTAACTGCTCTAACAGGGATCACAATAGAGGGTCTCAGAGAGAGCTGGAGAAAAATGTAGAACAAAATTCTAATTCAAAAAGAAAGACCAGACTTACAGGCCTGACAGAGACTGGAGAAACCCTGAGAGTATGGCCCCCGGACACCCTTCCACCTCAGTAATGAGGCCACTCCTGAGGTTCACCCTTCAGCCGAAGATTGAACAGGGCCATGGAACAAAGCAAGGCTGGAGGGGCACACCAGCCCTGGGTCAGGGACTGGAAGGCAGGAGGGAACAGGAAAGCTGGTAATAGGGAAACCAGGGTTGAGAAGAGGGAGTGTTGACTTGTCATGGGGCTATTAACCAATGTCATACAACAATATGTGTACTGACTGATGAGAAACTAGTTTGTTCTGTAAGCCTTAATCTAAAGTTCAATTAAAAAAGAAAGAAATCAACGGACACATTGCATTGGGCAAATCTGTTGCAAAAGACCCCTTTAAAGTGTTAAAAGCAAAGATGTCGGAGGAGGGGGGCCAAGATGGCGGACTAGGTGGACGCTCCCGCGGATCCCTCTTGCAACAAAGACTCAGAAAAACAAGGGAATCGATCACATACATAACAATCTATGAACTCTGAACAACAAGCACAGACTTAGAGACGGAGGACGAACAAATACGGGCAGACAGCGACTGTTTTCAGAACTAGGAGCCAGCGCACCAGCTGACTACTTGGAAAATCTAGTTTCCCAGTGATGGCTCGGAGACAGCAGTCCATATCAAACCACATAAAGAAACAGACCATGACAGCTTCTCCAACCCCCCAAACAAAAGAATCAAAATCTTTCCCAAATGAAGATACAATCCTGGAATTATCAGATACAGAATATAAAAAACTAATTTACAGAATGCTTAAAGATATCACAAATGAAATTAGGATAACTGCAGAAAAAGCCAAGGAACACACTGATAAAACTGTTGAAGAACTCAAAAAGATTATTCAAGAACATAGTGGAAAAATTAACAAGTTGCAAGAATCCATAGAGAGACAGCATGTAGAAATCCAAAAGATTAACAATAAAATTACAGAATTTGACAATGCAATAGAAAGTCAGAGGAGCAGACTCGAGCAATTAGAATGTAGACTGGGACTTCTGGAGGACCAGGGAAACAACACCAACATAGCTGAAAAAAAATCAGATAAAAGAATTTAAAAAAATGAAGAAACCCTAAGCATCATGTGGGACTCTATCAAGAAGGATAACTTGCGAGTGATTGGAGTCCCAGAACAGGGAGGGGGGACAGAAAACACAGAGAAAATAGTTGAAGAACTCCTGACACAAAACTTCCCTGACATCATGAAAGAAGAAAGGATATCTATCCAAGATGCTCATCGAACCCCATTTAAGATTGATCCAAAAAGAAAAACACCAAGACATATCATCATCAAACTTGCCAAAACCAAAGACAAACAGAAAATTTTAAAAGCAGCCAGGGAGAAAAGAAAGGTTTCCTTCAAGGGAGAATCAATAAGAATAAGTTCAGACTACTCAGCAGAAACCATGCAGGCAAGAAGGGAATGGGACGACATATACAGAGCACTAAACGAGAAAAACTGCCAACCAAGGATCATATATCCAGCAAAACTCTCTCTGAAATATGAAGGAGAAATTAAGATATTTACAGATAAACACAAGTTTAGAGAATTTGCAAAAACTAAACCAAGACTGCAAGAAATGCTAAAGGAGATTGTTTGGCCTGATGACCAATAATATCAGGTACCAGCACAATACAAGGTCACAAAACAGAACGTCCTGATATCAACGCAACTCAAACAGGGAAAGCACAAAAACAAACAAATTAAGACTAATTCTAAAAAATAAATAAATAAACAAAATAATACACACAACAGGAAATCATGGAAATCAATAGCTAAACGATCAAAATAATCAAAAAGAGGGACTAAATATAGGAGGCATTGAACTGCCAGATGGAGAGTGATACAAGGCGAAATAGAAGGATACAAGTTAGGTTTTTACTTAGAAAAATAGGGGTAAATAAAAAGGTAACCACAAAAAGGAATATCAATTCCATAACTCAAGAAAAAAGCCAAGAAAAACGTAACGACTCAATAAACACAAAGTTAAACATTATGAAAATGAGGATCTCACAAGCTACTAAGAAAAACGTCTCAGCACAAAAAAGCATGTGGAAAAATGAAATGGCCAACAACACACATAAAAAGGCATCAAAATGACAGCACTAAAAACTTACTTATCTATAATTACGCTGAATGTAAATGGACTAAATGCACCAATAAAGAGACAGAGAGTCACGGACTGGATAAAAAAACACGATCCATCTATATGCTGCCTACAAGAGACACACCTTAGACTTAGAGACACAAACAAACTAAAACTCAAAGGATGGAAAAAAATATATCAAGCAAACAATAAGCAAAAAAGAAGAGGAGTAGCAATATTAATTTCTGACAAAATAGACTTTAGACTTAAATCAGCCACAAAGGATAAAGAAGGACACTATATAATGATAAAAGGGACAATTGATCAGGAAGACATAACCATATTAAATATTTACGCACCTAATGACAGGGCTGCAAGATACATAAATCAAATTTTAACAGAATTGAAAAGTGAGATAGACACCTCCACATATATAGTAGGAGACTTCAACACACCACTTTCGGAGAAGGACAGGACATCCAGTAAGAAGCTCAATAGAGACACGGAAGACCTACTTACAACAATCAACCAACTTGACCTCATTGACTTATACAGAACTCTCCACCCAACTGCTGCAAAATATACTTTTTTTTCTAGCGCACATGGAACATTCTCTAGAATAGACCACATATTAGGGCATAAAACAAATCTTTGCAGAATCCAAAACATCGAAATATTACAAAGCATCTTCTCAGACCACAAGGCAATGAAGCTAGAAATCAATAACAGAAAAACTAGGGAAAAGAAATCAAATACTTGGAAAATGAACAATACCCTCCTGAAAAAAGACTGGGTTATAGAAGACATCAAGGAGGGAATAAGGAAATTCTTAGAAAGCAACGAGAATGAAAATACTTCCTATCAAAACCTCTGGGACACAGCAAAAGCAGTGCTCAGAGGCCAATTTATATCGATAAATGCACACATACAAAAAGAAGAAAGAGCCAAAATCAGAGAACTGTCCCGACAACTTGAGCAAATAGAAAGTGAGCAACAAAAGAATCCATCAGGCACCCGAAGAAAACAAATAATAAAAATTAGAGCTGAACTAAATGAATTAGAGAACAGAAAAACAATTGAAAGAATTAACAAAGCCAAAAGCTGGTTCTTTGAAAAAATTAACAAAATTGATAAACCATTGGCTAGACTGACTAAAGAAAAACAGGAAAGGAAACAAATAACCCGAATAAGAAACGAGAAGGACCACATCACAACAGAACCAAATGAAATCAAAAGAATCATATCAGATTACTACATAAAATTGTACTCTAACAAATTTGACAACCTAGAAGAAATGGATAAATTCTTGGAACAACACTACTTACCTAAACTAACACATACAGAAGTAGAACAACTAAATAGACCCATAACAAAAAAAGAGATTGAAATGGTAATCAAAAAACTCCCAACAAAAAAAAGTCCTGGCCCAGATGGCTTCACTGCAGAGTTCTACCAAACCTTCAGAGAAGACTTAACACCATTACTATTGAAGGTATTTCAAAGTATAGAAAAAGACGGAATACTACCCAACTCATTCTATGAAGCTACCATCTCCCTGATACCAAAACCAGGTAAAGACATTACAAAAAAAGAAAATTTTAGACCTATATCCCTCATGAACATAGATGCAAAAATCCTTAATAAAATTCTAGCCAATAGAATCCAACAACACATCAAAAAAATAATTCACCCTGATCAAGTGGGATTTATACCAGGTATGCAAGGCTGGTTTAATATCAGAAAAACCATTAATGTAATCCATCACATAAATAAAACAAAAGACAAAAACCACATGATCTTATCAATTGATGCAGAAAAGGCATTTGACAAAGTCCAACACCCATTTATGATAAAAACTCTCACCAAAATAGGAATTGAAGGAAAATTCCTCAACATAATAAAGGGCATATATGCAAAGCCAACGGCCAATATCACTCTAAATGGAGAGAACCTGAAAGCATTTCCCTTGAGAACGGGAACCAGACAAGGATGCCCTTTATCACCGCTCTTATTCAACATCGTACTTGAAGTCCTAGCCAGGGCAATTAGGCTAGACAAAGAAATAAAGGGTATTCAGATTGGTAAGGAGGAAGTAAAGCTATCACTATTTGCAGATGACATGATCGTATACATGGAAAACCCTAAGAAATCCTCCAGAAAACTACTGAAACTAATAGAAGAGTTTGGAAGAGTCTCAGGATATAAAATAAACATACAAAAATCACTTGGATTCCTCTACATCAACAAAAAGAACACCGAAGAGGAAATAACCAAATCAATACCATTCACAGTAGCCCCCAAGAAGATAAAATACTTAGGAATAAATCTTACCAAGGATGTAAAAGACCTATACAAAGAAAACTATAAAACTCTGCTACAAGAAATTCAAAAGGACACGCTTAAATGGAAAAACATACCCTGCTCATGGATAGGAAGACTCAACATAGTAAAAATGTCTATTCTACCAAAAGCCATTTATACATACAACGCACTTCCAATCCAAATACCAATGTCATACTGTAAGGGAATAGAGAAACAAATCACTAATTTCATATGGAAAGGAAAGAATCCCCGGATAAGCAAAACATTACTGAAAAAGAAGAAGAAAGTGGGAGGCCTCACCCTACCTGATTTCAGAACCTATTATATAGCTACAGTAGTCAAAACAGCCTGGTACTGGTACAACAACAGGCACATAGACCAATGGAACAGAATTGAGAATCCAGATATAAATCCATCCACGTATGAGCAGCTGATATTTGACAAAGGACCAGTGTCAGTCAATTGGGGAAATGATAGTCTTTTTAACAAATGGTGCTGGCATACCTGGATATCCATTTGCAAAAGAATGAAACAGGACCCATACCTCACACCATGCACAAAAACTAACTCCAAGTGGATCAAAGACCTAAACATAAAGACTAAAACGATAAAAATCTTGGAAGAAAAAATAGGATCTACCCTAGGAGCGCTAATACAGGGCATAAACAGAATACAAAACATTACCAAAAATGATGAAGAGAAACCCGATAACTGGGAGCTCCTAAAAATCAAACACCTATGCTCATCTAAAGACTTCACCAAAGGAGTAAAAAGACCACCTACAGACTGGGAAAGAATATTCAGCTATGACATCTCAGACCAGCGCCTGATCTCTAAAATCTACATGATTCTGTCAAAACTCAACCACAAAAAGACAAACAACCCAATCAAGAAGTGGGCAAAGGATATGAACACACATTTCACTAAGGAAGATATTCAGGCAGCCAACAGATACATGAGAAAATGCTCTCGATCATTAGTCATTAGAGAAATGCAAATTAAAACTACGATGAGATTCCATCTGACACCAACTAGACTGGCATTAATTCAAAAATCACAAAATAATAAATGTTGGAGAGGCTGCGGAGAGACTGGAACTCTCATACACTGCTGGTGGGATTGTAAAATGGTACAACCACTGTGGAAATCCATCTGGCGTTATCTTAAACAGTTAGAAATAGAACTACCATACAACCCAGAAATCCCACTCCTCGGAATATACCCTAAAAATACAAGACCCTTCACACAAACAGATATATGCACACCCATGTTTATTGCAGCTCTGTTTACAATAGCAAAAAGCTGGAAGCAACCAAGATGTCCATCAACGGACGAATGGGTAAATAAATTGTGGTATATTCACACAATGGAATACTACGCATCGATAAAGAACAGTGACGAATCTCTGAAACATTTCATAACATGGAGGAATCTGGAAGGCATTATGCTGAGCGAAATGAGTCAGTTGCAAAAGGACAAATATTGTATAAGACCACTATTATAAGATCTTGAGAAATAGAAAAAACGGAAAAGAACACATACTTTTGTGGTTACAAAGGGGGGAGGGAGGGAGGGAGAGGGCTTTTTATTGATCAATCTGTAGATGGGAACTGCTTTGGGTGAAGGGAAAGACAACACTCAAAACAAGGAAGGTCAGCCTAATTGGACAGGATTAAAAGTAAAGAGGTTTCCGAGATAAAATGAAAGCTTCAAAGGATAGCGAAGCAGGGGCTGGGGTCTGGGGAACTTGGTTTGAGAGGACTTCTAAATCAATGGGCAAAACAATTCTATTATGAAAACACTCTGCATCCCACTTTGAATTGTGGCACCTGGGGTCCTAAATGCCAACAAGCAGCCATCTAAAATACATTAATTGGTCTCAACCCACCGGGAGCAAAGGCAAAGGAAGAACACCAAGGTCACACGACAACTAAGAACCCAAGAGACAGAAAGGGCCACTTGAACCAGAGACCTACAATATCCTGAGACCAGAAGAACAAGTTGGTGCCCGGCCACAATCGATGTCTGCCCTGTCAGGGAGCACAAGAGACAACTCCTGAGGGAGCAGGAGACCAATGGGATACAGACCCCAAATTCTCATTAAAAGACCACACCTAATGGTATGATTGCGACTAGAGGAATCCCAGAGACAATGCTCCCCAGAACTTCTGATGGCACAGGACAGGAACCAACCCCGAAGACAAATCATCAGGCATGAAAAGGACTGGTCAGTGGGGGGGAGAGAGATACTGATGAAGAGTGAGCTAATTAAATCAGGTGGACACGGGAGAGTGTGTTGGCAACTCTTGACTGGAGGGGGGATGGGAAGATAGAGAGAGAGGGAAGAAGGTAAAATTGGCAGGAAACGAGAGACTGTAAGGGCTGACTCAATAGGAGGAGAGCAAGTGGGAGAAGGGAGTAAGATGTATGTAAACCTACATGTGACAGACTGATTGGAATGGTAAATGTTCACTTGAAGCTTAATAAAAATTTAAAAAAAAAAAAAAGCAAAGATGTCACCTTGAAGACTAAGGTGCACCTGACTCAAGCCGTAATGTTTCCAATTGCCTCATATGCAAAAGCAGGGTGATGAATAAGGAAGACCGAAGAAGAGTTGATGCCTTCGAATTGTGGTGGCGGTGAAGACTATTGAATATACCATGGACAGCCAAAAGAATGAACAAATCTGTCTTAGAAGGAATACAACCAGAATGCTTCTTAGAAGCAAAGATGGCGAGACCACATCTCACATACTTTGGACATATTATCAGGGGAGACCAGTCACTGGAGAAGGACATCATTCTTGGAAAAGTGAAGGGTCAGCAAAAAAGAGGAAGACCCTCAATAAGATGGACTGGCACACTGCCTGCAACAATGGGCTCAAGCATAACAATGATTGTGAGGATGGTGCAGGACCAGGCAGTGTTTCATTCTGTCCTACATAAGGTCACAATGAGCCAGAACCAACTGGATGGCACCTAACAGCAACAACAATGACCTTTACAGAAGCAGCCTACCACATCTTTTTTTCACAGAGCAACTGATGATTTGGACCACCAACCTTTTGGTTAGCAGCTGAGTTGTTAACCAGTACACCACCAGGGCTCCTTAGATCTTTTGGTAGCCCCGTCTTACTTCTGAGGAATGTGAAAACTGTAGACATTTTATAACTTATCCCAAGCCATGCTTGTATTCAGTCCCATCATTGGAACTCAGTCCCAATTCTCTTTACCTTCAGTTCAACACTTTCATAATACCATACTGGAATCCAAATGTTTCTCCACAATCTGGGAAATTTTCTTTTTCACCCTTCTCAAAATGTTTCTTTGTAATAGTTATATAATTCACCTCCTCACAAACTTATTAATTTAGAAGTACTACATTTTTGCAAATAACACACCCACCTAAATAAGGCATCCACACATATAACACATGGCATAGGTGCTTATGAAAATGGGTCTATGCGGTCTGCAAAAAAACATATAATGTGGGCATTATTTATGTAAAAATATTGTATGTACCTTCTCTGCTTCAGTTTTCCTAATAGTTGAATTCTCAAACAATTGTATTTGATTAATTCATGCCAATTATGTTAATATCTTATTTTGATTGTTTTATTATTGGAGTATTCCCTTTTTCTTGTTATCCTAGTGACTTCATTATGGAGGGCTTCATTATGAATGATAGATTATAATTTTTGTATAAATAGGTAAATACACTGAGTCAACAGGTGCTCAGTTTAAATGAAATACTCAGATACAGAAGAATGT
Source organism: Loxodonta africana (assembly GCF_030014295.1). Lineage (NCBI taxonomy): Eukaryota > Metazoa > Chordata > Mammalia > Proboscidea > Elephantidae > Loxodonta > Loxodonta africana. Next base: position 156,162,717 of record NC_087342.1, on the reverse strand, counting down.
TGAATGAATAAGCTTGGCTTTATAAAACTATAAAAATATTTACCAATTTTAATTATAAAAGTTATTACAATCTTAGAGAATCCAGTAGAAGTTAATTTTCAGAAGATCCACTATCCTTTTCAGGAGATCCATCAAATAGTGTTTGTAGTTTAAAAAAATAAATAAAAGAATTTCTTAAATAAAAAGCTAAATATGTAATGCTGTATTCTAATCTCTTACCATCATTGTCATATTTCATCATTGGCCGTAAAATCTATTTCAGTTTTTATCTTTGTGTGAGAAGAGCCTTCTCAAATCCATGGAACACTGGGCACCTGTTACAGGTCAAGTTCTCTGAAGCAAACACTGAGGTGGAGTTTGGGATTCTTTTATTAGTGATGAACACCTCTGAAAGGAAAAGGGAGAAAAAGGTGCTGGGGAGAGAGAGAAGTCAAATTGTGAGACAGATCCAGCAAAGTCTAGGCCAGTGCTGCCCATTGGAGCTGCCTTACCTTCGGCCAAAATAGCCTTAACTTTTTATCCTGGCTTCATTCAGCTGCAGGATATGGATGGCCCTGTGAAGAGCAAAGTAGCTCGATGGAGCTAAGGCACACTCTGAAAGAGCTGTCTGCTGACTGCACTCCCCACAGAAGAGATGCAATTTCCTCCTTGGAATGGTAACAATTTGGCACACCGAAGTTCTCAGCCCAGCGCTTAGATAGTTAAGATTACTCACTGTCATTGAAGTGTGGTTAAAGGCAAGTTCCAAATGATTGATGTCTTATGTCAGAATACCCTGACCAAATACAGTACAACATCCTATTGAAGTCTTTGGGATGCTGCTGGCTACTTTCTGTCATGCCCATACCCAGTCAATTACCCAGCCCATTCAGGTCACCACCTGGCCACTCTACAAGAAACTGATTTCCTGTGGAAGACCACTCTGGCCATTTGATCATTCCCTGGTTACAACTCATGCTCCTCTAGACCCACAATATGGTCAGTTCCCTTTTAGCACGTACTTTACCTGGAGCGAACAGCATAAAGAGAGATTCTTAATTCCCAGGTGTTTCTTTCCTCCACTGGAAAAAGAAACCATGGCACGGATTATTTAATTACTGTCTTCGTTATCTAGTGCTGCTATAACAGAAATACCACAAGTGGAAGGCTTTAACAAAGAAAAGTCTCTCTAACAGTCTAGTAGGCTACAAGTCCAAATTCAGGGCGCCGGCTCCAGGGGAAGGTTTTCTTTCTCTGCAGGCTCTGGAGAAAGGTCCTTGTCCTCAATCTTCCCATGGTCGAGGAGCTTCTCAGACTTAGGGACCCTGTGTCCAAAGGATGCACTCTGCTTCTGGTGCTGCTTTCTTGGTAGTATGAGGTCCCTAACTCTCTATTTGCTTCCCTATCCTTTTATCTCTTGAGAGAGAAAAGGTGGTTCAGGCAATATGGCAGGGAAGCTCCCTTTACGCTGGATCAGGAAGGTAACCTGAGTAAGGATGGTATTACAATCCCACCCTAATCCTCTTAACATAAAACTACAGTCACAAAATGGAAGACAACCACATAATACTTGGAATCATGGCCTAATCAAGTTGACACATATTTTGGGGGGGACATAATTCAATCCATGACACTGAGCATGTAAATCAGATGAAATGTTAAACTATTTTAATTCTAAAATATTCAAAGAATCACTTAAACTGAATAAAACCATTGGCAAATACAAAATAGAGTTTTTCTTTGCTTGTTTTTAATAGAACCAAATCATTAGTCCCAATTCTCCTAAATCAACTTTCCTCCCCCTTTGAAGAAAGATCAATTAGTGTAACTTTGGCTCCCTCTCTCTTTGCTCATTTCATCCTTGGGGAGGTGGAGTGATTTAAGGAATTGGTAAATTTGGGGAAGAATAGCTGGACGTACTTGGGTCCACTATACCCTTCTCCTTCCTTTGGGGAAGCTACACAAGAGATCACAAATTCTGTCCTGCTCCTCCTGGGCAGGACTTCCTCCTGGAGGTGCTTGTGAATGAAGGGTAAACAAGCAAATAAAAACAACTGCCCTCAGTTGACCTTGACTCATGTTGACCTCGACTCATGTTGACCTCATGTGTGTTAGAGTAGAATTGTGCTCCGTCGGGTTTTCAATGGCTGATTTTCTGAAAGTATATCAATCACCAGGCCTTTCTTCCAAATCACCACCGAGCAGACTCTAAGCTCTAACTTTCAGGTAAATGCTAAGCACATTAACCATTTTCACCACTCAAGGACTCTGAATGGAAGTATTGGTGCCATTGTTAAAAAAAAGAAAAACCAAACGCATTGCCTTCGAGTTGACTCCAACTCATAGCGACCCTATAGGACAGAGTAGAACTGTCCCATAGAGTTTCCAACGAGCGCGTAATGGCTTCAAACTCCTGTTAACCACTATGCCACCAGGGTTTTCATTGTTGTTAGGTGCCATCAAGTCGCTTTTCACTCATAACTACCCATGTGACAAAATATAACTGCTCCGTAGGGTTTTCTTGGCTGTAATCTTTACCGGAGCAGATCACCACGGCTTTCCCCCTCAGAATGGCTGGGTGGGTTCAAACAACTAACCTTTCAGTTAGCAGCTGAACTGCTTAACTGTTTGTGGCACCAGGGCTTACTGAATGGAAGGTAACTCTCTAATTCTGACTCTTGATGTGAATATAAGCTAAATACTAAACCTGGCCTCTCTTTGTAATCTAAAAAAAAAAAAAACCAGACCCACTGCCATCGAATCAAGCCCGACTCACAGCAACCCCAAGGCTGTAAATCGCTACAGAAGCAGACTGCCACATCTTTCTCCTACAGAGCCACTAGCGGTTTTGAACTGCTGACCTTTCAGCACATTAACCACTGTACACCAGGGCTCCTTATTCGTAATAAAGGCAATGTTTTATATCCATGTTTACTCTTTTTGTAATCTCTAAGTATTTTAGTGTTCAAATTTGAAAGCGAGTACTCTGAGAGATTTCCCTCAGAAACTCCCAACAATTGTAATAAAATAGGCAAAACAAATAAAATCCTCATATATCTCAGAACAGTGACTTCGATTACTTTTCACATAAAGCAAAAGAGAAAGAAAAATTAGCAGGTAAATCTGAGGGAAAAATATATTTTTGATCCTATTAGTTACAGCTACTTCAAAATTCTGCTTTGAATTCAAGATAATCCAAAATCTTATGAATACACCTGACAATAATAATGAATAATGTAAACCACTGAAGTTTTAATCTACTATGCTGGATATAATTCCACCAGTTCCTATTTTCATTTATTCAAGAAAACCTTTAAAAAGTTAGATTGACCAAATGGACCCCTTGTCTGGCATTGTGTAATCACAGCCAGAAATGTTGAATAACTAAATCAATACAGTGGAGCTGTACAATAGAAACAAGAAGCAAGGTTTGTCCTACATTTTTGCCCCTTAGCCAGGTTTACTTTGAGCCAGCATATGAAAGATTCTGTGATTAAGCCCCAAAGCACAAAAATACCAATTAATTATGATGATTAGATATGTCTTCATTAGTAGTCTATAAATAAATCATGCACAGCATTATGCAGTCAGCTCTCCTGGAAAAATATTCTTCTGGAGGGTTGTGAAAACAGCTTAATTAATTATAAATGCTCTGCAACTTACCACATATTTTGAAATGTTAAAGCATACATATATACACATGTTATATATATGTTGGGAGGTGTTTGTCAAACTGTCTCAGTGTTTCTTTATGCTAGTTAGCACTAAAATGCTTTCCAGAATCAAGATGGAAGCTTGTTAAAAATCTGTATTTATTGTTAAAAATTAAAAAAAAAAAAATGTTACTTCGAACGCTTATATTTCCAGTGCCTTTCATGTTTTCAGATGACAGAATGCTTCCTTCTGATATGTAACTTCTGGGCTTCCAGAAATGCTTTGTAAATGTGCTCCTCTCCTCTTCCCACCCTATTACCTCCCATGCCCTTAGTAAGTTTTCTTCTTTTCTACAAAGAAATTTTTCCTAAAAGTGCTGCCATTATTAAAAAACGAACAAACTAGAAACAACTTTAATTACTCTTGCAATTAACTCATTTGTGCAAGATATCTTACATTCACCTCTCCAGACCCTTTCTTCATCCTTCTTCACTGTGTATGTCCCCCAGGGAGTGCAGTGGTTAAGCGATGGGCTGAAAGGTTGGTGGTTCAAACCCACCAGTGGCTTTGTGGGAAAAAAGACCTAGTGATAGGCTCCTGTAAAGATGTCAGGCTAGGAAATCCTATGGGAATGTTCTACTCTGTCCTATAGGGTCTCTGTGATTTGGAATTGACTCGATGGCAAGCAATGACAATGTGTTCCCCAGTAGACTGACCTGCATGAACTGCATCAAGCCCTCTGGCTGCAGTTGAGCTCAGCTAATGGGGATTCCCAGCAGGAGATCAAACATAGGGATCGAAATTTATTGCCTTAGTGCCTTCTCTGAAGGTTGACTCTGTGCCTCAGCCAAAGGTCACAGCTCTGGACAGGTGACACTTGCACTCAGCTCTCTCAATGGGTTTTAGTCCTTTTAGATTTAAGGGTGGTAACAGGTCTCATCACTGTAATTCACCCTGGGGTACTGCATTATGGTTTTCACTTTCCCTAGGCCTTATCCTAACTTTTGTAAATATCCCTTTTATTAAATTTCTCCCAAGTTATCCAAGTTGAGTATGTAATCTGTTTTCTACAAGACCCAGACTGATAAGGTGGTACTTGTAAATAATTCATACAATAAAAAGTAGAGCAAAACATGAGCATCCTCATCACATTTTTTGATTATGAATATTAAAAATGTAATTCGAGTTGGCTTAAGCACCTGTATTGTTCTAGTTTTCTAAGTCACAATATTACAAGCAGAGACAGAGCAGAAGGATACAGTTTTTAGAGTTAGTTACAGTCTAAATACCCAGAGAAGAAGTTTAACATACCATCATGCCTGGTTTTGCATAAGGTACTGTACTGGGAATGAGCCTGTATCGGTCAGGCTCCATTCAGGAGTAGGAAATCACATTATATAAAAAATTGTTAACCAAGTATTAATAATTAAAATGCAAGAAGAAAAATTAAAAGCAGCTACCATCCGGGGGATGGGAGTGAAAATGTACAAGCTTGAAAGAGGGTCACTCTGCAGGGCTGAAATTCAGACTTTGGAGAAGGGATAACTGTTTTCTCCACGTTGGTCTATCCCAGCTTGGAGGAGAAGCTTCATGGGACTAGGACCCAGACCTCTAGAGAGGGGTGCTGAGCAGCAGCAGCAGGTACAGGTGTTTCTGCAGAAGTACTGTGAGGTGGTTTCTGCAAGTGTTGAAAACTGCAATCAGTTCCACACTTCTACACAACAAACTGCTGCTGCCCATGTGAAGAGGTGAGGTAAGGCTGGCATGATACTGATAGAGACATAAAGCAAACAGGAAGCCAAGAGCATGCAAAAAAATGGAGCAAGTCCATTTTGCTTCTCCATCATTGTAGCTCCCTCTAGTGATTTATATTGGCAGAATCTAACAGGGAGCAGCTGGCAAAGCAGACATGTGGTTTGCAGAGTTCTAGTCCTGGCATCACAGAGCGGAGTATAAAAGAGAGGATCTGAAGTTGAGAGGCAATACCTGGCATAGGGTAATGGCAAGAAAAGCAACCACACTCACTGATTGCAAACACTTTACACCAGACCTTTTTTGAGGTTAGACTTTCATAACTGTAGGAAATTTGTAGTGGTATTTCTAATAGTGTTGTTAATAGGAAAAAGAAAACAGTTTACAGTAAGATGTGAGGAGTACCATGACAGAAGTACTAAGATGAAGTTTTTGGAGTGGCATTTAAATTAGCTATGTAGAGTCGGGGGAGCATATAGGAGGCCTACTGAGTACATACTAGACTCATCTGGAGAACCAGATTTTAGAAAACAGGAAAGTTAAACATTAGGATCCACAGGTAAGTTCCATTCAATTGTGGCACTAGGAGGGTATAGGGGGTGCAGACTGCACTGGGTGGCATTGTCTGAGGGAGTGACACCAAAATGACTGCCTATAAAATTTTTTTGCATTGTTTCAGCAAAAATGTATTATTTTTTATAACATATCCCTGTAGTTATAGCAACAAGAACATTTTTCATAAGCCTAACTTACATCTATCGATATATCTACAAGGCTAAAACTGTATGCTAATTAACTTTTTGAACTTTCTAATGAACTCCTGTTACAGCAGTCATTATTACTCAATTATAATGATGCTTCAGATCATGTGGTTTCATCTATACACGCTACAAGCACACATCATTGTTTTTGTTGCTGCCAATGTTTTTATAGTTGCTGATTTTGTCAAATTTTCCAGCGTATTAGCTACAATACTGTTTGGTAATTATTATTTGTGAACCTATTGTTGCTGGATGGAAACCCCACGTTCCACTCAGTGTGACTCATCTTAGCCCATGAACAGGACACTCAAGTGGGAGAGTAGAAAGCCACCTTTATTTTGTTGCGCAAGGAAAGGAAAAGCCAGGGCTGCTGCCACCAAGACTGTTCAGTAAGGGTGAGGGAGAAGGTTACTTTTAAGGGGTTTATAAGTAAGACATTCATACAATTTACATTGGCAACATCCTTAATCATACTACACAGGAGCAATGAGATTTACATATAACTTCATGCATTGGATGCTCAGAAAATAGAAATTAAACTTTACCCATAGGCAGGAAAGCTACTATTTATGAGGTATTTAATGAGCTAATATTGTCAACATGGTGCCTAAACAAGTTTCTGCCAATTCCCTCTGGTTTTGGACAGCAGTTAAGGAGAAAGGAACCAGGATTTTAATGGAAAGCTACCGTGCATGCCAAGCAAGTTGCCTGAGGCAGTGGAATTTCCCACAGCCTGCAGACCTCTGTCTTACTATATCAATAACTGTTTTGAGAATGAAGTAGTAAATAAAAAAAAAAGGAAGAATGTTAAATGGGAATTACAATTTATAAGAATTTATATGAGGAAAAAGTTTTAATTACAAACTGACACCCAATATTGGGGTTTAGATTTAGTGACTTCTGGAAAAATACTCTGGTACACTTGTAAGAGGAATCCTGTGTTGTTAAGCATATGAATAGTCTTCATCTTTTTCATCATGGCTACTTTGTTAATTAAGCAAGTTCTGAAAGTGCTGTGGGAGGAACATGACTGTCATAGAAAGATCAGGTTCTCTAGTCCACCAAAGTATTTAGAGCTTGTTCTGCTGGAAGTACCCTTTGGGTCAGCATAGATATTCATTACATTCTTCACCTATTTTCAAAAAATCCACCCACATTTCTCTGCCCTCAAAATCCTTGTTATTAACTCCCCCCCAGTTAAAGAGATCCCTTATTATCTATGCAAATCAATAATCTTCTCATAAATTCTGATAAGGCAATGTAAAAACAATAATACTCTACATGATGTACTAGCACCAGAAAGAAATCAATTTTCTGTGCCATTATTTTGCTCCATGAGCTCTACAAGTGGCCCCCTAGGACATAGAAAAAGACCAAAGCCAAACCCATCGCCATGCAGTCAATTCCAATTCATAGCAACCCTGTAGGACAGAGTAGAATTACTCCATACCGATTCCAAGGCCATAATCTTTGCAGATGCAGACTACCATGTCTTTCTCCCACAGAGTGGCTGGTAAGTTTGAACCTCTGACCTTTCATTTAGCAGCCAAGTGCTTAACCACTGTACCAACAGGGCTCCAAAATAGGCAAAATGGATTAATGTACGCTGATGGCTTAATCATGAGTAGGTATCAAATGATGGCAACTAACAATAACAACAACATACTTATGGACAGTGTTTCAGCCTCTAACCAAAGATTTGTGCATTTCACTTTCCCCAGGGAACCTTTACCCTAGTAAGTGGGTAGGGGTGCCCTTAGGTAGAGGTATGAAGAAGTTTCTTAGGACATTCTTCAGTATCAATGGACTATCAATGGGAGTCATTGTTTAGGGTCTCAATATAATCTTTCTCACCAGTTTCCTCATTTTACATGAGACAAGGAAAACCTCTGAATTCAACTGATAGTCTAATTTTACTATCTCTGAGATCACATTTTGTTTTTTGCCTAGCTCAGTCGCTGTAGCAACAAAAGGTAAAAGATTCCTTTATCTTGATCCTAGAAACTCCCTGAATTTCGGTCAGTATTGTGAGTTTAGAATTCAAGTACTTTGAACTCTTTCTTTAGGAGCCCTGATGGTGCAGCAGTTAAAGTGCTTAGCTGCTCACTGAAAGGTTAACAGTTCAGACACACCACCTGCTCTGTAGAAGAAAAATGCGGCAGTCTGCTTCCATAAAGATTCCCGTTGCCTTTGAGTCAATTCTGACTCATAACGACCCTATAGGACAGCGTAGAACTGCCACATAGGATTCTCAAGGAGCACCTGGTGGATTCGAACTGCCATCTTTTGGTTAGCAGCCATAGCTCTTAACCACTATGCCACCAGGGTTTCTACCTCCATAAAGATAACAGCCTAGAAAACCTTATAAGGCAGTTGTACTCTCACATGTGGTCTTTAAGTCAAAATCTTCTTGACGGCACCTAACATATACTCAGTTAGGCTAAATTTTAACTGTTGGCTTTATTATATTCAGAGGAGCCCTAGTGGCACAGTGGTTAAAGTACTGGCTGCTAACGGAAAGGTTGGTGGTTTGGACCCACCAGCTGCTCTGTAAGAGAAAAATGTGATAGTCTGCTTCTGCAAAGATTACAGCCTTGGAAACCCTATGGGGCAGTTCTATTGTCTCACAGGGTCACTATGAGTCAGAATCAACTCAATGGCAATGGTTGTTTGGTTTTCTCTTTAAGCTATCCATTGGTATTTGAAGCAGCTGCCCCTTCTCTAAATCCATAAATTCCTCATATACATTCTACTATTCTGTCGTAGGGGCAACTCAATTCCCAAAAGTCATGCCTGCAATGAGCACTTGATGCCAGGTGACCTCAGGCAATGATTTGATTAGCTTTTTCACTGCTGCTGAATTCCCATCTTGGCATTTAAACGAGATTTTACTAGTCTCTGTCCCAGCTATGCCAGATAAACAATTGATGATCTGCACATTCCCTTGCAGGTATCTGATGTGTGCCATTCCCTGGTAATAATTCCTCTCTCAGTTAGGGACCTTGGTTGTGAGCAGCAAAAAATGGCTCTAGTTAAGAAAGGGAGAAAATTTAAATATGTTGAAAGAATGTTTTATAGCTCACAGAATTAGCTGGCAGGGTGGAAAGTCTGCTAGGATAATGGACATAAAACAACCAAAGCTTTGTAGAAAGGACCATAGCCAAGATTATGCTGAAGAATACTCTTGTTTGTATGCCTCACAGGTACCACAAGTGCCAATGCACAGCTCTGCCACTGGACACTGCCACCACTGCATAAAGGAGAGAATGATAGATGGTGAATCCAAAGGACATAAATCCAAATACAGATCACCGGTAAGCTTGAGAAAGAGTACAAAACAAACAGAAAGAAACAAAGTTCAGCTCTGTCAGGGACAGCCAGAAATGTAAAAACACCACGATGCCGCAGAGTTGATTCCGACTCATGACAACCCCATGTGTATCAGAGTACAGCTACGCTCTATAGGGTTTTCAATGACTGCAATATTGCTGAATTAGATCACTAGGCATTGCCACTGGGTGAATTCAAACTACCAACCTTTCAGTTATCGTTGTTATTGTTCGATGCCCTGGAATCAAATTTGACTCATGGTGACCTTAGTGATATGGAATGACATAACATTGAGCACTTGTGATCTGGAAAATATCAAATCAAACAAGTAAAATATTGTAGGAATAACACAGGAACAATCAAATAGATTATTAAAACAAGATAGGGAGCCTTGAAACAAATTTACGTATACATAGGAATTTTGCTTATACTAAGGATAATATTTAAAATTAAATATTTAAATATTTAAAATTAAAATGGACTATACATTAAATGTGTCAGGGACAAAATTGAGTTAAAGATCTAAGTAACTCCATTTAAAAAAACAAAACAAAACTCCATGCCCCTTGTTGTGGAGTTAATTGTGATCCATAGCAGCCTATAGGACAGAGTAGAACTGCCCCATAAGGTTTCCGAGGAGCAGCTGGTAGATTCAAACTGCTAGAACTTTTGATTAGCAACCAATTTCTTAACCACCACACACAAGAGCTCCTTCTCAAACCAAATACACACACGATAAATGTCCAGATGGATTAAAGCATAAGTATAAAAGAAATAAATTTCTGGTAGAAACTATGGAAAAGTATTATATAACCTTGATATGGGCAATGGCTTCCCTAGTAAGAAACAAAAATCATAAAGCAATGTCAGATTTGTCAACAAAAAATTTAAAACTTCTCTATAATGAAAGACATCATAAAAATGTTTAAGAAAATAAAATAAGAAAAGAACAAAATTGACAACAAATGATTAACACTATGGATATAAAGTGCGTCTATAAAATAACAGTAAAAAAAGACAAGTCCATTTTAAAAAAAGAAACATAATCTGAAGAAAATGTTTAGGATTGGTTTCTCAATTTTTTAAAAAAACACATATACAAATCCTACTGGGATTTAGCTTGGGATAAATAGAAAATAAATTAATTTGGCATGAAATGACATCTTTACAATATTGAATCTTCCAACCCAACGTATCATTTGACTAAAAATATTTTCCAGACATTAAAATCAACAAATTACCTCAACTGAAGAAAGGTCAATTCTGATGACTGAAACTGTTAGTTCGGTATCAGAGAAAAAATATCCCAAAATATGTGAATTCAAAGGATTAAATAAAACAGAAGGTGCAGGAATGTTGGTGAAAAAAAAAAAATGGAGTTACCTGGAGAGGACAAAAATTAAACTTATATCATCTAAAGTATTCAATACCAGAAGAGTAAAAATTGATATCTAAAATAAAATCAGAGATACATTCATTGGTGGGGCCAAGATAGCAGAACAGCCAGACGCTTCCTATGATTCCCTCTTAAAAAAAAAAACCCCAAAAAACAAGTGAAATTATTATATTTATGACAATCTAGGACCACCGAACATCAAAGGCAAACTTAGAAAATGGGCTGAGCTGCAGGGGAAGGGAGAATCAGTTCAGAAGCAGAGAGGAGATGCCGGACCTGGATTGGTGGGATCCTCAGGCACCATTCCTGGAAGTGGCTGTGGCAAGTTGGTAGTAGTGTATGGCTGCGGATTCCACAGGGAGAAGCAGCCCACTGCACAGCCTACTCACACCTCCAGAACCAGAGAAGAATAGCACTCTCAGCAAAAGCTAAGTACTTGCATGTATTTTACCATGCCCCCAGCCCCCAAGCTGGCTTCAGTGGCTGTTGATTTCCCTGGGCCTGAGATAGACCCTGTTGAGTGCCTGGAGCCATCCTCCCAGCTGTGGAGAAGGAATAAATTCACAATTGGAGGAAAATAGAATTTGCCAGCTCCGCTAACCTGGGAAGCTAAGGAGAGATGCAGCTCCTGTCCAGGCATAAACAGTACACGGATTTGAATACCTTTCCCTACTGCATGGACCTGTGTGGGCCTATTTCAGGAGAATAGGCCCTCGTTGGCAGACTACAACTATTTCAGCTGTGCAGTGGAGATGTGGGTGTTTGATATTTGACACCATTTTGCCTATTAAACAAGGTCCTCACCTACCCGCATCAGGGGCCTAAGGACTGGTGGCTCCACTCAGACCACCCAGCCATCTGCAACAGGGGTCCAAGGATAACTGGTACCTCCCAGTCCTTACAACCAAAAACATTGGGTGCCCATGGTCCATCTGCAGAGCCCACCCACCTGTACGCTCCAGGCAATGAGGACACACTTTCCACAAAGACACTTGGGGGACAGTTCCCAATCCCCTGCCTTGTTCAGAGCATGACCCCCTGCTGCAACCAGATACCTGTACCTACACCAGTCACCCCTGCCCCTCTAAGACTGTAGGGCAGAGTATGTACCACATACTTGGCGATCAGCTACCTGGACACCTGAGATGAATTCATACAAGAAAAGTGAATGGACTCCTAGACTGATACACCTGATAACAGCTCTAGCCATCTGGGGACAGGATATCAGAGCTCCAAAGGCAAAAATCATCAAGCTAGCTCACTCAAGCAATGCATATCAAAACAAATGAAAGCAAGAAGCTACAATACAGTAAGCAAACATGAAATAAATTAACACAATAACTTATAGATAGCTCAGAGAAAACAGTCAATATCAGGTCACATAAAGAAACAGACCATGATTGCCTCAACAAGTTCTCAAAACAAAGAATCAAAGAATATTCTGGATGAAGGTGCCTTCCTAGAATTACCAGATGCAGAATTCAGAAGACTAATATATAGAATTTTCAAGACATCAGGAAGGAAATTAGGAAGGAGATCAGGCAATACGCAGAACAAGCCAAGGAACACACAGATAAAGTAGTTGAAGAAATTAAAAATGTTATTCAAGAACATAAAGAAAAAATTAATAAGCTGGAAGAATTCATACAGAGACAGCAATCAGAAATTCAGAAGATTCACAATAAAATTACAGAAGTAGACAATTCAATAGAAAGTCAGGGGAGCAGAATTGAGAAAGTGGAAGGCAGAATTTCCGAACTTGAAGATAAAGCACTTGAAGAAAAATCAGATAAAAGAATTTCAAAAAATGAAGAAACCTTAAGAATCATGTGGGACTCTACAACAGGAATTAACCTCGAGTGACTGGAGTACCAGAAAAGAGAGGGATGACAGAAAATACAGGGAGAATTGTTGAAGATTTTTGGCAGAAAACTTCCCTGATGTCATGAAAGATGAGAAGATATCTATCCAAGATGCTCATTGAACTCCACATAAGGTAGATGTTAAAAGAAAGTCACAAAGACATATTATAATCAAACTTGCCAAAACCAAAGATAGAGAATTTTAAGAGCAGCTAGGGATAAACAAAAAGTCACCTACAAAGGAGAGTCAATATGAATAAGCTCGGACTACTTGGCAGAAGCCATGCAGGCACGAAGGCAATGGGATGACTTATACAAAGAATTGAAGGAAAATCATTACCAGCCAAGAATCATATATCTGCAAAACCGCCTCTCAAATATGAAGGTGAAATCAGGGCATTTCCAGATAAACAGAAGTTTAGGGAATTTGTCAAAAACAAACCAAAACTACAAGAAATACTAAAGGGAGTTCTCTGGTTAGAAAATCAATAATATCTCATGTCAACCCAAGACTAGAACACTGGACAAAGCAATCAGATGTCGACCCAGACCAGGAAATAACAAAAATAAAGCAAGATTAAAAAAAGGCTCAAAATAGGGAAACAGCAATTTTATTATATAAAAGAAAACAACATTGAAAAAATAAAGAAGGAATAAGAAATGTAGTCATAGATCTTTCATATGGAGAGGAAGAAAGGTGATAAAAAGAAATAAAAGTTAGGTTTAAATACAGAAAAATATCCTACACATCAAAATAAAATACAAGAAAAAAATAGAGACTCAGCACAAACAAAATCAACAACAATGAATATGAGGAAAGGACAACATATGAACTACTCAGCACAAAAAATTAAGTGGGAAAAAGAAACTATCAACAACACACAAAAAAAGACATTAAAACGACAGCACTAAATTCATACCTATCCATAATTATGCTGAATGTAAATAGACTTAATACACCAGTAAAGAGACAGAGAGTGGTAGAATGGATTAAACAACATGATCCGTCTATATGCTGCCTATAAGAGACACACCTTAGACTTAGAGACACCAACTGAAACTCAAAGAGTGGAAAAAAATATATCAAGCCAGCAACAATCAAAAAAGAACAGGAGTGGCAATATTAGTTTCTGACAAAATAGACTTCAAAGTTAAATCCACCACAAACTATAAGGAAGGACACTATATAATGATTAAAGGGACAATATTCCATGAGGATAAAATCATATTAAATATTTATGCACCTAATGAGAAGGCTGCAAGCAAACTCTAACAGCACTGAAAACTGATATAGACAGCTCCACAGTTATAGTAGGAGACTTCAACACACCACTTTCAGTAAAGGGCAGAGCATCCAGAAAGAAGCTCAGATAAAGACACAGAAGATCTAAGTGCCGCAATCAACCAATTTGACCTTCTAGACATACACAGAACACCCCACCCAATGGCAGCCCAGTGTACTTTCTTTTCTAGTGCACATGGAACATTCTCTAGAATAGGCCACATATTAGGTCATAAAGCAAGCCTTAGCAGAATCCAAAACACTGCAATATTACAAAGCACCTTCTCTGACCATAAGCCCATAAAAGTAGAAATCAATAACAGAAAAAGCAGGGAAAAGAAATCAAACACTTGGAAACTGAACAACACCCTGCTCAAAACAGACTGGATTTAGAAGACATTAAGGATGGAATAAAGAAATTCATAGAATTCAATGAGAATGAAAACACTTCCTATCAGAACCTTTGGGACACAGCGAAAGCAACGCTCAGAGACCAATTTATATCAATAAATGCACACATCCAAAAAGAAGAAAGGGCCAAAATCAAAGAATTATCCCTACAATTTGGACAAATAAAAAGAGAGTGACGTAAGAAACCTTCTAGCACCAGAAGCAAGCAAATAATAAAAATTAGAGCAGAATTAAATGAAAAAGAAAACAGAAAAACAATTGAAAGAGTTAACAAGAGCAAAACCTTGTTCTCTGAAAAAATTAACAAAATTGATAAACCATTGGCCAAACTGAAAACATAAAAACAGGAGAGGAAGCAAATAACCTGAATAAGAAATGAGATGGGCAATATTACAACAGACCCAACTGAAATTAAAATAATCATAACAGATTACTATGAAAAATTCTACTCTAACAAATTTGAAAACCTAGAAGAAATGAATGAATTCCTAGAAACACACTACCTACCTGAACTAATACAAACAGAGGTAGAGCGACTAAATAGACCCATAACAAAAGAAGAGATTGAAAAGGTAATCAAAAAACTACCGACAACAAAAGCCCCTGCCAGGACGCTTTCATTGCAGAGTTCTACCAAACTTTCAGAGAAGAGTTAACACCACGAACAGGAAAGATATTTCAGAGCATAGAAAACGACAGAATACTACCAAACTCATTCTATGAATCCAGCATATTACAGACCTATATCCATTATGAACTTAGATGCAAAAATCCTGAACAAAGTTCTAGCCAATAGAATTCAACAACATATCAAAAAATAATTCACCATGACCAAGTGGGATTCATACCAGGTATGCAGGGATGGTTCAATATTAGAAAAACAATTAATGTAATCCACCACATAAATAAAAGACAAGAATCACATATTTTATCAATTGATGCAGAAAAGGCATTTGACAAAGTTCAACACTCATTCATGATAAAAACTCTCAGCAAAATAGGAATAGAAGGAAAATTCCTTAACATAACAAAAGGCATTCATACAAAGCTGCCATCCTAAGTGGAGAGAGACTGAAAGCATTCCCCTTGAGATCAGGAACCAGACAAGGATGTCCTTTATCACCACTCTTACTCAACATTGTGCTGGAGGTTCTAGCCAGAGCAATTGGGCTAGATAAAGAAATAAAGGGCATTCAGTTTGGCAAGGAAGAAGTAAAAGTATCTCTATTTGCAGATGGCATTATCTTATACACCAAAAACCCTAAGGAATCCTCAAGAAAACTACTAAATCTAATAGAAGAGTTCAGCAGAGTATCAGGATACAAGACAAACACAAAAATCAGTTGGATTCCTCTACACCAACAAAAAAGAACATCAAAGAGGAAATCCAAATCAATACCATTTATAGTAGCCCCCAAGAAGATAAAATAAAAAAAAAAAAACTTAGGAATAAATCTTACCAGAGATGTGAAAGACTTATACAAATTAAACTACAAAACACTACTGCAAGAGGGCAAAAGAGATCTACATAAGTGGAAAAATATACCCTCCTCATGGATAGGAAGACTTAACATTGTAAAAATGTCTTTTCTACCAAAAGCGATCCATACATACAATGCAATTTCGATCCAAATTCCAGTGACTGTTTTTAATGAGATGGAGAAACAAATCTCCAACTTCATGTGGAAGGAAAAGAGGCCCAGATAAGTAAAGCATTACCGAAAAACAAGAGCAAAGTGGGAGGCCTCACTCATCCTGATTTTAGTACCTATAATATTGCCACGGTAGTCAAAACAGCCTGGTACTGGTACAACAACAGATACATAGATCAGTGGATCAGAATTGAGAATTCAGACATAAATCCATCCACATATGAACAGTTGATATTTGACAAAGGCCCCAAAACAGTTAAAAGAGGAAAAGACAGTCTTTTTAACAAATGTTGCTAGCATAACTGGATATCCATCTGCAAAAAAATGAAAGAAGACCCATACCTCACATCAAGCACAAAAAACGAACTCAAAATGGATCAAAGACCTAAATATAAAATCTAAAATGATAAAGACCATGGAAGGGAAAATGTTAGGAGCCCTAATACATGGCATAAACAGTATACAAAACATTACTAACAATGGAGAAGAGAAACTAGATAACTGGGAGCACCTAAAAATCAAACACCTATGCTCATCCAAAGACTTCACCAAAAGAGTAAAAAGATTACCTACAGAGTAGGAAAAAGTTTTAGCTATGGCATTTCCGATCAGCGCCTGTCTCTAAAATCTACATGATACTGCAAAGATTCAACTACAAAAAGACAAATAACCGAATTTAAAAAATGTGCGAAAGATGTGAACAGGCACCTCACTAAAGAAGACATTCAGGTAGCTAACAGATACGTGAGGAAATGTTCACAATCTTTAGCAATTAGAGAAATGCAAATCAAAACTACAATGAGATTTCATCTCACTCCAACAAGGCTGGCATTAATCCAAAAAACACAAAATAATAAATGCTGGAGAGGCTGTGATGAGATTGGAACACTTATACACTGCTGGTGGGAATGTAAAATGGTACGACCACTTTGGGAATCGATTTGGCACTTCCTTAAAAAGCTAGAAATAGAACTATCATATGATCCAGCAATCCCACTCCTTGGAATATATCCTAGAGAAATAAGAGCCTTTGCACGAATAAATATATACACACCCATGTTCATTGCAGCACAGTTTACAATAGCAAAATGATGGAAGCAACCAAAGTGCCCATCAATGGATGAATGGATAAATAAATTATGGTATATTCACACAATGGAATACTACACATTGATAAAGAACAGTGATGAATCTGTGAAACATTTCATAACATGGAGGAACCTGGAAGGCATTATGCTGAGTGAAATTAGTCAGTTGCAAAAGGACAAATATTGTATAAGACCACTGTTATAAGAACTTGAGAAATAGTTTAAACAGAGAAGGAAATATTCTTTGATGGTTACGAGAGGCACAAGGGAGGGAGGGAGAGAGAGGGGTATTCACTAATTAGGTAGTAGATAAGAACTATTTTAGGTGAAGGGGAAGACAACACACAATACAAGAGAGGTCAGCACAACTGGACTAAACCAAAAGCAAAGAAGCTTCCTGAATAAACTGTATACTTCGAAGGCCAGCAAAGTAGGAGCAGGAGTTTGGGGACCATGGTTTCAGGGAACATCTAAGTCAATTGGCATAATAAAATCTATTAAGTAAACGTTCTACATCCCACTTGGAGAGTAGTGTCTGGGGTCTTAAAAGCTAGAAAGTGGCCATCTAAGTTGCATCAACTGGTCTCAACCCACCTGGTTCAAAGGAGAATTAAGAATACCAAGGACACAAAGTGATTATGAGCCCAAGAGACAGAAAGGGCCACATGAACCAGAGACTGCATCATCCTGAGACCAGAAGAACTAGATGATGCCTGGCTACAACAGATGACTGCCCTGACAGGGATCTGTACAGAGAACCCCTGAGGGAGCAGGAGAGCAGTGGAATGCAGACACCAAATTCTCATAAAAAAACCAGTCTTAATGGTGTGACCGAGACTAGAAGGACCCTGGAGGTCCTGGTCCCCAGACCTTCTGTTAGCCCAAGAAGGGAACCATTACCAAAGCCAACTCTTCAGACAGGGATTGGACTGGACAATGGGAGAGAAAATGATACTGGTGAAAAATGAGCTTCTTGGATCAAGTAGACACATGAGACGAAGTTGGCATCTCCTACCTGGAGGGGAGATGAGTAGAGCAGAGGGGGTCAGAAGCTGGTAGAACGAACACAAAAAGAGAGAGTGGAGGGACGAAGTGTGCTGTCTCATTATGGGGAGAGCAATTAGGAGTATACAGCGAGGTATATATAAATTTTTGTATTAGAGACTGAATAGATTTGTAAACTTTCACTTAAAGCACAATAAAAATTTTAAAAATATAATCGGACAATGTTCCACTGCTATTCGTAAGGTTTTCACTGGTCAATTTTTTTCAGAAGTAGACTACCAGGTACTTCTTCCTAATCTGTCTTAGTCTGGAAGCTCCACTGAAACTTGTCCACCAAGCTTGGCCTGGCTGGTATTTGAAATAGTGGTAACAAAGTTTCCAGTATCAGCGTAACATGCAAGTCACCACAGTACAACAAATGGACGCATGGTGGTAAAATATAATGAAAGGTCTGTGAATGAAAAATTCTATAAAAAAAACAAGCAAAAAAAAGTTGCCAAATTGGTTCCAACTCATGGCAACCCCAAATGTTTCAAAGTAGAATTGCACTCCATAAGGTTTTAGTAACTGTGAGCTTTTTGAAGCTGATCACCAAGCCATTCTTCTGAGATGCCTCTGGATGGTTTCCAATAAAACTGTTTTGCTTATGTGAAAAAGTAAAGAAACATTGAGAGAGGCAAGATATATCTTCATACCTCCTCCTTTCATCCTCCCAAATAAAGAGAAAGATTAGCTCATCAGAAAACCAAAAACCCTTTGCTATCGAGTCAATTCTGACCCATAACAACCCTATAGGACAGAGAGGAACTGCCCCATAGCGTTTCCAAGGAGCAGCTGGTGAGTTTGAACCACCCACCTTTTGGTTAGCAGCTGAGCTCTTAACAACAGCACCACCAGGGGCAGAATCAAAATGACTTAAGAAAAGGGTATAGTAGTGCTGTTTTGAGCATTAAAAATCATGTTAATCATGTAATTAAATCTAAATAATTACAAATGTATACAAATTATACACTTATTTAAAAAACAAAACTATAATGTAAATAATAACAATTAAATTTTACTAAACTGAGTTTAAAAACTCAGACGTATGGGGTTATGGTTGGGGAGAAAGTTAAAATTTACCAATTAATTCTCTTAATAAAAGATCTCCACAGATGGTATTTCATTTTTCTAGCAAAGCCCTGATGTACACGTACATGTAATGCATGGGCAGAGGAGAAGGAATCAGTAAAGGAAACTGAGAAGAAGCAGACAGGCAGGGGGACAAAGCCAAAACCTGGGTGCCAAGAAAAGGAAGAATTTTTTTAAAAAGGAAAGGTTTGGCCGTGCCTTAACAAGTGCGAAAAAGAGCTCTGTGTAACGGTTAAGCACTCAGTTGCTAATGGAACTCACCGGTCGCTCTACAGCAGAAAGATGTGGCAGTCTGCTTCCAGAAAGATTACAGAAACCCTATGGGGCAGTTCTACTCTGCCCTATAGGGTCGCCATGAGTCGGAATTGACTCAATGTAGATGGGTTTGGTTTTCTAACAGGTGAGAAATCAAATAAAAATGCTAAATACACTGGTTAAACATCACTAGTGACCTTGCCAGAGTAAAAATAGATGATAGATTGTAGTATCTGGGGAAAAAAAGAAAAATAGATAATACTTCTGAAAACTTAGCTATAAATAAAACCAAAAACACCAAACACATTGCCAATGAGTTAAATCCAACTCATAGCGACCCTCTAAGACAGAGGAGAACTGTTCCATAGGGTTCCCGAGGAGTAGCTGGTAGATTCAAACTGCCAACCTTTTTGATTCACAGCCATAGCACACCATGGCTCCTAACCACTGTGCCACAAGGATGCCTTAACTATGAGTAGGAAGAGGGGGAAAAAAAAAAAGAAACCCAAACTCGTTGCCATCGACTCAGTTCTGACTTTTAACAACTCCATAGGACAGAGGAAGAGAAAGAGAATTCTGAAAACAGAATAAACAAAAACTTGGATTTGAGATGTTTTGTTTTCTTGTTTTGAAAATGAAACAAACAAATTTTCTATTCCTGTGTTAAACAATACTTGGACTGGGCTGTACCTACACAAAACAATACTGAGAATAGGCAGATAAGTTGATCATGTGTTCCTGTAAGATATAGCTCTGTACCAACTAAAATAGCTTACTTATTAAGACTGTCAGCTTGCTCAGGACATGCTTTAAGACTCGCCTTTCTGTGCTCACTAATACAAAGTTATAATGTCATGAACTCTGCTCATTTCCAACAGTTCTCTACCTTGAAAAATTCGCTGCAAAATCACTCAGCCTTCGATATGGATTATACCTCAACATAAAATAAAATCTTTACAACTGGACCAATAAGCAACATCTTGATAAACAGAGAAAATATTGAAGTTGTCAAGAATTTCATTTTACTTGGATCCACAATCAATGCCTATGGAAGCAGAAGTCAAGAAATCAAATGATGCAAAGCATCGGGCAAATCTGCTGCAAAAGACCTCTCTAAAGTGTTAAAAAGTAAAGATGTCACTTTGACAACTAAGGTGTACCTGACCCAAGCCATGGTATTTTCAGTCACCTCATATGCATGTGAAAGCTGGGCAACGAATAAGGAAGACTGAAGAAGAACTGATGCATTTGAACTGTAGTATTTGTGAAGAATATTGAATCGTTGGACTGCCAGAAGAGTGAACAAATCTGTCTTGGAAGAAGTACAGCCAGAATGCTCCTTAGAAGGGAGCATAGTGAGACTTCGTCTCACATATTTTGGACATGTTATCAGGAGGGATGAGTCCCTGGAGAAGGACATCATGCTTGGTAAAGTGGAGGGTAAGTGAGAAAGAGGAAGACCCTCAACAAGATGGATTGCCACGGTGGCTGCAAAAATGGGCTCAGTCATAACAAATACATTTATGAGGACCGCTCAGCATCAGGCAGTGTTTGGTTCTGTTGTACATAGGGTCACTATGTTGTTGCTGTTGTTAGGTGTGGTCGAGCTGGTTCCGACTCATAGAGACCCTATGCACAACAGGACAAAACACTGCCCGGTCCTGCACCATCCTCACAATCGTTGTTATGCTTGAGAGCATTGTTGGAGTCACTGTGTAAACCCACCTTGGTGAGGGTCTTCCTCTTTTCTGCTGACCCTCCACTTTACCAAGCATAGTGTCCTCCTGCAGGGACTGATCCCTCCTGACAACATGTCCAAAGTATGTAAGACACAGTCTCGCCATCCTTGCTTCTAAGGAGCATTCTGGTTGTACTCCTTCCAAGACAGATTTGTTCTTTCTTTTGGCAGTCCATGGTATATTCAATATTCTTTGCCAAGACCACAATTCAAGGGCATCAATTCTTCTTCAGTCTTCCTCATTCATTGTCCAGCTTTCACATGCATCTGATGCGATTGACAATACCATGGCTTGGGTCAGGTGCACCTTAAACTTCAAGGTAACGTCTTTGCTTTTCAACATTTTAAAGAGGTCCTTTGCAGAAGATTTGCCCAATACAATGCGTCTTTTGATTTCTTGATTGCAGCTTACACGGGTGTTGATTGTGGATCCAAGTAAAATGAAATCCTTGACAACTTCAATCTTTTCTCCATTTATCATGATGTTGCTTATTTGGTCCAGTTGTGAGGATTTTTGTTTCCTTTATGTTGAGGTGTAACCCATACTGAAGGCTGTGGTCTCCGACCTTCATTAGAAAGTGCTTCAAGTCCTATTTACTTTCAGCAAGCAAGGTTGTGTCATCTGCACAATGCAGGTTGTTAATGAGCCTTCCTCTAATCCTGATGCTCTGTTGTTCTTCATATAGTCCAGCTTCTCTGGTTATTTGCTCAACATATAGATTGAATAGTTATGGTGAAAGGATACAACTCTGACTTTAAACAACTCAGTATCCCCTTGTTCTATCTGAACAACTGCCTCTTGATCTATGTAAATGTTCCTCAAGAGCACAAATAAGTGTTCTGGAGTTCCCATTCTTTGCAATGTTGTCCATCATTTGTTATGATCCACACAGTCGAATGCCTTTGCATAGTCAGTAAAACACAGGTAAACATCCTTCTGGTATTCTCTTTTTCAGCCAGGATCTATCTGACATCAGCCATGATATTCCTGGTTCCACATCCTTTTCTGAATCTGGCCTGAATTCCTGGCAGTTCCCTGTTGCTATACTGCTGCAGCTGCTTTTGAATGATCTTCAGCATAATTTTGCTTGCATGTGGTATTAATAATATTGTTCTATAATTTCCGCATTCCATTGGATCACCTTTCTTGGTAATAGGCATAAATATGGATCTCCTCTAGTCAATTGGCCTAGAAGCTGTCTTCCATATTTCTTGGCATAGATGAGTGAACACTTCCAGCTCTGCATCCTTTTGTTGAAACATCTCAGTTGATATTCCATCAATTCCTGGAACCTTGTTTTTCTGCCAGGGCCTTCAGTGCAGCTTGGACTGCTTCCTTCAGTTACTGATCATATGCCACCTCTTGAAATGGTTGAACATCTAGTAATTCATTTTGGTATAATGACTCTCTGTATTCCTTCCATCTTCTTTTGATGCTTCCTGCACAGTTTAATATTTTCCCCATAGAATTCTTCACTATTGCAACTCAAGGCTTGAATTTTTTCTTCAGTTCTTTCAGCTTGAGAAAGGCCAAGTGTGTTCTTCCCTTTTGGTTTTCTATCTCCAGCTCTTTGCACATGTCATTATAATATTTTACTTTGTCTTCTTGACCCACCCTTTGAAATCTTCTGTTCAGTTGTTTTATCTCATATGTATAGTCTCGATTTATGTTGGTGAAAAAAGATATTTGCAATGAAGAAGTTGTTGGTTTTGTAAAATTCTACCATTTGATCTCTGGCATTGTTTCTATCACCAAGGCCGTATTTTCCAACAATCAATCCTTCTTCTTTGTTTCCAACTTTCATATTCCAATTACCACTAATTGTTAAGGCATCCTGTTTGCACATTTGATCAATCTCAAACTGCAGAGGCTCATAAAAATCTTCAATTTCTTCATCTTTGGCCTTAGTGGTTGGTGCATAAATTTGAGTAATAGTCATATTAACTTGTCTTCCTTGTAGCATATGGATATTATCCTATCACTGAAAGCATTGTACTTCAGGATAGGTCTTGAAATGTTCTTTTTGACAATGAATACAACACCTTTCCTTTTCAAGTTGTCAATTCCGGCATAGTAGACTATATGATTGTCTGATTCAAAATGGCCAGTATCAATCCATCTCAGCTCACTAATGCCAAGGATATCGATGTTTATGTGTTTCATTTCATTTTTGATGATTTCCAGTTTTCCTAGATTTATACTTTGTACTTTCCGGGTTCTGATTATTAATGGATGTTTGCAGCTGTTTCTTCTCATTTTGAGTTGTGCCACATCAGCAAATGAAGGTCCTGAAAACTTTACTCCATCCACGTCATTAAGGTCAACTCTACTTAGAGAAGGCAGCTCTTCCCCAGTCGTCTTCCGACCTGTGGGGCTCATCTTCCAGCACTATATCAGACAGTGTTCTGCTGCTATTGATAAGGTTTTGCTGACTAATTCTTTTCAGAAGTAGACTGCTGGGTCCTTCTTCCTACTCTGTCTTAGTCTAGAAGCTCATCCGAAACCTGTACTTCGAGAGCGGCCCTGCTGGTATCCGAATACCGGTGACATAGCTTCCAGCATCACAGCAACACACAAGCCCCGACAGTAACACAAACTGACAGACATGTACCGAGGGTTCACTATGGGTTGGAACCAACTCAGTGGCAGCTAACAACCACGTACTTACCTTTTATTATGTTTATTATAAGACCAAAGAAAATGGGTAAGTGAAACAGTTAGTTTGAGATTTGTCAGTAGTCTTCTAAGACTATGGGTTTAGGGCATTTGTTCTGAAAATGCTATAAACCCTCAAGTACTAACCTGTAAAATGTGGACTCAGTTTGACTAGGCATTCTGTGTTATCAATGTATCTACTACCATCTTATTGGCTCTCCACCCTTTTTTGTGTGTGTGTGTGAAAACTCTGAGAATCTAATTTGGAACTATATGGTGTTTCCTGAATGAAAATATTTGGCAATTTCATTTGGGAAATACTTTTATAATTTTACACTTTTATAAAAGTTATACTTTTATAAATTTATAATAATTAACCAATTTTCATATACAGTTTAATCTTTGTTTATATGCATGATAAAAATACATATCCAAATCAAGCATATTATGCATACACATTCACCTCTGTTGAACAGCTCAAAAATTCATGTGAAAAACCTCATTTCTTGGATTTTATTATGTTTGTGCATAAGGTGTGGGCACTTTATATATACATATATGTATAAAAACACACATGCACACCTATTGCCGTCAAGTCAATTTCAACTCATGCTGATCTTATAGAGCAGAGTAGAACTGCCCCATAGGGTTTCCAAGGAACGGCTGGTAGATTCAACCTGCTGACATTTTGGTTAGCAGCCATAGCTCTTAACCCCTTTGCCATCAGGGATCTATATGTGTGTGTGTGTGTGTATGTGTGTGTACATTTATCTATATATCTACGTATTTCTTTTTTTTGTTGATTTCTTACAAGATATTCGTATTTTCCTCTTCCTTCTATAATCAGAATTAAATCAAGTGAGAACTGTTAGCACATATTTCCTTTTGCTCTTCCACAATGAACTTCTTAAATATAATAGAATTCTAAATTGCACCCAGCTTATTTTTATTTTATTTTTTATAGAAGATCCATTTGTATTAGTCAGTATTCCAGAACTCACATTAGAGGTCCATATATCCAGCAGCCTATCCAATACTTCCACTTAAACATTTCAAAAACAAGTCTTCTGCATAACATAGCTGAAAGGACACAATGCCCAAAACAATTCAAAAGCTGAACTTTGAATTTCTCTTCCATAAGCCTGATTCTTATGTTTACTGAGTAAACAGCACCACTGTCCATCTGGTCATATACTCCAGAAACTCAGAAGTAGTATCCAATCCAGTGTACCCTGGATGATTGATTTTCAGTCATCAATCCTTCACGATTGATTTCCAGTCATCAATCACTTTGTTCTGACTTTTTAACCTCTCTTATTTCACTATATTTATTTGCACTAAAATAACCTCATCTTCCAGGTGGACTGTGGATTTCTATTTGGACATTGCATTGGCCTTCTACGTAGCCTGCCTCTGTTCTTACCTACCTCTTTTCCAATCCATTCTCCACATAGCAACCAGAGAGGATCAAAAAATTAATATAAACCAGATCGTGCCAATCTCTGCTTAAAGACATTTGTTAGCTTTCTATCGCTCTTAGGTTAAAGAGTAAAACATTACCTTTCTTAAAAAACCTCATCTTACATCACCCTTCCTTCTCTGCTTACAACTCATTCCACTTTTCTTCCATGTGCTATAAGTTCTTGAGCTGTCATTGTAGGGCCTATAACGTTTCTTATTTTTAATAATATAATCAGTGTACTGTCTGCCCCCCACCCCACAATAGACTGTAAGCTCCATATGGGAAAAGTGTTCCTTCTCCTCACCATTGTCATTAACATCCAGTGTAAAACCTGGGTTGCAGTTCATGCACACTTAATATTTATTGAATAAGAAAGGAATATTAGGATATCTTTTCAAGCAATGAAATAGTGATTGATTTATCCCATCAAAATTTTAATCAGAGTTGAAATATTTGAGCATAATTAAATGAGTTAATTGTTCAGCTTTCACCTGCATTTATCATATAGCTCATTTAAACATTTCAGTGAGTAAATCATTTTGTAAGATTTAAAAAATATTGTTTTTGATCAATATATATTGAACCTATAAGTATGACTGTACTGTACTTAGTGACATGCCTAAATATGGACTCTATGTTTAACTTTAAAACTTTTTAATATATTCCTTTGACTTAATTTTTTTTTTTATAATAAGCTATTTTTGAGATACACAGCTAGCATATTGGAGTTCCCATTGGGAATAAAATAATGGACACTGTGAGAGATGCTGGAAAAGCTGATGTTCACATTGTACCAATCACTATGACGCCAAGTCCCACTTGGAAGCAGTAGCTTATATTTCTGAGAAGTTACCCATGCTGGGTTTCAACTCTGTGACTCAGGCTTCTGGATGAAGATGGTTTTCCAAAGAGAAAAAACAACTGAGGATTTTTTTCTTTTTCTATAAATATGCTCCAAAAAAATTGAGTTAACTAAATTGCATGGCTCGTCTTTTATTTTCTAATCAATTTTAGATTTATTTATTTTCACAATCCTGAGCTGTGTTATTAGATGCTTCCCAAGGTCATGTATCAATCTTGATGAAGAACTTTGGGCCCAGGGTCAAAGAAAGCTTGGCCTAAGTCCTGAGTATATCCCTTAATAGGTTTATGAGTTCAGAAATGTTCCATAATCTTCAAACCTGAATTTTCTTATCTATGTAATAAAGATTATAGATAATATTACCTGCCTTTTTTTTTTATAGAACTATGGTGATATTCAAATAAGAAATTTCATAAAAACTGTTTTTCTCATGCCTGATACACAGAAAAGAACTGAATAAAATTGACTATTATACTATCATTGTCCCTGGGTGGTACAAACGGTTAATACGCACAGCTGCTAACTAAAATATGGAAGTTTAAGAGTTCACCCAGAGGTGATTTTTTAGAAAGCCTTGTCAGTCTATTTCCAGAAAATCAGCCATTGAAAACCCTATAGAGCACAGTTGTACTCTGACACACATGGAGTCAGCATAAGTTGAAAGCAACTGGTTTGGGTTTTTTGGTTTTTTTAATATTAACATTTATTTGATGATGTAACTTCCTCTAAGGGTTTCCACAGAGATATTTCAAATGAAATTAAACTGGACCCACGTTCGTGAAATAGAAAGTGAATTCCATCATATGCTCATGTCTGCACCTATCAACTGATAGAACTAGATTCTAAAGTTGCCATTTCAGTCAGAAGATCTGCTTTGTTATGTACATGCCAATGCAAGGTGTATCTTTTCAAAGTCCACCTTCCAAATGTGCTTAGCTTCTTCAGTACAGATTCAAATAAAATTAGATTGTGTTCTAAGATGGCCTGCAAAGCAGGTCTGAGGCATTTATCGTGGGCGGCTTCTGAGAAAACTAAGTTTAAATGAAAGGTATTTCTGTATGGTTTTATGCTTGAGATTCAAAATGCATCTTAGGAAAGAGTCTTAATGTAGTAACTTCTTCATTTGCCTCTTTTTATTCATAGTTTCAAAGCAGACCCAGATGGTAATATTAAAAATGCCCATCTGATCTGTACACCCTATATGAGACTCTTGACCATACAAAGATGCTTGTTCTTGAGAGTGTAATTAAACTGGCCTTATCCAATATGCCTTGCACATTACTCACATGCATTTTTAAAAAGGGAAAACAAAACTTGACAGCAAAGCATAATTATAAATGATAATACTTATATTTTCATCAAAATTATGCAATAAAAAAGTCTGTCAAAACAGGGTTTGGAATTTGTAGCATGCTTCCCTCTTGTACTGATATAATTTATTTTGCTCCTCTGCTAATGAGACTGGCTTTGGAGAGCCAAGAGCATCAGTCTCAGATAAAAATTAAAAGCCAGTATGTTACATTTCCCCTTCTGTTCCTTCTGCATATTACATTGCTCCATAAGCTCATTGGTGCTGGAATTCTATCTCTCCTTTGGCACAATTTTCCTCCCTGGAAGGATGCTATGAATATTTATGGTACAATAAAAATAATATAATAATAGGCATTGCCTAAATTTGTGCTGCATATGTCTTCAGATAGGAGCTGGTAGGGCTATATCTGTTACCTCCCGCTAGAGCAGATCTTTAAGTCCTCTGAAATAGCTGGCTGTCCCAAAGACCTTCACTTACGCGTGAGTTAAATGGCTTCTGTACTGAAAAATTCTGAGATTTCTTTCTTCCTCCAAATATAGATTTGACTATCATCATCTCTGAAACATTGCCAGATTTTTCTTATATTGAGTAGGTTTCAATTGATATCCTTATTCATCTTTCCTATGTCAACTACTACAATTCATTCTTTTACAGCCACCTTAAATCTTTAGTCTCTAAAATTCCAGGGTCCAGAATACTATGAACAGACTATTATCTTGCTCAGTGAAGGGGGACTACTTTCTCTCACTCCTCCTCCAACACATTAACTGACTGGATTTCTTTTCATTTATAAATTTAACTCAAATTGTTTTCTTTTTTTTCAAATATTCTCCAAACTTTCTCATTCCAGCCCATTTCCTCAGTTTGATATCTGCTTAGCTCTTAACATAATGCTCTTAATTCTGTGACTTTCAATATCGACACATATCAGTCTCCCATTTATTCTCTATAGTCATTCTTCTTATCTATTTTATTAATATGGTTAGAATTCATTCCACTTCCCATTAATAATTACTGAAAGAGTAGGTTCTTTTTCTTTTTTTCTACCAACCATTAAAAAATTCTAAGGCTCACATAAAATGAGTGTTCTGATATTTTTTATCATAATATTTCTGGGAATTGTTTTAGAGGTGTAAAACACTGCAAGGCTCCTTCAATATTTGCTGTGTGTATATGTGTGTGTATGCATGTGTGAGAGAGAGAGGGAGAGACAAAGAGAGAGTACTTTAATATATTTTTACAAGATATTATTGAATTGTTGTTGGGAGGTAATTCTCCATGAACCTGAAAAAACAAACAGCTTCAAGAGATAGAGATAGTGTCTCCCTCGAAGAATAGGGGCATTTTTGTTTGTTTGTTTTTGTAATTGATTTTTTTAATAGTCCAGTATAATAAAAATAATGTTCCCCTTTGACATAAAGATCAGGTAGACTCTATGCCAATTATAAAAGATTTGGTTTCCCCAACTCATGGTTCTTCTCCTGTAATATAACCCACTATGTATACAGGTTTTACCTGGATATCTTTGTGTACATGGTATTTATGGGAACAGGGGTTTGGGAAATCAGTGGAAATACTGGTATTCTGGCTATTACTATTCCTGGAAATAATAAAGTCCTTTGTCTCTTACTTAAGGATTTTTGTTTTGTTTTGTTTTGCAAGGGGTGGGGTGGTATTCTTTCAGTATCCATGAAAGGGTGGCAGGATAATCTGTTAGCTTGTAAGTAAGATAAAGTCCTAAACACTTCAGTTTTTTAATAGGGTTGAGATGATGACAGAAACATTATGGTTTTCTAGAAGGGGTTTTAATTGGCCTCATGGACAAATTATCAGGGGTAGCAGGAAATTCATGTATTTGTATCAGGGTAGTAAATGGTCCTCCACTTTATTGCCTGTGAATTCAGACGAATTGAGGATACAGCTTTAGGCTGAACACTGGGAAGAAGGCTCAAAGACAACTGCCCA
Organism: Loxodonta africana; assembly: GCF_030014295.1. Lineage (NCBI taxonomy): Eukaryota > Metazoa > Chordata > Mammalia > Proboscidea > Elephantidae > Loxodonta > Loxodonta africana. The sequence goes on along the minus strand of NC_087342.1, from coordinate 156,133,164 downwards.
AATGATGCCCTGGGTGGTGCTAATTTTTTTTTAAGAGGAAGAACGGACAGCCTTTGCTAATCTGGCAATCTTCCTCAGGTCCTTTGCTTTGCAATAACTAGTACTGAGGGTGGGAGTCCCTGGGTGGCACAGTCAAGTGCTCAACACTAACCAAAAAGTTGGCAGTTTGAGGCACGTGAGAAGAAACATGTCCTCTTCTGAAACCGGCCTGAATTTCTGGCAGCTCCCTGTCGATATACTGCTGCAGCCATTTTTGAATGATCTTCAGCAAAATTTTGATTGCGTGTGATATTAAGAAGAGGACGTGAAGCCAGGGATATCATTGCTGATATCAGATGGACCCTGGCTGAAAGCAGAGAATACCAGAAGGATGTTTATCTGTGTTTTATTGACTATGCAAAGGCATTCGACTGTGTGGATCATAACAAATTATGGATAACATTGAGAAGAATGGGAATTCCGGAACACTTAATTGTGCTCATGAGGAACCTTTACATAGATCAAGAGGCAGTTGTTCAGACAGAACAAGGGGATACTGATTGGTTTAAAGTCAGGAAAGGTGTGCATCAGGATTGTATTCTTTCACCATACCTATTCAATCTGTATGCTGAGCAAATAATATGAGAAGCTGGATTATACAAAGAGGAACAGGACATTAGGATTAGAGGAAGACTAAACAACCTGCATTATGCAAATGACACAACCTGGCTTGCTGAAAGTGAAGAGGACTTGAAGCACTTACTAATGAAGATCAAAGACCACAGCCTTCAGTATGGATTGCACGTCAATAAAGACAACAAAAATCCTCACAACTGGACATCAATAAAGACAACAAAAATCCTCACAACTGGACCAATGAGCAACATCGTGATAAATGGAGAAAAGATTGAAGTTGTCAAGGATTTCATTTTACTTGGATCCACAATCATCAGCCATGGAAGTAGCAGTCAAGAAATCAAAAGACACGTTGCATTGGGTAAATCTGCTGCAAAGGGCATTTTTAAAGTGTTGAAGAGCAAAGACGTCACCTTGAAGACTAAGATGCGTCTGACCCAAGCCATGATATTTTCAATCACACCATATGCATGTGAAATCTGGACAATGAGTAAGGAAGACCGAAGAAGAATTGATGCCTTTGAATTGTGGTGTTGGCAAAGAATGTTGAATATACCGTGAACTGCCAAAAGGAGGAACAAATCTGTCTTAGAAGAAGTATAACCAGAATGCTCCTTAGAAGCAAAGATGCTGAGACTGAGTCTTACATACTTTGGACATGTTGTCAGGAGGGATCAGTCCCTGCAGGAGGACACTATGCTTGGTAAAGTACAAGGTCAGCGGAAAAAAGGAAGACCCTCAACGAGGTGGATTGACACAGTGGCTGCAACAATGAGCTCAAGCATAACAACGATTATAAGGATGGCACAGGACTGGGCAGTGTTTCGTTCTGTTGTGCCTAGGGTCACTATGAGTTGGAACTGACTCGACGGCACATAACAACAACAACAACGAACTGGTGATCTGCTTCCTAAAGGTTAAGACTTGAAAACCCTATAGAGTGCATTTCTACTCTGCACACATGGGTTTGTCATGAGTCAGAATCAACTCTACAATAGCTGATTTGTTTTCTGTTTTTGTTGTTGTTTTAGTACTGGGGTTTGGTGGCAGAAAGTCTATCCTCTTTCAGTCAATTGTTGCTCCAAGAGAGAAATTCCTGACCACTCTGGGCAAATATCAGGAAAGCTATTAGAACTTTGGCTAGTTCTCCCCTGGAGATGAGAGAGTGGGACCTGTATTGCTTGTTAAGGATGAAAACAAACAGATACTATCTTTTTGGCTCAGTCTGTCCTGTAGGCTGTCATGTTAACACTAGATTCTTTCAGAGACAAAGTATAAGGTCTCAGGATTTTTTTTTTTCTTGGGCCCTGGCTGCTATGAGGGAGCTTTCACCCTGGCAGGGAGATTTCTGTGAGAGAGACAAACCATAGATGAGGCATTGATTAGTATTTGGGCTCTTACTGCCTTGATGAGTTTTACAATGCTGATAAAAGTGACCCACTGATGAATGAGAAACAAACCCAAAGAAACCTAGATAAATTCTGTGGTAAGCCATGCCGCTGTGGAAAACTCCCTTAGGCCTTTTGTTGAAAATGGGCAAGAACTTAATATGTATTATTTTGGTAATGGGTTAATAGATGACGTATATTAAAGTAGGCTCCTTAAAAAAGTTACCACTGTGTGTGTCAAGACCAAATCTACCAGAAGGAATAAGTCTCAGAGCCCAAGTCAGTTGTATATAGCCACCACTCTGTTTGAAGCTGGAAGTTAATGTGCTTTATCCTCTGATTTTCCAGGCCCTCTGATTCCTCCCTCCTGATCCGTCCTATCCTGATATAAGTGAGAAAAATGATTCGGGTAGAGTTCTAAGCATCACAGTCTCCAAGGAGAACCAAAGACCATACGTACCCATCCAAGTTTGCTGGGGAAACTGGGAAAAGGAAAAAACCTCAAACTTTTATGGCTTATTGGATAAAGGTGTTCAAGTCACCATCTTGAGTGGTTCTGTGGGGAGAGGGGTGCTCAGATTCATGTAATGAAACTTGTGGTAAGCACAAAATGGGGAAGGGGAGTAACATGTCTTTGCAGATTGGACTCTTTGGGTCAATTCAATGTATTGTTATGGCTTCCATGATTGAATGTATAATTGTATTAATGTTTTGCAAGTGTGTACTATCAATACTTATAAAATGCAGAGGGTATTCTAATCAGGAAGTGCTGCATGTAGAAAAGATAGTGGGATACATAAATCTCTCCTCAATTTGACTGCCTGTTTCCTCTGGGGCGATCTGTGTTGTTGTTGTTGTTAGGTGCCATCGAGTCAGTTCCGACTCATAGCGACCTATGCACAACAGAACAAAACACTGCCCGGTCCTGAGCCATCCTTACAATCATTGTTATGCTTGAGAGCATTGTTGCAGTCACTGCGTCAACCCACCTAGGTGATGGTCTTCCTCTTTTCTGCTGACCCTATACTTTACCAAGCATAATGTCCTCCTGCAGGGACTGATCCCTCCGGAGAACATGTCTAAAGTATGTAAGACACAGTCTCACCATCCTTGCTTCTAAGGAGCATTCTGGTTGTACTCCTTCCAAGACAGATTTGTTCTTTCTTTTGGCAGTCCATGGTATATTCAATATTCTTCACCAAGACCACAATTCAAAGGCATCAATTCTTTTTCAGTCTTCCTTATTCATTGTCCAGCTTTCACATGCATATGATGTGACTGAAAATACCATGGCTTGGGTCAGGCCCACCTTAGTCTTCAGGGTGACGTCTTTACTCTTCAACACTTTGAAGAGGTTCTTTGCAGCAGATTTACCCAATGCAACGTGTCTTTTGATTTCTTGACTGCTGCTTCCGTGGCTGATGATTGTGGATCCAAGTAAAATGAAATCCTTGACAACTTCAATCTTTTCTCCATTTATCATGATGTTGCTCATTGGTCCAGTTGTGAGCATTTTCATTGTCTTTTATGTTTTTTTGAAATCCATACAGAAGGCTGTGGTCTTTGATCTTCATTAGTAAGTGCTTCAAGTCCTCTTCACTTTCAGCAAGCCAGGTTGTGCCATTTGCATAACGCAGGTTGTTATTGAGTCTTCCTCCAATCCTGATGCCCTGTCCTTCTTCATATAGTCCAGCTTCTCAGATTATTTGTTCAGCATACAGATTAAATAGGTATGGTGAAAGAATACAACCCTGACACACACCTTTCCTGACTTTAAACCAATCAGTATCCCCTTGTTCTGTCTGAACAACTGCCTCTTGATCTATGTAAAGGTTCCTCATGAGCACAATTAAGTGTTCTGGAATTCCCATTCTTCGCAGTGTTATCCATGGTTTGTTATGATCCACACAGTCGAATGCCTTTGCATAGTCAGTAAAACACAGGTAAACATCCTTCTGGTATTCTCTGCTTTCAGCCAGGATCCATCTGACATCAGCAATGATATCCCTGGTTCCACATCCTCTTCTGAAACCAGCCTGAATTTCTGGCAGTTCCCTGTCGATATACTGCTGCAGCTGTTTTTGAATCATCTTCAGCAAAATTTTGATTGCATGTGATATTAATGATATTGTTCTATAATTTCCACATTCAGTTGGATCACCTTTTTTGGGAATAGGCATAAATATGGATCTCTTCCAGTCAGTTGGCCAGGAAGCTGTCTTCCATATTTCTTGGCATAGACGAGTGAGCACCTCCAGAGCTGCATCGGTTTGTTGAAACATCTCAATTGATATTCCATCAATTCCTGGAGCCTTGTTTCTCGTCAATGCCTTCAGAGCAGCTTGGACTTCTTCCTTCAGTACCATTGGTTTCTGATCACATGCCACCTCTTGCAATGGTTGGATATCGACTAATTCTTTTTGGTATAATGACTCTGTGTATGCCTTCCATCTTCTTTTGATGCTTCCTGCGTTGTTTAATATTTTCCCCATGGAATCCTTCATTATTGCAACTCGAGGCTTGAATTTGTTCTTCACTGCTTTCAGCTGGAGAAACGCTGAATGTGTTCTTCCCTTTTGGTTTTCCATCTCCAGCTCTTTGCACATGTCATTATAATACTTTACTTTGTCTTCTTTCAATGCCCTTTGAAATCTTCTGTTCAGTTCTTTTACTTCATCAATTCTTCCTTTTGCTTTAGCTGCTCAATGCTCAAGAGCAAGTTTCAGAGTCTCCTCTGACATCCATCTTGGTCTTTTCTTTCTTTCCTGTCTTTTCAGTGGCCTCTTGCTTTCTTCATGGATGATGTCCTTGATGTCATTCCATAACTTGTCTGGTCTTCGTTCACTAGTGTTCAGGGCATTCTGTAGAAACTATATATAGTCTAAGGAGAACAAATGAAAACCACACACTTAAGGTCTTAAAGGTATCAAGAGTAGCAAATGATGCAGTATTTCAATACAACAGCCCTATATGGCCCATAAAAAAGGACAATGGAAGACGAAGACTTACAGTGGGTTGTTGCCCACTGAATCCAGTTGTTGCTTCTATAACTCCATAACTAAAAACATTACACAGACTATGGAAATGTTGTATTAAACATTGCAAAAGCCTTTTTTTTTTTTCTATCCACTGGCAATTGAGGACCAAAACCAATGTGCCTTCATGCAGCAAGGCCACTAATATATGTTTGCAGTACCCCCCAGGGTTACCTAAGTTTCCCTGCCATTTTCTAATATGGGGTGGGCCAATATACAGAAGATAGCTTCTAAATTCTGATGTTTGACGTTTTCATTAAGCAGATGATATACTGTTAGTTGGCAATAACCCTGACTATGGTGTTGTTACACTTCCACTAGCAATGATGATTGGTAAGTACCAAGAAAATTTAGGGGCCGGCAAGATTTAGGGACTGGCTAGCCAAGAAGTTTCTTGGGCTTATGTGGGTATATATAAAAAGGCTTAATTCCTGTGGCAGTCCAGGAAACTACTGTCTCCTTACCACCCAAAAAGAGACCCAGCAACTTATTGAACTTTTTGGTGAGCATTCAACTTGCAATTTTTTTTTTTTTTTTTTTTTTGCTAACTCATACATAAGCATCCATTGAATGGGACCCAGACCAAAAGGATGTGTTACAAACTGTCTAATGAGCTTTGGCATGTTCTCTACACTAATGAACTCTTTGAGCTTCAGATCTCTGTGACTGATAACTTTGATGATTACAGTCTGGCAAAGGTAGGTACCCTGAACACAAAGGGCCTCCTTGATGCTTTAGATTTCTTGCCTTTCTGATGCAGATATGCAGTACACCCCTTTTGGAAAGCATCTATTACCTTGCTACAGGACACTAGTAGAAACTGAATGCCTGAGTTAGGAATGCCTTGTGAGTTTCCAGCCATTTGGTGTGGATCAACTCAGACTGAATAGCTAACAAGGATTCAATGACTAGCCATGATTAACAAGGAAAGGTCCAACAAGCCTCACTTGTTAAGTGGAAATGGTACACAGTGTTGGCCTGGCTTCTGTGGCATCTTTGCTTTACATAAAAAGTGGTTAACTATCTTTTTGAGGATATCATCATCCCTGTCTCTGTCAACTGAAGCAAAGCTTTTGGCACAAAAAAAAAAAAAAAAGAGGTCCTTAATTCACGGAGATTTTCCCAAATATCGGGGCCTAGTTCACGTAATGGTTCATTTAAACTAAAACCTGCTCGTTTCCGTTGGATCACCGTACCAGCTACGTACAAATAAAAATGGACACGGTTGCTCAATTCTGTAAATTAATACCCCCTTCATGAAACTTTTTATCTTTTTATTGTGTCTTGAGTTGTTGCCAATGGCCTAAATCATTTAGTCTGCCACTTGACAAGCTACAGACTGACAGATTAAAGACACCTCTTTGTAGGAGCACAAACTGTGGAAATGAGTCATGGTTGCTGATGGAATCATCTGAGTCACTCATGTAGATACAGTGAAAGCCTGTTCTCTGATGAGACCAACTGGAATAAATCCTCTGATCTAACCTGCACTTCAGTTTGCAACCATTGCTGCCTAGGTCCATCTTCATACTGGGCATGGCAACATATCTATCATTATAGACTGGGCACAAAGTGAAGAACTCTATGCTTATGACTACCATTGCATAACAGACATGTGAATCCTGCCGAAAGTTGACCCATTTGTCTTATGATGGGGAAGGTCACATAACACTGGGCATAACATTCACATATTTTATGACGGTGGAAAAAAAGCAACAACCATGGCATTTGAGGAGGGAAAACCTTAAACCTCAGGAGACACAGACAAGGGAGGATCATTAATGATCTTTTTGTCTTCTAATCATCTCTAAAGCCTTTCTCAAGAAGAAAAATGTTCTTCTGTGATTCTTCCAAACAGTAGCAAAGACTTAAATTTAACATATTCCTAGATCTGTGATCATCACCAGACAGGTCTGGCCACAATTTAATTTCTTTTCTTCTTAATCTTACTCATAAGTCTATCAAAATGGCAGGCAATGTCCCTAGTTCCTACACGTCCCAGTACCTGACCTTTCAACACTTCTAGGTATCTGCTTCACCTCCATTTCTATAGCTATAGCTTAGTCATTCCATGGAGCAGATGAATGCCACCCAGCTGGTGGTATGGATAAATAGGACAGATTTGGACTTACTATCCTCAGCATTATTTTCAAAACTAATGACCAGACTCAATTACTGTAACTACATTGGGAAACTGAACCATGGACTGTCAAAAGAATGAACAAATTAGTCTTAAAATAAATAAAACCAGATTGTTCCTTAGAAGCAAAGAGAGTGAGACTTCGACTCATTTACTTTGGACACATCATCAGGGAAACCAGTCTCTGGAAAAGAGACTGTGTTTGGTGGAGGGCCAACAAAAATGAGGGAAATCATCAATGGGATAAATTGACACAATAGCTGTAACAATAAACTCAAACATACCAACGATTGTGGCACAGGACAAGCAACATTTTGTTCTATTATGTATAAAGTCACCATAAGTGAGAGTCCACTCAACAGCAAAAACAACAACAAGGCCTACCAGCTGATCAGGAGGCCATGTTGGTACTGAAAGAGTAGAGTGCTGCTCTAACAGATACCTAAAATGTGGAAGCAGCTTTGAAACTGTAAATGGATAGAGAAGCGGCAGTGGCAGAGAAGTGGCAGCAGCAGAGAACTGGCAGCAGCAGAACCAGGAGACCAGTGTGAGACAGTGCTGGGGCAGACCCATGGATCGAGAGAGCTGAGTGCCTGTGTGCACAAGCTTCCTGGTGGAGTGGGGTGCCTCCAGGCGCTTATCAGTGGACCTAAGCTAGCCAACCCATGGAGCCAGAGAACAGAGTGCCTGTGTGCAGGAGGTTTCCTGGCAGAGTGGGGTACCTCCAGCACTTATGGGTGGAGCTACTGAGAATTGGAAAACTTGCCCCAGCAGGGCAGGTGTAGGTGTGAGGACTGAGGAGCCTAGAGGCCAAGAAAAGAGGAAACAGAAGCTGAAAAGATAAGGAACACAGGAAGCCAAGCAGCCTCAGTCTCAAAAGGTATGGCCAGGACCTCTGGGATTTCAAAGGGTGGAGCCATGGCCTCTGGAGTTTCTAAGGGTGCAGTCACCACTCAGATGGACTAGGAGAATGGTGAGTCTAAAGCCAAGGGAGCAGAGTTGCTGTCCCAGTGGGCCTGGAAGGTGGAGCTGAAACCCAGGGCCAGGGGCCTCCACTGAGAATCTGGAAAGTATGGCCGATACCTAGAGTCTGGAGGGTTAGGACCACTGTGTAAATTATCTCAAAGAGCAGAGGATTAATTTCAAAGCCTTGAGAGCTAATGTGTTCTATTGACTTGCTGGTTGCCTTCTTTTCCTCCAGTTTCTCCCATTTCTGATGGAAATGTCTAGTGGGTGCCTGTTCTGCCATTGAACTTTTGAAAGCAGATGACTTGTATTCTAGATTTCATAAATGAAGAGGAATTTTTGGATTTTGGACTTGGATGTCAGACTTTTGCTATGATACGATGGGGTGATCATGTTTTCCATGTTGCAAGGATGTGATTTTTTTTAATATAATTTTTATTGTGCTTTAAGTGAAAGTTTACAAATCAACTCAGTCTCTCACACAAAAACCCATATACACCTTGAGACCTACTCCCAATTACTCTCTCCCTAATGAGACAGTCCACTCTCTCCCTCCACTCTCTCTTTTCATGTCCATTTCGCCAGCTTCTAACACCCTCCACACTCTCATCTCCCCTCCAGGCAGGAGGTGCCAACATAGTCTCAAGTGTCCTCCTGATCCAAGAAGCTCAGTCCTCACCAGCATCCCTCTTCAACCCATTGTCCAGTCCAGTCCATGTTTGAAGAGTTGGCTTCGGGAATAGTTCCTGTCCTGGGCCAACAGAAGGTCAGGGGGCTATAACCACTGGGGTCCTTCCAGTCTCAGTCAGACCATTAAGTCTGGTCTTATGAGAATTTAGGGTCTGCATACCACCGCTCTCTTGCTCCCTCAGGGGTTCTCTGTTGTGTTCCCTGTCAGGGCAGTCATTGGTTGTAGCCGGGCACCATCGAGTTCTTCTGGTCTCAGGATGATGTAGTCTCTGGTTCATGTGGCCCTTTCTGTCTTTTGGGCTCGTAATCGCCTTGTGTCCTTGGTGTTCTTCATTCTCCTTTGATCCAGGTGGGTTGAGACCAATTGATGCATCTTAGATGGTTGCTTACTAGCGTTTAAGACCCCAGACGGCACTCTTCAAAGTGGGATGCAAAATGTTTTGTTAATAGATTTTATTATCCCAATTGACTTAGATGTCCCCTGAAACCATGGTCCCCAGACCCCTGCCCTTGCTACGCTGGCCTTCAAAGCATTCAGTTTATTCAGGAAACTTCTTTGCTTTTGGTTTGGTCCAATTGTGCTGACCTCCCCTGTATTGTGTGTTGTCTTTCCCTTCACCTAAAGTAGTTCTTATCTACCAACTAGTTAGTGAATGTCCCCTCACACCCTCCCTCCCTCCCCCTCTCATAACCACAAAAGAATGTTTTCTTCTCAGTTTAAACTATTTCTCAAGTTCTTATAATACTGGTATTATACAACATTTGTCTTTTTGCAACTGACTAATTTCACTCAGCATAACGCCTTCCAAGTTCCTCCATGTTATAAAATGTTTCACAGATTCCTCACTGTTCGTTATTGATGCATAATATTCCATTGTGTGAATATACCATAATTTATTTATCCATTCATCCGCTGATTGACACCTTGGTTGCTTCCATCTTTTTGCTATTGTGAACAGTGCTGCAATAAATGTGGGTGTGCATATATCTGTTCATGTAAAGACTCTTATTTCTCTAGGATATATTCTGATAAGTGGGATTGCTGGATGTATGGTAGTTCTATTTCTAGCTTTTTAAGGAAGCACCAAGTCGATTTCCACAGTGATTGTACCATTTTACATTTCCACCAGCAGGGTATAAGTGTTCCAATCTCTCCAGAGCCCCTCCAACATTTATTTTTTGGATTAATGCCAGACTTGCTGGAGTGAGATGAAATCTCATTGTGGTTTTGATCTACACTTCTCTAATTGCTAAAGATTGTGAACATTTCCTCATGTATCTGTTAGCTACCTGAATGTCTTCTTTAGTGAAGGGTCTGTTCACATCTTTTGCCCATTTTTTAACTGGGTTATTTGTCTTTTTGCAGTTGAATTTTTGCAGTAACATGTAGATTTTAGACAGCAGGTGCTGATCAGAAATGTCATAGCTAAAAACTTTTTCCCAGTCTGTAGGTAGTCTTTTTACTCTTTTGGTGAAGTCTTTGGATGAGCATAGGTGTTTGATTTTTAGGAGCTACCATTACCAGTTATGTAGTTTTTCTTCTGCATTGTTGGTAATGTTTTGTATACTGTTTAGGCCATGTGTTAGGGCTCCCGACATTGTCCATATTTTTTCTTCCATGATCTTTATCATTTTAGATTTTATATTTAGGTCTTTGATCCATTTTGAGTTAGTTTTTGTGCATGGAGTGAGGTATGGGTCTTGTTTCATTTTTTTTGCAGATGGATATCCAGCTATGCCAGCACCATTTGTTGAAAAGACTGTCTTTTCCCCATTTAACTGTTTTGGGGCCTTTGTCAAATATCAACTGTACATATGTGGATGGATTTATGTCTGGATTCTCAGTTCTGTTGCATTGGTCCATGTATCTGTTGTTGTACCAGTACCAGGCTGTTTTGACTAATGTGGTGGTAAAGTATGTTCTAAAATCAGGTAAAGTAAGGCCTCCCACTTTGTTCTTCTTTTTCAGTAATGCCTTATTTATCCGGGGCCTCTTTCCCTTCTATGTGAAGTTATTGATTTGCTTCTCCATCTCATTAAAGAACTTCATTGGGATTTGGATCAGAATTGCATTAAATGTATAGATCACTTTTGGTAGAATAGACATTTTTATAATGTTAAGTCTTCCTATCCACGAGCAAGGTATGTTTTTCCACTTATGTAGGTCTCTTTTGGTTTTCTGCAGAAGTATACTGTAGTTTTCTTTGTATAAGTCTTTTACATCTCTGGTAAGATTTATTCCTAAGTATTTTATCTTCTTGGGGGCTAGTGTAAATATCATTGATTTTGTGATTTCCTCTTCGATGTTCTTCTTGTTGGTGTAGAGGAATCCAGGTGATTTTTGTATGTTTATCTTGTATCCTGATACTCTGCTGAACTCTTCTATTAGTTTCAGTAGTTTTCTGGAGGAATCCTTAGGGTTTTCTGTGTATAAGATCATGTCATCTGCAAATAGAAATACTTTTACTTCTTCCTTGCCAGTCTGAATGCCATTTATTTCTTTATCTAGCCCAATTGCTCTGGTTAGGATCTCCAAAACAATGTCGAGTAAGAGTGGTGATAAAGGGCATCCTTGTGTGGTTACTGATCTCAGTGGGAATGCTTTCAGGCTCTCTCCATTTAGGGTGATATTGGCTGTTGGCTTTGTATAAATGCCCTTTATTATGTTGAGGAATTTTCCTTCTATTCCTATTTTGCTGAGAGTTTTTATCATGAGTGAGTGTTGAACTTTGTCAAATGCCTTTTCTGCATCAATTGATAAAATCATGTGATTCTTGTCTTCTAGTTTATTTATGTGATGCATTACTTTAATTTTTTTTCTAATGTTGAATCATCCCTGCATACCTAGTATGAATCCCACTTGGTCATGGTGAATTATTTTTTTGATATGTTGTTGAATTCTATTGGCTAGAATTTTGTTGAGGATTTTTGCATCTACATTCATGAGGGATATAAGTGTATAATTTTCTTTTTTTGTGGTGTCTTTACCTGGTTTTGGTATGAGGGATATGGTGGCTTCATAAAATGAGTTTGGTAGTATTCCATCCTTTTCTATGCTCTGAAATACCTTTAGTAGCAGTGGTGTTAACTCTTCTCTGAAAGTTCGGTAGAACTCTGCAGTGAAGCCATCCAGATCAGGGCTTTTTTTTTGTTGGCAGTTTTTTGATTACTTTTTCAATCTCTTCTTATGTTATGGGTCGACTTGGTTGTTCTACCTCTGTTTGTGTTAGTTTAAGTAGATAGTGTGTTTCTAGGGGTACGTCCATTTCTTCTAGGTTTTCAAATTTGTTAGAGTACAATTTTTCATAGTAACCTGATATGATTGTTTTAATTTCAGTTGGGTCTGTTGTAATATCACCCACCTTATTTCTTATTTGTGTTATTTGCTTCCTCTACTGTTTTTCTTTTTTCAGTTTGGCAGATGTTTTATCAATTTTGTATATTTTTTCAATTTTTTTTTTTTCTGTTTTTTATTTCATTTAGTTCAGCTCTAATTTTTATTATTTGTTTCCTTCTGGTGCACAAGGATGTGATTTTTTGTGGGCCAAAGGGTGGAATTTCATGGATTGAATGATGTCCTCAAAAAAATGTGTGTATCAATTTGGCTGGGCTGTGATTGTGTCATTTTCCCATTGGTTGTAAATTCTGCCTCTATGATGTTAATGACAGAGGATGGGCGGCAGTTGTGTTAGTAAGGCAGGACTGAATCAACAAAATTGGATTGTGTCTTGAGGCAATCTTTTGAGATATAAAAGAGAGAAGGGAGCAGAGGGACGGGGGGAACCTCATACCACCAAGAAGGCAGTGCCCGGAGCAGAGCACATCCTTTGGCCCTGGGGTTCCTGAACAGAGAAGCTTCTAGTCCAGGGGAAGTTTGATGAGAAGGCTGTCAGGGAGAGAAAGCCTTCCGCTGGAGCTGACACCCTGAATTTGGACTTCTAGTCTATTTCATTGTGGAGAAATAAATTTCTCTTTGTTAAAGCCATCCACCTGTGGTGTTTCTGTCATAGCAGCGCTAGTTGACTAAGACAAGCTGTAATAATAGACTCAAACATACTGACGATCATGGGACAGGACAGGAAACATTTTGTTCTGATGTATATACAGTCACCACAAGTCAGAGTCCACTCAACAGCGAAAACAACAACAAGGTCTATCAGGTGATCAGGAAGCCACATTGGAGTAATGTCAACTTGTGCCCCTGTCTCATGCAAATCCCACTTTGACACCCTAAATAATTGTAAGCAATACTTCTTTTAATGACACCATGTATATACTCAGGACTGTATTTCTTGTGTAGAAGCCCAGCTATAATTCATTTCTATAACCCCAAAATGGTTACTTATACCTTAAGCGTTGCTGTAAGGGACCTTTGTCTTGGATTGAATTATGCCCCCCCAAAATGTGTGTATTAACTTTGTTAGATCATGATTCCCTTGTATGATTGCATGATAGTCTACAATTATATCTTCTGATGTGATTTTCCTATATGTTATAAATTCTATCACTATGATGCAATAAAATGGATAAGCAGCAATTATACTGATGAAGCCTACAAGATTAGGTAGTGTCTTAAGCCAATCTTTTTTGAGATATAAAAGAGAGAAGTGAGCAGAGAGACATGGGGACCTCATACCACCAAGAAAAGAAGTGCTGGGAGAAAAGCACGTCCTTTGGACCTGAGGTTCCTGTGCTGAGATGCTGCCAGACCAAGGAAAGACTGATGACAAGGAACTTCCTCAAGATCTGACAGAGATAGAAAGCCTTCCCCTTCAGCCGGAGCCCTGAATTTGGACTTGTAGCCTACTGGCCTGTAAGATAAGAGAATAAACTTCTCTTTGTTAAGGCCATCCACTTGTATTTCTGTTATAGCAGCACTAGATCTAAGACAACCTTCAAATTTTTAAGGAAACATCCCCTGTAGATCATGCAGCTGTTACATAACTACAATATCTCTCCAACACAAGGCTCCACTTGGTTGTGTACAGTTCTCTCAAAAATATGGCTACACTTGGTTACTTGATGAAGCTTCCCAGAGGGAATAACTTACTTGTTATTTATACATAACCTGTGGACAGTTTTTCCTACAATGTGAAGTATCCAATTAGAAAAAGTGGTATAAAACTTGCCTCTGATGTAAGCTGAAGTGATCAATGGCACAGTTTTGGTCCTGGGATGTATTCAGGTCAGCCTTAACTCAGTGTCCAGGATTGTCACGAATGATACATTGGTTGCAGATTTCTTCCTTGAGGGTCAAGGTAGAGTCTGTGCAATCTCTAATACATCTTGCTATACCTGAATTAATGCCTCCGGCCAAGTGGAAAGGTCAATATGGAAACTTAAGGAGAAAGTTACCAGGATTTCTAAGGTAAATCTTTATGGTTTATGAGATTTCCTCAGCTGGTTGGGTCCAGGACACTGTGGGGCACAGCTGATGTCAATACTGCAGGTCACCTCATCCTGTTGTTCAGAGTTGTGTTGGTAGTTAAATTAAATGTTGTATAAGAAGACAAATTAAACAGATTTGGTCCCAAGGCCTACCAATCAGATTAGTTAGTGCACCTGACAGTGTCATACTCCTAGAAAAATTTTCCAGAAAGAAAGTCAGTATTGAATCAAGGAGTAGATATTATGATTGGAATATAAACCTCCATGTATCTTTTATGTCTCAACATATCTTGAGAGCAGAGGCACTGGCAGCTATTGCTCTGGACTACCATTTCAAGAGTGTTTGTACAGCAACTGTTTTGGAAAATAAAGATAGTGTCTCCCTACAAAGTAAAGGAACAGGTTTGTTTATTATCCAATATAATAAAGATAATGGTTTCTTTTAGGGGAATATCAGTAAGGTTTACTGCCCATTATGAAAGATTCAGTTTCCCTAAGCTTGAAGTTCCTCTCTTGTAGTGCAAACCGCTGTGTGAGCAAACACTCGGCCCCTTTAGCATCACTCTGTGGGACATCTGCACAAATGCTGATACCCTGACTACAGTTATTGCTGTGACTAACAAAGTTCTTTGTCTCTGATCCAGGAGTCTTGTGTCTTCTGCTTACATTCATGAAACTGCGGGAAACTAACTTGACACACAGGTAAGATAAAATCATAGACCCATCTAGGTTCTTTAATGGCATATTTGTAACTAATGTTACTAATCATGATTTCAATTTCCTTAAGGAGAATAAAAACAAAATAGAACAAAATTTTCATCTATTGATCTTATAGATCCTAATTCCAAGGGATACCGGACTTTAAAATAATTAAGTTAATAAATTAATGTGATTGTATAAAAAGTAATTCAGAACTGTCCTAAAGAGAACTCCTAGTCA
This sequence comes from Loxodonta africana, assembly GCF_030014295.1. Lineage (NCBI taxonomy): Eukaryota > Metazoa > Chordata > Mammalia > Proboscidea > Elephantidae > Loxodonta > Loxodonta africana. Next base: position 156,118,003 of record NC_087342.1, on the reverse strand, counting down.
TCACTAAGGGGATTTATTTTAATATTTTGGAGAAATTGATGAAAGTTGTAGAAAATATTCAACCACACAAACTGTGCCTGTGACGTTTGTAGATGATCTGAAGTCTGTGGATTATTAAATGAAAAACAATTTTCCCTAAGTGAGTTTATTCTTTCTCCGGCATGGCAGAGCAAAGTGTAAGTGAGAGATCCCTAGGCCACTCTTTTAGTCTGTACTGGAAATAATCTAGATAGGTTACAACATTCTACCATTGAAAATCATAATATTAGAAGATCTATGGCTGTATTGATAGGCATACATTGGTATATTGTAGATATAAAGTCACACAACTCAGATATATCCTTAAACTGATTTTGACTTCATATGTTGGAAATAAGCGAAAAAAATGGTTATTTCAAAGTTTAAAATGTGCACAAGCTCTGACTAATAAAATTGCTAGTAGTTGTTCTCTGTTTCTGGGCATTAATAGTTTTCCTCTTTTTGCATTTTTTTTTATTGTGGTAAATATATATGTAACAAAACTTTTGCCATTTCAACATTCTTCAAAGGTACAGTTCATTGACACTAAATTACATTCATCATGTTGTTGAATTGTCACCCTTATCTATTCTCAAATTTATATATGTCACTTCACATAAAGTTTCAAATGTCAGATAGCCAAGAAATAGAAAACCATTGTCCATTTGGAGTAAGTTTACAGAAATATTTCTAGCATGAGTTATTTAATGAAAACCAGCATAGAACGGTTGATCAGACTTCAAGTACACAGATCTTTCTATAATGCCTTACTTTTTCACAGACAAATGGATCAACATTTGTTGTAGTTCTAAAGTTCTGTTCATAACTGTGTGGAGTAAAAAGTGCTCAGAGAAAAAAATGTTCAAAATTTTCTTCTTTGCTAATTTTAGAAAAAGAACTGAGGGTAGAGAAAGGTCATTAGTTCACTTTTACTCAACCCCTACTGAGCACAGAAGAACAGAAAATAGGAATAAAGAAAGGAAGTTAGCTCTCCAATCCCAGCTGCAGGCTGATGAATCAGTCAGTCATTGTTATTACTAGTAATTGAAATAACCATTTTTCAAAGAGATAGGAAAAAAAGCATTTGGTATCTAAAATGTATTTGCCTAAATATGTAATTGCTGCAATATTACTGGACTTTTTAAAAGGAAGTAATAAGATTTTAATATAAAACTAAAAGGAATATGATTCTCAAAATTGAACCAACATCTGGAGTTAAATCTTGAAAACATTCCTCTGGCTGTCAAAATCAGTAGTCCCTTTTCATAAGCCTTCTTATTTTCTTATTGATTTTTCTTTAGAGTTGCTTTATATAGAAGCCAGCATAGTGTGGAATGCAAAACAATGACAAAAAAATTATTTAATATGCATTACCTCATTTTCAATAAATCCAATGAGTTCCCATTTATTGTTGTTGTAAACTGACATTGTCAGCCCTGACTCATGCTGACTCCCTGTCTTACAGATTAGAACTGCTCCCTATGGTTTTCCTGGCTATAATCTTTATGAAAGCATTTCACCATGCCTTTCTTCTGCAGAGCTGCTGGGTGGGTTTGAACCACCAACCTTTGGTGGCACTTCTTGTGCCACCTATTTACTCCTCTCAAAATAATGCATGTAACTTTTAAATTAATCTTAATGTGAGTCTATCAATAGAATTTATCATATTCTATGCCGAGAATTTTGGAAGTATTTACCCTCAAAGAGTTTACTTTCTTGTTGTAGAGACAAAACATATACATAAAATATGAAGAATAATACATGGAGCACATTAGTTCTACAGAACGACTTCATGCAGGCAGCGCCAAGATGGCGAAGTAGTCAGATGCTTCCTCTGGTCCCTCTTACAACAAAGACCTGAAGACACAAGTGAATCGATTATATATGACTATCTAGGAGCCCTGAACATCAAAGACAAAGTTGAGGAGTCAGACTGAGTGTCAGGGGGAGAGAGACAGTTCAGAAGCACAAAGCCAGACCTAACCTGGCCAGCACCCTGCAGACTGGATAATCCAGTGGGCACAGGCTGAGGCAAGAAGTAGTGCTCAGGACCCGTTTTCCACATTGGGAGAAATTGAGTGGCAGAGAGTCTGCACAAGCCTATAAAGCCAGGAGGAAGTGGCATTAGATCAGCGAAAGTTAAGTGTAAGCATCTAATCTACCAGGCAGGATCAAAATAACCCATCCCCCTCAGGGAAGTACCTCTCTCTCCTTTACCCAGCCCCCTCCCCTCCCTACTGCAGTCCTGATCTGGCTTCAGTGATTACTGTACCCCCTAGGCCAGAAGTAGGGCACATTGTGCACCCAGAGCCATTCTTCTGGCTCTGAAGAGGGAATAAACTAACAAACAAATAAAAAACAGGAAAAAACAATCTGCCAGCTCCCCTAAGGCAGGACCTCAGGGCAGGCACAGGCCCTTTGCCTAAACACAGGCATAAGGGGCCCACGGACTCTGAATGCCATTCACCCCTGCCTAGATGTGTGTGGGCCCCTTTCAACAGCATAGGTCCTCATCAGCATAGTGTAACAGGGTACATACCTGAAGCCTATTTTCAAACACAGCAGGTAATGGGGAGTGGCAGATTCCAGGCATTTGACACCACCCTGCCCATTAAGCAGGGTCCTCACCTACCCACATCAGGGGCCTGAGGAATGGTGGCTCCACCCACTCCACCTAGCCATCCATGACAGGGGTCTGAGAATAAATGGTACCTTCCAGTTCTTACACCCAAGAGCACTGGGAGCCCGAAGTCCAGCTGCAAAACCCACCCACCTACGAGCTCTAGAGAGCAGGGACACATCTTCCACCCAAGCACTCAGGAGCTGCCATCAGCCCCCTACTTGCTCAGCACATAGCCCCCTACTGCAGCCAGATACCTGTGCTTGCTCCAATCACCCCTATGTAACCCTGCCCGTATGGGATTGTAGGTGAGAGCCTGCACCACACACTCCATGACCAATGACCTGGACACATGGGTTGAATCCACAAAAGAAAAGTAAATGGACTCCTGGGCTCCCATACCTATAGAAACTCTAACTCCCTGGTGACAGGATGTGAGAGCTTCAAAGATGCCAACACTCAAAGTGGCTCCCATGACCAGCCTATTTGGGCATATTAAAACAAAACAAGAACCTAGGACACAATAAGCAAACAAAATAAATAAACACAATAATTTATTGATGGCTTGGAGATAACAGTCAATATCAAATCAGGTAAAGAGGTAGAGCATGATGGATTCAGCAAGTAACAAAAACAAGGAAACCAGAGGAAGAGAAGGTCTTAGAATTACCAAAGGTAGAATTCAAAAGATTAATATACAGAGCTCTTCAAGAGATCAGGAAGGGATCAGGCCAAACACAGACCAAGCCAAGAAACACAGAGACAAAGCAACAGAGGACCTTGAGAAGGTTATACGAGGGCCAAATGACAAATTTAACAAGCTGCAAGAATCCGTAGAGTGACAGCAAACAGAAATTCAAAAGATTAACAGTAAAACTTCAGAATTAGACAACTCAATAGAAATTCTTAGGAACAGAATTGAGGCAATGGATGTCAGAATTCGTGATGCTGAGATAAAGCACTTGACATCAATTTATGTGAGCAAAAATCAGGTAAAAGAATTAAAAAAAAATGAAGAAACACTAGGAATTATATGGGGCTCCATCAAGAGGAATAACCTATGGGTGATTGGCATACCAGAATCGGGGGGATAACAGAAAATGCAAAAAGAATTGTTTGAGTTGTTGGCAGAAAACTTCCCCGATATTGTGAAAGATGAGAAGATATCTATCCAAGAAGCTCATCAAACCCTACACAAGGTAGGTTCCCAAAAGAAAGTCACCAAGACATATTATAATCAAACTTTCCAAAACCAAAGATAAAGCAAGGGTATTAAGAGCAGCTAGAGATACATGAAACATCATCTACAAAAGAGAGTCAATAAGACTAAGCTTTGGACTACTCAGCAGAAACCAGCAGGCAGAAAGGCAATGGGATAACATATATAAAGCCTTGAATGAAAAAAAAATTGCCAGCCAAGAATTATATATCCAGCAAAGCTGTCTCTCAAATATGACGGCGAAATTAGGGCATTTCCAGATAAACAGAAGTTAAGGGAATTTGTAAAAACTGAACCAAAATAACAAGAAATACTAAAAGAAATCCCTCAGGTAGAGACTGAATAATATCAAATAGCAACCCAACACTAAACACAAGACAGAACAACCAGATATCACATAGATAAAGAGGTAATTAAAAATACTCCCAACACACACACACACAAAAAAAACCCTGGCCCTGGCAGCTTCACTGGAGAGTTCTACCAAACATTCAGAGAAGAGTTAACACCACTACTACTAAAGGTATTTTAGAACAAAAAAAGGATGAAATACTCCCAAATTCATTCTATGAAGCCAGCATAGGGAAGTCACAAAAATAAGTCAAAGCTAAAAGACTGAAAATAGGGAAACACAGAAGTCAACATGTAAAAGATGACAATATTAAAACAAAAAAGAGGGACTAAATAAAGTAGTCATAGAACTTTCATATGGAGAGGAAGTCAAGGCAATATCAAGAAATAAAAGATTGATTTAAACTTAGAAAAATAAAGATAAACTTTAAGGTAATCACAAAGGAAACTAACAATCCTACACATCAAAATAAAAAAGACGAAAAACATGAAGACTCAGCAAACACAAAATCAACAACAATGAAAAAGAGGAAAAGAAGATGCTTAAAGAAAAATGACTCAGCACAGAAAATTAAGCAGAACAAAGAATCTGTCAATAGCACACACAAAAAAAAATGACATCAAAATGGCACAACTAAACTCAGACCTATCAATAATTACACTGAATGTAAATGGGCTAAATGTACCATTAAAGAGACAAAGAGTGGCGGAATGGATTAAAAACCACAATCCTTCCATGTGCTGCTCACAAGATACGCACCTTAGACTCAAAGACACGAACAAACTAAAACTCAAAGGATGGAAAAAATATATCAGGCAAACAACAACCAAAAGAGAGCAGAAGTGGCAATATTAATCTCTGACAAAACAGACTTCAAAGTAAAATCCACCACAAAGCATAAGTAAGGACACTATAATGATTAAAGGGTCAATACACCAGGAAGACATAATATAATAAATATTTATGCACCCAATAACAAGGCTCCAAAATACATAAAACAAACTCTAACAGCACGGAAAAGAGAAATAGACAGCTCCACAATGATAGTAGGAGACTGCAACTCACCACCTTTGGTAAAAAACAGAACATCCAGAAAGCAGTTCCATAAAGACATGGAAGATCTAAATGCCAACTTGATCTCATAGACATGTACTGAACACTCCACCCAACAACAGCCAAGTAAACATTCTTTTCCAACATACATGAAACACCCTCTAGAATAGGGAACATATTAGACCACAAAGCAAGCCTTAACAGAACCAAAACACCAAAATGTTACAAAGCATCTTCTCTAACCATAAAGCTGTAAAAGTAGAAATCGAGAGAAAAAGCAAGGAAAAAAAAATCAAATACACGGGAACTAAGCAACACCTTGCTCAAAATCTAGTGGATTAAAGCAGAAATCAAGGACAGAATAAAGAAATTCATAGAATCAAATGAGAATGAAAACACATCCTACCAGAACCATTGGGAGATAGCAAAAGCAATGCTCAGAGGTCAATTTATACCAATAAATGCACACGTCCTCAAAGGAGAAAAGACCAAAATCAAAACATTAACCCTACATCTCAAACAGAAAGAGAACAGCAAAAGGGACACTTGGACACGAGAAGAAAGGAAATAATAAAAATTAGAGCAGAAATAAATGAAATAGAGAAAAGAAAAACAATTGAAAGAGTTAACAAGGCCTAAAGCTAGTTCTTTGAAAAGGTCGACAAAATTGATAATCCTTTGTCCAAACTGACAAAAGAAAAAAAAGAAACGAAGCAAATAAACAGAATAAGAAATGAGATGAGTGTTATCAAAACAGACCCAACTGAATTTAAAAGAGTCATAACAGAATATTGTGAAATATTGTACTTCAACAAATTTGAAAACTTAGAGGAAATGGACACATTTCTAGAAACACAGTACCTACCAAAACTAACACAAACTGAGATAGAAAAACTAAATAAACTTAAATTAAAAAAAAACTCCCAACAAAAAAAAGCTTCACTGGAGAATTCTACCAAAGTTTCAGAGAAGAGTTAACACCACTAGTACTAAAGTTATTTCAGAGTTAAAAAAGGATAGGATACTCCCAACTCATTCTATGAAGTCAGCATTTCCCTGATACCAAAACCAGGTAAAGACACAACAAAAAAGAGAAAATAACAGACCAATATCCATCATGAACGTAGACACAAAATCCTCAACAAAATTCTGGCCAACAGAAGTCAACAATATATTAATAATAATAATTCACCATGACCAAGTGGGATTCATACCACATATGTAGGGATGGTTCAGTATAAGAAAAATAATCAATGTAATCTATCACATAAATAAAAAAAAAGGGTAAAAACCTCACGATATTATCAACCAATGCAGAAAAGGCATTTGACAAAGTCCAACACCCATTCATGATAAAAACTCTCAGCAAAATAGGAATAGAAGGGAAATTCCTCAACACGATAAAGGGCATTTATACAAAGCCAACAGCCAACATCACCCTAAATGGAGAAAGTCTGAAAGCATTCCCCTTGAAAATGGGAACCAGACAAGGATGCCCTTTATTACCATTCTTATTCAACATTTTGCTGGAGGTCCTACCCAGAGCAATAAGGCAAGAAAAAGAAATACAGGGCATCCAAGTTTGTAAGAAAGATGATATTGGTCTTTGCAGATGATATGATCTTATACACAGAAAACCCCAAAGAATCCACAAGAAAGCATCAGGAAACAAGACAAGCATACAAAAATTAGTCAGATTCTTCTACACCAATGAAGAGAACTTCAAAGAGGAAGTCACCAAATCAATACCATTTACAATAGCCCCCAAAAGGTAAAATATTTAGGAATAAGTCTAACCAAAGACGTAAATGACCTATACAAAGAAAACTACAAGACACTACCGCAAGTAACCAAAAGGACCTACATAAGTGGAAAAACATACCTTGATCATGGATAGGAAGACTCAACATTGTCAAAATGTCAATTCTACCCGAAGTGATACAATGCAGTTCATTTCTACAGATGCAATGCAGTCAGGATCCAAATTCCAAGGGCAGTTTTTAACGAGGTAGAGAAACAAATCACCAACTTCACATGGAAAGGGAAGAGGCCCCAAATAAGTAAAGCATTACTGAAAAAGAACGAAGTGGGAGGCCTCGCACTACCTGATTTTAGAACATATTATACCGCCACTGTAGTCAAAACAGCCTGGTACTGCTACAACAACAGATACGCCACCCAGTGGAGCAGAATTGAGAATCCAGACATATTCATCCACGTATGAGCAGCTGATATTTGACAAAAGCCCAAAGTCTGTTAATTTGGGGAAAAGACAGTCTCTTTAACAAATGGTGCTGGCATAACTGGATATTCATCTGCAAAAAAAAAGAAACAAGACCCATAATTCACACCATGCACAAAAACTAACTCGAAATAGATAAAAGACCTAAATATAAAATCTAAAATGATAAAGATCTTAAGAAAAAATAGGGACAACACTAGGAGCCCTAATACATGGCATAAATAGAACGCAAAACTTACTAACAATGTGCAAATACCAGAAGAGAAACTAGATAACTTGGAACTCGTAAAAATCAAACACTTATGCTCTTCCAAAGACTTCACCAAAAGAGTAAAAAGACAACCTACAGACTGGAAAAAAATTCTGGCTACAACAAATATGATCAGCATCTAATCTCTAAAATCTATAAGATTCTGCAACACTTCAACAATGAAAAGAAAAAATAGCCCAATTTAAAAAAGGGCAAAGGATATGCACAGGCACTTCACCAAAAAAGACATTCAGGCAGCTAACAAGATACATGAGAAAATGCTCAGGATAATTAGCCATTCGAGAAATGCAAATCAAAACTTCAATCAGATACCATCTCACCCCAACAAGGGTAGCACTAATCAAAAAAACACAGATTAACAGACTTTAGAGAGGTCATGGAGAGACTGGAATACTTAAACATTACTAGCGGGAGTGTAAAATGGTACAACCACTTTGGAAATTGATTTGGCGCTTCCTTAAAAAGCTAGAAATAGAAGTACTATATGATCCAGCAATCGCACTCCTTGGAATTTATCCTAGAGAAGTAAGAGCCATCTCGTGAATAGATATGTACACACTCATGTTCACTGCAGCACTGTTCACAACAACAAAAAGATGGAAACAACCTAGGTGCCCATCAACAGACGAATGGATAAACAAATTATGATACATACACACAATGGAATACTACACAATGATAAAGAACAGCATGAATGAATCTAGAAGACATCATGCTGAGTGAAATTAGTCACAAAAAGACAATTTTGTGTGAGACCACTATTATAAGAACTCAAGAAAAGCTTTAAACACAGAAGAAAATATTCTTTGATAATAAAAGGATGGGGATGGAGGAAGCAGGGAATTCACTAACTAGATAATAGACAAGAATTATCTTAGGTGAAGGGAAGGACAACACATAATACAGGTGAAGTCAGCACAACTGGACTAAAACCAAAAACTAAGAAGTTTCCTGAAAACAGCCAAACATATTGAGGGACAGAGTAGCAGGGGCTGGGGTCTGGTGACAATGATTTCAGGGACATATAGGTCAATTGGCATAAAAAAGCTTATTAAGAAAATGTTCGGCAACCCACTTTGGTGAGTGGTGTCTGGAGTCCTAAAAGCTTGAGAGCGGCCATCTAGATGAATCAATTGGTCCCAACTCATCTGAAGCAAAGGAGAATGAAGAACACCTAAGACACCAGACCAGTATTAGCACAAGAGGCGAAAGAGCCACATAAACCAGAGACTCCATCAGCCTGAGGTCAGAAGAACTAGATGGACCCTGGCTACCGCCAATAACCTCCCTGACAGGGAACACAACAGAGAGTCGAAAAAAGTGTGGTACAGAACTCAAATTAACTTAAAAAGACTAGACTTAATCATCTAAGAGTAGAGGAACCCCCAAAGACATGGCCCCAGACTCTTTGTTAACCCAGAACTAAAACAGTTCCTGAAGCCAACTCTCCAGACAAAAATTAGACTGAACTATAAAACATAAAATAATTCTCATGAAGAGTGTTTTTCTTGGTTCAAGCAGATACATGAGACTAAATGGGCAGCTCCGGTCCAGAGGCAGAATGAGAAGACAGAAAGGGACAGAAGCTGGCTGGATGGACACATGAAACCCAGGGTGGAAAAGAAGAATGTGCTGATATTATAGGGATTGCAAGTAGTGTTATGTTATACACATAACAATATGTGTATAAATTTTTGTATGAGAAATTGAGCTGTAAACTTTCACCTAAAGCACAATAAAAAGAAAAAAAAAGACTTCATGGAGTTGAAATTTGCATTTAGTGAGTGTTTAACATGTGTTTGTCCTTCTACTAGGTTTTCTTTCCATAATTAATCTCTACAACCATGAAATTAGGGTATTATATCAATTTTAAATGAGGGGTAAATAGTATCAGAAACTTCAAATTATTTATTCAATTCCATATTGCCAGTACATTTTGTTGTTGTGTGTCCTAGAGCCAATTCCAACTCATAGTGACCATATAGGACAGAGTAGAACTGTGCCATAGGGTTTCCTAGACTGAAATCTTTATGAGAAATAGATTGCTAGGTCTTTTCTCCCTAGAAGCAGCTGGAGGGTTCAACCCACCGACCTTTCGTTTAGCAGTGAAGCAAGTAACCATTGAACCACCAGGGCTTCTTTGCCAGTATTTAGTAAAGGCAATTTTCAAATATGATTCTGGTTTTATCAGATTTCAAAAAGAGGAGAGAAAGGTAATTACACATTTGAAATCCTGGGTGATAGCAAAAGTTGAAGATAAGAGAATTTATGGAATAGAAAATTATGAGAAAGAATTGGCATGGGTGAGAGATGAGTTTATTTGTGATACATTGTTTCTGAAGTAACATTTGGACATATAAGAACGGATGTCCAAAAAGCACACAGAGATAAAATATTACAGTTAAAAGAAGAAGTCAGGATTGGAGATACAGTTATGGTGCTCAACAATCCTTCATTTCAGCCACAACGACAAAATAATAAATAAGTGTCTTAGGCTGGGTTCTCTAGAGAAGCAAAACCAGTAAAGTATATATATAGAGAGAGACAGATATATATATATCCCAGTCCCAACCCAGTGCCGTCGAGTCGATTCCAACTCATAGTGACCCTATAGGACAGAGTATATACATACATAGAGAGAGAGAGAGATTTATCTCAATGACTTTAATTGTCATACTTGTGCCTAACATGATACAACTAACATGCGTACAACTGAAAATGCATTAGCCCTATTTATGTCTTGTATTTTGTAAGTGAAGAAAACAAATATATTTGACGTACATGTTATGATGTACTCATAACAAAGGCCTTGTTTCTGCAACTGGTCACATGGTCATAACTGGTATTTAGAACTACCTTCTTTGACCACCCATTCCATATTCCCTTTGCCCTCAACAAGCACCTCAGGTGGTCATGGTTCTTTGCCCAGTGGGGTGACCTAAACCTTCATTCTCAAAGTGTCTGGGTCATTAGTAGTCATGTCAGGATTGGGTTGCTGTAGTTTTCCATTGATTTTAATCACAGGGCATGGTAGCACTGAGAGACATCCTAAGAGATGTATTACAGACATACTCATCTTTACCTCCATCATGTAATATCAATCCAATTTCCCCTTGGCAATCAGGATGGCTCACACCAGCCAATATAGTAATTCCCTTCTTTACCTGTTGATCTAGAGGCATGAGAAGCCCAAAGCATTTTGTTCCAAAATACTAAAGGTCTGTTCCATGAGTCGCCAATAGAGGCCTGCCAAAGACTCCAAACAGCATCTCTATCTGCCACTAACACTTCAAGCACTATTGAAATCAGTGTTGTGTCTCCCAGTGGGAGCAGTCCTCCCTTTGGAACTAAGAAGTCTAGACCTGCAGAGCATAGAGTCACAGGTACAGGAAGCAAAAATGTTGTGTGGGTCACCAGAGGTAATAGTGAGTGTTGCCACTCCCACTTCTGCTCCTAGATTCCTGGACCCATGAATCCTGGCTAAGGGAGAAACAGCATCATATATTGGATGCTGGTTTAGAGCGTATACAGTTTCCTGGAGAACATTGCCCCAACCCTACATGGTATGACCACCTAACTGCCACTGCAATTGTGTCTTTAGAAGGCCATTCCATCGTTCTATCAAGCCAGCTGCTTCAGGATAATGGAGAACATGGTAAGATCAGTGAATTCCCTGGCATGGGTTTATTGCTGTAATTCATGTGCTGTGAAATGAGTCCCTTTATCCAAGGCGATGCTGCATGGAATGCCATGGTGGTGGATAAGGCATTCTGTAAGCCCACGGATGGTAATTTTGGCAGAAGCATTGTGTGCATTGAAGATAAGTCTGTATCCAGAGTAAGTGCCTATTCCAGTAAGAAAAAAACACTGATCAACCTGTCACCAAGTTGCTGGTGGATCACTTTGAGGAATGGTGCCATATCGGGTATTCAGTGTTTGTTAGTCTCTGCTGCTGGCAGATTGGGCACTTAGCCATGGCTATAACCAAGTCAGCCTTGGTGAATGAAAGTCCATGTAGAACCTGCATCCCTGCCACTATGGCCACTTTGGTCATGAACCCATTGGACAATGATGGGAGTGGCTAGGAAAAGAGGATGGCTGGTTTCCACAGAAAACGTCATCCTATCCACTTGATTGTTAAAATTTTCCTCTGCTGAGATCCCCATTTGATGAGCATTCACATGAAATACAAATATCTTCACTCCTTTGGCCTATTCAGAGAGATCTATCTATGTACCTCTTCCCCATACCTCCTTGTCTCCAATTTTCTATCTATCTTCCTTTCAAGCCCCTGACCATCCAGCCAAACCACTGGCCACAGCCCATGAATCAACATACAATTGCACATCTAGTCATATCTCCTTTCAAACAAAGTGAACAACCAGGTGAACTGCTTGATGTCCTGCCCATTTGGGAGTATTTCCCTTCACTATTGTCTTTCAGGAAGGTCCCCAAAAAGCTGTGTTGCTGTCGCTGTCTACTTTCAAGTGGTGCCTGCATATCATGCAGAACCATCTGTAAACCAGGCACAAGATTCTCTTCTTCAGTCAGCTGATCATAAGGAACTCCCCGTGAGGCCAAAGGTACAGTCTGGGAGACGTAAGGTAATGTAACAGCAGTGGAGACCATGGGCATTTGGGCCACTTCCTCATGCAACTTACTTGTGCCTTCAGGTCTGGCTCAGGCCCAATCTCATATATATCACTTCTATTTAATGATGGTGTGCTGCTGAGTATGTCAAACTTTATGGTTCTGTTGGTTAGACAACACCCAGTTCATGGTGGGCCACTCGGTCTACATGGTGAGATGGTGGCCCATAGTTTAGTGTTTACTAAGGCTCAGTAACAAGCCCAAAGCTGTTTCTCAAAAGGAAAGTAGTTATCTGCAGAAGATGGCAGGGCTTTGCTCCAAAGTACTAAGAGTCTGCATTATGACTCACCAATAGGGGCCTGCCAAAGACTCTAAACAACATCTCTATCTGCCGATTCAAGCACCATTGGCTCAATTGGATCATATGGCCCAAGTGGCAGAGTGGCTTGCATGGTAGCCTGACTTTGTTGCAGAGTCTTCTCTTGTTCTAGGCCCCACTCAAAACTAGCAACTTTCTGAGTCCCTTGATAAATAGTCTGGAGCAGCAAACCCAAATGAAGAATATGTTGCCTCCAAAATCCAAAGAGGCCCACCAGGCATGTGTCTCCTTTTTTCATTGCAGGAGGGACCAGATGCAATAACTTACTCTTTAGTAGGAATATCTTGACATGCTTCACATCACTGGATCCCCAGAAATTTCACTGAGGTGGAAGGTGCCTGAATTCTCTTAGAATTAATTTCCCACACTCTAGCATGCAAATGTTTTACCAATAAGTCCAGAGTCTTTGACACTCCTTACTTATGAGGTTCAATCAGCATAATGTCATCAATGTAATGGACCAGTCACCAGTGTGACATCTATTGAAGGAAAAGGCAATAAAGATTCCTACAGACTAAATTACAACATAGGGCTGGCAAGTTGATATCTCCCTGAGGTAGGACAGTGAAGGTGTAATACTGGCCTTGCTAGCTGAAGGAAAACTGCTTCTGGTGTTCCTTCAAAACCAGAATCATGAAAAAGACATTGGTCAGATCAATAGCTGCATACCAGGTACCAGGAGATGTATTAATTTGCTCAAGAAATAAAACCACATCTGGAGCAGCTGCATTTGGAGTCATCACCTGGTTAAGCTTACTATATTCTACTGTCCTTCTCCACGATCCACGTTTTTTGCATAGGCCAAATAGATGAAATGAATGGAGATGTAGAAATCACCATCCCTGCATCCTTCAAGTCCTTGATTGTGACACTAATCTTTGCAATCCCTCGGGGAATGCAGAATTCCTTTGGGGGCAGTTCTAATGGCTTCCACTCAGCTTTTCCTATCTTAATAGCCCTTCCTCTGCCCCTGTAGGAATCCAACGTGGGAGTTCTGCCAGTTACTGAGTATATGTATTTCAATTATGCATTCTGGAACTGGATAAATCACTGCAGGACAGGTTCAGGGACCCACCGGACCTACTGTGTGATTAACCTAAGCTAAGACTACATTAATAACCTGATCTCCATACTCCCCAACTCTGATTGACAGGCCACGGTGATGTTTTGGGTCTCCTGGAATTAGTGTCAGTTCAGAGCCAGTATCCAGTACTTCCTGAAAAGTTTGATTATTTTCTGTTCTCAAAAAAAAAAAAAAAAAAAAATTTTTTTTTTTTTTTTTTTTTTTAATGAACAAGTCATTCTCATAAAAGGCCATAGATTCCTTTGGGGAAGACTGGGAGAAAGAGCAATGGTATAAATTTTTGTCAATGTAGTGGAGTTCTTTGAGGGGACCTGGCTTCCCCTTCATTCTAGGGGTTGTAGGTCTAATAACTAAGAACATGAGCAACTGTATTCTTGCTCTGACATAATTAAATGAAGCTATCTGAGAGCTTGCATTCTAGAGGATGTGATGAATAGGTGGAATATACCACAATTCCTTCCTTGCCTATATGTGTGTGTTACTCCCTACCTTGAAAAGTGAAATCTATTTCTTCTCCTTTGAATCTGGGCTGACTTTAGATTTTATTTGATCAATAGAATGTGGTAGATGTCTTAGGACATACTATACAGTAACGGTAGTCAAAACAGCCTGATACTGGTAAAATGACAGATACATTGGCCATCTTAGAACCCAGATGTAAATCCATCCACCTACAGTCACCTGGTTTTCAACACGGGCCCAAAGTCCATCAGCTGGGGAAAAGACAGTCTTTAAGAAATGTTGCTGGCAAAACTGGATGCCCTTCTGCAAAAAAATCAAGCAAGACCTATATACCTCACACCATATACAAAAACTAATTCAAAATGGATCAAAGACCTAAATATAAAGCCAAAAACTGTAAAGTTCATAGAAGAAAAAATAGGATCAACACTAGAGGCCCTAATACATGGCATTAACAGGAAACACTTGTGCTTATCAAAAGACCTCACCAAAAGATTAAAAAGAGAACCTACCGACTGGGAAAAAATTCTTGGCTATTACAAATCAGACAAAAGTCTGATCTCTAAATCTACAAGAAAATTCAACACCTCTACAACAAAAAGACAAACAACCCCATTAAAATATGGGCAAAGGAAATGAACAGATACTTCACCAAAGAAGACACATGAGGAAATGCTCGTGATCATTGCCATTAGAGAAACCCAAATTAAAACCACAATGAGATGCCATCTCACCCCGGCATTACTGGCACGAATCAAAAAAATAGTAAATAACATGTTGGAGAGGCTGTGGGGAGATTGGAACTCTTACTTACTACTCATGGGAATGCAAAATGATACAACCATTTTGGAAAATGATATGGCATTTCCTTAGAAAGGTAGAAATAGAAATACCATATGATCTAGCAATCCCACTCCTAGGAATATATCCTAGAGAAATGAGTCGTCACACAAATAGACATGCACACCCATGTTCACTGCATCATTGTTCACAATAGCAAAAAGATGGAAACAGCCTAGATGTCGATTAACAGACGAATGGATAAACAAACTATGGTACATACACACAATTGAGTATTACGCAACGTTAAAGAACAATGATGAATTTGTGAAGCATCTGGTAACATAGATGAATCTGGAGGATATTATGCTGAGTGAAATAAGTCAATCACAAAAAAACAAATATTGTGTGAGATCACTATTGTAAACACTCATGAAAAGGTTTAACACAAAAAGAAACAACCTTAGATGGTTACGAGGGAGGGGAGGGGTGGAGATGGAAAAACACTAAATAGACAATAGATAAGTGGAAACTTTGGTGAAGGGTAAGACGGTACACAATACTGGGGAAGCCAGCACAACTTCTGCAAGGCAAGGTCATGGAAGCTCCATAGACACATCCAAACTCCCTGAGGGACTGAATTGCAGGGTTGAGGGCTGTGGAGACCATGGTCTTAGGGAACACCCAGCTCAATTGGCATAACATAGTTTATTTAAAAAATGTTCTACATTTTACTTTGATGAGTAGCGTCTGGAGTCTTAAAGTCTATGAATGGTCATCTAAGATACTCTACTGGTCTCATCCGTTCGAGAGCAAGGAAGAATGAAGAAAACTAAAGATACAAGGGAAATATTAGTCCAGAGGACTAATGGACCACAACTACTACAGCTTCCACCAGACTGAGTCCAGTACAGCTAGATGGTGCCCAGCTCCCACAACTGACTGCTCTCACAGGGATCACAATAGAGGGTCCCAGACAGAGCTGGAGGAAAATGTAGAGCAAAATTCTAACTCACAAAAAAAGACCAGGCTTACTGGTCTGACAGAAACTGTAGAAACCCTAAGAGTACAGCCCCCAGACACCCTGTAGCTCAGTAATGAAGTCACTCCTGAGGCTCACTCCTCAGCCAAGGATTAGACAAGGGCATAAAATAAAACTAAAAGGGCACACCAGCCCAGGGGAAGGACTAGAAGACGGGGGGAACAGGAAAACTGGTAAGAAGGAACCCAAGGTCGAGAAGGGAGAGTATTAACATGTCGTGGGGTTGTTAACCAACGTCATAAAACAATATGTGTACTAACTGTTTAATGAGAAACTAGTTTGTTCTGTAAGCCTGCATTTAAAGTATAATAAAAAAAAATACGGTAGATGTGATGCTATGCTAGTGCTGATCCTAGGCCTTAAGAGTTGTGGCAGCTGCTGCTTTGATTCTTTGCTACTGGGGCTCCTGGTAAAGAAGTCATACTATCTCTCTGGAGAAGGAAGTCATGTGGAAGAGAATTAAGGTGCCCCAGCCAACAGCCCAGCACTAAGGCCCTAGACATGGGAGTGAGGCCATCCTTGATCTTTCAGCCCAGCCCAGACACCAGCTGAAAGCAGCATCATGAGTGAGCCAAGCTGACACCACATGGAGCATAAATGGCACAGATTTTCCCTTCTCTTAGCTGACCATGTAGTTGCAGATAGGCTGTTCTTCCTCAAGTCTTAAACATATGGGGAAAAGAAAAAAAATCTATGACATCTGGTAATATTCTCTCTATGCACTGCTCTTGGAGGGAAAATTATTTTTTTTTTTAAAGAAAGGTTCCATCTTATGTTCTCATAACCCCTTGTTACTCAGTCGAACTCTCCTCAAATTTCTGAACCACAGAAATATGATTTAAAAAATGGTTGCATTTTAAGCCACTAAGTGTTAGGGTAGTGTTTTGCACAATAATCCACTCCCAGCAGTTGATGTCCAGGTTGGTTCTGACCGATGGCAACCCCACATGTGTCAGAGTAGAACTGTGGGCTCTGTAGGGTTCTCAGTGCCTGATATTTCAGAAGTAGATCGGAAGGTCTTTCTCCCAAGGTAGCTTTGGGTGGACTCAAACCTGCCACCTTTCAGTTAGCAGTCAAGTACATTAACCATCTGCACAGTAATAAATAGCTAAAAAAGAAGAGACTGCTAATAAGTAATTAAGGACATATTTGCTTTTCCTTCCTGACAAGTAATGAAACATGCTACAGGCAGTCCCTGGGTTATTAAAGTTCAATTTAAGGACCACTCCTACTTGCCCTTTAATGTTATGCACATTCACCCTCACTTTGAAACCTTTGTACCAACCCCTACTTGCAACAAATTCTTCATCACAATCACCCTCACTTGCTGCATGTACAGCTTTTAAATAATTGAGAAGTCTTCAAACCTTAATTTTTTTTTTTTTCTTTAAAGTAGGGCTAAATAAAAACCGTATGCACTTGGTCCTATTTTCCTACAAATTTGACTTAAAGACACAGCTAGGAATGAATCTTATTCCTAACCTGCAGAATGCCTATATTAAGAAACATAAAACAATACTTGAAGATAGAGAGCTACCAAGCTGGTGATCAATTTATATTGGGTAGTCAAAGAAGACTTCCAAGGAGTTGACATTTGTGCAGAAAAGGACATTAGAGAACTGAATGGATAACAGTCATGTGCCCTGAACAGCAGGAAGATGTTTGCATGATATATCACAAGCAAAGTGTCCAAAACCAAAATCACTAACCTCCCTATGTTGCATCCCTATGGAAGGCCCTCTGCCATCTCTCCCCTTGTGTATAATACCAGTTATCTTTAAAAATCATTTCTGATGTCATCTTCTTTAAAAAGGCCTGCCTAACTTCCCTAATCTGGGTTAGTGCTCTCCCCAGTGTTATTATAGCACCCTGTGTTTACTTCTATGGCAATGAAGACCTAATATGCTGCCTTTATTCTTTTTAACCTCACAGTGTTGAACTTAAAGCTCTTTTACCACAATGACTGTAATTATAAGCTTGATATCCCCTGCAGGATGCATAGAGTAGATGAAATGGCAGTACTTTCTTGCCTCTATTTTCATTGTATTCACTATCCTTATTTATTTATTTATTTCTGTATTATCTCCCACTGGACCTCAGCTTAAGCACTTCTCCAAAATTTAGATCAAATCAAGAAAAAAAGTTTTTGACCAATGGCTGCTTACTCTGTCACTGAAAATCAGCAACAAAACAAAGCTTTTATCAACCAGGAAACGTATTGTGCTTCCTTTGGGGATGTAAACAAGACAGCAGACCCAGAAGTTTCACACAAAGCGAGAAAAAGAAACTGAAGGATTTTGAGAGTAACACCTGTCAAGTGGAGCAGCAATGTGTACTGTTTGACAAAATAGGCTGGTGACTGTCAAAATAAATAATAAACCTTCCAGCTCTGACTAATGACTGAACTACATGGGAAGACTTGAAGGAAGCATCCAGCAAAATGCAAAATTGAAAGGAAAATTGGAAGGGTCGGCACAGCCTCCCAGCAGCTAAATTTCAAGCAATTTTGGAAAAATTCAAACCATTCACCAGGTTCCATGGCAGAGGGAAAAGTTCCAAAAACTCTCGTGAGTGAGCATTTCGCTTTAGTTAGGAAATCACATCTCTTCTGATGGAGTGCCAAGAAGTGGGTTTCTGCTTTTTCAACACAGAAAAAAAAATCCCGCCGTGACTGTGACAGTGTCAGTGTAGACGTTCTGCCGGCTGCCAACAATATCATCAGGGAAGTGGGGCTCAAGCTGGATCCATTTGTACGTTGAATGGAGCCAACTGCAGAAAGCGCATGAACCCCGGGAAAGTCCACTTTGGGCCCATTCCTACTTCCATTTCTCCTTAGTTTAGCCACCTAATTTTCCTTTTCCCATAACTCCTCAAATCAATTTATTTTCCCTTTCCAGCAAGCACAGCTTTTCTGACAGTAGTATAAAAAAGACTACCAAGCATTAGCTGATAATGTTATGACCCTTCCCAGGGGCCCTTTTATTTAAATAAATTGTCTTTAGAAGGCCCCAAAAGCCTGGATAAATCCCCACTTTAAAATTCAATAATACATCACTAGTGGAAGAACATATTGTTTGTTGGAGAATTTTAAGCATCTCAAAAAAACACAGCTCTGCAAAAACCATCTTGTTTGAGAAACTGTCCATTTATCCCTCAAGCTCAAAGTAGCAGAGGTGAGTACTTCTTTGTCCCTCTGCCTGACTCTTTTAATTGTGCCTTTGCTCCCAGGCTGAATTATGCTCTGGGCTCCCTCAGTCATAGTGAAAGAGAGAGGATGAGAAACACTAAACAGAATATCTGTTCCTAAGAAAGAGCCGTATCTAGAAATTATTTAGCCTCCAGCGATATGACTTGCTTTCTCATTTAATTTTATTTATTTATGTTGCTCCATTATTTATTCCTCCTTCATCTGTTTTATGTATTACATTACACTGACTCTACTTCTAAATACGACTCTAGTTCCAAATAAGGATTTGATTAGGGTTATAAGTAAACAATTTTGAGATATGAAATCAGCAAAATATTTGTTCTTTTTAACCAAATCTATTTTCCAAAATCTGCAATTACAAAAAAAATCCTGACCATTTTGTTTGTTTATTTTAAGCATAATCTTGGAGAGTTATGCTGAGTTAAAAACTCTTTCTGTATGATTTTGATAACTATATTGAATGAAGCAAAAATAAAGATTCATATTCTGACTACAGAATGCATCTCTGAATTCAGGACCATCCCAGAAATTTAGATAGTAAGTGATTGTCCACATGTGTCATAAGTAAAGTGAATTTTTTATTCCCTTGAATATCCATGACTCATTAATGGGCAAGAATCAGGGTACCTTTGCTCCCTACCCAGGTATTTCAGCATTCTAGGATGATTTGGTTCACCATCCCATTTAGTTGATCCACCCTAGTCTGGTAGAGGGTGAGCCCACCCAGTCACCACCATGTCCAAGGAATTCTGCACTCCCTGGAGCAATTATTCTGCTTGGCAGAACTCTCTTCTCTGAAGGCTCCTCTGCTCATTATTCTTGCTGCCTCTGCAGGGTCAGTAATGTGTCTGCCAGTAAAGTGTTGTCTCCTTCCATTTCCTATTCCCATAACCACAAGGAGCAGAAGCAGTTCCCCGGTTGAGGAAAGAGCATTTGTCCATTAATAACCACACTGGTCTAGCAGCCAAATCCCTTGTTGATGCTCTGGTCATTTTTAACTTGGACTACTACAACCACATTCTGTGTAGTCTCCAAGGCTTTCTTCTTCTTTCCAGTTTAAAATGATCTGCATTCTGCAGATCAAATCATTTCTAGATGAGTTTAAGCTATGCTCATGGGAGGAAAGAGCCTGGGCTTGGCAACACTGCACATAGGGAGTGTGGTGTGGAATGGGGAGACATGTGTCTATAAGAGACATTTAAATACACTATATGATGACAGAGACCCAGCTTATTAGGGTTTTTTTTTTTTTTTTTTTGCATTCCAGGAATCAGGAAATCTCAAGATCTTACTGCAAATTTAATGACTGCATTTGACAAATTATGGGAATTTGGCCTGCCTGTATCCCACCTTATTATAAAATACTTCAAAAATATTTTGTGCAATTTTTGCAAGCTAAAAAAGTCACCAAGGAGTACTGTCATGCAGTTGTTTACTAACTTCTACTTTGATGTAGCCAAATCAGCAGAAAGAATTTTTAAGGAGTTCCTGGAGCAATAAGTATGAGGTACGAGGAAAAGGTAAGAGGAATGTGAGAATGTTAGAAAAAGAGAAATTATTTGCCACCCTTGGAAACTGCTTAATTTTCTGGCACCTTAGAAGTTTTTGCAGCTCATTTTTTAGGATTATTATAGCCCTTGTTTTGGTGTGAAAGAGTTAATTTATTACCAAAAGGTGAGCCATTTCCTGTCTACTCAATTGTAAAATCAGGCTAAGTACTATTTTATTGAAAGAACATTGGCTATCACCCAGCATTAATCATTTTCAGAACAATTAGGATTTACTTTAGACATAAGGCTGATAGATCTCAATTTCCAGGTTCTGTTTTGGCAACTTTGAGCCTTACCTCATATGTAAGACTATTGCTGAAAACTGTGCTTCTCCAAATTGTCTTCCTTCATTGTTTTTGTCTATACCTAAAAAAGGGTAATTAATTATATTCAAACTGGTGAGTTTATGTGACTGCCAATGCTAACTCAAATGTTGTTTACATACAATCCTACACAGATGTGGAGCCAATAGGGAGCTGGATGATTGTGTGCTTTTACACATCTTTTAGCTAAATTAAAAATCCAAAACCTAAATCTTGTGTGCTGGGACAGCCTGTGAATTTGACATTTCCTGGAGGCTATTAGAACCATAAACCAATAAATAGAGTATATTCGTCCTTTTAAGTGGTTTGTGACTGTAAAAGACTAAATATTTACAATGTCTTTTATCTTTGAATACAGTATAATGATTTCATCATTTTAATAGCCCTTTACTCAAATGTGGTTGCATCCCAGTTAGATTTAGAGACATGCATTTCAAATAGTTTGGGTTTCTTTAACCATTTCAGTAAGGCCCAAGCATGAAATAAAATCTACAGTAACAGTTCAAGGCTTTGAAATCATGATTTTCGTTTTGATTTATGTCCTTCCTCCTGAATTTTGTGCTATTTACCAAACTTTAAAAGTACAGATAAGAAGAGAGATTTGTACACACCAAATGGGTCAGAGGAAGGTCACTAAGAGATCCCAGGCGTCTGCTTATAAACGCAAAGCTAAAAACACAAATAGGGACTGAGCAACTGCCTGTGAGTACACCAGGACAAAACCACTGCAGCCACTATAGAAGCAATTGAAACAATATGGCCCACTGAAAGCTGTGGGAACAGCTTTGTTGTGCATATGAAAACACAGTATTATTCCATAAAAGCCATTATCTAGTCATTTGCTTTTCCTTTTAGTGAGTTCTAAAAATGCTTAAATGCTCTCCCTCTCATTATTTTCCCTATTCATGTCCTTAAACATTGCTGTTTTTTGGAAAGAAAGACAAGTTGGTATATTTAGCTAATGTTATTCCTCCCCCTCCCCTAGGTAATCCCACACAGAATGGAAATTGAATTAGGTTTATTTTCAACATACAAATGTAAAGACAACATTTACTAGATTAACAGATTTTTATTTACATTAATACTCATTCTATTGCATAGAAGAAAAATAAAGCATACTGACTGACATGGATATTATCAAAATAAATTTATGGTGACCTCCCCAAAGGTGCATAAAAGATATGATCTATTAGAACTTTTGTGCTAAAACTTCTGGAATTCTCAATTTGTAGTAGTTGACCACAATGATTACTTCATAAATCCTTATCCTAAAGCACCTATCTAAAATATTTCATAATTCCTTGTTCGGGTTAGCTCTGAAGTCATGGTTTATGTCATGATGAGGTTAGAGTCAAAAATGAAAGAAATAAAGCTAAGGGATTTTTTGGCTTGTAATATACTGATCCTTAATGGATATTCAATAAAGGACATGTACACAAAGGGTTTTGTTTTATTTTTTAAAATAAGGTTGAAATATATATAGGGTGTTAGATGTACTGTTGATAATGAAGACTATGGTGTACTGTGAAGACTGAGAGCTAGAAGTAAAATAAAATAAAGCAAATACTTTAAAACTATCAAAATTTGCTGGATTTAAGACTCAATTTCTTTACGTGCTTTATGGGAGCAGTATATGTTCTTCAATACCTAAGAAAGTTGTTGGAAGCATAAAATGAAACAATGTGCTTAACAAGCTATGAAAGTCAAAATCAGCATACAACTAGAAGACAGTATTAACTCACTGGCTATGCTGGCAAATGAGCAAATGTGAACAAGACCCTATATCTGCCTTTCAGAATATTGGAAATATCAGACACATAAATTGTCATGGAAAAAAATAGGAAGGGGTGTTGGCTGCCTTGGAAAGTATCAGAAAACTACACAGACGGAACAACTATTGGACTTGGTGTTGGAGGTAAAGTTAGGACTCTCAAGTAGTCAAGAAAGAAAACGGTATTACAAACAGAAGGAACAATACATACACATGCAAATAAGCATTAAAAAATCACAGTGAATTCATCAAAATTATAGCTCAGATGAGGTTGGTGGGCAGTGAATGAAAAGCAGCTTAAGGAAACTGGCAGACTGCAGTAGTTTATGTGCTAATCTGATGAGTGAAGATTTCATTGCCTAAGGGATGGAAAACTCTTGGATATTTTTAAAGTGAACAATATATGATGTATATTTTTGAAAAAAAAAAATTCTGGTCAGCAGTGTGGACTTATTGCCCACAGGTAGTAGGCAAGGAGCCTAGAAATGAAGGCAAATGGATAGGAGGTTATTACAATATCCAGAAAGATTAGATGTATCGCAATCAAAGTTAACTGGGGTACCTTGATAAAGGTCAAGAAAGGATGAGTGTTACAGAGAGAAGTGTGGTAGAATTAATAGGATCTGGTAACGAGTTAGAGATGGAGAGTGAAAGAAGAGGTACTGATACGTCAGTGATTTGAAAAACCAAAAAACCTGTTGCCATTGAGTCAATTCCAACACATGGTGACCTTGTGTGTTACATAATAGAACTGCTCCATGGGATTTTCTTAGCTGTAATCTTTATGGGAGCTATCTTAGTTGTCTAGTGTTGCTATAGCAGAAATACCACAAGTGGGTGGCTTTAACAAATAGAAATTTGTTTCTCACAGTTTAGGAAGCTAGAATTCAGGGTGCCAGCTCTAGGGGAAGGCTTTCCCTCTCTGTTGGGGAAGGTCCTTGTTCCTAGGCTCCTCGGTGATCTTTACATGGCATAGCATCTATCTTCCTTCATCTCTGCTTGCTTCTCTATGCCTAATCTGTCTTTTTTTATATCCCAGGAGAGATTGATTTAAGACATGCCCTACAGTAATACTGTCTAATCACAAATATAGGAGTTAGGGTTTACAACACATTTTGGGGGGACACAATTCAATCCATAACAGGAGCAGATCAACAGGCCTTCGAGTCTTTCTTCCTCAACACTGCTAGGCAGTTTCAAACTGCCAACCTTTAGTTTAGTAGTCAAGCACAACCCTTTTACACCACCCAGGGACCTTTAGTGGTATTAGGTAAGCCACTAAAAAAAAAAAAAAGAAAGCCACTAAATATATATAATTCTTCTTTTTGGAGCCTTTGAATTATGGTGTTGGTGAAGAATACTGAATACACCATGCACTGCCAAAAGAACCAACAAATCTGTCTTGGAAGAAGTGCAGCCAGGATGTTCCTTAGAAGTGAAGATGGCAACACTTTGTCTCATGTACTTTGGACATGTTATCAGGAGGGATCAGTCTCTGAAGAGGGTCAGTGAAAAAGAGGAAGATCCTCAACGAGGTGGATTGACACAGTAGCTACAA
Organism: Loxodonta africana; assembly: GCF_030014295.1. Taxonomy (NCBI): domain Eukaryota; kingdom Metazoa; phylum Chordata; class Mammalia; order Proboscidea; family Elephantidae; genus Loxodonta; species Loxodonta africana. Next base: position 156,093,481 of record NC_087342.1, on the reverse strand, counting down.
CTGTGGGCTCATGCATAACCGTGATGGCGAGAATGGCGCAGGACCAGGCAGTGCTTGATTCTGTTGTGCTTAAGGTCACTATGTGTCGGAACCGACTCAATGGCACCTAACAACAACAACAATATATAAAATGGGGTCCCTGGGTGGCACAAATGGTTAAGGTCACAACTACTACCAGAAAGATTTTAACTCATCCAGAGGTGCCTCGGAAGGAAAGCCTGACCATTTGCTTCCATAAGATCACAGCCATGAAAATCCAATGGCGAGCAGTTCTACTCTGATATACATGGACTTACCATGAGTCAGAATCAATTCGAGGGTGAGGGCAACTGGTTAGTATATAAAATGGATATAATTCCCTAAGCGTATGCTGAAATCTCTAGTAGTATCACTAGTCTACGGGGGTTCTCTGATGTTCACCAAAATATTCATATTTTACCTATTTTTTCACAGCATATGAAGCATTTATGATGTAGAGCAGTTATAAACCAGCAATCCTTTCTCTTTAGTAATTTCTGAGGTGAGAAATAGAAGATTTAGTAAAAATTCCACTGTGCCTGCCCCTTACATCATGCTTTTGTTTGAACAGCACTGGGTCAAGTCCTGGGATTTCTGCAGGGGTCTTTCCTATATGATTGGGGAGTGGTGGTCATTCACCATGAAATGCATCTCCTGAGGGTCTCTTTTTTCATCTAGTTCACTGATACACTTTGCTCCAGGGTACAAATATTCATGGTAAAATCTTACTTAAATCATCTCTTCCCAGTGTTTAATGCATGACCCTAAAATGCCTGCATTACTGCTGTCTGGATATCTCATACAGTAACCTCCAATGAGACAGAAATTGAGCCTGATCAATTCCCGTTTACAGCACTCAGTGCTGCCTCCTACAAATATGGACATTTAATAAGTGTTTAGGTGATAACGGAAAAATTTATCTTTCCTAGGGTGCATCCTTTTCAAGTGAACCAAGAAAAGCATACATTGTACTGATTTAGAGAGGATAAATATAATTCCATGACAATTAAAAATGATAGAAGTAAGAACTCATCCATCTACCTAATGATGAAATTTCAGTGCAGAAGATTTGATGATTCTAGTGGAATTTGTTAGTGGAAGAGCCTTTAAATACATTTTAAAAATTTAAGGCAGTCTGAGTACCTCTGCTAACTCACTAGTGTAAAACCATTTGAGGTATCTACAGTGAGTTGAAGAAAGGACAGGGTCTGTATTTTCACTTCAGAGCAGAAAACATGTTTTCTTTTTTACCCCTGTTTAAATTAGGTCAAACTTTGTACTGTTTCCAATATGCTTCAAAAATCATAAAATTCAAGTTTTATAAATATATATATTATATATATCTTCCCTTTGAAAAATAATCATTATTACTTACAGATTATTATTGAAAATATTATATTCATCTTTCTGAATCAAAAAGCTGCTAAAAACTGAAGTTGATATACAGCTTAACTAAAAGAAGTTTTTACTGGTGAAAACTTAAAAGGTTATATTATTCAGGGTGTCATAGCTTGTGTGTGGATTTGTGTTTTATTTCAATACCCACACAAATCAAACCATACCGTTCCTAGAAATTGCTTGCTAGAAACTGGGCTGATTGGTTATGGCTTCTTCTGACGGTCTCGTAATCAGGACTATGAACTCTGAATAAGGAAAGGAAAATCTCAAAATGAAGCAAAATGGAATTTCTCATTCTTACTAGAACACATTTCACACACCTGTTATATCTAGATTAGCATGTCTTGTCAAACAATGAGCAAATTAAAAGTACAGTGTAACTCTGTTGAATAACTAGTCTAGTCCTAAGGCTATCGAATAACTCCTTTAGTTCCCAGAGCAGAGGAAGTTACGTTGCTTATTTCAGTGGCTTAGAAAAAAAAATCACCTGCATATTTTAAATCAAGCTTTTAAAGCACATTTTTTCAAAGCAAAACTGTTATAGCTACCATTGTGATTGCTCTGTATTTGTTACTAACATTTAATACAAATTCACTTTAATGTTTTTTTGCTGTAGCTATTGCTGTGGTAGATAGTGAGCTCTAATAAACAAAGTCACAAGTTTCTAGTATATATCAGAAATAATACTTTTAGAATTTCATTCATAGAATTTAAAATAATGGAGCTGACTTTGCAGACACCAATGGAATATTTATTGGAAAAAAAAAAAAGAAGGGACTATAAATTCTTATTTTAGGAAAAATGTAGTTCTCATTTTATTATTTATATTTATGTTCCAGTAAACTTGCTTTCTCCTTTGATTTAATTTAAGCCACTAAAAACAATTGCCTCAGATGTAGTTTGCATTTCCCTCCCCCTCCAGATCTGTCCTTACATGTCCAACAGCTAGCAGATTTACTCTGGTGCTCTTAGCAATTTCCGCCACCAGCAAAAGTTATGTTTTATTCTGTGGCTGCCTTGCAAAGGTTTAAGAGAAACTGAGCTACATTTCAATTCAAACTGACATTTCTGTTCAGTTAAGCTAGTTTTTTATTTCTTTTCCATTTTAATATTTGTAACTAAAAGTAAATAACTGTTGTTAGTTTACATTGACATTTTGAGACAAATTTTATTAATCCTAATAGCATTTTACATGAGTTAACATTTTTATTTATACACATGATTTTTAAAGGTTTTCTGCATTCGTAATTAGATTTATTATGTCTTAGAGCCAAATGGCTTCAAAAAATATATGTGTTCAGTTTTGTATTGCTAGTCAATAGAAAACCAGCATTGAAAATGTAAAGTTTAATTTTCTCACCGGGAGAAACTCTTTGGATCCTAGTGCTGCCACTCTGCTACCTCTGACAGGTAATTTGAATTACTTGGACTTTAGCTTTTCCATCTGTGAAACCAGGATCAAAAGACATATAGTTTAATGCCTTAAAACACGTGCTTATCCAAGAGAAAGGTATTGACTTCCTATGCTATTTCCACATCGGTATGACAAATAGTACTTATAAGAACATTAGTTCTAATAATGTTGACAGCAACAATGATAATAAAATTTATTGAGTGCTTTCTCAATGCCAGGCATTGTGATAATGCTGGCATTAGTAAGGATGGGGTAGGTTATGCTACAGAAAAAACAGTCTCCGAATCTCGAGTTGACGTTCAGGGCAACTCAGCTCCAGTTGCTGAAGGAGGCCCCATCTCCAAAATGCTTCCATAATAATTCCAACAGGTGAAAGGGTTGTGGCAAATCTTAAACTGGTTCTTCTTAAAACTAGCACACACAGTTCCCTTTTATCCAGCTTTCACAGGTCATAGCAAGTCTGAAGGCCACGCCTAACTCCAAAGAGGGTAGGAAGCACAATTACCACGTATCAAGAAGAAGAAACAGAATATTTGTGCACAGTCCTAATGATTTGAGAGTCTTCAGTCCTCGAATCAGCTTCTCTAATAAACATAGGGACTCCCTGCCAAGTCAATCAGGCACTATTCCTTTATTTTGCTTTATTTTCTTTGCTGTACTTATGAAGCTATGAAATTATATTATTTTTTTCTGTTCATGATCAGACTCCATTTATACAATATAAACTTGATGAGGGCAAGGACTTTTTCTTTTTTTCTCTTCTCTTAATTCTATTGCTAACACCTACAGTAGCATCCTGCACATATTACGTGCATAATAAATTTTTCTGCATGAATGAATTAACTTTGTCCATTTTACAAATAAAATGAATCTTAAGGATTTAGTTTAACCAAAATGACATAGCTATGAAGTAACAGAGCTAGGATTCAAAACTTGAGGTTTAAACACTTAGCTATATAGCTACTGTGCTTAATAATTACATAGGCTAATGGTAAAGACATGTCATTACGAGGTTATGCAGTAGCATGAAAAATACAATAAGAGAAAATATACAAATTACTGTGGAATCAGAGGGAGAGTAAAAACTAACTACCAGGTATGGCATGTTTGGAGGTGATGAAGATTGGTGGAAAGGAAAGGTTTTATGGAGAAGTAATGTACAGAATTTTGAGTGAAGTCTTAAACATATGTTTACTCGCAATTATTACCAATTGTTTACGTGACTTTCTGCTCTGTGCCAGATATGTACTAGCTGTTAAAGATGCAAAAATATTCCCAACAGGGACATTCTAGTGCCTTTAAACTCATGAAATATGTGCCAGCCGACATACCCAGAAAAAAATGATTCCCTAATGAGAAGCTAACAGTGTTATCTACAGTTTTTGAGGGGATAGTTAAAAGCAAAGGAGGGAGAAGAGCTTTCACTTGGGTCAAGTAAACTGATGTTGAGAGGAAAACACCAGGCAGAAAGGTCTTCAGGGGTTATTGACTGCAGAAGAACTACCCCAGCACAAAACCATTGATGGGGCAGGGCCTGGGAAAAGAACTTCATCATATCCCTTCTATTTCTTTGCTACAGCATTCCCCAATTATATTCTCCCACATTGCTTTTCAAACAGAATCAGGAAAGGGGAAAAAAAATCATCTAGTCATAAGACAGAATTATGACAAGAATTCAGAAAAAACACTTAACTATCACAGCCTTCTACACTTAGGAGGCTGTGAAGTGTGACTCTCCATAAATAAATGGAGAAAGCACCATTCTTATGAATAACATATATTGCTTATCTACTGAGTTCATAACATGTCTGCTACATTTTGGGTGAGGCACAAAAGATGGTATGTAAATGTTAGACGATGATACAATTAGACATTCTGAGGCACTAAGTCTATGGGACATTCAGAGGAAGGGGAGAGACCCATGGAATCCGGTGGATGGTGGGATGAGTCAAAAAGAAAGAGGGGGCGGAGCCAAGATGGCGGACTAGGCAGACGTTACCTCGGATCCCTCTTACAACAAAGACACGGAAAAACAAGTGAATCGATCACATACATAACAATCTACGAACCCTGAACAACAAACACAGATTTAGAGACGGAGAACGAACTAATACGGGGAAGCAGCGATAGTTTCCAGAGCCTGGAGCCAGAGTACCAGTCAGGTACGGCACAAGCACAGAGACCTGCTCCACCCCCCTGAACTAACCCCGGGAGGGGGACCAGCCGGTTCCACGGGCGGCGTGGGACGCAGCCGGTAGGAGAAGTCCCCGGGAGGCAGTGACTGATCTTGGAGCAGAAAGAGCAGCATCCGAGCCGGGGAACCGTCCCGCAGGGATTTGGACTGCACGCAGGTACGCCATAAACACGGAGAGTTGCTCCACCCCCTGAACTAACCCCGGGAAGGGGACCAGCCGGGTCGCGCGGGCGGCGTGGGACGCAGCCGGTAGGAGAAGTCCCCGGGAGGCGGCGACTGGTATTGCAGTGGGGAGAACAGCGTTCCAGCCAGGACACTCGGTCGCGGCACAAGCACAGGGAGCTACTCCACCCATCTGAACTAACCCCGGGAGGGGGCCCACCTAGTTCACGGGGGCGGCACGGCCACGCGGCTGGAGAGACGAGAAGTCCCCGGGAGGCAGCGACTGATTTTGGAGTTGAGAGTGCACCGTCCCAGTAGGGGAGCCTTGACGCTGGGCGTGGGGCTGGAAGCGGAGGATCTGACCGTGACTCCAGCGGGCCAGACCCCCTGGGGGCAATCTCCACACAGCCAGCACACATAGGCGACGCGCCCGCGGGAATCTCAGATATAACAGTCATTCCAAGCAAGACAAGCAACTCTGGCTATATTCTGAGGTGCTACTCTCCTATCTCTCTGTTCCCTCCCCCACCCTTCCCAGGCGGCTTCATTAACATCTGAATAGCCTGAGCCAAAGGGAGAACTCTGATAGGGATCTGACTGCAGTTTTTTTTTAGCGGATTTTCTGGAAAAACTAGTTTCCCAGTGATGGCTCGGAGACAACAATCCATATCAAACCACTTAAAGAAGCAGACCGGGACAGCTTCTCCAACCCCCCAAACAAAAGAATCAAAATCTTTCCCAAATGAAGATACAATTTTGGAATTATCAGATACAGAATATAAAAAACTAATTTACAGAATGCTTAATGATATCACAAATGAAATCAGGATATCTGCAGAAAAAGCCAAGGAACACACTGATAAAACTGTTGAAGAACTCAAAAAGATTATTCAAGAACATACTGGAAAAATTAATAAGTTGCAAGAATCCATAGAGAGACAAAATGTAGAAATCCAAAAGATTAACAATAAAATAACAGAATTAGACAACGTAATAGGAAGTCAGAGGAGCAGACTCGAGCAATTAGAATGCAGACTGGGACATCTGGAGGACCAGGGAATCAACACCAACATAGCTGAAAAAAAATCAGATAAAAGAATTAAAAAAAATGAAGAAACCCTAAGAATTATGTGGGACTCTATCAAGAAGGATAACCTGCGGGTGATTGGAGTCCCAGAACAGGGAGGGGGGACAGAAAACACAGAGAAAATAGTTGAAGAACTTCTGACAGAAAACTTCCCTGACATCATGAAAGACGAAAGGATATCTATCCAAGATGCTCATCGAACCCCATTTAAGATTGATCCAAAAAGAAAAACACCAAGACATATTATCATCAAACTCACCAAAACCAAAGATAAACAGAAAATTTTAAAAGCAGCCAGGGAGAAAAGAAAGGTTTCCTTCAAGGGAGAATCAATAAGAATATGTTCTGACTACTCAGCAGAAACCATGCAGGCAAGAAGGGAATGGGACGACATATACAGAACACTGAAGGAGAAAAACTGCCAGCCAAGGATCATATATCCAGCAAAACTCTCTCTGAAATATGAAGGCGAAATTAAGATATTTACAGACAAACACAAGTTTAGAGAATTTGCAAAAACGAAACCAAAGCTACAAGAAATACTAAAGGATATTGTTTGGTCAGAGAACCAATAATATCAGATATCAGCACAACACAAGGTCACAAAACAGAACGTCCTGATATCAACTCAAATAGGGAAATCACAAAAACAAACAAATTAAGATTAATTAAAAAAAAAAATACACATAACAGGGAATCATGGAAGTCAATAGGTAAAAGATCACAATAATCAAAAAGAGGGACTAAATACAGGAGGCATTGAACTGCCATATGGAGAGTGATACAAAGCGATATAGAACAATACAAGTTAGGTTTTTACTTAGAAAAATAGGGGTATATAATGAGGTAACCACAAAAAGGTATAACAACTCTATAACTCAAGACAAAAACCAAGAAAAACGTAACGACTCAACTAACATAAAGTCAAACACTATGAAAATGAGGATCTCACAATTTACTAAGAAAAACGCCTCAGCACAAAAAAGTATGTGGAAAAATGAAATTGTCAACAACACACATAAAAAGGCATCAAAATGACAGCACTAAAAACTTATTTATCTATAATTACCCTGAATGTAAATGGACTAAATGCACCAATAAAGAGACAGAGAGTCACAGACTGGATAAAGAAACACGATCCATCTATATGCTGCCTACAAGAGACACACCTTAGACTTAGAGACTCAAACAAACTAAAACTCAAAGGATGGAAAAAAGTATATCAAGCAAACAATAAGCAAAAAAGAAGAGGAGTAGCAATATTAATTTCTGACAAAATAGACTTTAGACTTAAATCCACCACAAAGGATAAAGAAGGACACTATATAATGATAAAAGGGACAATTGATCAGGAAGACATAACCATATTAAATATTTACGCACCCAATGACAGGGCTGCAAGATACATAAATCAAATTTTAACAGAACTGAAAAGCGAGATAGATACCTCCACAATTATAGTAGGAGACTTCAACACACCACTTTCGGAGAAGGACAGGACATCCAGTAAGAAGCTCAACAGAGACACGGAAGATCTAATTACAACAATCAACCAACTTGACCTCATTGACTTATACAGAACTCTCCACCCAACTGCTGCAAAATATACTTTTTTTTCCAGCGCACATGGAACATTCTCTAGAATAGACCACATATTAGGTCATAAAACAAACCTTTGCAGAGTCCAAAACATCGAAATATTACAAAGCATCTTCTCAGATCACAAGGCAATAAAACTAGAGATCAATAACAGAAAAACGAGGGAAAAGAAATCAAATACTTGGAAAATGAACAATACCCTCCTGAAAAAAGACTGGGTTATAGAAGACATCAAGGAGGGAATAAGGAAATTCATAGAAAGCAACGAGAATGAAAATACTTCCTATCAAAACCTCTGGGACACAGCAAAAGCAGTGCTCAGAGGCCAATTTATATCAATAAATGCACACATACAAAAAGAAGAAAGAGCCAAAATCAGAGAACTGTCCCTACAACTTGAACAAATAGAAAGTGAGCAACAAAAGAATCCATCAGGCACCAGAAGAAAACAAATAATAAAAATTAGAGCTGAACTAAATGAATTAGAGAACACAAAAACAATTGAAAGAATTAACAAAGCCAAAAGCTGGTTCTTTGAAAAAATTAACAAAATTGATAAACCATTGGCTAGACTGACTAAAGAAATACAGGAAAGGAAACAAATAACCCGAATAAGAAATGAGAAGGACCACATCACAACAGAACCAAATGAAATTAAAAGAATCATTTCAGATTATTATGAAAAATTGTACTCTAACAAATTTGAAAACCTAGAAGAAATGGATGAATTCCTGGAAAAACACTACCTACCTAAACTAACACATTCAGAAGTAGAACAACTAAATAGACCCATAACAAAAAAAGAGATTGAAACGGTAATCAAAAAACTCCCAACAAAAAAAAGTCCTGGCCCGGACGGCTTCACTGCAGAGTTCTACCAAATTTTCAGAGAAGAGTTAACACCACTACTACTAAAGGTATTCCAAAGCATAGAAAATGACGGAATACTACCCAACTCATTCTATGAAGCCACCATCTCCCTGATACCAAAACCAGGTAAAGACATTACAAAAAAAGAAAATTATAGACCTATATCCCTCATGAACATTGATGCAAAAATCCTCAACAAAATTCTAGCCAATAGAATCCAACAACACATCAAAAAAATAATTCACCCTGATCAAGTGGGATTTATACCAGGTATGCAAGGCTGGTTTAATATCAGAAAAACCATTAATGTAATCCATCACATAAATAAAACAAAAGACAAAAACCACATGATCTTATCAATTGATGCAGAAAAGGCATTTGACAAAGTCCAACACCCATTCATGATAAAAACTCTTACCAAAATAGGAATTGAAGGAAAATTCCTCAACATAATAAAGGGCATCTATGCAAAGCCAACAGCCAATGTCACTCTAAATGGAGAGAACCTGAAAGCATTTCTCTTGAGAACGGGAACCAGACAAGGATGCCCTTTATCACCGCTCTTATTCAACATCGTGTTGGAAGTCTTAGCCAGGGCAATCAGGCTAGACAAAGAAATAAAAGGTATCCGGATTGGCAAGGAAGAAGTAAAGTTATCACTATTTGCAGATGACATGATTATATACACAGAAAACCCTAAGGAATCCTCCAGAAAACTACTGAAACTAATAGAAGAGTTTGGCAGAGTCTCAGGTTATAAAATAAACATACAAAAATCACTTGGATTCCTCTACATCAACAAAAAGAACACCGAAGAGGAAATAACCAAATCAATACCATTCACAATAGCCCCCAAGAAGATAAGATACTTAGGAATAAATCTTACCAAGGATGTAAAAGACCTATACAAAGAAAACTACAAAGCTCTACTACAAGAAATTCAAAAGGACATACTTAAGTGGAAAAACATACCTTGCTCATGGATAGGAAGACTTAACATAGTAAAAATGTCTATTCTACCAAAAGCCATCTATACATTTAATGCACTTCCGATCCAAATTCCAATGTCATATTTTAAGGGGATAGAGAAACAAATCACCAATTTCATATGGAACGGAAAGAAGCCCCGGATAAGCAAAGCACTACTGAAAAAGAAGAAGAAAGTGGGAGGCCTCACCTTACCTGACTTCAGAAACTATTATACAGCCACAGTAGTCAAAACAGCCTGGTATTGGTACAACAACAGACACATAGACCAATGGAACAGAATTGAGAACCCAGACATAGATCCATCCACGTATGAGCAGCTGATATTTGACAAAGGACCAGTGTCAATTAACTGGGGAAAAGATAGCCTTTTTAACAAATGGTGCTGGCATAACTGGATATCCATTTGCAAAAAAATGAAACAGGACCCATACCTCACACCATGCACAAAAACTAACTCCAAGTGGATCAAAGACCTAAACATAAAGCCTAAAACGATAAAGATCATGGAAGAAAAAATTGGGACAACCCTAGGAGCCCTAATACAAGGTATAAACAGAATACAAAACATTACCAAAAATGATGAAGAGAAACCCGATAACTGGGAGCTCCTAAAAATCAAACACCTATGCTCATCTAAAGACTTCACCAAAAGAGTAAAAAGACCACCTACAGACTGGGAAAGAATTTTCAGCTATGACATCTCCGACCAGCGCCTGATCTCTAAAATCTACATGATTCTGTCAAAACTCAACCACAAAAAGACAAACAACCCAATCAAGAAGTGGGCAAAGGATATGAACACACATTTCTCTAAAGAAGATATTCAGGCAGCCAACAGATACATGAGAAAATGCTCTCGATCATTAGCCATTAGAGAAATGCAAATTAAAACTACGATGAGATTCCATCTCACACCAGCAAGGCTGGCATTAATCCAAAAAACACAAAATAATAAATGTTGGAGAGGCTGCGGAGAGATTGGAACTCTCATACACTGCTGGTGGGAATGTAAAATGGTACAACCACTTTGGAAATCTATCTGGCGTTATCTTAAACAGTTAGAAATAGAACTACCATACAACCCAGAAATCCCACTCCTAGGAATATACCCTAGAGATACAAGAGCCTTCATACAAACAGATATATGCACACCCATGTTTATTGCAGCTCTGTTTACAATAGCAAAAAGTTGGAAGCAACCAAGGTGTCCATCAACGGATGAATGGGTAAATAAATTGTGGTATATTCACACAATGGAATACTACGCATCGATAAAGAACAGTGACGAATCTCTGAAACATTTCATAACATGGAGGAACCTGGAAGGCATTATGCTGAGCGAAATTAGTCAGAGGCAAAAGGACAAATATTGTATAAGACCACTATTATAAGATCTTGAGAAATAGTAAACCTGAGAAGAACACATACTTTTGTGGTTACGAGGGGGGGAGGGAGGGAGGGTGGGAGAGGGTTTTTTATTGATTAATCAGTAGATAAGAACTGCTTTAGGTGAAGGGAAAGACAACACTCAATACATGGAAGGTCAGCTCAATTGGACTGGACCAAAAGCAAAGAAGTTTCCGGGATAAAATGAATGCTTCAAAGGTCAGCGGAGCAAGCGCGGGGGTCTGGGGAACATGGTTTGCGGAGACTTCTAAGTCAATTGGCAAAATAATTCTATTATGAAATCATTCTGCATCCCACTTTGAAATGTGGCGTCTGGGGTCTTAAATGCTAACAAGCAGCCATCTAAGATGCAGCAATTGGTCTCAACCCACCTGGAGCAAAGGAAAATGAAGAACACCAAGCCCACATGACAACTAAGAGCCCAAGAGACAGAAAGGGCCACATGAACCAGAGACCTACATCATCCTGAGACCAGAAGAACTAGTTGGTGCCCGGCCACAATCGATGACTGCCCTGACAGGGAGCTCAGCAGAGGACCCCTGAGGGAGCAGGAGATCAGTGGGATGCAGACCCCAAATTCTCATAACAAGACCAAACTTAATGGTCTGACTGAGACTGGAGGAATCCCGGCGGCCATGCTCCCCAGACCTTCAGTTGACACAGGACAGGAACCATCCCCGAAGACAACTCATCAGAAATGAAAGGGACTGGTCAGCGGGTGGGAGAGAGATGCTGATGAAGAGTGAGCTAACTATATCAGGTGGACACTTGAGATTGTGTTGGCAACTCTTGCCTGGAGGGGGGATGGGAGGATAGAGAGAGAGGGAAGCCGGCAAAATTGTCAAGAAAGGAGAGACTGAAAGGGCTGACTCAAGACGGGGAGAGTAAGTGGGAGTAGGGAGTGAGATGTATGTAAACTTATATGTGACAGACTGATTGGATTTGTAAACGTTCACTTGAAGCTTAATAAAAGTTATTATAAAAAAAAAAAAAAAAAAAAAAAAAAAGAAAGAATAAGGAGCAGCACTTTCCAGACAAATGGGAGGAGCTGTTATCAAAGTAAGAAATTCTATTTTTGAGGTTTATGCTTGGCTGCTTATAATAGAAAACTCCAAAGTTACAGTGCTATTAAAAGAGTTTATTTCTCTCTTACTAAAAAGTCCATAAATATGCAGTACAGTGTGGTGTGGTAGCTTCCCCAAGTCCTCTTTTTGCTCTGTCATGCTTTGTCATTTAGTCTGACAAAAATAAAAAATGACCAAAAAGATTGCATACTCAAAAGGATAATTGAGAATTTAATAAAGTAACTATTTATAAAAGTGTGGAAAAGGTTAAAAGCAACAACAGAGAATGGTGAAGAACCAAAGAACCAGCAACAGCAGGAAGCCAATATTATCTTTAGGGCTAAACGGCCAAGAGGAACATACTATTACAGGAACTTAAAGTGGTAGCCATAGTGTAGTTTAAATTCAGGAAAGGTGTGCATCAGGGTTGTATCCTTTCAGCATACTTATTCAATCAGTATGCTTAGCAAATTATCTGAGAAGCTGGGCATCAGGATTGGAGAAAGATTCATTAACAGTCTGCAATGTACAGATGTTACAACTTTGCTTGCTGAAAGCAAAGAGGAGTTGAAGCACTTACTGAGGAAGATCGAAGACTACAATATTGAGTATGGATTACAGCTCAACATAAAGGGAACAAAATTCCTCACAACTGGACCAATCAGCAACATCATGATAAATACAGAAAATACTACAGTTGTCAAGAATTTCATTTTACTTGGATCCACAATCACTGCCCATGGAAGCAGCGGTTAAGAAATCAAATTATGTATTCCATTGAGCAAATCTGCTCCAAAAGATCTCTTTACCAAACCAAACCCAACCCAACCCACTGCCATCGAGTCGATTCTGACTCATAGCGACCCTATAGGACAGAGTAGAACTGCTCCATAGAGTTTTGAAGGAGCACCTGGCTGATTTGAACTGCCAACCTCTTGGTTAGCAGCCATAGCATTTAACCACTACGCCACCAGGGTTTCCAAAGACCTCTTTAAGTGTTAAAAAAAAAAAAAAAAAGTGTCACTTTGGGGACTAAGGTACACCTGACCCAAGCTCCTGCATTTTCAATCACCTCATATGCATGCAAATATGGACAATGAATAAGGAGAACCAAAGAAGAATTGATGCTTTTGAATTATAGTGTTAGCAAAGAATATCATGGGCTACCAGAAGAATGTACAAAAATCTGTCTAGAAGAGTTACAGACAGAAAGCTTCTTAGAAGCAAGGATGGCAAGACTTGGTCTCATGTATTTTGGACATGTTATCAGGAAGGACCAGTCCCTGGAGAAAGACATCCTGCTTGGTAGAGGGTCACCAAAAGGGAGATGAGATGGAGTGACACACTGGTTGCAACACTAGCCTCAAACACAGCAACGATTGCGAGGATGGCTCAGGACCGGGCAATGTTTCTTTCTGATGTACATAGGTTTCTATGAGTCAGCAGCAACTCGATGGCACCTAACAACAACAACAACAGGAGCTGTGGCCTTAGTTAGAGGAAGACAACCACTGTTAAACCTCATCCCTGAAGGAGAAAATATAGAGTATGAATAAATAATCAATTACCTACCATTGGCTGATATAACTAGAAGCCAGAGGGTAAGAGAATCTGGGTGATACATTTAGCCTTGTAGGACCCAGAGCCTGCAAGAGTACAGCATTGAACTGAAAGAGCAAACATAGAATAACCAGCACATTTCACCCTGTTACCCCTCAGCACTCGTACTTGTCTTTCTTTCATTACGGGCAGCTTGAGTCACAAAATCACTCAGTATCCCATTCAGAGTCTACCAGGACCCACTCATTCACTAGGAGCTGCTTTTGAAATGTTGAATAGTTTTTGGCAGAGTGGGGTGTGAATTTACTCCAAAACCCAACGGGTCTGTGCTGTTATTCTCATATTGGAACTTGCCAGGGGATTGACGCAGTATTTCTACTATTATTCTTGCTGGATCATAAGACCCGTATTTCTGGAAAATTTGTACTGTAGCATAGCCTTCCCCACTTTGGGCCCCACAAAAAACTGGCAGCCTTAAGTAAATCAAAAACGAAACCCACTGCTGTGGAGTCAATTCCTACTCCTAGAGACCTTATAGGGCAGAATAGAATTGCCCCATAGGGTTTCTAAGGCTGTAAATGTTTACGGGAGCAGACTGCCACATCTTTCTCCCATAGAGCGGTTGCTGAGTTTGAACCATCAACCTTTCAGTTAGCAGCCAAGTGCTTTAATCACTGCACCACCACAGAGCCTTCCAGCCTTTAATACTACCTGATAAATATATCCAAACAGCATGCCCAAATGTTTTGTTTATTGGCTCTAAAAACCTAAAGATCTAAATCTAAAGATCAAGCTTTGTCCCTCTTTCTTCTAGGTCATTACTAAAAGATGTAGTAACTTGTCCTTCAGTTTAAGGGTTTATCTCTAGATGTGTCCCAGCTCATAGACCCCTAGAAACATCATGGATTTTATAGGACTGCATGTATCTTACTAGAGCAACTATGGTGCTTGCTACTTCCTTCTAACTTGCTTCAATTTGCATAAGGTAATGGAATGGGCCCGCATGTAGTCTATGAAATGCCAAAAAACAAACAAACAAGGTTTCTCCCTACTAGATTGTGACAGAGAGCTAAGAATTGACATACAACTGACATAAAATTATAAATAGTACTTCTTTGCCTGCTACATAAAACAGATTGTTTCTGATAATGTTAACTGACTAATAGTTAAAGACAGTGTTTTCTATGACAGTTAGATGCATCTCAGGGACCTGGGCTTCTGTTTATTTGCTCCAGTAAAGATACCGTGTCCAAAACAGCAGAAACAGTTGTGGTATCAGCTAAGGGTGTTATAACCTACTGTCATTCTCCTAGATCCCTCTAACTTCTGTACTGCTCAAACAGAAAAAATGAAATGGGGATAAAATACAAATAACCTATCCATTATGTCTTAAGTCCTTGATGGTAGCACTTATCTCTACAACATATCCCACCCCAAGAATGTGGTATGGCTTTTGATTTAGTATTTTTTTTTTTATTTAGAATCTTAAGAGTAAGGACAGTCTTAGCCTATGTTCTTTAGAGGATCAAAACCAGTGAAAAATACACAGATAAGTAGAGAGAGATTTCTTCCCAATCAATGCCCTCCCTTTAACTTCAGACACCATTCAAGGTTAATAATTTAACTGGCATTATAATTCAGTCAGTCTTTAGGATGAGACTCTTGAGTTTGGTGTTCTGCAATATCAGCTCTGTTATTACAACAAATAAGGCTTTCTTTCAGAGTACAAGTGGTAACTTTCAAGTCTTTTATGCAGCACTTAATCTGTGACTTTGAAGCCCTAAGCTACTAGTCTAGCGAAAGTAGGACCAACCAACCAGGCTCCCTATAATTCTTGGTTGGACAGAAATGGTACCGAAAGTGGTTCTAGAGAAACAAAATTGTAAGGATGAGTTTTCTAAATTGGTTCTCAAGTCTAGTTAGTCTTAAAGATGTTGATGATTCTGCTTCTAGTAGTAAAGAAGGCACTGCTAATCTATGGGGTGAGGTGGCAATTCAAATATGCAAAACATCACCACCAAAAGATCAGGTATTGGTGAAAGGCAACACTCTAAGTAATTGCATGTGTGATACCTTTCTAAATTTTGCCATAATGGGAAGTATGAGGAAGCTGGTAGGTTGGTCCTACTTTTGCTAGACAAACTGGGAAAACAAAGAAATGTGCTCAGGGCTTCAGAGTCAAAGCTTAAGTGCTGCATAAATGACCTCAAAGTTTCCACTTGTGCCTAGAAAGCAAGCCTTATTTTTATAGTAACAGAGCTGATATTGCCAAAAACAAACCTAGAGTCTTATTGTAAAAGTGGGTGAATTACAAAGCCAGCTCAACTGCCAACCTCCCCAGGTGTTTAAAGTTAAAGTGAGGGAATTGATTGTGAAGAAATGGGATCCTGAAACTCGAGATGGGGACAAAGGGGGCAGATTATCATGAAGCTGGAGACACTAAGCCCCTAAATTCCATTGAATACCTCCTGCCAAAAGAACTGGTTCTCTCACTCCCATCTGAAGAGATTAATCCATGATTGTCTGCTAAACCACCTTGCCCAGTAAAACCATTAACCCCTCCACTCTGATCTAATGAGATTAACCCAGTGGCATCTAAAGTGCCTTTGTCTGAGTCATTTCCCCATGTATTTTGGCTTCTAGGCCTATAAAATAGACTTAATTCCCAGCAAGTCCCAAAAGGTAAATTACAAAGTGTGACCCAGGAGGAGGTATACTACACTGCAAAAGAACTAGTTGACTTTTCTAACATGTACAAACAGAAACACGGAGAATACTGTGGGAATGGCTATTAAGGGTGTGGAACAATAGTGCAAGGAACAGAAAGATGGCTCAGTCTGAGTTTATTGATATGGACCCATTAAGCACAGATTCTTCATTCAATGTTTCAGTTCCCAAAGTTAGGAAAGGATCTAATAGTTTATTTCATTGGATTGCTGAAGCATGGATTATGTGGTGGCCTACACTACATCAAGTTGAAGTACCAGACTGCCTTGGTATACCGTAGAAGAAAGTATCCAAAGGCTAAGGGAAAATGGTATGTTAGAGTGGATTTATCAGCTTAGACCCACAGAACCACACATAGAGTACCTAGAGGAGGACACACGCTTTACTACAATGGTGAGGAACAAATTTGTGAAGGGAGCCCCAGCATCCTTGGAGACTGCTGTAGTTGCTATTTTATGTAAGTCAAATTTGGCAGTGGGAACTGTTCTAACTGAATTGAGACACCTAACTACAATGGGGCTGATTGAACCCTGTGGTGGTAGGGAACAAGGGGTGGCACTCAAGTGACAAAGAAAAGGTAGGAATGAACAACAGAGTCAAAGCAGTAATCAGAATAGTCAGACTCATATGTACTTATGGCATTGGTTACTTAGTCATGCTGTCCCTAGGAGTGAAATAGATAGGAAATCTATTAAACGTTTACTTCATCTGTACAAGTGAATGAATTCTAGGTCAAGTGAACAGCAGTCTAACTCCAATTGCCAGAATAGTCATGGCCCATCAATCAATTCCCAAACTTGAAAGAGTTTAAAGACCCACAACACTTTGATTGAAGGGGAGGCTGTGTTCCCTTGAGGAAGGACTCCAGTACACAGCCAAAGAATTACACTGCTAATCTTTCTTCCAGCCTTCCCCAAAGAGATCTAAGGCCTTTTAGGAGAGTGACTGCTCATTGGGGAAAAGAAAATAATCAGACTATTTGAGGATTCCTGGATACTGGCTCTGAAATGACACTAATTCTAGGAGACCCAAAACATCACTGTGGCCCACCAGTCAGAGTGGGAGAGCATAGAGGTCAAGTTATGAATGGAGTCTTAGCTCATGTCCATCTCACAGTATGTCCAGGGGTCCATGACCTTATCCCGTAGTGATTTCCCCAGTCCCAGAATGCATAATTGGAATAGAAATACTCAGCAACAGGCAGAACCCCCACACTGAATCCCTGACAAATGGAGTAAGGGCTATTATGGTAGGAAAAGCCAAGTGGAAGCCATTAGAACTGCCCCTACCTAGGAAAATAGTAAACCAAAAGCAATACCTCATTCCCGGAAAGATTGAAGAGATTACTGTTATCATCAAGGACTTGAAGGATGCAGGGGTGGGATTACCACCACATCTCCATTCAACTCGTCTATCTGGCCTGTGCAAAAAACAGATGTGTCTTGGAGAATGACAGTGGATTATCGAAAATTTAACCAGATGATGACTCCAATTGCTGCTGCTGTTCCAGATGTAGTTTCATTGCTTAAGCAAATTAATACATCTAGGGATATCATACCACCAAGAAAGCAGTGCCAGGAGCAGAGTACATCATTTGGACCTGAGGTTCCTGTGTGGAGAGGCTCCTAGACCAAGAAAAGGTTGATGACAAATACCTTCCTCTACAACCTACAGAGAGAAAAAGCCTTCCCTTAAAGCTGGCACTCTGAATTTGAAATTCTAGCCTCCCAGACTGTGAAAGAATAAATTTCTCTTTGTTAAAGCCATCTACTTGATGTGGGGCCAAGTTGGCAGAGTAGTCAGAGGCTTCCCATGGTCCATCTTACAACAAAGACCAAAAAAAAAAAAAAAAAGTGAATCCATTATATATGTGACAAGCTAGTAGCCCTGAACATCAAATGCAAAGTTAAGAAATCAGATTGAGCAGCAGGGGAAGTGAGAGACAGCTCAGAAGCAGTGAGGAGCTGCTGGATGTGACTCGGTGGTAACCAGCATCCCTCAGCCCCGATCCCCTGGTGCAACTGTGGTAGGGCTCATGGTAGCATACTGGATACGGTTTTCCCACACAAAGAGAGCAAGTGGCAGAGTCTATTCACACCTCTGGAATCAGCGAAGAACAGCACTCTCAGTAAAAGTTAAGTGCTTGTGTCTAATTTACCACATGGATCTAAAAGCACCCCTTTCAAAAGAACTCTTTCCCATTTATCTGATCCCTCCTTCTTCTGCCCCAGGCCCCGAGCCAGATTCAGTGGCAGTTGATTTTCATGGGCCTGAGATAGGTTCTGATGCACATCCTGAGCCATTTTCCTGGCCTTGGAGAAGGAGCAAATTAACAAATGGGGAGAAAAATAATCTGACGGCTCCCTTAAGCTAAGAGCTCAGGGCACAAGAGGCTCCTGTACAGGCACAAGCGAGCCACAGACTTTTTTATGCCTTTCACCCCTGCATGGACTTGTGTGGGCCCATTTCAGCAGCTAGGTCCTTGCTGGCACAGTGCGAGGGTATATGCGCCTGAGGTCTGAATTTAACTGTTTCATCTGTGCTGATGAGAGGTGAGTTTTTGACATATGACACCACTATGCTTATTAAGCAGGGTCCTCACCCACCCACATCAGGAGCCTGAGGACTGGTGGCTTCACCCATGCAACAAAGCTTCCCATAACAGGGGTCCAAGGACAAGTGGTGCCTCCCAGTCCTTACAGTTAAAATCTTTGGGTGTCCATAGTCCCTCTGCAGAACACACCCACCTGTATTTACGCTTTAGGGAACAAGGACATGCATTCCTCGCAGACACTCAGGGATGGTTATCAGTGCCCTAACTTGATCGGAGTGTGACCCCCTATTGCAACCAGATACCTGTGCATACACCAATCACCACTGCTCCTCTAAGATCATAGATGAGAGCCTGCACCACTCACTTGGTGACTGAGAGCCTGGACACCTGAACTGAATCCATTCAAGAAAAGTGCATGGACTCTTAGGCTCATATACCTGGTAACAGCTCTAGTCATCTGATGACAGGACATTAGTGCTTCAAAGGTGCTAATAAGCTAGCTCACTCAAGCAGCATATTTGGGTACATCCAAAAAAAAAAGAAGCTAGGGTACAGTAAGCAAACATAAAATAAATTAATACTATAGCTTATAGATGGCTGAGACAACAGTCAGTATCAAATCACATAAAAAAGCAGACCATGATCACTTCAACAAGCTCCTAAAACAAATAATCAAGGAATCTTTCAGACAAAGAGATATTCCTGGAATTACCAGACATAGAACACAAAAGATAAATATACAGAGCTCTGGGAGATCAGGAAAATGCAGAGTAAGCCAAGGAACACACGATAAAGCAGTCGAGGAAATTAAGAAGGTTATTCAAGAGCATAAAGAAAAATTTAATAAGCTGCAAGAATCCATAGAGAGAAGCAATCAGAAATTCAGAAGATTAACTATAAAATTTCACAATTAGACAACTCAATAGAATGTCTGAAGAGCAGCATTGAGAAAATTGGAGGAAGAATTAGTGAGACAGAAGATAAAACATCTGGCACCAATATATTTGAAGAAAAATCAGAAAAAAGATTTCTAAAAATCAAGAAACTCTAAGACTCATGTGGGACTCTATCAAGAGAAATAACCTACGAGTGACTGGAGAACCAGAACAGGGAAGGATAACAGAAAATACAGAGAGAATTGTCGAAGATTTGTTGGCAGATAACTTCCCTGATATCACGAAAGATGAGACAATATCTATCCAAGATGCTCATCGAACTCCACATAAGGTAGATCTCAAAAGAAAATCACCAAGACATATTATAATCAAACTTGCTAAAACCAAAGATAAAAAGAGAATTTTAAGAGCTGCTAGGGATAAACAAAAAGCCACCTACAAAGGACAGTCAATAAGAACATGCTCAGACTACTCTGCAGAAACCATGCAGGCAAGAAGGCAATGGGATGGTATACATAAAGTAAGTCTTGAAGGAAAAAAAATTGCCAACAAAGAATCATAAATCCAGCAAAACTGTCTCTCAAATATGAAGGTGAAATTAGGACATTTCCAGGTAAACAGAAGTTTAGGAAATGTGCAAAAAAACAAACCAAAATTACAAGAAACACTAAGGGAGTCCTCTGTTTAGAAGACCAATAACATCAGGTAACAACCCAAGACTAGACCACAGGACAGAACAACCAGATATCAACCTAGGTAGGGAAATCACAAAAACAAATCAAGATTAAAAAAAAAAAAAAAACTATACTAAAACAGGGAAACAGTGATGTCATTACGTAAAAGATGACAAAATTAAGTCATAAAGAGGGACTAAAAACTGTAGTCATAGAATATTGTATACGACCACTATTATAAGAACTCGGGAAATAGTTTAAACTGAGAAGAAAATATTCTTTGATGGTTACGAGAAGGGAGACGGAGGGAGGGAAGAAGAGAGGTTTTCGCTAATTAGATAGTAGCTAAGAACTATTTTAGGCGAAGGGAAAGACAACAATACAGGAAAGGCCAGCACAACTGGGCTAAACAAAAAGCAAAGAAGTTTCCCAAATAAACTGAATGGTTCGAAGGCCAGCAGAGCAGGGACAGGGATTTGGGGACCATGGCTTCAGGGGACATATAAGTCAATTGGCATAATAAAATCTACTAAGAAAATATTCTGCATCCCACTTTGGAGAGTGGATTCTGGGGTCTTAAATGCTAGCAAGCAGCCATCTAATATGCATCAATTGGTCTTGACCCACCTGGATCCAAGGAGAATGAAGAACACCAAGGACACAAGGTAATTATGACCCAGGAAACAGAAAGGGCCACATAAGCCACAGGCTACTTCAGCCTGAGACCAGAAGAACTAGATGCTGCCTGGCTACAAGTGATGACTGCCCTGACAGGGAACACAACAGAGAACCCCTGAGGGAGCAGGAGAGCAGTGGGATGCAGACCCCAAATTCTCATAAAAAGACCAAACTTAATGGTCTGACTGAGACTGGAAGGGCCCTGGTGGTCATGGCCCCCAGACCTTCTGTTGGCCGAGAAAGGAAACTTTCCCAAAGCCAACTCTTCAGACAGGTATTGGACTGGACAATGGGATATAAAAAGATGCATGTGAAGAATGAGCTTCTTGAATTAAATAGACACTTGAGTCTATGTTGGCATCTCCTATCTGTAGGAGAGATGAAAGTACAGAAGGGGTCAGAAGATGGTGGAATGGACACGAAAAGAGAGAGTAGAGGGAAGAAGCAGGCTGTCTCATTAGGAGGAAAGCAATTATGAGTACATAGCAAGGTGTATATAAATTTTTGTATGACAGACTTGATTTCTAAACTTTCACTTAAAACACAATAAAAATTAAAAAAAAAAGTAGTCATAGATCTTCCATATGGATAAGAAGTCAAGGCAATATATAGAGATAAAAATTTGGTTTAAACTTAGAAAAATAGGTGTAAATAATAAGGTAACCACAAAGGAGACTAACAATCCTACACATCAAAACAAAATATAAGAGAAACATAAAGACTCAGCAAAACAAAACAACAAGGAAAATATGTAAAGAAAAACTATTTGGCACAAAAAATTAAGTGGAAAAAAGAAACTATTACATACACACACAAAAAAGATATCAAAATGACAGTGCTAAACTCAGACCTATCCATAATTACTCTGAATGTAAATGGACTAAATGGACCAATAAAGAGATTGAGAGTGGTAAAATAGATTAAAAAAAAAACAAGATCTGATTGTATTGATGCCTACAAGAGACACACCTTAGACTTAAAGTCACAAACAAACTAAAACTCAAAAGATGAAAAATATATATGTTAAGCAAAGAACAATCAAAAAATGCAGGAGAGGCAATATTAATTTCTGACAAAATAGACTTTAAAGCTAAACCCACCACAAAGGATAAGGAAAGACACTATATAATGATTAAACAGGCAATATACCAGCAGCACATAACCATATTAAATATTTACACACCCAACGAAAGGGCTTCAGGATACATAAAACAAACTCTAACAAAATTGAAAAGCAAGACAGACAGCTGTACAATAATAGTAGAATACTTCATCACACCACTTTTGATGAAGGACAGAAAATCCAGAAAGAAGCTCAGTAAAGACATGAAAGAGCCAAATGCCACTATCAACCAACTTGACCTCATATACTTATATAGAACACTCCACCCAACAGCAGCCAATTATACTTTCTTTTCCAACATACATGGAACATTTTCTAGAATAGACCACATATTAGCAACCCTTACCAGAATTCAAAACATTGAAACAATACAAACCATCTTCTCTGATCATAAAGCCATAAAAGTAGAAATCAATAACAGAAAACACAGGGAAAAGAAATCAAACACATGGAAACTGAATAATACCTTGCTCAAAAAAGACTGGGTTACAGAAGAAATTAAAGACCAAATAAAGAAATTCATAGAATCCAATGAGAATGAAAACACTTCCTATCAGAATCTTTGGGACACAGCTAAAGCAGTCCTCAGAGGTCAATTTATATCAATAAATGCACACATCCAAAAAGAAGAAAGGGCTAAAATCAAAGAATAATCCCTGCAACTTGAACAAATAGAAAGAGAGCAACAAAAGAAACCCTCAGGCACCAGTGGGAAACAACTAATGAAAATTATAGCAGAATTAAATGAAATAGAGAACCGAAATACAATTGAAAAAGTTAACAAGACCAAAAGCTGATTCTTTGAGAAGACTAACAAAATTGATAAACCATTGTCCAGACTGACAAAAGAAAAACAGGAGATGAAGCAAATAACTGAATAAGAAATGAGATGGGCAATATCACAACAAATCCAACTGAAATTAAAAGAAATCATATCAGATTATTATGAAAAATTATACTCTAACGAATTTGAAAACCTAGAAGCAATGTGAGGTCTCTGGTAGTTACTAGGTTTAAAAAAAAAATTTTTTTTAAAGTATACATAAAAAAAAAAACCCCATTGCCCATCGAGTCAAATCCAACTCATGGTAACTCTATAGAACAGACTAGAACTGTTTCACAGGGTTTCCAAGGCTACAAATCTTTACAGAAGCGAACTGCTACCTCTTTCTCCCATGGAGCATCTGGTGGGTTTGAACTGCCAATCTTTCAGTTAGCAACTGATCACTTAACCACCGTATCCTGGGGTTCCTTACGTATATTCACTCCAAATATTCCAGGACTAGAGAAATAGCAGGGGGAACAATTCCAATGAATCTAATGTGAAATTGACTATCATCAAAACTTCTTCTAGCACCTAATCTCCACTAGTCCCTAAACTGGCCAATAGACTAAATGATTCAGTTCAGAGCCAGTGTCTTAGTCATCTAGTGCTGCTGTAACAGAAATACCACAAGTGGATGGCTTTAACAGAGAGAAATTTATTCTCTCACAGTCTAGTAGGCTACAAGTACAAATTCAGGGTGCCTGTTTGAGGTGAAGGATTTCTTTCTCTGTTGCCTCTGGAGGAAGGTCCTTATCATAAATCTTCCTCTGGTCTAGGAGTTTCTCTGCACAGGAACCTTGGGTCCAAAGGACATGACCTGTGCCTGGCACTGCTTTCTTGGTGGTATGATGTTCCCAACTTTCTGCTCACTTCCCTTTCCTTTTATCTCTTGCAAGATAAAAGGTGGTGCAGGCCACACCCCAGAAAAACTCCTTTTACATTGGATCAGGGATGTAACCTTAGTAAGAGTGTTACAATCCCACCCTAATCCTCTTTAACATAATCTAATCTCACCTGATTAACCACAGGCAGAGTTTAGGATTTAGGACACATAGGAAAATTCCAATCACAAAATGGAGGACAACCACACAATACTAGGAAAAATGGCCTAACCAAGTTGACACAAATTTGGGGGGAACACAATGCCATCCATGGCAGCCAGTATATAATAATCACATAAAATCTGGTTGTAGACAGACCTCATTTTATTGTGCTTCACTTTATTGCACTTTGCAGGTATTGCATTTTTTACAAATCAAAGTTCGTGGCAACCCTTTGCTAAACAATTCTATCGGTGCCATTTTTCCAACAGCACATGCTCACTTAGTGTTTCTGAGTCACATTTTGGTAACTCTTGCAATATTTCAAGCTTTTTCATTATTATTATATCTGTTATGGTGATCAATGACTAGTGATCTTTGATATTACTATTCCAATTGTTTTGGGGGCACCACAAACCATGCTCTATATAAGAAGGCAAACGATCTATAAATGTGTGTGTTCTGACTGTTCCACCGACCAGCAGTCCCCGCATCTTTCTCCCTCCCCTCTGGCCTCCCCATTCTCTAGATATGACAATATTGAAATTAGGCCAATTAATAATCCTACAATGGCCTCTAAGTATTCAAGTGAAAGGAAGAGCCACACATCTCTCACTTTAAAAATCCAAAGCTAGATATGATTAAGCTTAGTGAGAAAGGCATGTTGAAAGCCAAGATAGGCCAAAAGGTAGGCCCCTTGCACCGAACTGTTAGCCAGGTTGTGAATGCAGAGAAAAAGTTCTTGAAGGAAATTAAAAATGTTGTCCTAGTAAACACACAAATGATAAGAAAGAGAAGCAGACTTGTTGCTGATATGGAGAAAGTTTTAGTGGTCTGAATAGAAGATCAAACCAGCCACAACATTCCCTTAAGCCAAAGCCTAATCCAGAGCAAGGCCCTACCTCTCTTCAAGTCCACAAAGCCTGAGAGATGGGGACTCTGCAGAAGAAAAGTTCAGAGCTAGCAGAAGTTAGTCCACAGAGATGGGAAGGAAAAAAGCTATCTCCATAACACAAAAGTGCAAGGTGAAGCAGCAAGTCATGGAGAAGACCTAGCTGAGATAACTGATGAAGGTGGTTACACTAAACAAATTTTCAGTGTAGATGAAGCGGCCTTATGTTGGAAGAAGACGGCATCTAGGACTTTCACAGCTAGAGAGGAGAAGTCAATGCCTGGCTTCAAAGCCTCTAAGGACAGGCTGGCTCTCTTGTTCGGGGCTAATGCAGCTGGTGACTTTAAGTTGAAGCCAGTTTTCATTTACCATTCTGATAATCCTAGGGCCCTTAATAATGATGCTGAATCTACTCTGCCTGAGCTCTATAAATAGAACAACAAAGCCTAGGTGACAACACAACGGTTTACAACATGGTTTACTGAATATTTTAAGTCCACTGCTAAGATCTAGTGCTCGGAAAAAAGATTCCTTTCAAAATATTATTGTTCATTGCCAGAGCACCTGGTCACCCGAGAGCTTAATGCTGTTTCCATGCCTGTTAACACAACAACCTTTCTGCAGCTGATGGATCGAGGAGTAATTTTGGCTTTCAAGTATTATTATTTAAGAAATACATTTCATAAGGCTATAGCTGCCATTGACAGTGATTCCTCTGATGGATCTGGGCAAAGTAAGTTAAAAACCTTCTGAAAAAGATTCACCATTCTGGATACCATTAAGAACATTTATGATTTATAGGTGGAGGTCAAAAACCAACATTAACAGGAGTCTGGAAGAAGTTGATTCCAATCTTCATGGCTGACTAGGCTTCAATGGAGACATGGTAGAAATAGCAAGAGAACTAGAAGTGGAGCCTGAAGATGTGACTAAATTGCTGCAGTCTCATTGTAGACGAGGAATTGCTTCTTACAGATGAGCAAAGAAAATGGTTTCTTTAGATAAGATCAACTCCTGGTGAAGATGTTGTGAACATTGTTGAAATGACAACAGAGGATTCAGAATATTACAGAAACTTAGTTGATAAAGCAGAGGCAGAGTTTGAAAGGATTGACTTCAATTTTGAAAGAAGTTCTACTGTGGGTAAAACAGTATCAAACAGCGTCACATGTTACAGAGATATTGTTCGTGAAAGGAAGAGTCAGCCAATATGGCAAACTACACCGTTTTCTTATTTTAAGAAACTGTCACAGCCAACCCAACCTTCAGCAACCACCACCCTGATCAGTCAGCAGCCATCAACATTGAGGCAAGACCCTCCACCAGCAAAAGATGGCAACTCATTTAAGGCTCAGATGGTGGTTAGCATTTTTTAGCAATAAAGTATTTTTTAATTAAGGTATGTACATTGTCTTTTTTAGATATAAAGCTATTGCATACTTACTAGATGAGAGTGTAGTATAAACATAACTTTTATATGCACTGGGAAATCAAAAAATCTGTGTGATTCACTTTATTATGATACTAGCTTTATTATGTGGCCTGGAATCGAACCAGCAGTATCTCTGAGGTATGCCCGTATTTGCTTTCTCTCAGCCATAGTATTAAGGAACTATAACCTCTAGAGGAGTCCCTGGGTAGCACAAATGGTAAAGCATTCATCTATTTGCCAGAAAGTTGGCAGTTTGAACCCACCCAGAGGTATCTCAGAATACAGGCCTGGTAATCGGCTTCCAAAATGTCACACCCTTGAAAGCCCTATGGAGTCATTCTACTCTGCACACACGGAGTTACCATAAGTTGGAATCGACTTGATGGCAACCAGCAAAACATCACCTTTGGAGAAGACTTGAAGAAGATTCACAGTAAATGATTGAGACTCTTTCCAAGAGTTTTTCCTCAAAGAGGACTGGCGTCCCTGCCAATCAAGTGATTACACATCTGTGAGATCATTTAAGTGATAGAATTGACTAAGATGCCATGAACCAATGTCTTATTTTTTGCCCAGTAGACCTGGAAATTTTGCCTATAGAGTTCAAGCAGCAAGTTAGGAGGCTGCCCAGCTATTTCATTCCTAGGAACACTAGGAGTAATTAGCAACTGCTACAGAGCTCTGTGGAGCCTTGGTGGCATAGCGGTTAAGAGCTTGGCTGCTAACCAAAAGGTTAGCAGTTCAAATCCACCAGCTGCTCCTTGGAAACCATATGGGGCAGTTCTACTCTTTCCTATAGTGTTGCTATGAGTCAGAACTGACTTGATGGCACCTAAGAACAACATAGACCTCTGTGTCTAATTATGGCTATTGTTCCCACCAGGCCTCTAAAGGTAACATGCCACCACCTGACCTCTACCCTTTGGATCTCATAATTTCGACTAGGGAACCTATTCCATTGCAACAAAATTTAATGTCAATTCCTGCCTATACACCTTTTCATGAAATTTGGTATGTATTCTGCAGTATATTTCTTAATGCATTGGTAAAAAGAATTCCTCCAAGTTCATAACTTTCTTGGTGTAGAAGCAATCACCTTCTGGAGGAGGTCTTGATTTATCTAATTGTGCTATGCTTGGAGCTAACTCTCATGGAACCTGGACTCAATAAAGGAATGTTGGAAGGGGATACTGAATGAGCATCCCTTTACAATGTGTCTTTACCAGATGACACCATCATTTAAAATAAACATCTTTTGTGTGTGTGTGTGTATAAGAAGACTGGTTCTCCTAAAGAAGAATGTGAAATTGTGGAAATAGAGAGATAGGAGGGCTGGCTCCATCAGAAATGTAGGTTCAGGAAGATTTGAGGGTTCAAATCCTCAGTCTCATTTTTGTCTGCCTAACTGGTACCAAGATACATCTCAGTGTCCAGTTTCCTCTCAACCACCTTAACAATATTGACCCAGTGGGATTGCAAATTTTTGTTTTTCAACTCTGCAACTTTTACAATCAGGCTTTGGGCTTGTTTACCTTATGAATACATGAGATAAGGGATTATTTCTAGCTTCCAAGAGGCTGTTGGATTCTCTGTCCTGCAAACTGAGTTAAAAATATATGAGCACCCCAATTGTAGCATCATATTTTGAGGGTCTACTTCTGATACTTATAACTCTACCAGTCAGGATCCTTCAAAGTAACAGAAGACACATTAAAGGGGTAACTGAGGAGCCTTTACAGTTGGATGGGCAAATGTGCTTTTGTTTGCCCTCTCACTTTCCAAGCTTCTCCACCCTGCTGTATGGCTCAGGGGGATCAGACATTATCTATATCAATGGCTTCTTTTTTCCTCCATTTTCTGGTTAATTCGACCAGTAGAAGCCACTTAAAGCTCATTGAAGTGTGGGAGGGGTATGAGGTTGAGGATTTACACCCTTGATTTCCTCCCTGCTCAGTCAGTTTGGATTCTACATGTCCCTCAGCCAAATACTAAAGGTCCTATCAGACAACTTTTCCCACACAGCTCTTTCTCCGGTTATACAGAAACTTCCTTTCCTCAATCATTCAAGTGTAGAGGTGACGGTAGTTTCTCCCAGATCCTGCCCTCATCTTTGTAAAGAAAGAGTCCACTTATTAAACTGTCTGAAAACTAATCAATTTGAGTATGTCATACTTTTGCTCCTGATTGATACACAAGAGTAAAAGATGGTGAAACTTAGAAGAATCAACATTAACAGGAAACCAGTTTAACTCCTAAGAGAAATGAGGAGGAGCTGTTACCAACACTAAGCAAGAGCTAAGGCTGTGAATAAGCATCAGCTTGATAGGAGCTAAGGTCTTTGTTAGAAGAATATTTTTTCTTGACCATCTATGTCCTGACAGACACAGGAGAAAAAATTACTAGTTACCTTGTTTTCTTGTCTTCTAATATCTTGCTGAAATTTCTCCTTAGCCAAATCCATCTAGACCTCAGAGGTCAAGGATGACTGGGCTATGCAGTCAGTAGAGATCAGCATCCTGGAGCAGAAAACAGGATGAAAAAGGGCAAAAAATGGATCTAGAGGGGAAAATGTAAAATAATCTGTACATAAGCCCAGCATTAGCTTCTATCCTTAAGGTCACCTTGTGGTCCACAAAGACTGCTTGGGTTATACCTTACCTATACCATCCATGACGTAGGTAATGAGAAAGTGAAAGTGGAGAAGTAATGGAACAACCACTCCCTTAAAAAAAATATTTTACAGAAATCCCACATAATATTTATATAATAAATATCAGGTGGTCACAACTGGCTACGGAAGAACTTAGAAAATGTAATCTTTTACCTGAGTTCATGGCCACCCCAAATAAAATAAAGGTTCTGTTACCAACACAGAAGGGAAAAATGGATGTTAGAGTAGGTGAATATCAGTCTTTGACATAAAACACATTAGTTGGCCTATGGAATATAGATAAACCAATTTGCTGAAGTAAATGGTTTACGTTTTGAAGTTGTGAGGAGAAATGCAGAGTTCACCTAATAGTGGACTTTGGAATAGTGAACAGGCTAAGGAAACATGAACCAAGACTTTTTTTCATAGATACGTACAGTGGAAGAGTGGCAGCCGTGGTTCCACCAATCGTCGCTTGATCCCAACTGTTGTTTTCTGAGCTTTCTGTGACTTCTCTAAGATAGAGGAGTGAGAAGGGCAGGAACTGACTTTACATTGACCATGAGCAGCAAATCCCTCTGGGAAGATTGTAATGCTGTGAGACTTTCACGATAGTTAGGGACACATCCCACCTTACTCCACTGTGGCACACACGACAGACAGCTCTAACTAATCCCAGCACTCTTTGTCACCAAACCAAGGTTAGGCTTCAGGATCCCTCAAAACAAATTGTCCAGCAAGCTGCTAAATATTGATTCCTGTTGTTAACTGCCATCAAGTCAACTCTGACTCGTGGCATCCTTATGTACAGAAGAGTGAAAAGCTGTCCAGTCCTGCATCATCCTCACAATTGTTGGCATGTTCGAATTCATCATTGTGGCTATGTGCCAGTTCATGAGTCTCCCATGTCCATGTTGGCCCTCTTTTTCACCATACATAATGTGCTCCTTTAGTGAGTCAATGTTCTGCTGTGATCCATACGGTTTTCATTGGCTAATTTGTAGATTGCCAGGCTTTCTTCCTACTCTTAGTTTAGAAGCTCTGCTGAAACCTGCCCACCATGGGTGACCCAGTGTTTGAAATACTGGTGGCATTATAGCATCACGCAAGCCATCACAGTATGACAAACTGACAGATGGGTGGTAGAAATGCTGATTAGAGTTTTGAAACATTGGCTCTCCGTAATGTAGTAAAAAAGAGTATGTACTATAGCTTAATGAAAACTTAGGTTCAAATTCTGCTTCTATCAAAATTTCTAGCTGAATTTTCTAGTTACACAAATTCTCTTGGCCCTGTTTGTTTTATTACTAAAATTAGAACATTGCTTTTTTATCTGGGAGAAGTGTAAAGAGAAAATGAGGGAGCACTCGAAATGTGCCTAGTGAATAGTACTCATTATTAATTCCTGATCTCTCCCCCTTTCACATTCTTTTCTTTAATTTCCCTTCTTTTACATTCCTCAATGTAATCTCACAAATCTTTACTGCTGTAGCCCCCACTTCATCTGAAGTATTCAAAACCTTCTGAGTTCCCTGCCTATAAGAAAATATAAAAATATTGGAGATATCATTGTATGTCCTTGTGGTATCTCCAAATAGGAAAAACAAAATTAGGGAAAGTATTAATAAAGCATTTTGAACATCTTGGGGAAACAATAACTCAATATTTATGCAAAATCTTGTAACATTAGCTATGTAAACAAATTGTAAACAAGTTTTATTAGCAATTATAAATATTGCACATCTCAATTCTGTTAATTTTGGAGACACTGTTTTCCAAATATAAAATAGATGTTGGAAAGCCTTTAATAATTCAATAATTGAGTTCATGTTCTGTGCTCTTTGGGGATTAATGTGAAATCTAATAGGTGGGTTATTTTATTACTTCCTGTTAATATTTCCTGATTAATCATTTTAAAATAATTAACAATGCCAGAAGGGGAATATCTCTTATTTTTCTTTTTCTTATGTGCTATTGAAACAATAAATTGTTTGATTTCAGTTTTATTCAGTGATTCCAAATTGGTCAATAAAATGCTAATGATTACGAACATACGATATTTCTCACTTGGAGATCATCATTTAATTCTACAATTGCCAGTTGGATACTTGTTAAAACAGCAGGAACTAATTCATATATTCAAGCTAAATAAATAAAGTTTGATTGCATATTTGTTACACTTAGCTTTTGATAACTGGCACTGTTAGAGAGGTGCTTCATATAAATTACCTCAAAAATGCCTGATAACCAGGTCTCGCTGATGGAACTGATGTGTCAAAACACTGTTTTGTGGCTAAATATCCTTTGTTTGTGCCCTTTGCTAATGGATTCTAGACCTTGATATTCATAATCTGAAATTCTAGGGCAGCTCTATTAGACACAATAAATATCCGTAATTGGGAGCTTAAGAAGCTTATGGGCAAGTGAGTCTTTCCTCAGGATCTGCTTTACATGAAGCCCACCCACTCCTAATTCAACTGCCCTCCCAAGAAAAAGGCATAATCCTAGGTTCTCCCAAAATGATTGTAACTGCCTTAATGTAAAGCTCAGTTGTTTATCCTGGATGTTTTACTAAAAATCACTTAAGAAATACGTAATGTGAAATTTTTTTTTTTTTAATTTTTAAATTTAGTGTAATTCAACTAAAAGTAATCAGGGTTGCAGAAGAGTTGATAGGTTACCTAGGTAAACGCAAAAGTGACATATCATGAACCTCTTAACTATAATTGAATTAAAAAAAAAAACCCATTGACCTCAAGTCAACTCCAACTTATAGAGACCCTACGGGACAGAGTAATAGTATTCCATAGGGTTTCCAAGGAGCAGCTGGTGGAGTCGATCTGCCGACCTTTTGGTTAGCAGCCTGAACACTTAACCATTGCACCAGCAGGGCTCCTATAATTGAATAGAACTCCTAAAGAAAGTGAAGACTCCCTCTAAATAATTTTAATGAATCTGATAAGGACACCAAGTTCAGACAAATAGGTGAGTCCCTGGTCCCTAATCATTTTCTACTGTTTACACTTGCCAAATAACTCTTTACTCAACCCACCAATACCTTCTGTAGTATCACTAACTTCAGACAGAAAATTTTAAAGGAGATTCTTTAGTATTGGTTCACATTTATAATCCTTTTGCTTAGAGATTTTATGCATTTTTGTAGAGATAAAATGGTTTCCAACATCAGAATAAAAATAGCTCAAAAAGGACAGCAAGTGTGCAAAAGCATGCAGGGTTCCTCCTGACATAGTGGAAAATAGATGTAAAGATTATATAATTTCAATGTAACATTGGAAAGACTCTAATAATACTATTAAACCAAAAAAAAAACACTATAACGTTATACATCAAATTAAAATTCTATTACTACTAACATTATTTGATTCAAATTTTGACTGTATTTTTGAAATCCAAAACACCAACATAGACAATGTTAACACATTTATGTATTTATACAGAGAATGTTTTGTCTTAATTGAGTGACCGGCCAGGTTGTACTGATAATGCTAATTCCAAGCCAGTGGCCACTTAATAGTTGGTTACTAATTAAAGACCTGTTAATTTATTCAAATATAAAAATGGTTTGCTTAATATACGTTTGTGTATAGAATCCTTATAACTTGATTGTTTGGAATAATTTGATTGTGATGATATTATGCCAAAGAAACAAGTTATGATACTTGAACTAAAACCAAACCAATGGTGCTAAAGAAAAGAACTATAAAATTTTTAAGTTGTAATTAAAGGAATATGATAGAACAGACATCAAAGCTGTCCTTAAAAGCAATTACGTCAAGCTCTTATAACGTAAAACATTTTAAGTTTTAATTCTCTAAAAATATGGACTGTCTACACTGTGCTGGGTCCTGAGTGGGTAATGATGGATAAATAAAGTGGGTACAGTTCCCAAACACAGGGAGCCTGCAGGCATGAAACAGATACATACACAAATAAGTATATACATACAGAATATTATAGTTCTAGGAAGGCAGAGAATAGAATGCCAAAAATAATAATGAATTAAGAGCCACTGTAGATTGAGAAATAAAAAGTCTTAGAAGATAGCATTTCAGGTGAGACCTGAATAAGTAAGAATACACAGGTAAAGAGAGAAGGTGTGTTCTAGGCAGAAACAACACCACATACAAAGACCCTGTGCTGAAAGTATTTACCACGTTTATGGAGTTGAAGCCTTGTGACCCAAAGAAAAGCTGGAACAGATGACATCATTTAAATAAGCAAAGATCAGTTCTTTCAGGCCCTTGTAGTCTTACAGTATTAAGAATTTCTACGTTATCTTAACGGAGATACATTAAGGGTATTAAGGAGGGGGGTAAGTGGATGTGATTTAGATATGTCAGGGCCACAAAATTTCATTCGAACAATAAAAATACAAATTGATTTTGTCATTTGTCTGTAACTATCTTATTTGTCTTTAAATTCCTCCTTATTTTGTAACCATTAATCAGCAGCTGGTAAATAATTAAATTCTTGAATCTGTATAAAGATTAGTTAAATAGAAAGTTTCTTTAAGTGATATTTTAAAGATCCCAGTCTCTCATCTAGCCTCCCTCTCCATACGCTGACTTTTCTCCCTAAGATGGCCTTTGGGTACTTCTGAGGCTGGGTGACTTCATGGGCATAGGGTGCGGAGAAGCAAATGTTGTGCTCTTCAGGTTTTCTTCTCTCTCTCTCTCTCTCTGGCCCTGCTGCTTCTCTCCCACACCCCTACGCTCTGCTTCCTATTCCCACAGTCCAAAAGGGCAGGATTTCAGGTTACCTCCCCTCTGTTAAATGCTCCCACCAACAAAGAGCAGCAGCAGCAGTCCCACTTGGAAGGAGAACCTTTTTTTTTTTTCCACGATAAGAAACTTTGCAAGATGAGTCCAAGCCTTGGGCCTTGTAAAGACAAAAGGGATGAAAAGGAATTAAGACGATCTCAGGAAAATTCCCTATTGTCTTGCTGCAAAATCTCACTCATGAAAATTGGAAAAGGAATATTTTCCATACTTCTTACTGTATCCTCCTGCAACAAATCCTAATCTATTCAGCCCAATCCCTATATCCTGAGGCAGAGGGATGCTTCAAAAAGGCTGCGGCAAAGTTAGGTAATCGAAAGGGCAAAAGAGAAAAGTTCTTTAGCATTTTGAAACTATTATACAAAGTTTGTATAATTTGTAAAGATTGACCAGAAGGAAGATGCAGGGTCTTGCCTTAGGGTGATGGCAGAGGAGATAGTGAAAAATGATAGAGCAGAATGGACAGAAAAACACAATGATAGATTAAATAAAGGAAATATACACATTGAAGAGAAAAAGATTAGGGGGATATCTAATTTTTTACCATAAATCTTAACTAAAAAGTTGAAAGTGTCCACCAATTCTTCAAAATTTACATATATTTTAAGCATTCAAAAAATATTTGAATTTAAATTCACCACATCAGCAAGAACAAGCATCTTCCTAACATTAAAACACTCAAGAGTGTTTTCTTATATTTCTGAAGAGCTTTGCAAGAACTGTTTTCAGTGCTATTTTTCTGATTTTATTATTTTTTTATCTACAATATGTAGATGATAAACTCTTTCATAGCTGACACACAAAAAAAATTACCTACTTAAGTGGATCAATTAATATTAATTCCTACAGTTTTTATATTTACACTATTTTAATTGTAAACATGTTTCCCCATCACTGTTTATTTTGGTCATGGGCCACAGCAACAAAAATATACCTTTTTTTTTGCAGGTGAACTTTAGCTGAATTTGTCGAAGAGTTGAACACTGTTTTTTCTCACCTAATAATTCAAATTTTAAGGCAAATTACACAATGACATACACATTCAGATGAATTCTATAGGATGCTAAATGCAAAGATTCGATCCACTGCCGTCAGGTAGATTAGACACTATGTTTTTTAATATTATCCTATTGTGTGTATAGTCAACAAGTGTTTGTTGAACAATCATTATGTTCCAGGCACTGTTCTAGGCACTTGGGATAAAGCAATGAATAAACCAAAAAAAAAAAAAAAAGCAGACCCACTACTCTTGAGTCGATTCCTAATCACAGCAATGCTACAGACAGAGTAGAACTGCCACATAACAGTTCCAAGGAGCGGCTGGTGCATTTGAACTGCCAAGTATTTGGTTAGCAGGCTTAGCCCTTAAAAAGCAATGAACACAACTGACTAAAATCCCTATCTTCATGGAGTTTATAATGTAGTTTGGGGAGACATACAATAAAGAAAATAAGTAAATAAACTATTTTTCATGTTAAAAAGTAATAACTGCTTTGCACATATATAAAGCAGGGAAGGTGGAAGAAGAATTATGGATAAGAATATAGTTGTAATTTTTAATAGAGGAGCTCAAGGAAACCTTATTAGGAAGTATCGCTTGAGCAAAAATTGAAGGAGTTTAGAGAGTAAGCTCGTGAGTGTCTAGAGGAAGAAAATTCTAGGAAGATAAGCAGCAAGTGCAAAAGCCTTGAGGGGTGTGTGCCTTGTGTGTTCAAGGAAGTGGAATGAGGCCAGTGGGATGAGGCACAGTAGAAACAAAGGAGGTCAGATCAGAGCAGTGAAGGGAAGCCAGAGCAGGTAGGGCCATGTTCACTGAGACAGGGAGTCTTGCGGCAAAACCCATCTGCTCTGCCACTGTCTGTGAAACACACAGAGATGATTTTTTATCAGTTGCGGTCAAGTTGACCCTAGCTCATGGAAACCTCATGTATGTCAGAGTAGAGCTGCGCTCCATAGGGTTTTCAATAACTGATTTTTTGGAGGTAGATTGCAGGTCGTTCTTCTTAGGCTCCTTTGGTCACACTTGAAACACAAACCTATTGGTTAGCAACAAACCTATTGGTTAGCAAAGAGCATGTTAGCCTTTTGCACCACCCAGAGATGCTAAAAGAGTAGACACTGAAATCTAAACTATGGAATTTGTGGTGAGTTTATTTTAATCAAAATATTTTTCTTCTAGAAATGAGAAAGTTTTCTACTTGTCATGGACACATCTAGCCTTCCATTCAAATATTATTGAGTATTATCCTTGCACTAGGTAGTGTCTTATCGAAGGGGTCCCTGGGTGGTACATATGGTTAAAGTGCTCAGCTGCTAATTCGAAGATTGGAAGTTTGAGTCCACCCAGAGGTACCTCAAAAGAAAGGCCTGGTGATCTACTTCAGAAAAATCAGACATTGAAAGCCCTGTGAAGCACAGTTCTATTTTGATACACATGGGGTCATGATGGGTTGGAATCGACTCCATGGCAACTAGTTTTTTAGTCTCCTGATGAGTGGAAAAACAAACAAATAAATAAATAAGCCCAGGCTTTAAATGCAGAGACTCTAAAATTTAAGGTCATGAGAATTGCCTAGGAAGCTTGCTAAGCAAGTATACTAACGGGTCCCATCCCCAGAGATACTAATTCAGAAGTTCTAGGCTGGGAACAGGAGTCTTCATTTTAACAGGCACTTGATTAAGGTAGTCTAAAGTCCACAGTTTGAAAATCACTTATTCAGGTGGTGTGCTGTGCCTTCGAAATCAGTAACAGGTGACCGATCCTCACAATTTTATTTGTTTATGCTGAAGTATACATGATTATAATTAAAGAACCACCTCAGTCTTTACTGGAAAACTTAGTGGCATAGTGGTTAAGAGTTGACCTGCTAACCAAAAGGTCAGCAGTTTGAATTTACCAGGAACTCCTTGGAAACACTATGGAGCAGTTCTACTCAGTTCTATAGGGTCGCTATGAGTTAGAATCAACTCGACGGCAACAACTTTGGTTTGCTTTTTGGTTTGGGTCTTTATCAGTTCAGAATCTTTCTTCCTCACTAGAGGAAGTTAAACTGAAGGAGTTCACATCTGATAGTTACTTCTCTGGGATGTAGAAGGCAAGGTGGTTTGCTGAGAGTGAAAAGGAATGAAGTGGAGGGTTGGGAGATGAAGATTAGGAAATGTATACGGTGTAGCAGGAGTCAATGATGCAAGGAGGGAAACTGGAGGAATATAACCTTGTTCACCTTACCATATGTGCTGAGTACCTTTGCATAGGATTCTCACAAAATCCTTTCATATATCTCACAAAGAAGTCTGCACAGCCTGTTAATGAGTAACCAGAATTTTAGACAAGGTAAATAATTTGTCCTTGGTTATTCAGGTAGAAAAAAAGACAGTAAAACTGGACTTCAAACCCACATCCATCTACTTCCAAAGCCACGTTCTCTGAATTGTACTTTGTTCAAGAATTGTATTGCCTCAGGTACAATCAAATAATTTCCAAGCAGAAAGAGTGACTCAGGAATATTTAAAAAAAAAAAAAAAAGTTTTCATGTAGAATTTAAAAATCCCTCATCTTCCAAATACTGGTCTTTGTCCTGTTATTTTATGATCCCCCCTTTTCTATGACAGAATTTCACTTCTTGAAAGATGTTCTGTTTTCTTACATCTACTAACATTTAAGGCTAGTTCTGAAGTTGTTTGGATCATTCTGTCTGTCATTAAATTCCTTGTCTGTACACCTAGACCTTTAACATAGCCTGTACTCTTAATGGTGTGATCTTGGGCAAGTTATTAAACCCCTTTGTGCTTTATTTTCATCACCTGTAAAATAGGTACTTACCACATAGATTAGTTGCATACATGTAATATAATGTTTAGGAAAGTGAGTGTAAAGTACTTAAAATTGTTTCTGGTAAATGGTGAGTCCTATGCAAGATATAAGTGTTAGCTGTCATCATTATCAACATGGTCATCACCGTCATGACTATCATCATCATTTGTGATTTCACAGTTATCTTGTAGTGACTACTCACTGTTTTGTGTCCTTTCTTTTCTAAACTGTATTGCTTCAAGTAAGAATTCACTTTTTTCCGAGTTAAAAAACGAACAAAAAAAGATTTATACCACAATCAAATTCTTACAGAGGAGATCGAGTCACCAATGTTCTTTATGCTGAAATGAAACTGTTTCTACATGTCTAGTTCAATTCATAAAAATATCATTGTTTTTGTAATAATTTCTCTCTTTTTCTGTATAAAAAGTACAAATCAAAGAATTGAGTTGGGACTCTGTCTCATTTTCTTTTTTGATAACTTATACTGCTGCTTTCTAATTTGCCTTAGAAATATTCCTAAAGGTGATATGTCTCATTTAAACCAGAATGGAGAATGAAGACTTCTTTTTCAGGGAGTGTAGAAGGAAAAGCTTCCCCAGACCTGGGGAGCATCCCAGAATTGTAGCCTTCACCCCTAGCCAAAAAATATGGCAGCTGATTCTCAACCCAGGCTGATGAATGAGAAGTGCCTTTCTCTTGGTTAGGTGGCTAATGAAGTAACCCATAGGACAAGGAACAACTAGGATTTACTCCAGTTGGAAGAGGCTGGTTGAAAAAGTAATTTCTTTAAAGACAGGTAGGATTTGTAAGAGTTCTGTGTAATATTAATTTTATATAGAACTAACCATAAAGCATAAGTATAGAAAATATTTTAATAATAATTTAATAAAGAAGAAAATTACATCTTATTTTAACCTAAGTGATAACTATTTCTAAATTGACACTCTGATGCTGAACTTCTAGAATATACACTATACAATGAAATAATTTTTGAATCTTCTTAAGTGCTTTCTAATGATGATGAGCACTTTAAATCTAGTGTGATGTAATGTTTCTGCCTGTGTTTAGAAGGTGGTGACTATGGCTATGAAAAAGTGGAAACTATATTTTTTAGCTATTAGATTCAAAAGAATTCTGTTTCTGAAAGCAATGAATTGAACACTTTCACAGATTGTAAGGAGCAAAAAAGAGTTACATTAAACAGACTCTTATAAAAAATTAAAGTGTGTAAAGATATTCACGTTTTAGGTAGTATACTTTATCAACATATATTTGGTCCAGCTAGAGAGACCTAGTATGAATCCCCTCTCCACAGGTCACCAGTTTTGTGGCCTGAGGCAAGGCTTTCAACTTCTTGTCACTAAATTCCTCCATCAGGCTGCTTACGTAGACTTTCTCCTTTATGGTCGCTTCACAATTCTGCATCTTTCTTCATATGAATTCTTGATAGGGTTTTTTCCAGAAAAGACCTGTCTCATCCATATTATGTGCTTAACAATCACCATAACCATCTGCCTTAACTAATCCTTGGAATCTCGGTGCAAATTTTACAGCCACACCATTATCTGCACTAGCAGGTTCACCAGATAGCTCACCATTAATTAGTTCATGTGACTTCTGAAATAATGAAACCAGCCTTTACTGGCAGCAAAAGTTTCTTCTTCAGTTTATTTGTAATTACCATTTTATTTCAATGAGGTAACTAACTTAACCACTTTGACATCTATGTTAACCAAACTGTGTTTTTTTTTTAATAGTCTTCTATCCAAAGTAGAAGTAAATGCCCCATTTCAAAGTAGAAGTAGATGCTCTCTGTTCCTAAACTAAACATGTTGAAATGACTTTGCCTTACATATATATATATACACA
Organism: Loxodonta africana; assembly: GCF_030014295.1. Classification (NCBI taxonomy): domain Eukaryota; kingdom Metazoa; phylum Chordata; class Mammalia; order Proboscidea; family Elephantidae; genus Loxodonta; species Loxodonta africana. Next base: position 156,053,741 of record NC_087342.1, on the reverse strand, counting down.
CACACACATACATACATACATTGGAATTTTTCACTGCTGTGGAAAAATAAGCTTCATGTAGGGTTAGGTCTTGTCCTATTTTCACTTTACCGTTGCAATTTTCAAATCTTTTCATCTTTTTTCAAATTTCACTCCCAGTTTTTTTATTTTTCATTTCTTTGCTGCATTTTCATCTTCATTAGCCAGTTCTATCAACTATCCTTCTCTGCAGAATGCCACGTGGTTTATCATGCAGAGACAAGGAAGCAATACAGCTAGGTACTTTGCTACTTGTGCATGAACTAACAGATGTGCAGTGACCAATTACTAAGAAACGTTGAAAGAAACGATGTGCATGGTCACTGATCATGGTGTTCATCTGTTATTTACATAGTGATAGGTAGATTGAAGAGCTAGCAGCAAAAGAGTCTGTATTTACAGAATTATTCACAGTTAATATACCATGGTAACTGAACTCGGAATCATACAGTTGGGGGACTGTTCTTACCTAACTAAACTGTGGTTACTGAAATTTGTGCATAGCAGAACCATGTCAAGCAAGCGCTAGGTATATATCATAACCTAATCATAAGAGGGGCATTCTAAAACCTTTATGGGATTCTGTTGGTTACAGATAAGTCACAGGTCCCTTGGCTATTCAAGGGGGAGGGAGTGCATTATACAGGGCATATATATTACCAGAGGGTGAAGATTATGAGGGATATCCTAGAACTCTGCCTACCAAAAGGATTTTTAATTTTATTAGATTCTTCCTAATTCTGTAATATTGTATACTTCAATGAGCAGTATATGAGGAATCCTGCCTCTCCACAGTTTTACTGGCATTTACAATTACCAGGTATTTCTTTTTTTTTTTTTTTTTTTGCTAAATTAATAGTTAAAAAGTGGTATGTGTATTTGAAATTACATTTTCTTAACTTGTAATAAAACTTAGTATTTTTCATATGTTTTTAGTCATTCCAATTCCCTGTTTTTTGAATCGCCTCTTATTCATTGCTTATTTTCCTATTTTATTGTTGGTATTTTTCATACTGATTGCTAGGCGTAGACATTAATTCTTTGATTTTTATATAAATTGAAATGTATTCCTTCAGTCTTTTATTGTATGGAGGTTTAAATTTGAATGAATTAAAATTTATCAGTCTTTATTCCTTTTTAAAAATATTCTCCAGCCATAAACCAATATCATTAATTTTTTTCACAAAAACAGCACCAAAATATAGAATTAACAATTGATTGCTGGATCATGAAAATTATCATATATGTCTTACAATAACTAGTCTAGATTCTAAATAGCCAAAATTAAAATTTTATAACAAAAGGTAACATAAAATTATGAAGAATTAAAATAAATAATATTAGCTATATCAGCTATTTTTGTTAGTTGTCATCAAGTCATCTCTGACTCATGTCAACCCCATGTACAACATAACTAACTGTTGACAAGTCCTGTGCTATCTTCACAACCATTGACATTTTTGAGTCCATTGTTGCAGCCATTGTGTAGTGCCTTTTAACCTAGGGAGCTCATCTTCCACTAAATGGAACAGTCTTCTGTTGTCATCTATAGGGTTTTCATTGGTTAATTTTCAGAAGTAGATTGGTAGGCCTTTATTCCTAGTTTTATCCTAGTCTGGAAGTTTTGGTGAAGCCCGTAAACCATGAATGACCCTGCTGGTGGTGGCATAGATTCCAGCATTATAGCAACACACAAACTACCATAGTACAACAAACTAACAGATGGATGTTGGAGCTATATAGATCACCTACATTCTCCAAAAGAATAAGTAATGCATCCTGACAAAAAGTCATATTAAGGACATAAGTAGGAGATATCAATGACAATTTCAGATTTGGCAGAAAAGGAATATGACTAAGGTATACCTACTTTTGCAATATCTTTGCAAATAAAACCCAAAGTTTAATGGAAAGTGCTACTATTAATTTTAAAGACCTAAAATGCATTCAAATGGCAACATTATTATAAAAATTGCCTACATTACAAGCCCAGAGTGAGAAGCACTGACAGTTTCTTTTCAATAATATAAGGTCTGGTTTTGTTTTTTTTTTTTCTCCCTTTTCTGCTTTTTCCCAAGTGTATTAATACAAAAGCACTTCAGTTAATAGGAAAGCCTAAGGATTAATCTTTTCATCAAAACATGAAATAGAAACCTTAAGAAATTAAAGATAGAGATTTGTTTATTTGTATAGAGACAAATTAAAAATACATCTGTAAAACAGATCTGTCAGCTTTTTTGTAGCTGGTTATCATCTGAACTAATCTAACACTCACATTATGTATATATCTGTGTGTATCTTGAAAATCTGCCCATTAAAAAGTAATTAGATATGACTTTTAAGAATAGCTTCCCAAATATCCATTGCATAATTTCTGCCAACCCCTTAATCTCATCAAGTTTTTGTTGAAACTATCATTACACTAACTAGGTTGTGATTCTTTTTTGTTTTTGTTATTTTTTCTAGAGAGGGAAACTGATCCTTTTTTGAAAATTACTTTAATAACTCTTTTAAAACATGTTGTTTCATATGGAAAATATGCACCCTATTGCAAATCTATTTCTGTTATTGGTTTATTGAGTGTCAATATGCAAAGAGAACCGTATAAATCAACAACAGTGTATGTAAGGCTCCCCTTGCCAAATCCAAAGTGGGTATATCTGGTAAAATAACTTGAGGCTCCAGAGTTCTGTAGTCTCAACTACTGCCTTGTAGATTGCTGTTTAGTCCCTGTAGACAATACTGCGACATCTAAAAACCTGAATGAAATGTAAAAAATAAAATAATCAGACATTTAAAGTTCTAAATAAACCTACCAGTGGTTCAATATGCTTTAATATTTCAGGCTCAGAAATGTATGAAATTTTCTGTCTTTTGAATTATTTAATCTGAGAAATATTAGGTAGAGTTTTTCTATTTGTTCTCTTTGAATTTTCCTTCTATTTCAATAACTAAACATTTATTTTTTAAATCTCATTAAATGGCAAAAAATTCAGTGGTATGATTTCTTCTCTACAGCGTTGTCTTGTACAGCACTAAGAGATGTACATGTCTGAGGAATAAAGACTTTTTGCAGACAAAATATAGTATAGGAAACTGAGGCAAGTGTATTGTACTTATCCCTCCAGATCTACTCTACTCTTCTCTACCCTACTCTCCATCCAGGGGGCTGACATAAAGGGACTAAATCAGAAGGCTCCTTTGCCGTCAAGCTTCAGTTGGGTTGTGTCAATGGCAGAAAACCCCACAGGAGATCTGTAGGAGAAGAAAAATATCTTCAGGGGCATTTGTTCACTTGACTCTCTCCCTGGAACAGTTGAACAGAACTCACTGCTCTTGGCAAGACAGTCCATTCTATACTTCTCTCCTTCCAGGTCCCAAGACAGTCAACTATACACTTTATCTCCTTCTGGGTTCCAGGAACTGCTGTCCTCATCCTCTCAAGATGAGGGGTGGTAAATAATTTGGCAGCTGCTTTTATTCCACTATCGTTTGGGGTTCCCCTACAGTCATGCTTTTAAAGTAAATTGCCTTTTTTTCATAAATAACTTTTCTCAAATTATTCTGTTTTGAATACGCCATGTTTTATTGGGTCTCTGATACTCTTAACTTACCTTAAATCAATGATTCTGAAACCTGAATAATAAATATATTTCAAATATGCACACACAAAATTTTTCTAATTCCAACTGTCAGGGAAGAAAATCTCTTACTTTGTTAGGAGAGAAAGAAACAGAGTTTTAATGAAGAATAATACAGCTTGAGCTGGGCAGTGCTAAATACAAATACAAATCACTCCGCCATTCAAGCAGAGAGGGGTCTACATACATAGAGAGCAAAGGAAAGTTAGGGTGTTAATGATTGATTGTAGATAAGACCAAATTCAGCTTGAAGCCCTTTAAAATGTAAATGTTGGCCTCTTGGCTAGAAAGGAGTGAGTTACCACTTAGGTGAGTGACCCCAGCTGGTTGCAGTATACATGATTGGAGTCAGTTATACATGATTGGAGTCATGAACATATTTTTTCTAAGAACAAATTGTTTACATCTTGACACATTCTTCCCAAATGATTTGCATCATAATCTTTGGTTTTCTGGGACTCACCCATCATTCTTAAATCTGACAAGAGTGCCTCCAGTCTGAAACTTTTATTTATATTTCCCCCTTTCGATCAAGCTTCCACTAGGGGGTAAAGATCATCTATAATGGAGTAGCCTTTCTTCTGCAAGTATTTTGTTTTCTTGAGGAGCTTTAGTTAACAAAAATTATTTTCATCACCTTTTTGCTATGCTAATAGGCCTCATCTTCAGGGTGAGTAGGTTTTATGGGAAACAACAGACAAAGCCACATTCAAGGAATATTTTTCAGTCAGTAAAGAATGATAGAGGTCAAGATGAAACCTTGAGGAGACAAAAAAGGAGATGATCGAACAACAAAATTATTGGTGAAAGCTTGTAAACCAGCATGATATTATGTGAACAGTCAAATGATTTTGAAGTACAGCATCTCATGAATCAAGTGCATCGAACTAAAGCAAAACAGCATTTTAAAATTACAATAATAGAAAAGAGGATGAATATAAAGATGCCAAAATACAGTAGCAGAGGTGGAGCCAAGATGGCAGAATAGTCAGATGCTTCCTGTGGTCCCTCTTACAAAGAAGACCTGAAAAAACAAGTGAATTGATTACATATAACAATCTAGGAGCCCTGAACACCAGGGGCAAAGTTGAGGAATCGAACTGAGTGTCAGGGGGAGAGAGAGGTTGCTCAGAAGCAGCGAGGAGTTGTCAGACCTGACCTGGCAGGAACCAGCCCCCCACAGGCCAGATCGACCGGCACGCGCACAGTGAGGCAAGCAGTGGCATTTGGGACTCGTTTCCCACATCGAGAGAGTCTGAGCAGTGGAGAGTCCACTCACACCTCCAGAATCAGCAAAAAGCAGTGCACAATCAGCAAAAGATAACTACTTGCATCTAATCTACTGTGAGGAGTAAAAAACATCCACTTGGAAAAAAAATGCTCTCCCATTTACCTGAATTGTCTCCACTCTGCTCCAGGCCCTGAGTCAGCTTCAGTGATAGATCCTTTCCCTGGGCTGGAAGTAGGACATGTCATGCACCCTGAACCATTCTCCTGGCCTTGGAGAAGGAACAAATTAACAAACAGGAAAAAAATAATCTTCCGGCTCCCCTAAACCAGGAACTCAGGGCAAAAACAGCTCCTTTGTCTAGGCACAGGCATAAGGGTCAACAGACTTTGAAAGCCTTTCACCCCTGCATAGACCTGTGTGGGCCCATTTCAACAGTCTAAGCCCTCATTAGCATGGTACAGTGGGGTATATACCTGAAGTCTAGCTTCAACTGTTTCAGCTATATAGTGTAGAGGTAGGTTCGTGACATTTGTCACAGCTCTGCCTATCAAGCAGGGTCCTCATCTACCCACATCGAAGGCCTGAGGACTGGTGGGTCCACCCGCACCACCTAAGCATCTGTGACAGGGGTCCAAGGAAAGTGGTGCCCACCAGTCCTTACATCCAAAATACAGGAGAAATTTTTTCCACCATCCACCCCAAGAGAAAAAATCAATTATTTATAATTTCATTTAAGGAAGGAACAGGATTGTTAAAGTGAGATAATACATCTTTCATATGATTAACAAAGAGTTAGCACTATTGTCAGGAATATGGACACAGCAATCAGATTATATTATGTCAAAGGTATCCCCTTCAGCTACAGCAAGAATGTCAAGGTCCATTCTATTTTTGAGTACTACTTTTCTCATCATTGCTATTTCAGTATTGACCTCTTGAAGCCCACGGGCACTGTCATTCAGGGCAATTTGTACATATTTGGTTAATATTTCTAAGTTTCCCATAACATCTTCAAGACCTACCTGAGATGCAAATACTGTCGCTAAATGGTCAAGCCAATGAAATACTGATTGACACTCTCTTAGTTACCTAGCGGTGCTATAACAAAAATATCACAATGGATGGCTTCACCAAGCAGAAGTTTCTTTCACAGTCTAGTAGGCTAAAAGTCCAAATTCAGGGCATCAGCTCCAGGGGAAATCTTTCTCTTTCTGTTGGCTCTGAGAAAGGTCCTTGTCATCAATCTTTCCCTGGACTAGGTACTTCTCAGCACAGGAGCCCCAAGTCCACAGGATGCATTATTCTCCTGGCTCTTGTTTTTTGGTGGTGTGAGGCCCCTGTGTCTCTTGCTTGCTTTTCTTTAATATCTCAAAAGAGATTGTCTTAAGATACAACTTAATTTTGTAGATTGAGTTCTGCCTCATTAACATAACTTCTTTTAATCCTGCCTCATTAACATTACAGGTAGGGTTTATAACACATAGGAAAATCACATCAGATATCAGAATGGTGAACAATCACACAATACTGGGAATCATGGCCTAGCCAAATTGACACATTTTGGGGGGACATAATTCAATCCATGACAGAGACTACTGAACTCTTAATATGGGCACATAATCTGGTAAAGGGAGCTCAGTTAAAATATATCCTTGCGTTCAGATCTGGCCCAGAATGCATCTTCTAATACAGCCAGGTGGGAGCCAAGGCCAAAGGTTAGTTCCACATAGCCAAAAGTTGCTATTATAAGCTATCTGATAGATACCTCAGTGCCGTAGCCAGTTGGTGGCAAGCTAATCAGTAGCTTGTAAGATTATAATTGATATACATTCAGGCATTGAAACTGTCCCATAGGTCTGTTGGTGCCTGGGTTATTTATATGGGTGTGGTTAGATAGTTCTCAGCAAAGGGGAACAACCTGACATAGCCTCCCCACTTGAGGAGTTAGCCAGATGAATCTGTCCCACAGTTGTTGATATGGACCTACAATATGAAGAGTACTGATAGCTAGCTTTTCTTGGGTGACTTCATTTAGTAAAGTAATGGTTGTGCTAAGACTAAATGTTAAGTTATGGCCTGGGCTTTTTTTCAGATTCAAAAAGAGGCCCCTTATCAATGGAAAATCTAGTAACAGTGATTTCTTATAGTAATGAACTATTTCTCCATTATTTTTGTATCCACAGGTCAAGAGCAAGCCAATCAGATCCCTGTAATAAAACACCGGTAAAGGAAGGTCAGACTGACTTGAGATTGGGGAGGTATCACCTATCTAACAAACCTTTTAAAATGGTGAACATAATCATCTGCCCACTCTAGGAAAACATTAGTAGAGGCATGACTGTAGCAAAAAGAAAAAAAGATTAAAAGGTTCATTTTCAGGCCTGGTCCAGGGTCTTGGCTTAGCCGTCTGCCTCGGATGTCATCTGCTTCTGGCTATAGAGGCATTTAAATGTAACTTTCAATTCCCCGGTGGGTTGGCTAGTCCAAAGAGGAGTCTTCGCCTTTTTTAACGTGACAAATTGATTCAAGATTTTATTACTTCTAATTTGGCTGCACATGGATTGGTGAGGAGGATTAAGTATAGTTTCTTCCAATGACGTTCTAATGATTCTCTTATTTGATGTCTCTTCTAATATTTTTTTTTTTCTAATATACACATTTTCCTGGGGCAATGTGAGGAAGATGTCAAGAGTCTAGTCTCTGTTTGCCAAAACCTTCTCTAACCTGTGAAAGATACTCTTTAGAATATTGAATTAAAGACTGAAAATACTTTAGTAACTCAGGCTGGACAATGTTAGGGTCAGTGGCGGCAACATAAGGAAGAACCATGGGTCTTCCACTAGTTATTTCATAGGAGGTAAGTTTGTGAGATCCAAATGGTGTAGACCTCAGATTTAAAAGAACTAAGGAAAGGACCTTAGTCCAGGATAAATTTAAAGTTTCACAAGACTGATATTCTTTATTATTCCATAAGTTCTGTCTTCTAGGGTAGAAGACTGAGGATGATAGGGACAATGTAGCCTTTGATAAATGGGAAAAATTCAGCACAGTTCTTGGATGACTTGACTGGTGAAATGAGTTCCCCAATCACTACAAACAGTTTTTGGTGCTCCCCAGGTGGATGTGATGTTTTCAAGAAGCTTCTTTTTTACAAAGGCTGCAACAGTGCTACAGGCAGGGAGAAGCTTCTACCCAGTGTGAAAATCTACAGGTAATTATTAATACATATTTATAACCATCTGAGGGTGGGAGCTGAATAAAATATAGTTGCCATTCAAGCATAGGCCTGGAAAGTAAAGGGTATTGTCCGGGCAGGAGTTTAAGGTGTTTTCCAGGATTGTAGCAAGGGAAAATAGGTGGCAATGTATTCAGCAACCTCAAAAATTTTGTTTCCCACCAGTATTTTTTTAAGGTCTCAATCATTTTATTTTATCTCATGTAGCGCCTTCATGTAAGGCTTGCATCATTAGAACATGCAGAAATTATGTAAGAGAGTTTTCTTACTAGGCCTAGTTCACAATTTAGTGGCAGGATCTTGGTAACAGCCTTCCTTTTCCATTCTTTAATTTCATCTTTTTGGGATAATTATTGGAGTTTAAAAATTTTTCCAAAGTTGATTCATGAAGACTGGAGTTAGCAATAGGCAAAACTTAGGAGTCCCTTTATTTATCATAAGTGCAGAAATAACTTGAGAGGCAGCTTTTTTGTCTGCCGTATCAGCAAGATTATCTCCTCTACTTTCTTCAGTTTGGGGCATTTCTTTTGGTTTGTCAGCTTGTATTTTTATGACAAAAGTTTCAGAAGGGAGTAATAGAGCATCTAGAAAGTTCACTATTAAAGCTCCATTTTTACGGAATTTCCAGAATAGGTTAAAAATCCTGTTTCCATAACATGCTAAAATCATGTGTGATTCTAAGACCATATCTAATGTCTGTAAAAATAGTAACAAATTTTTTCTGAGGCAATTATACAAGCTTTACCCACAAGCTTTAGAGAAGGCAATTAATTAGGCTTATAGACGGCAATGGGTTTTTTTTTTTGTGTGTGTGGGGGGAGGTATTGGACTGAAGTGGCTTCTGGGAGAGCCCGATTTTCCTGGACGTCAGTAGAAGTCTTAACAGCATATCCAGCTTGATAGTGAGGACTATGTGGATTAGGTTTTAAATAGGAAACATCTGCAAACAAAACTAAATCAAACATGTCTCTTTTAAGTCTTTCTGAGGGGTTAAAAGCTGCTCAGTCAAGACTAGACAATCATCTGTAGGGTAGTTATTCTCATTAGTTGTGGGAAGAAGAGTAGTTGAATTTAAACAGGCCACAGAGTGTAGCCTAAAGTTAGACAGAGCCAGGAGGGGAACTTCATAGGAGGTGAGTCTGCTGGCAGAAAAATGTTGTGTCAAGGCAGAATTAAGTAAGGCAGGCACAGCATGGGGCACGTGTTGTTGTTGTTGTTAGGTGCTGTCGGGTCGGTTCCAACTCATAGCGACCCTATGCACAACAGAACAAAACACTGCCTGGTCCTGCGCCATCCTTACAATCGTTGTTATGCTTGAGCTCATTGTTGCAGCCACAGTGTCAATCTACCTCGTTAAGGGTCTTCCTCTTTTCTGCTGACCCTGTACTCTGCCAAGCATGATGTCCTTCTCCAGGGACTGATCCCTCCTGACAACATGTCCAAAGTATGTAAGATGCAGTCTCACCATCCTTGCTTCTAAGGAGCATTCTGGCCACACTTCTTCCAAGACAGATTTGTTCATTCTTTTCCCAGTCCATGGTATATTCAATATTCTTCACCAACACCACAATTCAAAGGCGTCAACTCTTCTTCAGTCTTCGTTATTCATTGTCCGGCTTTCATATGCATATGATGCGATTGAAAATACCATGACTTGGGTCAGGCACACCTTAGTCTTCAGAGTGACATCTTTGCTCTTCAACACTTTAAAGAGGTCCTTTGCAGCAGATTTGCCCAATGCAATGCGTCTTTTGATTTCTTGACTGCTGCTTCCATGGCTGTTGATTGTGGATCCAAGTAAAATGAAATCCTTGACAACTTCAGTCTTTTCTCCATTTATCATGATGTTGCCCATTGGTCCAGATGTGAGGATTTTTGTTTTCTTTATGTTGAGGTGTAATCCATACTGAAGGCTGTGGTCATGTGTCTGTCAGTTTGTCATACTGTGGGGGCTTGTGTGTTGCTGTGATGCTAGAAGCTATGCCACTGGTATTCAGATACCCATGGAGGATGGGTTTCAGCTGAGCTTCCAAACTAAGACAGACTAGGAAGAAGGACCTGGCAGTCTACTTCTGAAAAGTATTAGCCAGTGAAAACCTTATGAATAGCAGTGGAACATTGTCTGATATAGTGCTGAAAGATGAGCACCCCAGGTTGGAAGGCATTCAAAAGATGACTGGGGAAGAGCTGCCTCCTCAAAGTAGAGTCGACCTTAATGACGTGGATGGTGTAAAGCTTTCAGGACCTTCATTTGCTGATGTGGCATGACTCAAAATGAGAAGAAACAGCTACAAACATCCATTAATAATTGGAACTTGGAATGTATGAAGTATGAATCTAGGAAAATTGGAAATTGTCAAAAATGAAATGGAACTCATAAACATAGATATCATCGGCATTAGTGAGCTGAAATGGACTGGTATTGGCCATTTTGAATTGGACAATCATATAGTCTACTATGCTGGGAATGACACCTCGAAGAGGAAAGGTGTTGCATTCATCGTCTAAAAGAATGTTTCAAGATCTATCCTGAAGTACAACACTGTCAGTGACAGGATAATATCTATACGCCTACAATGAAGACCAGCTAATACCACTATTATGGGGCACATAGACATCTAAAAAGTTTCCCAGCACCACATGTTGTGGTTTTCACTAGTTTGGCAATAGCAGCCACAGCCTTAAGGCAGGGAAGGTATCCTCTCCCTACAGAGTCAAGGTGTAGGCTATAATAACCTATAGGTCTTTGTTGTCCTCCATGTTTTTGAGTTAGTAAGCCTAAAGCATTTGCAGATGCTTCACGTACAAATACATAAATATCTAGGTTGTAATTAGAAAAACTTAGAGCAGGCATCTTCACTGAAGCCCCCTTTAATTGAACTATGGCCTCTCAATCTTCTGGTGAAATTTGAAATGAATCCAGCTCAGAGACTTTTTAAATATTTGTATAAAGGTTGAGCCCATGAAGAAAAAATTGTGAATTCAGTTTCAACAATAGCGACAGAGTCCTAGAAACCCTTGTAGCTGTTTCTTTCTTTTGAGTATAGGACAGACAAGAATAGCTTCTTTCCATTTAGGATCAATAGAGATGCCTTCCACAGAAATTAGGTGGCTCAAATATTTAACAGAAGCCTGAAATAACTGTAATTTTTCTTTGGAAACCTTATGTCCACCAGCAGCCAGATGTTTTAATACAGCTACGCTGTCATCAAGGCAGGCTTGTTGGGAGGTTGACCAAACTAGAAAATCATCAACATATGCAGCAAAGTGGGTTTGTTTGTAAAAGCTGTAAATTCTCATGCAGAATCTGAGAAAAATATGTGGAGGATTCAGTAAATCCTTGGGCCATTACAGCCCAGGTAAATTTTTGATTTTCCAAAGCAGGAGCAAGCAAATTTTGACTTTCATCATGCACAGGACTAATGAAAAAGGCACTGCAAAGATTCATAACTGTCAAATTAGTTGCATCTGAAGGGACATTGAAAAGTAATAAATGAGTCTTAGGAAATACTGGAAATCTAGGACTAACAATATGGTTGATTGTACACAAATCTTAAACAAACCCCTGGCCCCTATTATTTAGTTTTTTTAACTGGAACAACAGGAGAATTACAAGGACTGTTACAAGAGACAATTAAATCTTTAAAAAGGAAATCTTGTATTATGGGAGTTAGTCTTTCTTTTGCTTCTCATTTGAGTGGATACTGGGGAACTTGGGGCAGAGTTTTAGATAAATCTATTTGAATTTTAATAGGCTCATCTGACAAAACTCGACTTACATCTGTGGATACAGTGACCCATAAGGTTTCAGGAACTACGGAAAAGATGTCAGAAGGGAGAGGACTAGGCTGAGTTGAATTTTGGAGAGACATAACAAGAGCTTGCATATAAAAAATGTTTTCTTCTTCCTGAATATTGTCTAATTCAGAGTCTATCTCTGTTGACTTAGAGATACTAGGCAAATTCAATAATATTTCCCCCTTTTCACTAAATTGTAAATGGAAATTCCATTTGGAACTGATAGGGGTATCAAAACTGAGCAAAAAAGTGTGTAAATCTTCAATAGGTAAAAGAGATATTGAAATGGGTTGGGAATTAATCAATGTTTGTTCCTAATTGGTAACCCACCCACTACTTTTGAGGTTTTAGTACTCCAGGGCAGGGGCTTTTGTTAACAAGTGGGATTACTAGCAGACAGGGTGGATCTAGTGTCAATTAAAAATTAGCAAAGTTCTCCATTAATAAACAAAGTAGTTTCTCCTTGCAGATTAAGAGCCACCACAGGAAAAGTTCCTGTTTTGTTCCCAGAGCCCTTTCATTCTGAATCAGATTGTAGAAATGTTTAGGGAAGGATATGTCAGTATTTTGTTATTTTTTTTAGTTTAGAGCAATTATTTTTCCAATTGTCAAGTTTTTTACAATAGTGACAAATGCCCACTTTTGTGCCATTGGAAGGTTTAGCATTTTTCTTTCGACTAGGAGATTTTAATTGTTGAAAGTGAAAAGATATTAATTTATTAGACTTAGAAACACTTTCAGACTCAAGATTATGGAAAAGTTTGTAAGCTAACTTGATTAACTTGACAGTAGGAGCTCTCTTCCAGTCAATGCAACTTTACTAAGGCTGAGATCTCAGCAATGAAAACAGCATTGAAAGTGATGTAGGCACCAGGTATGGTGAAAGTGAGTACAGAGTATTCAGAAAACTTCTGGAGCAGCTAGGTCTGATAATCAGAAACACTTTGATTTTTATTTTGTTTACAAGGGTGAAATTTTAGTACAATAAATTGGTGTAGGAAAGGCCTTTGGAATAGCCTGTAGCTATTTTTCACTCATGGCCTGAGAGTCTTCCAACAACTCAGTGACCACCTTATCAATATTCAAGGCTAAATTGCCCTTGGGATCTCTCCGTTTTGCCTGTTCTAGCCATAATTGGACTTCTCTTGGACCAGTAATCATGTGAACAGGCTGATATAAGATGGGGAAGACCTGGCTGGTCAGCTTCAACAAGAATTTTAAATTGTTCAGAAAAATTTGTAGGGGTCCTCACAGAGTTTATGAAATTCTTTCACAATGCTATGGAATTCTGAGTGTGTCCACAGGGCAAAAGTGATAAGAGGAGAATCTTCAGCATTACTGTTGGGGCAAATTTTAAAAGACATTTTAGACAAGAGTTTATTTGCTGTTTTTTTAGGGGAAAAGGGAAGTTTAGATAAGGTGTTAACAGAGGAGAAGGAGAACAAGAAGGGTATAAAGAAGTAGCAGGTAGCAGGGGAGCAGCAGAGGGGGGAGTGAATTTTGACAGTATAATTCTTTACTTTGCTTTGTTAATTTGGAGTCAGTGTCCTGCAGGGAAGCAATTTTACTGGCTTGATGCCTTTTAGAGACCTCAATATACCAGTCAAAAATAGGCATCCCACTGGGACTATTTAATCTTAGACCCTGTGTTTTCTAATTTACCATGCAAAAAATTTAACTTAGATAAATCAAAATAACCCCAAAGTGGCCACTGATTTTCCAGACCATCTTTGAGTGAGGCTATGCCTGACAAACAGGAACATACACAATGAAGGACTATAGTGCGTGCTCACGTAGTGAGCAGAAGTTTCAGAATCTCCTTTAGACATGGCGTTCTCCATTTTATAATAACAGTTACAACAAACTTCTACTTGTGAGAACCAAAACAAAGCCACAATAAAACTTGAAGAGCTGTCAATGCAACACAGAGGAGCTCGTGTTACAGAGTTTTTTTTTTTTTTTTTTAACCTTAAAGGATTCCTGAGAATTTGCAGAGATAAAGAGGGCAAAGGAGCTCAGCAGGTACAGTTCCCATGCCCAAAGGATGCCCTGGGGATTGTCAAAGATAATGAATCTTCAAAGTCCCATTTCTAATACCAGAAAATGTCAAAGAAGAAAATCTCATACTCTGTTAGGAGTGAAAGAGAAAGAGTTTTATTGAGAAATAATACAACTCAAGCTGGGCAGCGGTAAGTAAAAATACAAAGGCACTCCACCATTCAAGTGAAGAGTGGAGTCTATATACATGGAGAAAAAAGAAAGGTAGGGGTTAATGAGTGATTGTAGATAAGATCAGCTTCCGCTTGAAGTCCTGAGAAATGTAAAGGTTGGCCACTTGGCTTGGAAGGAGTGAGTTACCACCTAGGTGACTGGCTCCAACTGGTTTGGTTATATATGCTTGTACTCATGAACAAATTGTGTCTTAACACATTCTTCTCAAATGTTTTATATCCTGACCTCCTTTTTCCTCAAAATACATGTTTGCTCCATGATTCTTAAGTCTGACATGAGTGCCTCCATTTTGAAAATTTTCCATTTACAAAAAATTTAGTAGACACAACTATTTTGAGGCATTTTTGACATTTTTTTCATTATTATTAGTGGCAAATAGGGTCCATTGAGAGATTCAGATTGGCTCTGCAGGGCTGTGCCTGGACCAGTTACAGGAACTGAAATTGATTATATTCTTTCATGCAGATTGTGGAGCAGGGAAAAGTAGAGCATGTGTTGACAGTAAAGTCCAGGGATGAGAAGAAATATTTGGGTTGTGCTTAAATCATTCATCTAAAGAACAACAGAGGTGGCCAATCCTGTAAAGAGAAATAGAGATTCCATGTGCAGGAAAAAAAAAATGGTGGTTCTGAGACTGGAGAGTTTTGCAAAGTATTACCAGGCACACTGCTGGTGTAAAGTGCTAGCAGAGCTCCCTGCAGATCCTAGCCTGAGAGGTCCAGATCACTGTGTGAGAGATTTATGTGAACTATTATTGATGTACTGCTAGAGAAATTCACCAAGGACTTCCTGAATTCTCATTGTTATGAAGATCTACAGGAGGGGGAAGAGAAGGAGATGGCATCAGCTTTCTAGAATAAGGAATATGATCTGAAACTGGGTTATGGTGGGAGACTCTGGTGCAGTCTAGAACTCAAGAAATGATACTCACCCTTGAAGTTTGATCCCCCACAAGGAAGGGACCATTGAGGTGAGATAACCAAGTGCTCAGTCAACATGATCATGACTTTTACAGCAGACCCAAGTCTTGTCCTAAAATCTGCTTCCAGTGTGGTAAGTTAGATTGCAAATTGTGTCTCTGCAACCAACTGTCATCACCCCCTGGAGACCTGTAGGTCCTAGAAAGTGAAGGACAGATTTAGAGTCAAACAAAAATTGCTCACAACTTTGCGAGATGAAAAAAAAATACCAGTTTTTCACACCTATATTAGAAAGTGGCCCTTGTGGCCAATTACCTTTGAGAAAAGCAGCTCAGTAAATTTCCTATCTTTTTCAACTTACAGAAGACAGAGACGCTGGCTAGAAGAGAAAATGACAGGCATCCCTCCTATGCTGCTTTTTCAAACACATCGAGAGGACCCAGGTGGAAACCAAGCCCCACCTCCCAATTCTTAACTTTTTTGAGCTCTATTTCTTTTACATTCATCACAACAGAGTTGACTGACACAGAGCTCTGAGGTCAGACATAGTGTAGCTGCTCCAGGAGGCGCCTAGAAAGAGCAGAAGACGTGAATCTTCTCCAGGTAGAAATCAACAGGCCAAGAAAAAACCTCCCCAAATGGCTTCACAGATGAGTCTATCCACCCTCCTAAGAAAGAAGGTTAGAAATAGATTAGAGGAGGAGCCTTTAAGTCTGCTCTTTTTGGAGGTCTGTATACCAATAGTAAATTCCATTCTTACTTATTCCTCTAAGAAGGAATATATTATGTATCCACTCATTGAACAGATATTTATTTATTATATACAATATGCCAAGTACTATTGTAGACACTGGGGATCCAGCATTGTGCAATACAGACAAAGACCCCACAGACAGGTAGTTTTTTTGAATAGTGAAATGTGCTAAAGAGCAAAGAAAAACTGGGAAGGAGTACAAAGAAGATGTGAAGGAGGAAACTGTGTTGACAACTGGGAGAAAATTGTGCGAGCAGAGGGAAGAGCAAGTGCAAAGGCCCTGAGCAGAAGTGTTAAGCTTCACAAACAGCATAGGGGCCAGTGCAGCTGGAGTGGAGTGAACCAGAGGAGAATAGCAGGAGAAGGGGTCAGAAAGCAAAAGGGAGCTGGATATTGTAAGATCTTTAGGCCACTGGTTTTTACTTGGACTGAGATTTGAGATGATGGAGGGCTTTGATAAAAGAGTGATATGATCTGAATTAAGTTTTAACAAGATCATTCTGGCTACTGTGTTGAGAACCTACTGAAGGAGAGCAAGAGCTGAAGCAGGGAACCACTGAAATAGAAGAACACTGAAATAGCACCACCTGAGACCTCAGTAGCTTGAACAAGGATGGCAGCAAGGGAAGTAGTGAGATCTGGTCAAATTCTGGATATGATTTGCATGTACAGACTGCAGAGTGTGCTGACCCAGCATCTGTCACAATTTCTTCCATTCTAGAGAGAACTTCTCTTACAATGTCTGCCTTACATCTCGTGGGAAAGCAGCTTATGTAGATTTGCTAAGAGGAGCAAATATTAACTGGTGGAGGAGAGGGACAGTTAATGAGGAAAATCTTTTTGTTCTTAGAGATAGAATCCTCTCAAATGAAAGATTTGCTCTTATCAGATTTATTTTTTCATAAGATAGCAAGGCACACTTTGAAAAAAGAAATACTGCTTTCAGTGGGAATACCCTTTTGCTGTGGAGTCAATTCTAACTCATGGAGATCCCATATGTTTCAGAATAGTGCTGCACCTCCTTGGGTTTTCAATATCTGATTTTTTTTTTTTTCCAGAAGTAGGTCATCAGGCCCTTCTTCTGGAACCTCTAGTGGACTTGAACCTTCAACCTTTCTGTTAGTAGTGGTTTGCTTCACCTGGGGACTTTGTCAAACGGTTCCAAAAACCTGTCATCATTGAGTTGATTCTGACATACCTACACTACGGGGCAGAGTAGAACTGTCCTACAGGTTTTCCAAGGCTATAATCATTATGGAAACGGACTGCCACATCTTTCTCCCACAGAGTGGCTGGTGGGTTTGAACCATGGGTCTTTGGGTTAACAATCTAGCACTTAACCACTGCACCACTAGGGCTCTTTGTCAAAGGGGCTAAAAAAAACCCAGGGACTGCAAATTATCAGGGCTTTGTTTTTCAGAATGGATTATGCCAACAGAGGGCCTGAGTCAAAAAGATGGGAATATCTGAGGGTATTTTTCTTGATGGTATGGCTTGGCCATTCTACGTACTAACATTCAAAGATACAATGCCAAGAATTTGCAGATCTACAGGCTTCTCTGAAAATATGTCAGACCTGAGAAAATTATTGGCTTTGAAACATAGAAAGAAAACTGCACAGTAAAAAAATAATAAATAATTCAATTTTAATGAAATGTCTACAAATGCATAACCTCGTGTCAACTTCATTAATTGTTAAAATCTGAACTCATAAAAAAGTTGATATATGAGAATAATTTGTAAGTTATATTTTCTCACTTGGGAAGAATCCCTGAAGTTTTATGATTAATGCATAACAACCATAGCCAATTGTAACAAGTCTCTCCTAGCTAAATTGCTCCAAAAGTAAAATTATAACAATCTTCTCAAAATTATTTACTGCAAAAAGACATTTATTGTGTTACTGGGTGTTCCATTACAGCTAAGAAAGGGGAGGAGATAAAGTGTTTGATGGAAGTCAAAGGGAACATTTGAGGATAACTGAGATGTCAACTGTGGAGACTTTATTAAATGCCTTTATTTCCCCAAGAAGTCTTTAGTGAAAATATGTTGTGGAGTTGCTGTCTACCAAAATGCTGATCCTGCTTGAAGGTAGGATTGGTGCAAGATCAAAAGCTGCCCAGTCGCTTTTAACTCATGGCATCTCCACTCGTGCAGAGTAGAACTGCTGAATAGGATTTTCAAGACTATGACCTTTCAGAAGCAGATCACCAGATCTGTCTTCCAAGGTGTCTCTGGGTGGATTCAAACAGCCAGCCTTTCAGGTAGTAGTTGAGTGCTTAATTACTTAAAATTTGTGCCGCCAGGGACAACTTCATAACGTTTAATATGCTAAATGCTGACCATGCATATATTTTTTAATTTAAAAAGCTAAAAAGAATAAATATAAGATCATTGTTTTGGAAAAATGTTGTAAGTTGAAAATTTGGTTTTAGCCTGCAAAAGGTATAGATTCATTATGTTAAAAAATATTGTCCTATGTTCACAATTTGTAGATTGTCTGGGAGGAAAATATGTAAATAAAATTTGCTGCTTTAAAAATGAACATAAACTTTTAGACTAGGAAAAGAGAATGATAAAAATGAATAAACAAAATTTTTCCTTACCTTAAACCAAGGAAGAGCTACAAACCATGGCAGCATGTACTACTTCCATAAAAAGGAGCAGGCTGAATATATTGATAGGAGTATTTCCAACAGTTAATAAGAGGTGAAAAATAAGTAAAAATGGCTTACACAGAATTACTCCCAGCAATAAATTTTCACCTTATTAAAACGTAAGTTTCTAGGATGCTGTACGTATTAAATCATTGTGATAATGGGAAGATTTGCACCAAGATTTGCAGCCATTGTGTGGCAATGATGAAAAATTTTGCCAGCCTTCAAGTTGTGATTGACTGAAATGCCAAACTTGAAACATCTCCTTTTCCTGTTCTTCAACCTTAAAATGAACCTCCCACCCAATCTGCTCGAAAAGTATTATGGGTGCATCTCTATCTTTTTATTTGTTGTCCAATTTATTAAACCCTATTCATCACAAATCCTCCCAAAATTTATGTTCCAAGTGCAAGAATAGATTCAGTGGAGTTCTCACAAGTTTTCTTTTAATGGACAATTTCAGGATATAGTGGTTGTTATGGACTGAATTGCGTTCTCCCAAAAAGACAGGTTGATTTCCTAACTGTGAATGAGCTCTTGTCTGGGGAAATAGGGTTTTTCTTTGCAGATGTTATCAGTTAACAACTTCAAACCCAAGTAGAGTGGGGCACAGTCCTGTATGACTGGTGTCTTATAATAGGGGAAAACAGACATGGAAGCAGAGTCACATACAAGGTAAGATGCCAAGTAATGATAGAGGTAGATGCACCTATAATCCGCAAAGGAACATCAAGGATTTCCATCAGCCACCTGAAACCTGGAGAGACGAATGGAAAAGTTCCTCTCTCAAAGTCCTCAGAATGAGTAGACATAGCTATTGCCCTGAACTCAGATTCTAGCCCCCAAAACTATGTAAAAATAAGTTTCTATCTTTTAAATTTACATTCATTTTGTGACCTAAAAGTCCATTTAAATTATTAGACAGAACGAATGCTGCAGAACTGAAGAGCACAAGGTTGGGAATCAGGTAGCTCTAAGTTTGAATATAGTTTGTTTCTTACTAAGCAACGTTTTGGATACGTTCTATAAGCCTCGGTTCTTTGGTAACTCAAAGGACTTTTGTGAGAATTATAGGACACAAATAAAACATTTTTAAACCTATGGGGTCAGAAATCTACAGCCAACCACACTACCTTCACTTCACTGTCACGGGTGTTTAAGAGAAAATTAAAATAGATAAGCTTTCAAAATCACTTATATTTACTTTTGCAATATTTCCATAAACATTTTCCAAAATTAAATTACTCTATCCAAACTAAAATTTTCTATCAATAGCCACACAGCACACCTGTCCTTTAGGATGGGTGGGAAGACCACAGTATCTTAACCTCTAGGTGATATGCATGTGATGGCCCATTAGTTATTTCCTCATTTCTGGATGCTTTTTTCTCTCTCTGGGCCCACTTTGTATCAACCCTGTACAGACCTCATTACAGACAGACCCTGCGTCTCTAGTCAGAAAATTTAACATTCAAGAGTTAGGACATCAGAGGGACTAAATATAGCGCTGCGTGCGAGCAAGTTTCCTTGAGCTAAGATATGAAAGCTCAGAGTTGTAACAGCCTATAATGGGGAATTGTCTGTCTGTGATCAGTTTCCCTGGAGCTATTGCTGTTCACTTTTTACTAGGTTGTATTAAAACTATTTAATGTTAATGTGTTGATCCTGAACTGATCCGTGAACAACTGTTGGTTCTTCTACCCTCACCCACCTGGCTACAAATTATTTTGGTTATGCAAAGTAGACTTCTCATTTGTCGAAGTGGTAAGATGCTATAGTAGTCACTGGGAGCTAGAGTAACAATTCACAGACTAAACGAGTGACTGGAATATTGTCAACATGATATTATTATTTTCTCTTAAGAGCGTCCCCCCTCAAAAAACCATAATTCATTAATTGGAATAGCTATATGGTTATATGGGTATAGACTATCCAGGCTTGAAAAGTAAGGAAAGATTTCATTCAGACCTAAGGAATACGGACTACAAGAACATTTTCTTCTTTGAGTCCCTGTGTCTTAGTCATCTAGTGCTGCTATAACAGAAATACCACAAGTAGATGGCTTTAACAAAAAGAAATTTATTCTCTCATAGTTTAGTAGGCTACAAGGCCAAATTCAGGGCATCAGCTCCAGGGGAGGGCTTTCTTTCTCTGTCAGCTCTGGAGGAATGTCCTTGTCCTCAATCTTCCCCTGGTCAAGGAGCATCTCCATGCAGGGACCTCAGGTCAAAAGGACATGCACTGCTCCCAGCACTGCTTTCTTGGTGGTATGAGGTCCCCCTCTCTGCTTGCTTCCCTTTACTCTTTATCTTTTGAGAGATAAAAGGTGGTGCAGACCACACCCCAGGGAAATTCTCTTTACATTGGATCAGGGCTGTGACCTTAGTAAGGATGTTACAATCCCACCCTAATCCTCTTTAATATAAAATTACAGCCACAAAATGGAGGACAACCATACAATACTGGGAATCATGGCCCAGCCAAACCGATACACACATTTTTTGGGGGGACACAATTCAATCCATGACAGCATGTTACAGGCCAGGAATAAAGTTCAGAATCCCCATTAGTGCACAGACGCAGGCCGCATCATGCCTGAGCCACAGTCTCATCTTTTTATAAGTAATTCAGGAAATGGAGAAGGTAAGCTTAGAATTGTGTGGGAGGACAAATTTTCTCTCTTCCCTTGGAAGTATCTTTCAATCTGAGGAAGGTTTACAATCAAGTGCAGGGATGTTCAAGAGATTACTTCCCATGCTTTTATGTATTTGGTTTAAGAAGTTTGTGCAGTTTTGGAATTTTTGTGCTTTAAATGTTTAAAAGGGCTTGGTCCACAAGAGTAATTTAAAATATGTAACTCAGTACTTAATTTAGGCTTGTAATTTTAAGTTGAAATCTTACCAAGCCTGTATATATATATATATACATATGTATATAAAACCTGTTGCCATCGAGTTGATTCCGACTCATAGCAACCCTATAGGACAGAGTAGAACTGCCCCATAGGGTTTCCAAGGAGTGCCTGGTGGATTCAAACTGCAGATCCTTTGGTTAGCAGCCGTAGCACTTAATCACTGTGCCACCAGAGTTTCCACATATGTTGGAACATCCAATAAATTTTAGTATTCAACATACTTAAAAGTTTAATTAATTAGAACTTATTTAAAAACTCAAGAAGATTTTTTGTCAAAGATTGAAATATTTTAAAAGTAAGTGGAACATATTAGATTTATAAATGCTAGTTATAATGCTTGTAGGTGTTTAATTAAATTAGAAAATGAGATGGAATTTTACTGAAAGAATCCTTAAAAAGATTGTTAAAATTTGCTAAACTAATAAATATAATAAAAGGATTGTAAGAATTGCATTTTTGTTTTATAACTGTAATGAGTTGAACATTAATTTTTAAAAGCAACCACATTTGGTATTATTGTTTTTGTTTCTTATCACAGTTTTTCTACATTCCTTTCAGTCATGTTTAAATTCTTCTCTTAAATAATTTGTGTTTTCCTTATGCAATGTACCATTTTTTAAACATCTGGTTATCCCAGACAAGATAGCAACATCACATAGTCTGTGTTCAAATCCTGCCTCTGTCGTTCATTCAATAGGTACATAGTTTTTATGTTTTTGTCTCTGCACAATTGGAAAAGTAATATATTCCTCACAGTGCTATTATAAGTAAAATGAGTAAGTCACCGAGCAGGATTTCTAGCAAATAACTGAATCTCAGTAAATGGCAACTACTACTATTACTACATCGACAATAACCAAGAACCAAACCCATGGCTGTCGAGTCAATTCAGACTATAAAGACCCCACTGTGTGCACAACTACTATATAACCTATTTTTAGTATTTCATATTCTTGGAGATAAGGAAATATTTGTTCTTGTGTATTTTTAAGTTATTGATTGCACTAGCTTCCCATTGTTATAACAGGTCTCCACAAATTTAGGAGGTTAAGACAACACAAATTTATTGTCTTGTAGTTTTGGAGAACAGAAGTCCTAAATCAAGCTCACAGGGTCAAATTCAAAGTGCTGGCAGGGTTGGTTCCTTCCAGAAGATCTAGGAAAGGATCAATTTATTGCCTTTTCCAGCTTCTAGAGACTACTGATTATCCTTTTTTATGGCTACATCACTCCAATCTCTACTTCCATTGTAATCGCATTGCTCTTTCTCTCACATTGATTTCACTGTCTTCCTCTTACAAGGACATTTGTGATTATGTTTTTGTTGTTAGTTGCCATCCACTTGATTCTGACTCTTGATGACCCCGTGTGTACACAGTGGAACTGCTCTCTATAGGGTTTTCAAACCTTTTGGAAGGAGATCTCCAGGCCTGTCTTCTGAGGTACCTCTGGGTGAATTTGAACCAACAACATTCCAGCCAGTAGTCAAGCAAATTAACCTTTTATGTCATTTGGCCCACCCAAATAATCCAGGGTAAACTCTCCATCTCTAGGTTCTTGTTTTAATCACATCTGCAAAGTCACTTCTACCATGTAAGGTAACATATTGACATATTCCAGGGATTAGAGTGTAAGCTTTTCTGGGAGACCATTATTCATTTTACCACACAAATTGTATTAAAATAATTTCTTGACGTTCAAAAACCAGGATTCTTGTTTAAGTTATATCAGACAATGGCAATAATGTTTGCATGTGTGTGAGGTGTGTATCTGTTAGTAGAGGGAGTTAATACTTAAGCTATGAGGACAATAGTAAATATTACATTAAAATCAAGTAAATTTTACCATTAATATTTAGATCTTAACAAAAACTAACATTAGATTTATGAAATTTTCCAAAAAAGTGACTGTTGTGTTAGCATAACCAACATAATTCATGAGTGTAGCATTGGTTAAATTCACTGTTACCTAATGTGTGAATAGGGAGAATTTTACGGATGAAGAAACTGAGAAATAAAAGGGGGAGGAGCAACAGGGGTACTAGTTGTGTTACACAGAAAATGTCATGGTAATGCTCAAATGGGATATTGAGTTTAGGATCAGACCCCAAAAGGAAAGTAATTTTTCCTGGAAGGGTGATTAAATCCATCAATACCTTGCTCTAACTAATAAGATGGAGCATTACTAGCTCTGGAAGAGGAGTTTGAGGAACTATTAAGATTGGAGTCTAAGAGAAGAGAGAATTGAGGAAACAAAGACCCCAAGTGGCCCAGATAGCAATGAAGAGGGGGAGAAGAAAATGAAGGAACAATATAGCCAGAAGCTTGCAAAGCACAGTACAGGGCACTGTGTAGGGCAATCTACCACAAATAGTAATTGATGTAGACAGTGTATTTCATTCAGAAGTTCAGAGAGCACCCCATCCCTTCCCCTTCCAGAAGTTTCTCAGTGGTTTTAATTCTGACTGGGATACCTACATGTTAAAATTAAAATTCAAGAGTAGTTTGGAGTTAGAAGAATTCATAGGATATAAGTAAAAGGGGAATATTGCTAGAACTAGAATTCAAGAAGCCAAGATTTCTAATACTAGTAATACAGAAAATAAGATCTCATAAAAAATATACTACTTTAAAACATCAAGAAATTCCAGATAAAATACAACAAACATCTTTTTAAATGTAGAGCTTTTTTTTTTTTTTCTAGTGCCATCGAGCTCTTGAAAAATCAAGTGAATTCCCCCAGGGGCCAAAAATAAAGAGAAAGCTGAAAGCCAGAGAGTTAGGCTGACGCTTTTTCCGCCTGGGAGGCACTTGGTTTTAAAGGTCTTTCTTAACTTTAAGCTTGTTAATTCAATGATACATGTAAAAATTTTGCAGATGGAGTAACCGTTAAAAAAATAGAATATCTCAAACAAGAATGGAGAAATTATATGTATGAAAAAAAAAGGCACAGAAGCAGGAGACTATTTGAGAGAGACAGCTGAAATACTTTTCATCTTAGACCTAAGGTTTCCTTTATGAGCAGTTAATAATAAATATCATTCAAAACAAAATTTGGGTTGGAATGAAAGCAAAGCTTCAAAGACTTTATGTTTAAGTGGTGTTTTTGCATTGCTTGATGATCATTGTCTTAGTCTCTTAGAGTTGCTAATAACATAAATACCACATGTGGATGGCTTTAATGAACAGAAATTTATTTCCTCACGGTTTACCCAATGCCATGGAGTCGATTCCGACTCATAGAGACCCTATAGGACAGGATAGAACTGCCCCATAGGATTTCTAAGGCTTTAAATCTTTGCAGAAGCAGACTGCCATGTCTTTTTCCCACAATGCATCTGGAGTGTTCCAACAGCCCACCTTTCGGGTAGTAGCTGAACTCTCAACCACTTTGCCACCACTGTTCTCACAGTTTCAGGGGCTAGAAGTCTGAATTCAAGGCTGCCAGCTCTAGGGGAAGGCTCTCTCTGTTTGCTCTGGGGTAGGGGAGATCCTCATCTCAGCTTCTCTAGCATTCTTCTTGGGGTCCCTTAGAGATTTCTATGAGCATCTGTTTTCCTGAATTCATGTTTGCTTGCTTCTGTGACTGATCTACTCCTTTTATAACTCAAAAAGTAGTTAGATAAAGACACAACATGCACCGATACAGCCTCATTGACATAACTTCCTCTCCCCGTACCTTCAGTATTTCCCAGGAAAAAGATGTCAGGGGGCCTGCCTGCTTGTGTGTGTGGGTGTGACCAAACTCTTTACCCTGCTGCTCTGGATTCCAATACTTACTCAGAAAACTTTACTCCATTGCCTATCTTTTCTTTCGCATATCTCTTCTCTCTCTGTCTTTCTCTTTGTGTTCTTTCTTTCTTTGCTCTCTCTCTGTGTCTCTGTCTGTCTCTTCCTCTGTCTCTCTCAAAGTTAACTTTACTCATCCCTCTCATCTTTATAAGTCAAAACAAAACTTCTTTTCTCAATACAGTATGGCCCTCTACTACTTTTCTCAACAGAGTATGGCCCTCTTTGGTATCTTTTTTTTTTTTTCTGTACACTCAAACTTCCTGGAAGCATAGTGTATGCATATTTTACATTTCTTCCCACTTTTAAACCTCCAACTCCCATTTTTGCCATTATCCCTTCAATGCCAACTACTTGACTAAATTTTCTATTACCGTGGTCAGCAGTGACTTCCTTGATGTTAAATTCAATGACTTGTTTGATTATAGATCTTAACTGTCATCTCTACAGCTTGTAACTCTACTGATTTACTTTTGCCATCTTGATCGCTTACTCAGTTCTGAAATGATTTTACCTCTTGTCTATGCAATATCATTGCTTCTTATTCCTGCTCCTTCTGTGATAAGTTTCTCAAAATCTATAATGAGGTGTTCTTTCCTATGAGATCTTTTTCATGTTGATGTTCCCCAGATTTTGTCTTCTTTTTCTCACACATTATCTATATATAATATCACCCTCTTTTATGGCTTCAAGTATCATATGTACATTCTGACAAATTCAAAGCTTGATCTTTCTGCTTAACTCAAATCTATATATTTGACTTCTTCCTAGACGTTTCCACTTGGATATCTTATAAGAAGCTCAGATTTACCATGTTAAAGTTGAACTAGTTTTTCTTCCCATAAAATATGCTTTGTTATTCCTTATATCAGAAAGGAGCATCAATTTTTACCCAGTAACCCACATTAAAGACTCAGGTATCATTCTGTACTCCTCTGCTCTGTTGTTGCCACTAACTGCACTATTAAAGGTGCAAGGAATGAAAACCCCACCTTTATCACTAACTGCATGGCACAGAACACAGTATATCCAATTCCCATCTAGAAATGGTTCCAGATTTCACCTTCTCACATCTTCATTCCTCATTACCAGCCACTTTTGTGGCACTTCCTCTCTGACTGTAACCACCCAGAGCTAGGTGAGACTTTATCCCCAGCCACTTGGGGCCACTTCGGTGGGTACCAGCCATAACAGCCATTATCTCTAAGAATTTGCCTACACAACTTCCTGCACTTCAGACCAGTTGATTTCCCTCTTTCTCTTTCTCTCTAGTCACTTGGGATTAGATCACAAGTTAGAAGGATGCTATCTTTCTTCATCGACTGCCTCTGGAACCTTCTTCTGTTCACCAAAGCCTATTCCTCATGAGTTAAGACCCTGTCCCTACAACTGCCTGTGCAGCCCTCCTCTCAATTAGCCACTCAAAACTAAGTCAAAGTGTCATTCTTCCTGCCAGTTCATAAGTTCTCTGTAATGGCTCACAAAGTTCACAAATACTATTACTAGCAGACTACCAAATCTTTCTCCTGCAGAGAGGCTAATGGGTATGAACTGCTGACCTTTCAGTTAGCAGCTGAGCACTTAACCGTTGCACTACCAGGGCTCCTTTACACATCCATGGTTGTATCTATAATTACACTTACAGTTACCCATTTATAAGATACAAGCAAAGACATGCATCAGGCAAGGCCTGGGAGATTTTCCTGCAGTGGGTCTCAATTGTTCCCAAGGATGTGCTAAGATCTCCCCTGCCCAGATAATCTCACCATTTCAGGAAACTCCCCAAAAAGAAAGAAAAATCCAGGTCCAGGGCCCTTTAGTCATTGATACCTAAATAAATGTGTATGATTGGAGCCTTAATGTATAGTTATGATCGATCCAATCAATAAATATGCATGACTACATCATGCCCACTTCCTTTTCTGAAGTTAGTTTGCAAGTTGAGGGGTTTGTGTAGCCCCTACTTTCCTGGCTATTTTGGAAGACAAAGAGCAACTTAATTGCTCAAGCTATTCCCAAGAGCGATTTTCAGAAACCAGAGACAAAAACCAAACCAAGTTCTTTGTCCCACACATACTTCTTTTCTCTCACTGATTCATTAATTGAAAAGCATCCACGGCACATGCAAATCACTGATTGTGATTTGTTGTTGTCGTTAGGGGCCGTCAAGTTGGTTCCAACTCATAGTGACCCTATGCACGACAGAACAAAACACTGCCCAGTCCTGCACCATCCTTGCAATCGTTGTTATGCTTGAGCTCATTGTTGCAGCCACTGTGTCAATCCACCTCCTTGAGGGTCTTCCTCTTTTCTGCTGACCCTGTACTCTGCCAAGCATGATGTCCTTCTCCAGGGACTGATCCCTCCTGACAACATGTCCAAAGTATGTAAGACGCAGTCTCGCCATCCTTGCCTCTAAGGAGCATTCTGGTTGTACTTCTTCTAAGACAGATTTGCTCGTTCTTTTGGCATTCCTGGTACATCCAATATTCTTCGCCAACACCACAATTCAAAGGCGTCAACTCTTCTTCGGTCTTCCTTATTCATTGTCCAGCTTTCACATGCATATGATGCGATTGAAAATACCAGGGCTTAGGTCAGGCGCACCTTAGTCTTCAGGGTGACATCTTTGCTCTTCAACACTTTGAAGAGGTCTTTTGCAGCAGATTTGCCCAATGCATTGCGTCTTTTGATTTCTTGACTGCTGCTTCCATGGCTATTGACTGTGGATCCAAGTAAAATGAAATCCTTGACAACTTCAATCTTTTCTCCATTTATCATGATGTTGCTCATTGGTCCAGTTGAGAGGATTTTTGTTTTCTTCATGTTGAGGTGCAATCCATACTGAAGGTTGTGGTTTTTGATTTTCATTAGTAAGTGCTTCAAGTCCTCTTCACCTAAGCAAGCAAGGTTGGTCATCTGCATAATGCAGGTGGTTAATGAGTCTTCCTCCAATCCTGATGCCCCATTCTTCTTCATATAGTCCAGCTTCTCGTATTATTTGTTCAGCATACAGATTAAATAGGTATGGTGAAAGAATACAACCCTGATGCACACCTTTCCTGACTTTAAACCAATCAGTATCCCCTTGTTCTGTACAAACAACTGCCTCTTGATCTATGTAAAGTATGTAAAGGTTCCTCATGAGCACAATTAAGTGTTCTGGAATTCCCATTCTTCGCAGTGTTATCCACAGTTTCTTATGATCCACACAGTCCAATGCCTTTGCATAGTCAATAAAACACAGGTAAACATCCTTCTGGTATTCTCTGCTTTCAGCCAGGATCCATCTGACTCAGCAATGATATCTCTGGTTCCACATCCTCTTCTGAAACTTGCCTGAATTTCTGGTAGCTCCCTGTCGATATACTGCTGCAGCTGTTTTTGAATCTTCTTCAGCAAAATTTTGCTTGCATGTGATATTAATGATATTGTTCTATAATTTCCCCATTCTGTTGGATCACTTTTCTTGGGAAGAGGCATAAATGTGGATCTCTTCCAATCACTTGGCCAAGAAGCTGTCTTTCATATTTCTTGGCATAGACGAGTGAGCACCTCCAGCGCTGCATCTGTTTGTTGAAACATCTCAATTGATATTCCATCAACACCTGGAGCCTTGTTTTTTGCCAATGCCTTCAGAGCAGCTTGGACTTCTTCCTTCAGTACCATCGATTCCTGATCATATGCCACCTCTTGAAATGGTTGAATATCGACTAATTCTTTTTGGTATAATGACTCTGTGTATTCCTTCCACCTTCTTTTGATGCTTCCTGCATCATTTAATATTTTCCCCATAGAATCCTTCACTATTATAACTCATAGCTTGAATTTTTTCTTCAGTTCTTTCAACTTGAGAAACGCCGAGCATGTTCTTCCCTTTTGGTTTCCATCTCCAGCTCTTTGTACATGTCGTTATAATACTTTATTTTGTCTTCTCTAGAGGCACTTTGAAATCTTTTGTTCAGTTCTTTTACTTCATCAATTCTTCCTTTTGCATTAGCTGCTCGACGCTCATGAGCAAGTTTCAGAGTCTCCTCTGACATCCACCTTAGTCTTTTCTTTCTTTTCTGTCTTTTCAGTGACCTCTTGCTTTCTTCATGGATGATGTCCTTGATGTCATTCCACAACTGGTCTGGTCTTCGGTCACTAGCGTTCAATGCGTCAAATCTATTCTTGAGATGGCTGGTAAATTCAGGTGGGATATATTCAAGGTCATATTTTGGGTCTCGTGGACTTGCTCTGATTTTCTTCAGTTTCAGCTTGAACTTGCATATGAGCAATTGATGATCTGTTCCACAGCCGGCTCCTGGCCTTGTTCTGACTAATGATATTGAGCTTTTCCATCCTCTCTTTCCACAGATGTAGTCAATTTGATTTCTGTGTGTTCCATGTGGCGAGGTCCATGTGTTTACTTGCCATTTATTTTGGTGAAAGAAGGTATTTGCAATGAAGAAGTTGTTGGTCTTGCAAAATTCTATCATTCGATCTCTGGCATTGTTTCTATCACCAAGGCCATATTTTCCAACTACTGATCCTTCTTCTTTGTTTCCAACTTTTGCATTCCAATCGCCAGTAATTATTAATGCATCTTGATTGCATGTTCAATCAATTTCAGACTGTACCAGCTGATAAAAATCTTCTATTTCTTCATCTTTGGCCCTAGTGGTTGGTGCATAAATTTGAATAATAGTCGTATTAACTGGTCTCCCTTTTAGGCGTATGGATATTATCTTATCACTGACAACATTGTGCTTCAGGATAGGTCTTAAAACGTTCTTTTTGAGGCGAGGCCAAGATGGCGGACTAGGTGGACGCTACCGCGGATCCCTCTTGCAACAAAGACTCGGAAAAACAAGTGAATCGATCACATACATAACAATCTACGAACTCTGAACTACAAACACAGACTTAGAGACGGAGAAAGAACAAATACAGGCAGAGAGCGATCGTTTTCAGAACCAGGAGCCAGCGTACCAGGCAGGTGACCTTTGGAGCCTGATTTGGGGCAGAGCCCAGGGGGGCAGACGGCACAGACAAGGGTCCAGCCCTAGCCCCTGAACTCATCCCGGGAGGGAGCCTAGCCGGTTGGCGCGGGCGGCGTGGCGGTGCAGCCAGTGGGAGAGGTCCCCTGGCGGCGGTGACTGATCTTGGAGCGGGGGGAGCAGCGTCTCAGCCAGGGAGCCGTCCCGCCGGGAGTTTGGCGGGGAGCGGGCATGGCGCGAGTGTGGGGATCAGCTATATTTCCCTAAAGCGACCCCGGGGGGGGGCCAGACGTTCTTGCGGGTCACGCCCACCCATGTAGCGAGTGCTGCGCGGCGCACCGGAGGGAGAAGTCCCCGGGAGGAGGTGACTGGTCTTGGAGCAGGGAGAGCAGCATCCCAGCTGGGGAGCCGTCCCGCTGGGATTTTGACGGGCATGGGTGGGGCGTGAATGAGGGGATCAGCTCTATATTCCAAGGTGCTACACTCCTAGCTCTCTAATCCCTCCCCCACCCTCCCCAGGTGGCTCCATTAACATCCGAATACCCTGAACCAGAGGGAGAATTCAGATAGGGATCTGACTGCATTTTTTTTTTTTAGCTGATTACCTGGAAAAACTAGTTTCCCAGTGATGGCTCGGAGACAGCAGTCCATATCAAACCACATAAAGAAACAGACCATGACAGCTTCTCCAACCCCCTAAAAAAGAATCAAAATCTTTCCCAAATGAAGATACGATCCTGGAATTATCAGATACAGAATATAAAAAACTAATTCACAGAATGCTTCAAGACATCACAAATGAAATTAGGCTAACTGCAGAAAAAGCCAAAGAACACACTGATAAAACAGTTGAAGAACTCAAAAAGATTATTCAAGAACATAGTGGAAAAATTAATAAGTTGCAAGAATCCATAGAGAGACAGCATGTAGAAATCCAAAAGATTAACAATAAAATTACAGAATTAGACAACACACTAGGAAGTCAGAGGAGCAGACTCGAGCAATTAGAATGTAGACTGGGACTTCTGGAGGACCAGGGAATCAACACCAACATAGCTGAAAAAAAATCAGATAAAAGAATTTAAAAAAATGAAGAAACCCTAAGAATCGTGTGGGACTCTATCAAGAAGGATAACCTGCGGGTGATCGGAGTCCCAGAACAGGGAGGGGGGACAGAAAACACAGAGAAAATAGTTGAAGAACTCCTGACACAAAACTTCCCTGACATCATGAAAGACGAAAGGATATCTATCCAAGATGCTCATCGAACCCCATTTAAGATTGATCCAAAAAGAAAAACACCGAGACATATTATCATCGAACTTGCCAAAACCAAAGATAAACAGAAAATTTTAAAAGCAGCCAGGGAGAAAAGAAAGGTTTCCTTCAAGGGAGAATCAATAAGAATAAGTTCAGACTACTCAGCAGAAACCATGCAGGCAAGAAGGGAATGGGACGACATATACAGAGCACTGAACGAGAAAAACTGCCAACCAAGGATCATATATCCAGCAAAACTCTCTCTGAAATATGAAGGAGAAATTAAGATATTTACAGATAAACACAAGTTTAGAGAATTTGCAAAAACTAAACCAAGACTGCAAGAAATGCTAAAGGAGATTGTTTGGCCTGATGACCAATAATATCAGGTACCAGCACAATACAAGGTCACAAAACAGAACATCCTAATATCAATGCAACTCAAATAGGGAAAGCACAAAAACAAGCAAATTAAGACTAATTCTAATAAATAAATAAATAAACAAAATAATACACATAACAGGGAATCATGGAAATCAATAGATAAACGATCACAATAATCAAAAAGAGGAATAAATATAGGAGGCATTGAACTGCGAGATGGAGAGTGATACAAGGCGATATAGAAGGATACAAGTTAGGTTTTTACTTAGAAAAATAGGGGTAAATAATAAGGTAACCACAAAAAGGAATATCAATTCCATAACTCAAGAAAAAAGCCAAGAAAAACGTAACGATTCAACTAACATAAAGTTAAACATTATAAAAATGAGGATCTCACAATCTACTAAGAAAAACGTCTCAGCACAAAAAAGTATGTGGAAAAATGAAATTGCCAACAACACACATGAAAAGGCATCAAAATGACAGCACTGAAAACTTATTTATCTATAATTACTCTGAATGTCAATGGACTAAATGCACCAATAAAGAGACAGAGAGTCACGGACTGGATAAAGAAACAGGATCCATCTATATGCTGCCTACAAGAGACACACCTTAGACTTAGAGACACAAACAAACTAAAACTCAAAGGATGGAAAAAAATATATCAAGCAAACAATAAACAAAAAAGAAGAAGAGTAGCAATATTAATTTCTGACAAAATAGACTTTAGACTTAAATCCACCACAAAGGATAAAGAAGGACACTATATAATGATAAAAGGGACAATTGATCAGGAAGACATAACCATATTAAATATTTATGCACCCAGTGACAGGGCTGCAAGACACATAAATCAAATTTTAACAGAATTGAAAAGTGAGATAGACACCTCCACATTTATAGTAGGAGACTTCAACACACCACTTTCGGAGAAGGACAGGACATCCAGTAAGAAGCTCAGTAGAGACACGGAAGACCTACTTACAACAATCAATCAACTTGACCTCATTGACTTATACAGAACTCTCCACCCAACTGCTGCAAAATATACTTTTTTTTCTAGTGCACATGGAACATTCTCTAGAATAGACCACATATTAGGTCATAAAAAAAATCTTTGCAGAATCCAAAACGTCGAAATATTACAAAGCATCTTCTCAGACCACAAGGCAATGAAGCTAGAAATCAATAACAGAAAAACTAGGGAAAAGGAATCAAATACTTGGAAACTGAACAATACCCTCCTGAAAAAAGACTGGGTTATAGAAGACATCAAGGAGGGAATAAGGAAATTCTTAGAAAGCAACGACAATGAAAATACTTCCTATCAAAACCTCTGGGACACAGCAAAAGCAGTGCTCAGAGGCCAATTTATATCGATAAATGCACACATACAAAAAGAAGAAAGAGCCAAAATCAGAGAACTGTCCCTACAACTTGAACAAATAGAAACTGAGCAACAAAAGAATCCATCAGGCACCAGAAGAAAACAAATAATAAAAATTAGAGCTGAACTAAATGAATTAGAGAACAAAAAAACAATTGAAAGAATTAACAAAGCCAAAAGCTGCTTCTTTGAAAAAATTAACAAAATTGATAAACCATTGGCCAGACTGACTAAAGAAATACAGGAAAGGAAACAAATAACCCGAATAAGAAACTAGAAGGATCACATCACAACAGAGGCAAACGAAATTAAAAGAATCATTTCAGATTACTACGAAAAATTGTACTTTAACAAATTTGAAAACCTAGAAGAAATGGATAAATTCTTGGAAAAATACTACCTACCTAAACTAACACATTCAGAATTAAAAAAAAAAAAACTAAATAGACCCATAACAAAAAAAGAGATTGAAACGGTAATCAAAAAAACTTCCAACAAAAAAAAGTCCTGGCCCGGACGGCTTCACTGCAGAGTTCTACCAAATCTTCAGAGAAGAGTTAACACCACTACTACTGAAGGTATTTCAAAGCATAGAAAAGGACGGAATATTACCCAACTCATTCTATGAAGCCACCATCTCCCTGATACCAAAACCAGGTAAAGACATTACAGAAAAAGGAAATTATAGACCTATATCCCTCATGAACATAGATGCAAAAATCCTCAACAAAATTCTAGCCAATAGAATCCAACAACACATCAAAAAAATAATTCACCCTGATCAAGTGGGATTTATACCAGGTATGCAAGGCTGGTTTAATATCAGAAAAACCATTAATGTAATCCATCACATAAATAAAACAAAAGATAAAAACCACATGATCTTATCAATAGATGCAGAAAAGGCATTTGACGAAGTTCAACATCCATTTATGATAAAACTCTTACCAAAATAGGAATGGAAGGAAAATTCCTCAACATAATAAAGAGCATCTATGCAAAGCCAACAGCCAATATCACCCTAAATGGAGAGAACCTGAAAGCATTTCCCTTGAGAACGGGAACCAGACAAGGATGCCCTTTATCACCGCTCTTATTCAACATCGTACTTGAAGTCCTAGCCAGGGCAATTAGACTAGACAAAGAAATAAAGGGTATCCGGATTGGCAAGGAAGAAGTAAAGTTATCACTATTTGCAGATGACATGATCATATACATGGAAAACCCTAAGGAATCCTCCAGAAAACTACTGAAACTAATAGAAGAGTTTGGCAGAGTCTCAGGTTATAAAATAAACATACACAAATCACTTGGATTCCTCTACATCAACAAAAAGAACACCGAAGAGGAAATCACCAAATCAATACCATTCACAGTAGCCCCCAAGAAGATAAAATACTTAGGAATAAATCTTACCAAGGATGTAAAAGACCTATACAAAGAAAACTACAAAGCTCTGCTACAAGAAATTCAAAAGGACATACTTAAGTGGAAGAACATACCCTGCTCATGGATAGGAAGACTTAACATAGTAAAAATGTCTATTGTACCAAAAGCCATCTATACATATAATGCACTTCCAATCCAAATTCCAATGTCATATTTTAAGGGGATAGAGAAACAAATCACTAATTTCATATGGAAGGGAAAGAACCCCCGGATAAGCAAAGCATTACTGAAAAAGAAGAAGAAACTGGGAGGCCTTACTCTACCTGATTTCAGAAGCTATTATACAGCCACAGTAGTCAAAACAGCCTGGTACTGGTACAACAACAGGCACATAGACCAATGGAACAGAATTGAGAACCCAGATATAAATCCATCCATGTATGAGCAGCTGATATTTGACAAAGGACCAGTGTCAGTCAATTGGGGAAATGATAGTCTTTTTAACAAATGGTGCTGGCATAACTGGATATCCATTTGCAAAACAATGAAACAGGACCCATACCTCACACCATGCACAAAAACTAACTCCAAGTGGATCAAAGACCTAAACATAAAGACTAAAACAATAAAGATCATGGAAGAAAAAATAGGGACAACCCTAGGAGCCCTAATACAGGGCATAAACAGAATACAAAACATTACAAAAAATGATGAAGAGAAACCAGATAACTGGGAGCTCCTAAAAATCAAACACCTATGCTCATCTAAAGACTTCACCAAAAGAGTAAAAAGACCACCTACAGACTGGGAAAGAATTTTCAGCTATGACATCTCCGACCAGCGCCTGATCTCTAAAATCTACGTGATTCTGTCAAAACTCAACCACAAAAAGACAAACAACCCAATCAAGAAGTGGGCAAAGGATATGAACACACATTTCACTAAAGAAGATATTCAGGCAGCCAACAGATACATGAGAAAATGCTCTCGATCATTAGCCATTAGAGAAATGCAAATTAAAACTACGATGAGATTCCATCTCACACCAACTAAAAACGGCATTAATCCAAAAAACACAAAATAATAAATGTTGGAGAGGCTGCGGACAGATTGGAACTCTCATACACTGCTGGTGGGAATGTCAAATGGTACAACAACTTTGGAAATCCATCTGGCGTTATCTTAAACAGTTAGAAATAGAACTACCATGCAACCCAGAAATCCCACTCCTCGGAATATACCCTAGAGATACAATAGCCTTCACACAAACAGATATATGCACACCCATGTTTATTGCAGCTCTGTTTACAATAGCAAAAAGCTGGAAGCAACCAAGACGTCCGTCAACGGATGAATGGGTAAATAAATTGTGGTATATTCACACAATGGAATACTACGCATCGATAAAGAACAGTGACGAATCTCTGAAACATTTCATAACATGGAGGAATCTGGAAGGCGTTATGCTGAGCGAAATTAGTCAGAGGCAAAAGGACAAATATTGTATAAGACCACTATTATAAGATCTTGAGAAATAGAAAAAACAGAGAAGAGCGCACACTTTTGTGGTTACAAAGGGGGGAGGGAGGGAGGGAGAAGGTTTTTTATTGATTAATCAGTAGATAAGAACTGGTTTGGGTGAAGGGAAAGACAACACTCAATACAAGGAAGGTCAGCCTAATTGGACTGGACTAAAAGCAAAGAAGTTTCCGGGATAAAATGAATGCTTCAAAGGTCAACGGAGCAGGGAGGGGCTGGGGTCTGGGGAACATGGTTTGAGGGGACTTCTAAATCAATGGGCAAAATAATTCTATTATGAAAACATTCTGCATCCCACTTTGAAATGTGGCGTCTGGGGTCCTAAATGCCAACAAGCGGCCATCTAAGATGCATCAATTGGTCTCATCCCACCTGGAGCAAAGGCAAAGGAAGAACACCAAGGTCACACGACAACTAAGAACCCAAGAGACAGAAGGGGCCACATGAACCAGAGACCTACATTATCCTGAGACCAGAAGAACTAGTTGGTGCCCGGCCACAATCGATGTCTGCCCTGTCAGGGAGCACAACAGACAACTCCTGAGGGAGCAGGAGAACAATGGGATACAGACCCCAAATTCTCATAAAAAGACCATACTTAATAGTATGACTGCGACTAGAGGAATCCCGGTGGCCATGCTCCCCAGACCTTCTGATGGCACAGGACAGGAACCATCCCCGAAGACAAATCATCAGACATGAAAAGGACTGGTCAGCGGGGAGGAGAGAGATGCTGATGAAGCGTGAGCTAATTAAATCAGGTGGACACTGGAGAGTGTGTTGGCAACTCTTGACTGGAGGGGGGATGGGAAGATAGAGAGAGGGAAGACGGCAAAATTGTCAAGAAAGGAGAGACTGAAAGGGCTGACTCAATAGGGGGAGAGCAAGTGGGAGAAGGGAGTAAGATGTACGTAAACTTACATGTGACAGACTGATTGGAATGGTAAATGTTCACTTGAAGCTTAATAAAAATTAATTAAAAAAATAAAGCAATCATATAATAATAAAAATATTAAAGAGTGTAAAAAAAAAAAAAAACCTTCTTTTTGATAATGAATGCAACACCATTCCTCTTCGAGGTGTCATTCCCAGTCTAGTAGACTATATGATTGTCCCATTCAAAATGGCCAATACCAGTCCATTTCAGCTCACTAATGCCGATGATATCGATGTTTATGTGCTCCATTTCACTTTTGACGATTTCCAGTTTTCCTAGATTCATACTTTGTGATATTGACTTGGAAATATTTCAAACAATCTTGCCCATTTTTGTCTTGCTGAAGTATTCCAGGGGAGATGTTGTAAAGTCATTTGCTGTCAAGGATGGGGAGGTTACACATCCATGTTGTCATACTTTGAGTGCCATTGAGTCAATTCTGACTCATATAGAGACCCTTTAGGGCAAAGTAGAACTGCTCCATAGGGTTTCCAAGGCAGTAATCTTTATGAAAGCAGATTACCACATCTTTCTACTGTTGAGAGGCTCCTGGGTATGAACTGCTGACCTTTCAGTTAACAGCTGAGCACTTAACCCCGGCACTACCAGGACTTCTTTACATATAGTTGTGTCTACCTAAAAACTGGAAGGTAAGTTTTGAAATATAAGTGTATATGCTAATATAAATATTTGGAAATTTGGATAATATGAGTCATATATTTATTAAAACTGGGTGTACTATTTTCTTCAAATGGCCCTATAAATTTCTTTTATTTTTTTTTACATAAATTTCGTATGATATTCAATGTTGGCATATAATCTACCTTGTAGATATAATGTTTGAAAAGCATAAGTTTAACAAATAGTAATAGTAATAACTGAATTAAGTGTTTTCAATAATTTTACAGTCTGAAAAAATAAATAGAATGATACAGACTGCAATATATATGATTGTAAGAATTTATCAAATTATGTAAAAATAAAGAATAAGGAGAAAAATAGTCATTAATTCAAATGAAATCTTTCCCATTATATTTATACAACCCATTAGTTTCTATTCAGAGAAAAAGATAATATAGAAGGAAGAAACCAAAAAAAATTAGTGTGTTTTCCTTCATTATTTTGTTATTTTCTTCAATTTTTTTCAAACACAGGTAAGGATTATTTTACTCTAGAGAGTTACTTTTAATTTGATAAAAATGAATGCTGTCTGATAATAACACCCACACA
This sequence comes from Loxodonta africana, assembly GCF_030014295.1. Classification (NCBI taxonomy): domain Eukaryota; kingdom Metazoa; phylum Chordata; class Mammalia; order Proboscidea; family Elephantidae; genus Loxodonta; species Loxodonta africana. Next base: position 156,015,442 of record NC_087342.1, on the reverse strand, counting down.
ATTCTATTGTTGAACAGAAATTCTAAATTTGTACTTTTTTTTAAATCCAAATTTAAAGGCCAAAAAATGTATATGAAAGAACATAGCAAAGAAGATTTTTTCAATCTCTTCATTATATGTATGTATAATAGCTCTATTTACAATATACATGTGATAAAATTCATGATTTTTACATTGTATCACCTTAATTTCAACACTTAATGATATATTATTGAATTTAATAAGATGTTCCTAGTCTTAAAACTTGGTAAAATGTATCTGCCAGGAGAATTCTTTCATTTGTTTCCTCTACTTCCTTAAAATCACTTTAGCAACACAACAGATAGTAGGGATAAACAAGAAAATTAACAGCATAAAATTATTAAAGACAAGGTATAGAAAAAATAGACATTTGTAAAACTATAGAGGTCGTTTAGGGTAAAAAAGCATAGAAAATTTTCACTGGTGCTAATACTAAAGAAAAGATAAAGAAGAAATCTATTAATATAAGTAAAGAAAAAAAATCAGCAGTACCCAATCTTCATTCTGTCCAGAGGAAATCTCATTCCAGTCAGAAAGTAACAAAAGTCTTCTAGGGAATTTCCCCATGAGTCTGTCAGTTTGTCATACTGCAGTGCAATGCATGTTGCTGGGATGCTGGAAGCTATGTCACTGGTATTTCAAATACCAGCAGGGTCACCCTTGGTGGACAGTTTTCAGAGGAGCTTCCAGACTAAGGCATATTAGGAAGAAGGACCTGGAGGTCTACTTCTGAAAAAACTGGCCAGTGAAAACTTGATGAATAGCAATGGTACATTGTCTGATATAGTGCTCAAAGATGAGTTCCTCAGGTTGGAAGGCACTCAAAATACAACTGAGGAAGAGGGGCTTCCTCAAAGTAGAGTTGACCTTAATGATGTGGATAGAGTCGAGTTTTCAGGAACTACCTTTGTTGAGGTGACACAGCTCAAAATGACAAGAAACAGCTGCAGACATCAATTAATAATCAGAATATGGAATATATGAAGTGAGAATCTAGGAAAGTTGGTGGAAGTCATCAATAATGAAATAGAACACATAAGGATCAATATCGTAGGCATTAAAACTAAAAAAAAGACCAAACCCACTGCCGTTGAGTCGATTCCAACTCATAGCAACCCTATTGGACAGAGTAGAAATGCCCCACAGAGTTTCTAAGGAGCACCTGGCGGTTTTGAACTGCCGACCTTTTGGTTAGCAGCCGTAGCACTTAACCACTATGCCACCAGGGTTTCCTTCTAGGCATTAGTGACCTGAAATGGACTGGTATTGCCCATTTTGAACTGGACAATCATGCGGTCTATCATGCTGGGAATGACAAATTGAAGAGGCATGACATCCAATCCATCATCAAAAAGAACATTTCAAGGTCTCTCCAGAAGTAAAATGGTGTCAGTGATAGGATAATACACCTACACCTACAAGGAAGATCAGTTAATACAGCTATTATTCAAATTTACCCATCAACCACTAATGACAAAGATGAGGAAATTGAAGAATATGTTGACTTCTGAAGTCTGAAAGGGATCAAACATGCAATCAAGATGTGCTGATAATTACTGGCAACTGAAAAGAGAAAGGTGGAAATAAAGAAGAATGGTTGGTAATTCAGAAAAATAGCCTTGGTGATAGAAAAGATGCCGGAGAATGCATGATAGAATTTTGCAAGACCAATACTTCGTCATTGAAAATGTTTTTTCAACAACATAAGCGGTGACTGTACACATGGACCTCACCAGATGGAATGCACAGGAATCAGATCACCTACATCTATGGAAAGAGACAATGGAGAAACTCAATATCACCAGTCAGAACAATGCCAGGGGCCGACTTCAGAACAGATCATCAGTTACTCCTATGCAAGTTCAAGTTGAAGCTGAAGAAAATTAGAGCAAGTCCACAAGAGCCAAAATATGGCCTGGAGTGTATCCGCCCTGAATTTAGAGACCATCCCAAGAATAGAGGTAAAACATTGAAAGCTAATGATCAAAGACTAAACTAGTAGTGGAATGACATCAAGGACATCACTTATGAAGAAAGTAAAAGATCATTAAAAAGGCAGGAAAGAAAGAAAAAGCAAAAATGGTTGTCAGAAGAGACTCTGAAACTTGCTCTTAAAGGTAGAGTAGGCAAAGTAAGTGGAAGAAATGATGAAGTAAAAGAGCTAAACAGATTTGAAAGGGTGGCTCAAGAAGACAAAGTAGTGTATTATAATGAAATGTCCAAAGATCTGAAGTTAAAAACCAAAAGGAAAAAACATTCTCCGCATTTCTCAAGTGAAAGAACTGAAAAAAAATTCAAGCCTCAAGTTGCAATATTGAATGATTTTCTGGGCAAAATACTGAACAATGAAGAAAACATCAAAAGAAGGTGGAAAGAATTCACAGAGTCACTGTACAAAAAGAATTGTTTGATGTTCAACCATTTCAGGCGGTAGCAAGAACTGATGGTACTGAAGAAAGAAGTCCAGGCTACACTGAAGGGAATGGAGAAAAACAAGGCTCCAGGAATTGATGGAATACCAGTTGAAATATTTCAACAAACAGATGCAGTGCTGGAGGTACTCTCTTGTCTATGTCAAGAAATTTGGAAGATGGCTTCCTGGCCAATTGACTGGAAGAAATCCGTATTTGTGCCCATTCCAAAAGAAGGTGATCCAACAGAATGCAGAAATTATTGGACAATATCATTAATATCATACACGAGTAAAATGTTGCTGAAAATCATTCAAAAGTGGTCGCAGCAATACATCTACAGGGAACTGCCGAAAGTTCAAGCCAGACTCAGAAGAGGATATGGAACGAGGAATATCACTGCTGATATCAGATTGATCTTGGCTAAAAGCAGAGAATACCAGAAGTTGCTCACCTGTGTTTTATTGACTATGGAAAGGCATTTGACTGTGTGGATCATAACAAATTATGGATAACATTGCAAAAAGTGGACATTCTAGAACACTTAATTGTGCTCATGAGGCTTAGACCAAGAGGCAGTCATTCTTACAGAACAAGGGGATATTGGGTGATTTAAAGTTAGCAAAGTTGTATGTCTGGGTTTGTATCCTTTCACCATGGTTATTCAAACTGTATGCTGAGCAAACAATCCAAGAACTTGAACTATATGAAGAAGAATGTGGCATCAGAATTGGGGGAAGACTCATTAACAACTTGCAATATGCAGGTAACAACCTAGCTTACTGAAAGTGAAGAGGACTTGAACGACTTATACCACAGTCTTGAATTATACCTCAACATAAAGACAAAAAAAAAAAAAAAAAAAAAAAACCTCACAACTGGACCAATAAGGAACATCATGACAAATGGATAAAATTTTGAAGTTGTCAAGCCTTTACAATCTACAACCATGATAAGAGCAGTCAAGAAATCAGATGATGTATTCCATTGGGCAAATCTGAGACAAAAGACCTCTTTAAAGTGTTAAAAAAAAAAAAAAAAAAAGCAAAGATGTCTCATTGGAGACTGAAGTATACCTGACCCAAGCCATGGTATTCCCAATCCCCTCATATTCATGTAAAAGCTGGACAACGAATAAGAAAGATCAAAGAAGAATTGACACCTTTGAATTATGGTTTTGGCAAAGAATATTCAATCTATCATTGACTGTCAGAAGAACTGTCTTGCAAGAAGTACAAGCAGAATGCTCCTTAGAAGCAAGGATGGCGAGACTTTGACTCTCGAAGTTTGTATATATTATCAGGAGGGGCCAATCCTGGCGAAGGATGACATACTTGGTAAAGTAGATGGTCATCAAAAAAGAGGAAGACCCTCAGCAAGATGGACTGACACAGTGGCTGCAACAATGGGCTGCAGCATGATTGTGAGGATGGTGCAGAACCGGGCAGTGTTTTGTTCTGTTATACATACGGTTGCTATGAGTAAGAATCAACTGGTTGGCACCTAATGACACTGGGGAATTCATGACTTTTGTAACACTGTGCCAAGTAAACAATTATATATAGACTAATCTTTGGAAATGTATACATGCCAAAAATAGCCATGTTTTCTCTGTTTCATTCTTTTCTCTCTCTGTGATTTTCATTGTCTTGTGGTCTTTTTGATAGTTAATTTTCTTGAGAATAGATTCTATGTCCAATAATGTTCCACGAATGGAACAGTGATATACATACCTTGAGTATCGATCAGATGTTCTAAACTAGAAGGAATTCTTAAGTATAGTGGATTAAAGGCCATAGTGTATTGAGCATAAACATGCCTAGAAAACTGGCTTTCTGGTAGTACATAGACCACTATGTTTAGGTATATCTTCTGAATTCCTTAAAATTCTTTCAGTTCATGAAAGAATCCTCAATCAGGTTTCATGAGAAAACATGATGAGGACTGGGGCTATGAACTTAGATGCTCCAGTATAAAAAGTCTAAGTAATGTTTACCAAGGATTTCTGTTTATCCATGGTAATGTCTTTTGCTAATGTAATATTTCTATTGAACACTGAATTAGGGGGCAAACTATGCCCTGGGTAGACAATTTATTGAGTACCCTGGGCTGTGTATTGGTAGTTATAAAATTTTAAGGGGAAAGATAATCAGAGACCTAGTGTGTTTCCAAATTGAATTCTAAGTTATAGAAATTATTTGTGTAAATAACTATCTTAATGCCCTGCTACCCTAAATAATATCAATTTCTTTGTTTTTGCTTGTTTCAGAATAGGCACAGTACAGATGGCAGGCATGAATTTGAGGCATATTTCATCACCAATGGGATCGATTGCAGTGTTCTCAAAGGACTCAGCTAAGGCACTTAATGAAAGCTATCTTTTTTTTTTTTTTTAAACCTGTACTCTATAAAACTGGTGGGATCACCCCCAATGAGCATGGCAAACTCTTAGAAGTAAAAGTAAACTCTCTGCCTCTTATAGAAACCCATTAAAACTTGAAGAGACCTATTGCTCTTAGAAATAGCCTTCGCTGGCACTAAAATCTCATGGGATTGTACACAAAGTTAAACTCCCTCTCTTCTAAGAACCAACTTTAAAAAGTTCTTATAAGCTGACTCTCCTCAAGCTTCCAGGTAGAATAGCAAGAATGCCAACTAGACACTACTGAATTATATTACTTTGCTTTACAAAACACAACAACAACACCAAAAAAGCACTCATAGCAAGAAGGTGGCGAAAGAGTGCTTAGAGAGAAATGAATGAGTCCGTTAGCTGAAATATGTTTCAGCTACAAATATCAGATGTTAATATTCCTTTTCTGCATATTAATACAAAGTTGAGATATTCACGGCAGGACCCAAATTAGGAAGTAGAATTAACTACATTCAATTATGAAAAATAAATTGTTTACTGCATGTTTCCTGTACTATAGTGATGGAGGTAAGCATTGATGGGGGTTCAGAGAATAATCTACAGCAACTGACTTCAAGAGGCTTACAATTTACTTCAGGAAAGAGCATATTTAGGCATGTATGACTGTAACACATATATGAATGAAATGAGTGCCACAATAAAAGAAGCAAAGCCTTTTGACAACAAAAAGGAAGAAAACAAAGTGACTTCTGAGTGAAGCACAGAAAGTTTACTAGAATTTCACAGAGGTATGGGATTCCAGGTTGGAGGACTCTCATTAGCAAAGGCAGAAAGCCATAAAAGTGCATCTGACATAGAGGGGTCAGGATATTACGTGTCTGAACTAGACCACTACAAATACCTAAATTAGTAAAGGAAAAAAAAAACAATCAGAGAAATGTATACCAAAGCAGTTAAAACTATATTCTATAGACAATTGGAAGATTTTTGAGGTTAAACATGATATAAACTGACCTGACTTTACATTTTAGGAAAAAAAAAAAAAAAAACTTTATAGCCTGCATAAAGACCTACAGTATGCACTTAATGATATTAAACAAATAAACTCTATGTGGAAGGAGAAGAATGAAGGCAAAGAAGCCATCTGGAAAATCTAGGCAAGAAGTAATTAGGACTAATGTCTGGCAGACCCCAGGAGTAACACAGAGAACACAGTAGTAGGTAAAGAAAGAGTGGTATTAATAAATGATCTACAGACAATATAGCTAGAGAATGTCTACAATCAGTGCCGCATTTATGATAATGCTGTTGTGGAAACTGTATTATAAAAGAGTACTTAGAGCAACAACTAGAAATTTTATTCCTTAACAAAAGCTTTGAATAAATCATAGGTATCATGAATAAAAATGCAAGATATATAGCTAAACAGTTAAGAATATATTTCTTTAAAATTCTTACTTTCAAGTAAATGTTACCCAGTTAATGAAATAGGATGTTCATATAAAACCTTAAGTTTAAATAAAGACCTACATAAACTCAGTGATCAATGAGTGACATGGACAATAAGTGGGAAAGCAGCTGAGAAGAGATGTAATAGGATAATTGTGAGACCCTTCTGTAGTCAATGTGGTGTTAGTTCAGCCATGAGGGAAAAATGATGTTCAATGGAAAGCAGGAAAAGGAGCCTTATTTTAGACAACAAAAGTAACATAGAGACATGTATAGAGCTGGAAATGAAATAAGACTGGTGTGATGGTTAAGATTGTGTGTCAGCTTGGCTGGGATGTGATTCTCAGTGTTTTGGCAGTTGCGTGATGCCGTGGTCACTTCCCTGTTGAGATTTGATACGTGATCACCCATATGATGGGATCTGCTGTGAGTAGTCAATCGTGTAAGAGGAGTTTCCTTGGGCATGTGGCCTTCACTGAGTGTGGGCAGAGGTTCTGGAGGGTCTTGGAGGCTTTTGTTCCTGCTGGATCCCGCTGCTGGCTTCTATTCCTCTGACCTCCGGTTCTTGGGATTTCAGCTAGCAGCTTCACCATGGTCTTGCCTGCCAATCTTGGGATTTGTTGATCTTCACAACCTGTGAGGAAGAGCTCTGCTCCCCAACCTACTGATCTTGGATCCATCAGGCCCTGCAGCTACGTGAATCAGGAGAAGCCTCTATCCTGACCCATGCACTTGGGACGTTACAGCCTCTATAACTGGTTGAGCCATTTCCTTCATATAAATCTCTTTCTATGTATATATGTTTATATGCTTTACTAGAGAACACAGCCTAAGACAACCGGAATGAAAGAAAAATTGTTAGGAGAATATAGGGGATATGTTTAGAGAAATAAGAAGTAACCAAATTGCATAGGATGCTAATTAAAAAAAAAAGTTATTTTTTTTTTAGTTGGCTGAAAAATAGGATTTCATTTCATGGGCCATATTATTTTTACATGTTTAAGAAAGAGTTGTGTAAACAAGGTTTTCTGGAAGGTCAATGTGCACTTCCAAAGATATGCTCTTCAGTGATAGGGTCTAGATCAAGGTCAATCAGGGGGAAATGAAAAGGAAGACTTAGAAGTAAATAGTGAAGAAACTTGGTGATTTAATATCTGCAGAAATGATTGTTTAGAAAGAAGTCAGGCATGTCTCTAAGTTTTTAAGCTGGAACATTGAGAGAAATACTATTTAAATGACAAAGTGATTGGTAGTGTGAAGTATATTTGGGAAAAGATAGGAAATTTGTTTTGAATAATTGAGAATTTAGGCAGCGGTTGAAGGTCCTTGGAGATGCCCAGCTGGGAGCTGAAGACTCAGGGTGAATGCCCAGGGACTAAATCAGAGATGCAGATGTATATAATAAATGTATGTAGTATGTAATAGAATTCAAAATAATGTAACAACTTGCATTTGTTGTTGCTGTTGTTAGGTGCCATCGAGTCAGTTCCGACTCCTAGCTCCCCTATGCACAACAGAATGAAACACTGCCTGGTCCTGAGCCATCATCACAATCATGGTTAGCTTGAGCACATTGTTGCAGCCTCTGTGTCAATCCACCTCATTGAGGGTCTCCCTCTTTTCTGCTGACCCTGTGCTTTGCCAAGCATGATGTCCCTCTCCAGGGACTAATCCCTCCTGACAACATGTCCAAAGTATGTAAGATGCAGTCTCCCCATCCTTGCTTCTAAGGAGCATTCTGGTTGTACTTCTTCCAAGACAGATTTGTTCATTCGTTTGGCAGTCCATGGTATATTCAGTAGTCTTCACCGATACCACAATTCAAAGACGTCAATTCTTCTTCGGTCTTCCTTATTCATTGCCCAGCTTTCACATGCATACTATGCAATTGAAAATACCATGGCTTGGATCAGGCTCACCTTAGTCTTCAAGGTGACATCTTTACTTTTCAACACTTTAAAGAGGTCCTTTGCAGCAGATTTGCCCAATGCAACGTGTCATTTGATTTCTTGACTGCTAATTCTTTTCAGAAGTAGACTGCTGGGTCCTTCTTCCTAGTCTGTCTTAGTTTGGGAGCTCAGCTGAAACCTGCCCTCCCTGGGTGACCCTGCTGGTATCTGAACACCGGCGGCATAGCTTCTGGTATCACAGCAACACACAAGCCCCCACAGTATAATAAACTGACAGACACGTGAAGGAACTAACATTTATAAAATTTGAGATAACTAACTTAAACTTGGAAACCCTGGTGGCGAAGTGGTTAAGTGCTACGGCTCGTAACCAAGAGGTCAGCAGTTTGAATCCACCAGGCGCTCTTTGGAAACTCTATGGGGCAGTTCTACTCTGTCCTATAGGGTTGCTATGAGTTGGAATCAACACGAGGGTAGCAGGTTTGGTTTGGTTTCGTTTTAACTTAAGCTCCAAGATCTACAAAAAAGCAGTAAATATACACATTAGTTATACAAAAAAACCCAATATGCTATGAAGTATAGGTAAGTATATGGTTGCAATATTAATTAAAATTTAATTAGTAGTATTTTTCTTGCCTTTTTAAAATATAGAAAGGCCTCTTCTTGTTCTTCTTTTTTCTTAAGGAATGATAGGAAAGGGACATAGATTCACATGTAAAAAAATCTGGTTAAAATTAGAGAGTGTTTTGAATGATGTTCTGTTTTTCCCTGTAGCAAATGGCAATCATTCTACTGACACTGCATTTGCACTCAAAAATAAGATGAATCATTTCAAAAATAGCTAATGGCATATCTACGTATGAAAGAATTCACTGAAAAACTTGTCATAGATGTTTGGAAAACAAGTCTTTTACCTTTTCATGTAAACTTTTTGTGTCTCAGGTTTCCTCAGCTGTTCATTAATTGGTTCACTAATTTGACCTTTGGCAATTTCCTGTGCCTCAGTCTACTCATCTACAAAATGGGCCTAATAATAGTAAGTGCCTCATAACACATAAAATGTAGAGGATTAAATAACGTAGCACATGTAGAGTACTTCAAGCAGCGCCTGGCATGAAATGAGAGCTCACTAAATTTCAACTATTATTATAAGGGGTGTTATGTATGTATGCATTGTGTGATTAAAAGCTTCATAATTTTGTAGCATTAGCTAATAAAGCAACTGAGCTTTCCTCCAAACTTGTTTAGTGGCCATCACATTGATTCCAACTGATGGAGACCCTATGTGTTACAGAGTAGAGCTGCTCCATAAGGTTTTCTTGGCCGTAACTTTTATGGGAAAAGATTGCCAGGACTGTCTTCTATTGCACCTCTGGGTAGATTCAAAAGGCCAAACTTTTGGTTACTCATAGAGGGCAAACCATCCTTGGTAGAATGGGCCTCAGGTACACATTCTTGAAAGAGCACATGGAAATCTCTGAGTGTATAACCTTTTTAAAGATGGAACTCAAGTGGTGTAGTCAGAAGCCAGTCTGTGCAGAGAAAAATGCAATTCATTTGACTAAAGTGTTTGAGCAAATAACATATCTTCTACATGTGTTTTTCTTTTCTGAAACAATGGAAAAGGTCCAAGTGCATAGATTAGAGTAACTGTTACTTTATCTCTTTTTCTTTTCTAGCATTTCTAGTATTTCTTTTATAAAATCCCCAAATAAGATTTTACTTGTTGCCATTGAGCCAATTCTGACTCACAGCGACCCTATAGGACAGAGTAGAACTGTCCCATAGGGTTTCCAAAGAGTGGCTGATCAACCTTTTGGTTAGCAGCTGAGCTCTTAACCACTGCACCTCCAGGGCTCCAGATATGATTTAGGTAGCAGAAAATAAATACACAGTAAAACCTACAAAAGCTGGAACCTGTGTAAGGCAGAAACATGTCAGAGAAGGAAAACGCAGATATTTTCTTACTGTTGCATTCGCAAATGATCAATTAGATTTTTTTTTAACAGAGTAGAACTGCCCCGTAAGGCTTCCAAGGCTGTAATCTTTACGGAAGCCGGCTGCTGCATTTTTCTCCTAGGGAGAGGCTGTTGGGTTTTAACCGCCAATCTTTTGGTTAGCAGGCAAGGGTTCAAACTCTGCTACATCAGAGCTCATTCCATAGCTAGTAGTATCTAAGTAAACATCCTTTCATTATTCAATTGTTTATTCAACAAGAATAAGTTGCCTAATTACTATATAAACCAGGCCTTATATTACCAATCAGAGATATAAGAAAAAAAATAAGCTAATTTTCTTTCTGTTAAGAATATCAAAGTCTAGTAGGTGAGAAAAATGTGTTTAAATATTGGTAATATACTCTGGTAAATGTAATATTCATACAAGTAGTGGCCAAAAAAAAAAACCAAACCAAACCCAGTGCCATTGAGTTTATTCCGACTCATGGCGACCCTAGAGGCACAAAGGATAAATCTTTAAAGAGAGACAGAAAAATTTCCCAAAATTAGACATATTAGCTGACTCATATTAGCAGGACTTTTCCTTACAGGCTAGGAGGTAAAGAACATTTTAAACAAAGAACAGAGCATGTACAAAACTATAGAGAATGGCAACAGCTAAAAATCTATAAGTAATTCATTAAGGTGTGATGGTATATGTTATAGATTTACTTGTGTCACCTCCAAAATGTGTGTCAAATTGGCTAGTCCATTATTCCCAGTACTGTGTGATTGTACACTATTTTGTCATCTGATGTGATTTTCCTAAGTGTTGTTAAATCCTACGTCTATGATGTTAATGAGGTGGGATTAATGGCAGTTATGTTAATGAGACAGGACTCAATCTACAAGATTAATTTGCATCTTAAATCAATCTCTTTTGAGGTATAAAAGAGAGACACGAGCAGAGAGACATGGTGACCTCATTACTATCAAGCAAGAAGAGCCAGGAGTGTACGTCCTTTGGGCCAGGGGTCCTTGCACTAAAAGCTCCTAGACCAGGGGAAGATTGATGACAAGAACCTTCCCTAGAGCTGATAAAGAGAGAGAAAGAGTTCCCCTGGAATTGGAATCGAAATTTGGTATAAAAAAAAAACTAGCCAGTGAAAACCATATGAATAGTAGCCAAACATTGTCTGATATAGTGCATGAAGTTGAGATCCTCATGTTAGAAGGCACTCAAGACACAAATAGAGAAGAGCTAGCTGCCTCTTCAAAGTAGAGTCAACCTTAATGACTTTCATGGAATCGAGCTTTTGGGATCTTAATTTGCTGATGCGGCACGACTATCTCAAGAATAGATTTCGCACATTGAACGTTAATGACCAAAGATCAGAGAAGTTTCAGGATGACATTAAGGACATCATACGTGAAGAAAGCAAGCAACAGGTAATTAGAAAGACAGGAAAGAAAGACCAAAATGAATGTCAGAAGAGACTCTGGAAGCCGCTTTCTAATATAGCATAGCTAAATCGAAAAAAGTGATGAAATGAAAGAGCTGAACAGAAGATTTCAAAGGATGAATGGAGAAGACAAAGTATTATAATGAAATATGCAAAGATCTGGAGCTAGAAAGCCAAAAGGGAAGAACATGCTCAGCATTTTCAAGCTAAAAAACTGAGAAAAAAAAAATTCAAACCTCAAGTGGCAATACTGAAGGATTTTATAGGGAAAATACAAAATGATGCATGAAGTATTAAAGGAAGATGGAAGGAATACACGGAGTCACTGTGCCAAAAAGAATTCAATCGTTCCAGGTGGTATCGTAGATCAAGAGCTGATGGTACTGAAGGAAGTGGTCCAAGCTGCACTGAAAGCACTGGTGAAAAACTAGGCCCCAGGAATTGATGGGACACCAACAGATGTTTCAACAAATAGATACAGTGTTGGAAGTACTCACTTGTCTATGCAGAGAAATTTGGAAGACAGTTACCTGGCCAACCGACTGGAAGAGATCCATATTTGTACATTCCGAGAAAGCTGATCCAACAGAAGGTGTACATTATCCAACAATACCATTAATATCACACAAGTAAAATTTTGCTGAAGATCATTCAAAAGCAGTTGCAGTAGTTCATCAACAATGAACTGCTAGAAATTCAAGCAGCATTCAGAAGAGGGCATGGAACAAGGGATATCATTGCTGTTGTTGGATGGGTCCTGGCTGAAAGCAGAGAACACCAGAAAGATGTTTCATGTGTTTTATTGACTATGCAAAGGCATTTGATTGTGTAGATCATAAGAAATTATGAATAACATTGCAAGAATAAGAATTCTAGAACACTTAATTGTGCTCATGAGGAACCTGTACTTAGACCAAGAGGCAGTTTTTCAAACAGAACAAGGGGAGACTGTGTGATTTAAAGTCAGGAAAGGTATGCCTCGGGGTTGTATCCTTTCACCATACTTGTTCAATCTGCATGCCTAGCAAATAATCCAAGAAGCTGGATTATATGAAGAAGAACACAGCACTAGGACTGGAAGAAGACTCATTAACAACATGCAATATACAGAGGACACAATCATGCCTGCTGAAATTAAAGAGATCTTGAAGCACTTACTGAAGATCAAAGACCACAGCCTTAAAAAAAGTAAATAAATAAGTATGGATTAAATCTCAACATAAAGGAAACAAAAAACCTCACAACTGGACCAGTAATCAATATCATGACAAACAGAAAAGACTGAAGTTGTCAAGGATTTCATTTTACTTGGATCCACAATCAATATCCATGGAAGCAGCAGTCAAGAAATAAAACAACGCATTGCATTGAACAAAGCTACTACAAAAGAACTTTTTAAATTGTTAAAAAGCAAAGACGTCACTTTAAGGACTAAGGTGCACTTAACCCAAGCCATGGTGCTTTTAATCATGTCATATGCCTGGGATACCTGGACAATGAATAAGGAAGACAGAGGAAGAATTGACCCCTTTGAGTTATATTGTTGGCAAAGAATATTGAATACACCATGAACTGCCAGAAGAGCAAACACATTTGTCTTGGAAGAAGCACAACCAGAATGGTCCTTAGAAGCAAGGATGGCAAGACTTAGTCTCATATACTTCGGACATGTTATCAGGAGGTACCAGTCCCTGGAGAAAGACATCATGCTTGGTAGAGTAGAGGGTCGGCAAAAAAGAGGAAGATCCTTAATGAGATGGATTGACACAGTGGCTGCAACAACAAGCTCAAGCTTAACAATGATTGTGAGGATGGCACAGGACCGGGCAGTGTTTCATTCTGTTGTACATAGGGTCACTATGAGTCAGAACTGACTCCGCAGCACCTAACAACAACAACCCCACTTACCGATGTGGTTAGGTTCCAAAGAGCAGGTCATTATGTGAAAATCGGCATTATGCAAAAATGAAGCATGACTTCATCATACATAGCTGCCAAATGACATCATTACATAACTGCTAAATTACATCATAACATAACTGCCAAATTATATCATTACATAACTGCTATACGATATTACATCATTATATATATAACTGCCAAGCTACTGAGAATCATGGCCTACCGAAGTTGACAGATAACCTTAACCAGCACTGCCTCTCACCCTCACTCTTTCCTCTCACTTTGGCCAGTACTTATTATTAGCAGACTTTATGTTGTAAAAATAGTTTTTTTTTTTTTTATGTCATTAATGCACAAAATAGTTGGATAGTAGATTTCTGCTATTGTCTTAAATGCGAAATGTCAGATAATGAGACAGCTGATAAGTGTGGAGTAGGTGTGTGCTTTTGTGACTTTAATGAGAAAAAAGTCCACATAGATGACTCTTTTTCCTTAAAAAAATTATATGCTCTTTTCTGTCCTTCAAATAAAACCTGGATTTAGAAGTTTGCGTTAAAAATCTCTAGTGGACCTCTTTCTGGGATTTTCTATTTGGTTGTTTCCTGCTTATCACACAAGAGTTGTAGCCACCCTGTTCTGCAGAGCTACAACATATAAGTCAAATTATAAATCTGAGAAGAAAGAGGCTGTGAAAATAGTGCTCTTTTAAACAGAGCTGTGATTTCTTAAAATTGCCTAAAGCTTAGGACTAAATAAATTGATCAGCAATTTCATACACCAGGTGTAAGAATAAGATAGGATGGAAATTTGTAAACAGCCAGTACTCGTTTGTGTAATAAACATTTCCATTAATAACAGAAATTAGTCAGAAAAAATATATTTTCTTGTGCTGTCATCATTGTTGACTTTAAATATCATATTTCATTAATTATTTCATAGCATTGCTATTAGGATTTTAAAATTACCAAATTACATTCCAGAAAGGTTGATTTATATATCTTTATTACTGATGGAATAGTGTGAAATGTCACAGGCTCTAAAACCACTTTCCCTTTTATATTTCACTTCACGACTTCAGGCTAATATTAAAATATTTAGTAGAGTCTGATCATTTCCTGCTGGTTGAATTGTATTAAAAATATATGGCTTTATGGGCATAGAAATTAAATATGTGAACAATCAGGCTTTGTAAAAATGTACCACATGTTAACCTAAGTAAGAGCAATAAAACATAAACAAAATGTGAAAATTTAAAACATTCTCATAATGTATGGTCTTTTTATGAGCTAACTGTTCTGTTGTGGGTTGTATTGTACAGACCAGAAAAAAAGATATAATTTTAAAATATTTTTTCATGTTGTTTTTAAGATGATAAAACTGAACTAATCTCCAGGTGGATTTTTTTCATAAACCACTTTTAAGGTTAGTGGCTACCTGATGGTGTATTCTGAGCCTTCAACAATAAAGAAGCGCTTATGACAGTTTGGGGGATGTTCTTAAGTGTTTTCCTACAGTTAAGCAGTAAATCAATGACTGACAGTATTCCAAAGCTGCCAGGTCTTACCAGAGTGACATTAAATCTACATTACAATATAAATGTAATTTCTCTCAATTCTAGGATGTGGCCCAGTAGAATAAAATTCCCCCCAGACATCTGCATTTGAAATTTGAAAATCCTGGAAGAAGTCTTGTTTGCATTTGACCATGTAGTTTCTAAGAGAACATAGCAACTATTTTAAAAATTGCTTATTGAAGAAAAAGAGGTTATAAGGTTGATTTTTTTTTTTCTTCCTTTAGTAGTTTGTTCATTTGCCCAGATTTTTTGGCAATGAATAAATTTAATAAATCAATCAAAATAATGAAATTATTATTCTAATTGTTGAAGAAAATACAATGTAATACCTTAAAACACATGCTAGCATTACTGTGTGTGTATATTACGGAGTAATACTATAAAGAGTTCAAAAAAATGTGGAAGTTTATTTAGTAAATCCAAAACAGCCTAACTGATCTGTTAGCAGATTCACTACAACCTATCCGTTAAACTGAATTTCTTGCAGAAAAAGCTGTGACGAATTTCAAAGGAAGCTGCATTATGTTCAATATTTGCAAGTGTCACTTCATGTAACAGCAGGGCAGTATAAACTTTTCTGGAAGGAGAAAGACTTGCCTAAAAACAGAGAGAGAGAGAGATTTAAAGAAAAAGAAAATTCAGGCACGCACTCATAGATAACCTCCCTCACCTGGAGAAATTATAGAAAGACGGAGAAAGTGAAGGTATCCTTGTAATACCACTTTCTTTAATGTCAACATATGTCCATAATATTTGAGCTGCTCTTTTGAAGACATAGTGTACAGGTGCTTTTATTTCCGTTTCAGTTCATTTCCAAAGTTACTCTTAGGATAAGGTAATTAGATTTTTTTTTTTTTTTTCTTTAAACTGTGTTTCATGTGCTTGGTTGCCAATATAAAATAAACGTAAATAAAGTGTATCATTTAATGTATTGATGTGATTTAATTTGGACTAAGATTTTACAACTATAGATTATTAGTCCTTGAACATGATTTAACATTTTTGCAAATGAGGTATTTTATTTTAGCAGGAGCCTTCATTAGTTGGTGTCTTCATCTTTATTCCCAGGATTTAAATCTGGTCAAAAATCTTTTAGGATCACTGAGATAGCAGTTTTTCTTGGTAAGGTCTGCTATAGATAAAGCTATAGATAGGTGCTATAAAACAGACATTTGAAATTAAATTTGTTTAACTTTGAAATTTAATTTGCTTCTATAATCAGGATTTAAGTGATGTCTTGGAGTCATCTGTCTTGCAGAACAAAGGTGCCCTGAAAAACCATAGGTTCACCCTGTAAATGGTAGCTGCTTAGATTTTTGCCTGCATGCTGTAATTGTAAGATTATGCCATTCCAGGATAGGATATACTTGATTGTGTCTAATACTTTTGATACTATTTATTTACGTAAAAGAATTATTAATAAGTGCATCTAACTCATTGTGCCCATCTTGGTAAAAGGAATAACAAATTGGTGTTTGGGAGGCGATGTACCATGCAAAATGCAAATGGAATTCCTGAATGGAAGACATCCAGCATGGATCAAGACCTTGCCCATATGTGGCATTTTTGTCTAAGCAATCTTTTTAGAAGCTTTTTATTGCTTGAACAGCTACCGAAGCAAACAGAGACATGTTATTTATTAATTGTGCACCGTTAATAGCGAGGTCTCACCAACTGCCAATCCATATGGACATAAAGCCCTCAGTCCTAAATCTGCTCAGATTAATTTCTTTCAACAGCATCCAACAGCGTGAGGGTGAAGTGAGAACTGGGTTTTGCTCCTGCCTTTTCATGCCATGCTCAGCAGATTAGTTCACTATGACCTCTTTACAAGCAAGAAAAGCCGCAGCACTTCTTAGTCCTGTCCAGGGGAGAGATTTGCTAAGATGAAGATGAAAGGACTTTAGATCTGCTGTGCTTTTCCCAGATCCTCGCCAAAGCCTCCATAATCCTTTTGTTTCACAAAAAAAAAAGCTAGAAAAAGATAAGAAACATGTTTCAATAAACTGAAACAGCTACAATACCTAATTACATTAAAGAGAACTCTTCAAAAAGTTCAAACTTTAAAAAGTAATTAGACGTAGTTGCAATTTCAAGATGTTTATATTTGTGATTAGTGATTACTTTCAGTAATCCTATTCTTCATGTGAAATTTTAAAACTGCCTCATCTAATCTTCAACACACCCACATGCACTCATTTCATGACAAATTGTGTTGTGTTAATCAGAAAAAAAAAGAGGCATATTCTGATATTTCTTAAATTTGCAAGCTAGCTCAATTTTCTTGGATGAATTGTCATTCAAAGAAAGGACACAAGGTTAGCAAATTCTGAGCTCTTTTCTGCTGGATGACCACTCCCAGGTCTTAAAAAGCAGAGGTGATTACTTTGAAAAGTTTTGTTTTTTCTCCACTCACTCTCTGCTTTATTCCTGCTTCTCTTAGGTTCAGCACAATGTAAATTTTTACTTTTCTCCCTCATGTCCCTCCTGCCCCAATCTATCTAAATTACTTCGGCGCTTGTAAGGTGTATTTCCTCCTAGAGCTGTGTAAACGATAGAAATTAGAAAGGTTTTTGTTTAACAAATTAGAGTATAAAGAGTGGCGGTTTTAATTGTGTGTATGTGTGTGTGAGTAATGAATTCAACCACAATCAAGCTGTGTTAACCATTGTTCAATAAGCTGTTAGAGAAGCTAAACTACTACATTTGTGGATCTTCTCTTTTCACCGTGAACTCTAAAATTATAACCTCCACTCTGTGTTGAGAAAGAACTAAAACAAGCTTCCCAAAGGAAGCTCATCTTTACAAACGCTGGGACTCAGCTCTAGGAACTGTCAAAAATAATCAAAATTCACTGAAATTTGAACATAACGTTTATTCTGAGCACTTACTCTATATGCATATGGGGAGATCATTCTGATTCCAAAAAAAGCAAATGGCTCAAAGAAGGTAGGTACAATGGGATTCACAAAGAGAGGAGGACGGAGAGATATAGATCATCCACTGTCTGACCTTAACAGGACTGATTGAACATTGCTTTCCCCCTTTACTGAGATCAACTGATATCTGGTTACTCCTGGCCTGGCTGCTAATTTTTTTTTTTTTTTCTTACCTGCAGCCATGAGGCTTTTTGAGATTTAATTTAGGAGGTAATAGTTTGATGGCTATCCTTTCCTAGCAGGATTAGACAAATTTACATTGCCATAGAGAATTTCCTGGTTGGCTTTTGCAGTTTGGGTCAGGTTTTTTATGGTAAATATTTGGTTTTGTGGGTAAGAAATATCTTAAAATCAAAATCAGATCTCTGTTATTAATTTTCCTCTTCAGAACTATAGATTTTTTTTTTAGTCCAGAACCCTAGCTGTTTTAAGTCTTTCCTGTCAATTACTTACAGCAGTTAAGTATGCATAAACCCACTGCTGTCGAATTGGTTCTGACTCACAGCCACCCTATAGGATAAAGTAGAACTGCCCCATAGAGTTTCCAAGGAGAGCCTGGTGGTTTCGAACTGCTGACCTCTTGATTAGCAGCCATAGCACTTAACCACTATGCCACCATGGTTTCCTTAAGTATGTATATACCTTATAAAAAATATGTTTGAAAACTCTATCATTCACAGGTAAGAAGGAAGCCAGTATGTTTACACTCAACCTTTGCTCCAAAGACATCTCTGTCTGAGCACTTTGTCTATGTTTCTGCCTGGGGCTCCAAAGCCAGGAGAGATAATTTTCCCTAAGAAACAACAAGGGCCCTTCAAGCAAGTGCTACACTCAGAGCCTATGGAGATCACTAATTTTCCACTGAAACAATAAGAAAAATGTGTTTGCTTTTGAAAGTTGTAAAACTCCCTTCGTATTACTTTTTGTGTGTTTGTTTTGAAACAAGTCATTGAAGTAAGCCATCCTGACTTCCTGAGGAAATGCTTCATATTTAAAGTCAATCCACTTTTTAGTGACTTTCTAAGCTTTGTTTGTTCCACCCTGGAGCAACTATCAATTGGCTCAGTAAGCTCACCACAGAGGAACCTGATAAAGAATATATATTTTTTCCTTTTCCTATTTTTTCTTTTATCTTTTTTTTAATTCAGGGGCTCAAATACCATTTAATAATCTTGAAGATTTCTTCTAAACATTTGAGAAAGCCCTGACCTTTGGCTTTTGAATTTCAGGCAGCAGTTTGCTATAGTTCTAATAGAAATCTTTGTTCGTATGTACAAACTGATTAAAGAGAGTACATCAAATATTAATTCATAGATGCAGAAATAATATGGAAATAGAGATGCTAATCTTATTGTACTATCATTTTTTAATAAAATAACTTATTCAGCCCTTACATTTAAGGAAATAATAAAATAATGTCTTGGCTCAGTACACTGGAGTATAGAATCTCTTTCTTTAAATTCACTGATTGCCAATTCACTTGTCTTTGCCACCTATGGATTTGAATTTATTGAACTGAAAGGATGGATTTAATCTTACTTTAGGTAGGGTTGATAGTTAAGATTTCTAGTTGTGTATAAATCATTTGTGGGTATGTTTTTACCCATATGTAAATATGTACATAAACGTTTACTCATAAGACAGATTACTAATTTGATGCAATATTGACACAAATGTGATAAATTTATTGCTACCTCGACAAGGTAGAGCTACAAAACAACAGATAAACCTCACTTGTACCTATAATATTTGAAATTTCAAAACTTCCAGTAAATTCTGAAATTTTGTCTGAATTGAAAACTATATATATGCATATACCATCATTTTATTGTTTTTATATTGCAACTAAAATTTATTACTCTAGAGGATTAAATGTACTTAATATGTTTTAACATAGTTGAGGATATTTAGTATATATGGGAAACATTTACTGGCAATAGTGTTAATTATTATTGATGGTCCTACCAGAAAATCTTAAAATCAGAAAGTGGTAGACATTCCTGTAGAATTCTACCAAAGGAACAGTTCTTTCCAATAATGTGTATAGATCTCTCATTATTAAAACAGTTTCAGGTTCTTCAAGAAAGATAGTGTGATATGAAAAGAAAACCTGATGAGTAATCATGGGGTGAGCTACTACAGATGTTCAGTCAATTAACCCAGAATCTGTCGTATCCATTATCTCCGTGTACACACTGATACGTATAGATTTGCTTCAGTGTAGAAAACTTACACATCACAATATAAAGGTAGAAGAGATGAAATATTAAAAAAAACCAAACACATAAAGTAGGTGAAAGCTAAAAAAAGAGAAGAGAAGCAAATCTCTTTTCAGAGTTCTTCAGAGAGGAAGAACTCTTGGAAAATTCAGGTCCTTAGCTATGTGTTGGAATACTTCAAACTGAGGTGCCTAACTGACACAGAATAGCTCTTCCTGGTTTGAATCAAGCTCCATATTGTTAACCGTGCTCCATTTTGAATCAGACTTTACCTTGACCAAAACCTCTGCCTCTGCATTCCTGAGAATATAGTCTGTACCCTAAACTTTAACCACTCTTAGCTAATAAGGGTGCAGGTGAGGTTTGTTGATTATGATATTGGTGGTATTGCCCTGCCCCTCCCAGGTTTGCTGATAAGAAGAGAGATTATGATGTTGGTGGTCTCTCAATGCCCTTCCCTGGTTTGCTAATATTAAGAGAGATTATGATGCTGGTGGTCTCTCGCTGCACCTCCCCATTTTACTATTAGTCATGTGCTATCACGTGTTTACCCTCCTCATACATATAAAGACTCAGCTCTATCTCAGAAGATGGGAGCACTTGGTAGATTCCTTTCTGCCCTGTGTTTTCCCAATTCATGATTTATATTACCCTCAGTAAATTGCTTTGCTTTTACTTTTATAGAGTGAGCATTCTTACTCTTAGGCATTTCTTGGTGTCAGATATGTGAGATTTTGAAGTTGCATTGCCTTCAGTAGCTCCCAGGATATTGAGGACTTGGGCTTCTGGTACCAGCAGAGCTACTTGTTAGGTAAAAAGAGGCCTCAGAAAGATAAAAATTATTCTAATTTTCTTCTCTAAAAGATCCTATAAAGCATGCGATAGAGTAATGAAAATTTAGTAATTTCCTACCTCTCTATGGTGTTATTAAATTAGAATGGGTTTAATGATAAATAAGGGCTTATATAACTTTAACAGGAATTATTGAGAGTGAATTCATTCTGACAAAGATGAGTCAGAATTGACTCTACGGCAAAGGGTTTGTTTTTGTTTGTTTGTTTATGTTAATCTTAAAAGCAAAAGCTTTCTAAGTAATTTAAGCTAGATGTTATATTAGATGTGTTTTATTCGAGGAAAAGTGAGGTATAGGACAAGCCTAGAGGAAGAAAAATGGCTAGCCAAGAATTGATGGGTTCATTTACAAAACTGCCAAAGAGATTTGGTATTTACTGGGTAGAAAAAAAGTTGTGATAAAGAGAAGGCATTCAGATGACTAAGTCATGTTGTTGACTAGGAGCAGAAAGACAGGGACGGCAAGGCAGGATCAGGCCTCCTCAGCCCCAGCCTCTGAGGCCATGCAGCTCCAGGGAAGCTTTTGTGGGACTTTTCCCAACTAGATAAAGACTATTTAAGACAAAAGAAAAAAAAGAAAAATGTTGTCATACTATAGTTATCAGAAATTGGGTGTATCTCAATCATAAAAGAACTGTAAACAAGTTCTCTTCTTTGAGGAATTCTAAGAAGCCAACAGACAGAAATCACAATAAGGTACACTTGAAATAGCCTAGGGAAATGTTTCCATCCCTTGTCAGATACTTAAGGTTATATCTACATCAAGGAATTGGATGGGTTAAGCAGAGACTTTGCGGTTACCAAAACCAGTTGATAAAATCTTAAAGTGTTAAAGTTAGACTGAGAATTAAAAATTTGAATGGAAATAAATTTTATTTCAATGGGAATTATGTTCTGTTTCCAAGAACTTTAGGATATTAAATTGATAACAGACATCCCTTTTGCTTTGTATACCACAGAGAAAGATATAAGTATATATATATACACATAACCTAAAAACCTAGTGTCATCGAGTCAATTCCAACTTATAGCGACCCTATAGGACAGAGTAGAACTGCCCCATAGAGTTTCCAAGGAGTGTCTGGAGGATTTGAACTGCCGACCCTTTGTTTAGCATACACATATACACATACACATATACATACAAATACATATATATATACATATATATATATATATATATATATACAGTTGTTGTCATGTGTCGTTGAGTCAATTCCAACTCATAGCGACCCTATAGAACACAGTAGAACTCCCCATAGGTTTTCCAAGGAGCAGCTGGTGGATTCAAACTGTCG
This sequence comes from Loxodonta africana, assembly GCF_030014295.1. Lineage (NCBI taxonomy): Eukaryota > Metazoa > Chordata > Mammalia > Proboscidea > Elephantidae > Loxodonta > Loxodonta africana. The sequence continues at coordinate 155,993,094 of NC_087342.1, read as the reverse complement.
AGCTTTTGGTTAGCAGCCTGAGCTCTTAACCACTTTGCCACCAGGGCTCCATATATATCTGTATGTATAAATACATACATACATACATATATAAATATATATGTGTGTGTGTGTGTATTGTTTTTGTTGCTGTTAGGTGCTGCTGAGTAGATTCTAATAGTGGCCCTATATGCAACAGAACGAAACATTGCCTGGTCCTGTGCCATCCTTACTTACAATCATTGTTATACTTGAGCTCACTGTTGCAGCCACTGTGTCAATCCATCGCATTGAGGGTCTTCCTCTTTTTTGCTGACCCTCTCCTTTACTAGGCATGATATCCTTCAGGGACTGGTCTCTCCTGATGACATGTCCAAACTATGTGATTCGCAGCCTCATAATCTTTGCTTCTAAGAAGCATTCTGGCTGTACTTCTTCCGAGAAAGATTTGTCCGTCCTTCCGGCAGTCCTTGGTATATTCAATATTCTTTGCCAATACCATAATACGAAGGCATAAGTTCTTCTTCGGTCTTCTTTATTCATTTTCCTGATTCTGCATACATATGAGGCAATTAAAAACACCACCTTGGGTCAGGTGCACCTTAGTCCCTAAAGCAACGTCTTTGCTTTTTAACACTTTAAAGAGGTCATTTGAAGCAGATCTGCCCAATGCAATGCAATTTAATTTCTTGACTGTTGTTTCCATGGGCATTGATTGCAGATCCAAGCAAAATGAAATTCTTAACAACTTCAATCTTTTCTTCATTTATCATGATGTTGCTTATTGGTCCAGTTGTGAGGATTTTTGTTTTCTTTATGTTAAGACGTAATCCATACCGAAGGCTGCAGTCTTCAATCTTCATCAATAAATGCTTCAACTTCTCTTCACTTTCAGCAGGAAAGGTTGTGCTATTTGAACATTGCTGGTTGTTAATGAGTCTTCCTCCAATCCTGATGCTATGTTCTTCTTCATATAGTCAAGTTCCCTGGATTATTTTCTCAGTATACAGATTGAATAGGTATGATAAAAGGCTATAACCCTGACACACATCTTTCCCTGACTTTCAACCACGCAGTAACACCTTGTTCTGTTCAAACGACTGCCTCTTGGTCTATGTACAGGTTCCAAATAAGCACAATTCAGTGTTCTAGAATTTCCGTTCTTTATAATGGTATCCAAAATTTATATATTGGAGTCTGCTAATGAGTGTATTCACTTTTGCCACTCAACTATACTATAATACATAAGCGACAAAGACAATATTTAAACGGTTTATTAAAAAGGAATTTATTTCATATCCTCAAAGTTTTTGTCTGGTTAAAGTTGAAGGGTTAATTTCTGAGATTTTTAAAAACTTTTAGTATGAAATAATATATAAAGCAAAGAATTGGGTTTCTCGCTGTTAAAATAACAAATTTCCTTTGATTACTAGGTGTCTTAGGCTGGGTTCTTTAGAGAAACAAAACCAGTAAAGCATATAAATATATATATAGAGAGAGAGAGATTTATAGCAAGCAAATGGCTCTTGTGGTTGTAAAGGTTGGAAAGTTTCAAGTCCATAGGCCAAACTGGAGCCTTCTCCTGGCTCACAGGCTGTGGAGACCTACAAATCCCAAGATCGGCAGGCAAAACAGCAGGTACGCTGCTAGCTCAAGTCACAAGAAAGGGAAATCAGATGAATAGGAGATAGCTGTAAGACCCAGAGTGAGCAAAAGCCCCCAAGCCTTGCCAGAAAGTCCACCTATATTGAATGCAGGCCACACCCCCAAGGAAAGTCCTTCACCTGATTGGCTACTCAAAGCAGATCCCATAATGCTGTTGTTGTTGTTGTTAGGTCCCGTTGTGTCGGTTCCGACTCATAGCTACCCTATGCGCAACAGAACAAAACACTGCCCTGTCCCGTGCCATCCCTACAATCATTGCTATGCTTGAGATCCCAACATGCAGGTGATCACATTGTATCATATCTTACCATTTTTTCACAGAGGTGATTATATCACTATATGACTACCAAACTACAAATAACTGCCAAACCACTGAGAATAATGGCCCAGCCAATTTGACATACAACCTTAATGATCAGACTGGGTTGAAAAGTTAATTTATTCTTTGTGTAATCTGTCTTGAAGACAAGTGTTTAGGCTCTCATTAGAATGAGATTCCTGAGTAAAAAACCAAGCTGCATGGCTTTGAGAAAAAAAAAAAAAAAATTAAGCTTTTTTACATTCAAGATCCTTGGTAAAATAATTGTTTCTTGGTGACATATGATAAACTCCTGACAAGTCTGAGACTTCATAGAAAAATACAAATGGTATGTTTCTGTTTTATTTTTTTTAAATGCTAAAAAGATTTATTTAACATGTTATGAATTACATAAAAAGCTGTGTCAAATCAGGAGAAACCTTGATACTAAGCAACCAGCACACAATACTTTCTTATAATTTTATTATTGCTAACTTGTTTGCAACTTTTTTCTTTTCCATTATCATAGTCAGTGGTTTCAACTGGGGAATTCACATCAATTGCCCATATTTTATTACTATTCAAATGTTTAGAGACTTAGTAATCTTAGTATATTCATCACACATTCTGACTATGTAGTACTATGTCTCAAGATTATTGTAAATGAGTTATATTCGAAAATTAGGTTAATCATTGTGTTGACAGGTATTTTTGTCTAAATTTTTTGTATTTAATTTTATTTGGCGTTGCATTATTTTTATAGTTAATTACCATCGGGTCTTCTTACTTTTTTTATTTTTTGTATAATTTTTATTGTGCTTTAACTGAAGTTTACAAATCAACTCAGTCTCTCACACAAAAACCCATATACACCTTGCTACACACTCCCAATTACTCTCCCCCCCAATGAGACAGCCCGCTCTCTCCCTCCACTCTCTCTTTTCATGTCCATTTCGCCAGCTTCTAACACCCTCCACGCTCTCATCTCCCCTCCAGGCAGGAGGTACCAACATAGTCTCAAGTGTCCACCTGATCCAAGAAGCTCACTCCTCACCAGCATCCCTCTCCAACCCGTTGTCCAGTCCAATCCATGTCTGAAGAGTTGGCTTCACAAATGGTTCCTGTCCCAGGCCAACAGAAGGTCTAGGGGCCATGACCACCGGGGTCTTTCTAGTCTCAGTCAGACCATTAAGTCTGGTCTTATGAAAATTTGGGGTCTGCATTCCACTGATCTCCTGCTCCTTTAGGGGTTCTCTGTTGTGTTCCCTGTCAGGGCAGTCATTGGTTGTAGCCGGGCACCATCGAGTTCTTCTGGTCTCAGGATGATGTAGTCTCTGGTTCATGTGGCCCTCTCTGTCTATTGGGCTCGTAATCATCTTGTGTCCTTGGTGTTCATTCTCCTTTGATCCAGGTGGGTTGAGACCAATTGATGCATCTCAGATAGCTGCTTGCTAGAGTTTAAGACCCCAGATGCCACTCTTCAAAGTGGGATGCAGAATGTATTCTTAATAGATTTTATTATCCCAATTGACTTAGATGTCCCCTGAAACCATGGTCCCCAGACCCCTACCTCTGCTACACTGGCCTTCAAAACATTCAGTTTATTCAGGAAACTTCTTTGCTTTTGGTTTAGTCCAATTGTGCTGACCTCCCCTGTATTGTGTGTTGTCTTTCGCTTCACCTCAAGTAGTTCTTATCTACTATCTAATTAGTGAAAGCCCCCTCCTACCCTCCGTCCCTCCCCTCCTTGTAACCACAAAAGAATGTTTTCTTCTCAGTTTAAACTATTTCTCAAGTTTTTATAGTAGTGGTCTTATACAATATTTGTCCTTTTGCATCTGACTAATTTTACTCAGCATAATGCCTTCCAGGTTCCGCCATGTTATGAAATGTTTCACAGATTCCTCACTGTTCTTTATCAATGCGTAGTATTCCATTCAGTGAATATACCGTAATTTATTTATCCATTCATCCATCGATGGGCACCTTGGTTGTTTCCATCTTTTTGCTATTGTAAACAGTGCTGCAATAAACATGGGAGTGCATATATCTGTTCTCGTAAAGGCTCTTATTTCTCTAGGATATAGTCCAAGGAGTGGGATTGCTGGATCATATGGTAGTTCTATTTCTAGCTTTTTAAGGAAGCACCAAATCAATTTCCAAAGTGGTTATACCAACTGACATTCTCACCTGCAGTGTATAAGTGTTCCAATCTCTCCACAGCCTCTCCGACATTTATTATTTTGTGTTTTTTGGATTAATGCCAGCTTTTTTTTTTTTTTTTTTTTTTGCCAGCCTTGTTGGAATGAGATGAAATCTCATGGTAGTTTTGATCTGCATTTCTCTAATGGCTAATGATAGTGAACATTTCCTTACATATCTGTTAGCTACCTAGTGTCTTCTTTAGCGAAGTGTCTATTCATATCTTTTGCCCATTTTTTAATTGGGCTATTTGTCTTTCTGCAGTTGAGTTTTTGCAGTATCATGTAGATTTTGGAGATCCGATGCTGATCAGAAATGTCATAGCTAAAAATTTTTTCCCAGTCTGTAAGTAATCTTTTTACTCTTTTGGTGAAGTCTTTGGATAAGCATAAGTGTTTGATTTTTAGGCGCTCCCAGTTATCTAGTTTTTCTTCTTCGTTCTTTATCATGTTCTGCATACTGTTTATGCCATGGGGCTTCTAACGTTGTCCCTATCTTTTCTTCCATGATCTTTATCATTTTAGATTTTATATTTAGGTCTTTGATCCATTTTGAGTTTGTTTTTGTGCATGGAGTGAGGTATGGGTCTTGTTTCATTTTTTTTGCAAATGGATATCCAGTTGTGCCAGCACCATTTGTTAAAAAGAATGTCATTTCCCCATTTAACTGTTTTGGGGTCTTTGTCAAATATCAACTGATCATATGTGGATGGATTTATGTCTGGATTCTCAATTCTGTTGCATTGGTCCATGTATCTGTTGTTGTACCAGTACCAGGCTGTTTTGATTACTGTGGCAATATAATAGGTTCTAAAATCGGGTAAAGTCAGTCCTCCTACTTTGTTCTTTTTCAGTAATGTGTTACTTATCCGGGGCCTCTTTCCCTTGCATATGAAGTTGATGACTTGTTCCTCCATCTCATTAAAGAATGTCATTGGGATTTCGTTTAGAATTGCATTAAATGTATAGATCCCTTTTGGTAGAATAGACATTTTTATAATGTTAAGTCTTCCTATCCATGAACAAGGTATGTTTTTTCCACTAATGTAAGTCCCTTTCAGTTTCTTGCAGAAGTGTATTTTAGTTTTCTTTGTATAAGTCTTTTACAACTCTGGTGGGATTTATTCCTAAGTATTTTATCTTCTTGGGGGCTAGAGTAAATGGAATTGATTTGGTGATTTCTTCTTCCATGTTCTTTTTGTTGGTGTAGAGGAATTCAACTGATTTTTGTATGTTTATCTTGTATCCTGATACTCTGCTGAATTCTTCTATTTGTTTCAGTAGTTTCCTGAAGGATTCCTTAGGGTTTTCTGTGTGTAAGATCATGCCATCTGCAAATAGAGACACTTTTACTTCTTCTTTGCCAATCTGGATGCCCTTTATTTCTTTATCTTGCCTAATTGCTCTGGCTAGGATCTCCAACACAGTGTTGAATAAGTGCAGTGATAAAGGGCATCCTTGTCTGTTTCCTAAACTCAATGGAAATGCTTTCAGACTCTCTCCATTTAGGGTGATGTTGGCTGTTGGCTTTGTATAAATGCCCTTTATTATGTTGAGGGATTTTCCTTCTATTCCTATTTTGCTGAGAGTTTTTATCATGAATGAGTGTTGAACTTTGTCAAATGCCTTTTCTGCATCAATTGATAAAATCATGTGATTCTTGTCTTCTAGTTTATTTATGTGTTGGATTACATTAATTGTTTTTCTAATGTTGAATCATCCCTGCATACCTGGTATGAATCCCACTTGGTCATGGTGAATTATTTTTTTGATATGTTGTTGAATTCTATTGGCTAGAATTTTGTTGAGGATTTTTGCATCTACATTCATGAGTGATCTAGGTCTATAATTTTCTTTTCTTGTGGTGTCTTTACCTGGTTTTGGTATCAGGGATATGGTGGCTTCATAGAATGAGTTTGGTAGTATTCCATCCTTTTCTATGCTCTGAAATAACTTTAGTAGTAGTGGTGTTAATTCTCTGAAAGTTTTATAGAACTCTGCAGTGAAGCTGTCCGGACAAGGACTTTTTTTTTGTTTGGGAATTTTCTGACTACCTTTTCAATGTCTTCTTTGTTATGGGTCTATTTAGTTGTTCTACCTCTGTTTGTGTTAGTTTAACTAGATAGTGTGTTTCTAGGAATTCATTTCTTCTAGGTTTTCAAATTTGTTTGAGTATAGTTTTTCATAGTAATCTGATATGTTTCAATCTGAAATGATTCTTTTAATTTCAGTTGGGTCTGTTGTAATATCGCCCATCTCATGTCTCATTTGGGTTATTTGCTTCCTTTCCTGTTTTTCTATTGTCAGTTTGGCCAGTGGTTTATCAATTTTGTTGATTTTTTTTCAAAAAAACAGCTTTTGGCCTCATTAATTCTTTCAATTGTTTTTCTGTTTTCTATTTCATTTAGTTCTCCTCTAATTTTTATTATTTGTTTTCTTCTGGTGCCCATGGGTTTCTTTTGTTACTCTCTTTCTATTTGTTCAAGTTGTAGGGATAATTCTTTGATTTTGGCCCTTTCTTATTTTTGGATGTGTGCATTTATTGATATAAATTGACCTCGGAGCACCGCTTTTGCTGTGGCCCAAAGGTTCAGATAGGAAGTGTTTTCATTCTCATTAGAGTCTCTGAATTTCTGTATTCCATCCTTAATGTCTTCTATAATCCAGTCTTCTTTGAGCAGAGTATTGTTCGGTGTGCAAGTGTTTGATTTCTTTTCCCTGCTTTTCCTGTTATTGATTTCCACTTTCATGGCCTTATGGTCAGAGAAGATGATTTGTAATATTTCAAAGTTTTGGATTCTGCTAAGGCTTGCTTTATGACCTAATACGTGGTCTATTCTAGAGAATGTTCCATGTGCACTAGAAAAGTATAGTTGGTTGCTGTTGGGTGGAAGGTTCTGTATATGTCTACAAGGTCAAGTTGATTGTGGCATTTAGATCTTCCGTGTCTTTATTGAGCTTCTTTCTGGATGTCCTGTCCTTCACCAAAAGTGCTGTTTTGAACTGTCCTACTATTATTATTATGGAGCTGTCTATCTCACTTTTCAATGCTGATAGAGTTCGTTTTATGTATCTTGCAGCCCTGTCATTGGGTGCATAAATATTTAATATGGTTATATCTTCTTGGTGTATTGTCCCTTTAATCATTATATAGTGCCCTTCCTTTTCCTTTCTGATGGATTTAACTTTAAAGTCTATTTTTTCAGAAATTAATATTGCCACTCCTGCTCTTTTTGGATTGTTATTTGCTTGATATATATATATATTTTCAATTCTTTGAGTTTCAGTTTGTGTCTCAAGTCTAAGGTGTGTCTCTTGTAGGCAGCATATAGACGGATCTTGTTTTTTAATCCATTCTGCCACTGTCTGTCTTTTTATTGGTGCATTTAGTCCATTTACAGTCAGAGTAATTATGGATAGGCATGAATTTAGTGCTATCATTTTGATGTCTTTTTTTGTGTGTTGTTGACAGTTTCTTTTTCCCACTTGATTTTATATGCTGAGTAGATTTTCTTTGTATATTGTCCTTTCCTCATATTTGTTGTTGTTGATTTTGTTTCTGCTGAGTCTGTATTTTTCCCTTGTATTTTATTTTGATGAATAGGATAATTTGTCTCCTTTGTGGTTACCTAATTATTTACTCCTATTTTTCCAAATTTAAACCTAACTTTTATTTCTTTGTATCGCCATATCTTCCCCTCCATATGGAAGGTGTATGATTACATTTCTTAGTCCCTCTTTATTATTTCAATGTTGTCTTCTTTTCTATAATAACATCGCTGTTACCCTGTTTGGGGCTTTTTTTCAATAATCTTGCTTTGTTTTTTGTATTTCCCTGTCTGTGTTGACTTCTGCTTGCTCCACCCAGTGTTCTAGTCTTGGGCTGATAACTGATATTATTGATTTTCTAAGCAAAGAACTCCCTTTAGTATTTCTTGTAGCTTTGGTTTGGTTTTTACAAATCCCCTAAACTTGTGTTTATCTGGAAATGTCTTAATTTCATCTTCGTATTTAAGAGACAGTTTTGCTGGATATATGATTCTTGGCAGGCAATTTTTTTTTTTTTTCAGTTTTTTAATATGTCATAGCATTGCCTTCTTGCCTGCATGGTTTCTGCTGAGTAGTTTGAGCTTATTCGTATTGGCTCACCTTTGTAGGTGACTTTTCGTTTATCCCTCGTTGCTCTTATAATTCTGTCTTTATCTTTGGTTTTGGCAAGTTTGATTATAATATGTCTTGGTGACTTTCTCTTAACATCTACCTTATGTGGAGTTTGATGAGCATCTTCGATAGGTATCTTCTCATCTTTCACAATATCAGGGAAGTTTTCTGCCAATAAATCTTCAACACTTTTCTCTGTATTTTCTGTTATCTCTCCCTTTTCTGGAACTCCAGTCACTTGTAGGTTATTTCTCTTGATAGAGTCCCACATGATTCTTAAGGTTTCTTCATTTTTTTAAAATTCTTTTGTCTGATTTTTCTTCAAATACATTAGTGCCAAGTGATTTATCTTCGAGTTCAGAAATTCTAGCTTCTACTTGCTCAGTTCTGCTCCTCTGACTTTCTATTGAGTTGTCTAATTCTGTAATTTTATTGTTAATCTTCTGAATTTCTGATTGCTGTCTGTCTATGGATTTTTCCAGCTTATTAAACTTTTCATTATGTTTCTGAATAATCTTTCGAATTTCTTCAGTTGCTTTATCTGTGTGCTCCTGGGCTTGTTCTGCATATTGCCTCATTTCCTTCCTGATGTCTCGAAGTGTTCTGTATATTAAACTTTTATATTCTGGCTCTGGTAATTCCAGGAATGCACTTTCATCTGGAAGTTCCCTGGATTCTTTGTTTTGAGAGCCTGTTGAGGTGATCATGGCCTGTTTCTGTATGTGACTTGATATTGACTGTTGTCTCTGAGCCATCTATAAGTTTTTGTATTAGTTTATGTTTGCTTACTGTGTCATAGCTGCTTGCTTTTTTTTTTTTTTTGGTACACCCCTATGAGTTGCTTGAGTGAGCTAGCTTGACTATTTTTGCCTTTGGAGCTCTGGTGTCCATCCCCCAGCTGGCTAGAGCTGTTATCATGTATATCAGTCTAGGAGTCTATTCAGTTTTCTTGTATGAATTCAGCTCATGTTTCCAGGTAGCTGATTATCAAGTGTGTGGTACAGGCTCTGTCCTACAGTCTTAGAGGGGCAAGAGTGATTGGTATATATACAGGTATCTGATTGCAGCAGAGGTTCATGCTCTGAATGAGGCAGGGGGCTGAGAACCGACACCCAAGTGTCTCTGAGGAAAATATGCCTCCATTTCCTAGAGCATGCTGGTGGGTGTGTTTTGCAGAGGGACCATGGGCACCTGAAGTTTTTGGTTGTAAGTACTGGGAGGTACCAGTTATCTTTGGACCGCTGTCACAGGTGGTTGGGTGACCTGAGTGGAGCTACCAGTCCTTAGGTCCCTGATGTGGGTAGGTGAAGACCTTGTTTAATAGGAAAGCAATGTCAAACATCAAACACCCACCTCTCCACCGCACAGCTGAAATGGTAGGAGTTTGCCAACAAGGGCCTATTCTCCCAAAATAGGCCCCGACAGGTCCATGCAGAAGGGAAAGGTGCTCAAGGTCCATGGACTGTTTATGCCTGGAAAGGAACCACTTCTGTCCTGTGCTCCCCTGGTTAATGGAATAGCAAATTATCTTTTCCCCCCAGTTGCAAATTTTTTCCTTCCCTAAGGCTGGGAGGATGGCTTTAGGTGCTCACCAGGGTCTATCTCAGGCCCAGGGATTCAGCCGCTGAAGCCGGCTTGGGGGTGGAGGGGGGCACGGTAAAATATATGCAAGTACTTAGCTTTTGCCAAGAGCACGGTTCCCCTCAGGTTCCAGAGGTGTGAATAGGCTGTGGCTGGCTGCTTCTCCCTGTGGAAACTGGCTGAATGCTAGTACCAGCCCACCTCCGCCGCCACTCCGGGAATGGTGCCTGAGGGCTCCTCGCGATTCAGGTCCGGTAAGTCCTCTCCACTTCTGAACAGCCTCTTCCTCCCCCTGCCCCTCAGTTCATTTCCTAAGCTTGCCTTTGATGCTCAGGGCTCCCAGCTTGTCACAAATGTACTTGTTTCACTTGTTTTTTTGGGACTTTGTTGTAAAGAGGGCTCACCGGAAGCGTCTGTCTATTCTGCCATCTTGGCTCCGCCTCAGGCCTTCTCACTTTTAAATTGAAATTTTTCACTGAAGTTATAAGCTAAGCATAGCCATTTTTAAGTTTATCATCTGCAGATATGATTTACTTTACTGATTGCCATTGGTTGCCATTGGAATAAATCAAGATTTCCAGAACTCTTATGTAAAAGCTGATGGGGTTTCAGGCTGTTATTTACCCAGAATTGCATGGAAACAAAATCATTTACATAGGACTGAAGTTAGCAGAATGTTTTAAATGATTAAATGAATACTGAAATGACTATGATGAGAGAAGTAGTTTTTCAAAACCAAATGGTCCTTGACATCCTTACTGCTGCACTGATAAGTATTGTCAGTCCTTAATCCAATATTGTAAAGGATATTTTTCACAGGTGAGGAACAAAAACTAAACTCTCCAGGCTTGATATTGGGAGAGACACTGGTTAAAAGATTCATTAGAATCCTTTTGGAAGGAATCAAACCTTGACCTCCTCACCAATCTGTGTGTAGCCAAACTGAAAGGTGTTAAACCTTAGATACATTTGTCACAGCTTAAAAGAGCTAAAGCACTTGTTTGGAATTGCCAATCATCTGGAGACACAAATTTGAAGCTGAAACGCTTCAGTGGCCAGAAGCAGACAATCTCAGAAGTGAACAACAGCTAATCCCAAGATCCAAGATCACGGAACAAGACTCCACGCAAAGCTGTTGAAATTTTTAGATTTTGTTTTATCATTATAGCTAGTCTTATGCTGTTAGCTCCTCTTACTTGATAAAGTCACTGTATCTTGTTTAGTACTTATTAAAATTGAAATAGCCTTATTCTACCAATTTAGGTTTATTTTTTGGTAGCTTTTATTTTTTATGACTGTTATTTGTGGAAACTTTTGCGATGCAAAGAATTATGTATTTTTCAGAAACTAAATCTTTATATGAGACTGATTTCATACTGTAGGCTAGCTCTCCTAATTCTTGCCAAATTGTTCCTCTTAACGTGACTTTTTCTTACACGAACCCCTGTCAACAGATCACAGAAGCAGAGTGTCCAAGCTACTGCATAGTGAAGAAACTCACTTAACCAGATGATGCCCTGCTGCCACTTATAAGGATGAGCAGTGTTTGGTGTCTTAAAACCTCAGTGAACAGCCACCCAAAGGTTTGTAGTGAGAATTCTATGCAGAAGAAAGCACTGTTACTCTAGTGATCAACGAAACTCTAAGAATGTCATGATCATAAGAGGTGAATGTGCAGGAATACTCCAAATTAGGGGTCCTGGCTGGAACAGGGTAGCTATTCCCAGATTGAATCAAACTCCAAATTGTTAACTAGACTCCAGTTTGAATCAGACTTTAGTTTGGCCGAAACCTCTGCCTCTACATTCCTGATAATGTAGCCCACTGCTCTAGCAAATAAGGGTGAGGGTGAGAATGTGGCTGTTTCTGGGAAGAGTTTGTTGATTATGATGGTGGTGGTGTTACGCTGCTCCTCCCAGGTTTACTGATGTTAAGAGAGATTATGGTGTTGATGGCCTTTTGCTGCTCCTCACCATTTTCCTACTACTTATACATTATATACTTCATCCTATAGGGTTGCTATCAGTCAAAATTGACTCGACGGCAATGGGTTTTATCACACATTTACCTTCCCCGTCTTATCATGTAAAAGACTCTCTTCTCCCTCTGAAGATGGGAGCACTTGGTAAATTCCTCTCTGCTCTGTGTATCCCCAATTTGCTAATTGTATTACCCTCAATTAATCTTTTTTGTTTTACTTTAACAGAGTGTGCATTCTTACTCTTAGAAAGCTGGTAGCACATAATTTTAATGAGAGTACATGAATGGAAACCCTGGTGGCACAATGATTAAGGCAATTGTCTGCTAAGGTTGGTGGCTGGAAACCACCAGTGGCTCAGTGGGAGAAAGAAGTGACAGTCTGCTTCTGTAGAGATTTACAGCCTTCAGAACCCTATGGGGTTGATATGAGTTGGAATTGACTCCACGGTAGTGAGTTTGGTTTGGTTTTGGTTGGATGAATGGAAGAAAATTCCCTCATTTTTGTGCCTAGTTACACAAAGCTAACCAAGCTGCCATAGCCACCTGACACTAGTGGGAATGGCTACTTGATATTTTATGTTTTTGCTTGTTTTTTAAAGAGCAAAGATTTTACTATAGGTTTATTAGTTATGTAGGCTAATATTTTATTTATTATGGAGAATAAGATAATAAAAGAAAGGCACGTAACAGATATTATGGGTGTGTAAAACACAGGTCAACATAGTGATTAATAATGATAATCCTGAGGTTGTTAATATAAAATTCCTTTCTAGATAATGAGAGTCATATGTAGCCTTAATCTCAATGTTTTAGACAAATAAGAGATGACTAATCGGTTGTTTAAGCATATCATTTAGAAATTTTATGATTAAATATTCAAAGTATACATTTTATGAAGAAAATTAAACACCAGCAATGCATTGCATAAAAGCTTTGGAGTAATCGAGGTCTCAAGTTAATTACTTTTTTTGTCATTTAATATTGGGACAATTTTAATGCCCTGTTTACTGTCCTCTTTTAAAACTTATTTCCATTTCAGAATGAGTTGCCTGTATATTTAGATGCATTAAAGCATAAGATATTACTGTAATAAAAGTATGAATACTAAAGTCATGCCTTTTTCTGAGGTATTAACTTCAATACTGTAATGGCTTTTTAGCTTGTCAAATATAAAAACAACAGTAGTAAGAAAGATAAATAACACACATGAATAGAAACATAGTGAAAATTTAAAAAATGAGAAACATAACAGAAATTAAAAAGTGAGAAATAAATGAAAGAGAAAAAAATAAGAGGTAGATGAAAATAATAGGCCACAGATTGCCTTTTATATCATGCACATAGGGATTGTTTTTGTTGTTAGGTGCCATCAAATTGGTTCAGACTCATAGAGACCCTGTGTTCAATAGAACAAAAACAACATGCTGCCCAGATCTGGGCCATCTTCACAATCATTGCTATGTTTGAGTCCATTGTTTCAGCCACTGTGTCAATCCATCTCTTTGAAGGTACTCTTTTTTGATAACCCTCTATTTTACCAAACATGAAGTCCTTCTCCAAAGATCGATTCTTCCTGATACCATGTCTGAAGTACATAAGACGAAGTCTTGTCATCCTTGCTTCTAAGGACCATTCTGGCTATACTTCTTCTGGCAGTTCATGGTATATTCAATATTCTTGGCTAACATCATAATTCAATTGCATCAATTCTTCTTCGGTCTTCCTTATGCAATGTCCAGCTTTCACATGCGTATGAGGTGATTGAAAGTATCACGGCTTGTGTCAGGCACTCCTTAGTCCTCAAAGTGATATCTTTACTTCTTAACACTTTAAAGAGGACTTTTACAGCAGATTTCCCCAATGCAATATGTTGTTTTATTTCCTAACTTCTGCTTCCATGGTCATTGGTTGTAGATCCAAATAAAATGAAATCCTTGACAGCTTCAATATTTTCTCCATTTATCATCATGTTGCTTATGGGTCCCGTTGTGAGGATTTTTGTTTTCTTCATGTTGAGATAATCCATACTGAAAGCTGTAGTCTCTAATCTTCATGGATAAGTGCTTCAAGTTCTATTTGCTTTCAACAAACAAGATTGTGTCATCTACATATAACAGATTGTTAATGAGTTTTCCTCCAATCCTGATGCCGCGTTCTTCTTCATATGTCCAGGTTCTCAGATTATTTGCTTAGTATGCAGATTGAATAAACCAAAACAAACAAAAAAAGGCATTGTCCTTGAGTCAATTCGGACTCATAGAGACCCTATAGGACAGAGTAGAACTGTCCCATAGGGTTTCCAAATAGTGGCTGGTGGATTCCAACTTCTGACTTTTTGGTTAGCAACCGAATGCTTAACCACTGAGATGAAATTATACGAACCTGACACACACCTTTCCTGATTTTAAACCACTCAGTAGCCCCTTGTTGTGTTCAAAAGACTGCATTTTGGTCTATCTACAGGTTCTTTTTGGGTTTTACAGGTTCTTCAGGAGCACATTTAAGAGTTCTGGAATTCCCATTCTTTGCAATGTTATCCATAAATTGTTATAATCCACACAGTCAAATGTCTTTGCATAGTCAATAAAACTCAGGTAAACATCTTTCTTGGGGAACCCTGGTGGCACAGTGGTTAAGAGCTAGGCTGCTAACCAAAAGGTCAGCAGTTCAAATCCACCAGCCACCCCTTGTAATTGCTATGGAGCAGCTCTACTCTGTCTTGTAGGGTCACTATGAGTCAGAATTGCCTTGACAGCAACAGGTTCTTTGGAAACCCTGGAGGCACAGTGGTTAAGAACAACGGCTGCTAACCACAAGTCAACAGTTTGAATCCACCAAGCACTCCTTGGGAACTCTACTTCATCTTATAGGGTTTCTATGATTCAGAATTGACGAGATGGCAATGGGTTAATGAGTACTTCAAAAATTTATTTACTTTATTTTTCAGCAGCTTGCCTAGAATGTGCCCATATGTTTCTTTTTGTTGTGGTTCTGGTGGTCACTGTAATTTTATGACCCTGCTTTCACTCTCTGAGTTCTTGGATCCAAGGTTTGATGTCTTTTATTGTTTTTGGATTTCAGAAGGTAGAACATGATCAAGAACCAACTGAAGGAAGAAATCAAAGCTGTTCCAAAGGGAACAGGGGGAAAAAGAAAAAAAAAAAAAAAAAAAAACAAGGCCCCAGGAACTGATGGAATATCAATTGAAACGTTTCAACAAAGGGATGTAGCACTGGAGATGCTTACTTGTCTGTGTTAGGAAAATTTGGAAGACAGCTCTCTGGCCAACCAACTGGAAGAAATCCATATTTGTGCCTATTGCAAAGAAAGGTGATCCAACAGAATGCGGAAATTATCACAGTATCATTAATATATCACACACAAGTAAAACTTTTCTGAAGATTATTTAAAAGTGTATGCAGCAGTACATTGACAGTGAACTGCCAGACATTCATGTCAGATCCAGAAGAGGACATGGAATGCGGGATATTGGTGATGTCAGATGAATCTTGGCTGAAAGCAGAGAATACAAGAAAGATGTTTACCTGTGTTTTATTGACTATGCAAAGGCATTCGGGTGTGTGAATCATAAAAAATTATGGATAACATTGTGAAAAATGGGAATCCCAGAATACTTAATTGTGCTCATGTGGAGCCTGTACATAGTCAGTTTTTCAAACGGAACAAGGGGATACTGCATGGTTAGATGTCAGGAAAAGTGTGTGTTAGGGTTGTATCTTTTCCCCATACTTATTCAGTCTGTATGCTGAGCAAACAATGCGAGTTGCTGGACTGTGTGAAGAATGTGGCATCAGGTTTGGAGGAAGAATCATTAACCTGAGATATGCGGATGCCAATACCCTCTCTTGCTGAAAGAGAAGAGTACTTGAAGCACTTACTGATGAAGATCAGAGACTACAACCTTCAGTATGGATTACACCTCAACATAAAGGAAACAAAACTCCTCACAACTGGACCAATAAGCTACATTATGATAAAAGGAGAAAACACTGAAGTTGCAGGGATTTCATTTTCTTTGCATCCATAAACAATGCCTGGGAAGTAGCAGTCTGGAGATCAAATGATGTATTGCATTTGGCAAATCTGCTGCAAAAGACCTCTTTAAAGTGTTAGGAAGCAAAGATGTCACCTTGAAGAATAAGGTGAGCTTGACACAAGCCATGGTAGTTTCAATTGAATCATATGCATGCGAAAGCTGGACAACAAATAAGAAAATCTGAAGATTTGACACCATTGAATTATGGTGTTGGCGAAGAATATTGACCATACCATGGACTGCCAGAAGAATGAACAAGTCTGTCTTGGAAGAGGTACAGCCAGAATGATCCTTACAAGCAAGGATGGCAAGACTTGGTTTCATATACTTTGGACAGGTTATCAGGAAGGACCATTCCCTGGGGAAGGACATCATGTTTGGTAAAGTAGAGGGTCAGTAAAAAAAATGGAAACTCCTCAGAGAGATGGATTGACTCAGGGGCTGCAGCAATGAACTCATACATAATAATCATAATTGTGAGGATTGCACAAGATCAGTAGAGTTTTGTTCTGTTGTACACAGGTTCCCTGTGTGTCGGAATTGACACAAGTGCACCGAACAATAAAAACATTGTTTTTGGATTACTCTCAACCATTATTGCTTCAAATATTTTATCTGTCTCATTCTCTATTCTCTGTTTTTGATATCAAATTACCCATGTGTTAGGTTTTTTGGTATTATACTACAGTTTTTGGATGTTTTGATTTGTTTTTCACTTTTTTTTAAATTTGTGCTTCAATTTTGATGGTTATTTCTATTGATTTAATTGCAAGTTCACTGATTACTTCCTCAACTATGCCAAGTCTACTGATGGCCACAGTGAAGGAATTCTTTATCTCTGAGAGAGTCTTTACTTCTTTTTTAATTCACTGTGTCCACTTTCTCCACTATCCTTTATCGTATTACTGGGTTACTTTGAAGTCCCGATATCATAGTCCTCTCTGAGTTCCAACATCAGAGTCGTGTGTAAATTTGGTTCTATTGAGTATTTGTTACTTGACAACGGGTTGCTATTTCTTGTTTGTTTTTGGTGTCGTTTTGTGTTTTGTTTTGTGTGTGTGTGTGTCTTGTAACTTTTTTTGGAATGCCAGACATGTATTAATATTAGTACAGATTCTGATAAGTACAATTTAAACTAAATATGAACATTCTTCCTCTTCAGTCAGGTCATTGGTGTAGGAGGTTGAGTCAATCTAATCAGGTATTGAGCTGAGTGTTGGTCTTATTATTTCTGTTTTTACTGGGTTATAGTTAATGTAAGTGTGCCATAGGACTCAATTCCTTATTCTTGGGTAAGGGGGGCTTTGGGATCTCAAACAGTATTTTTTAGTATTTACACCCCTGCTTTAGGTCTCGTCGTCTGTCATGGATTGAATAGTGTCCCTCCAAAATATGTGTCAACTTGGTTAGGCCATGATTTTCAGTATTGTGTGGTTGTACTCCATTTTATGGTTGTAATTTTATGTTAAAGAGGATTAGGGTGGGATTGTAACACCCTTACTAAGGTCATATCCCTGATCCAATGTAAAGGGAGTTTCCCTGAGGTGTGGCCTGCACCACTTTTATCTTACAAGAGATGAAAGGGAAGGGAAGCAAGCAGAGAGTAGGGACCTCATACCACCAAGAAAGTAGCAATGGGAGCAGAGTAAGGCCTTTGGACCTGGGGTTCCTGTGGGGAGAAGTTCCTAGTCCAGGGAAAGATTAGTGACAAGGACCTTCCTCCAATTCTGACAGAGAGAGAAAGACTTCCCCTGGAGGCAATGCCCTGAATTTGGACTTCTAACCTACTAGACTGTGAGAAAATAAATTTATCTTTGGTAAAGCCATTCGCTTGTGGTATTTCTGTTATAGCAGCACTAGATGACTAAGACACCATCCATGCATGCATGCATTGTAGAGGGCATCTATCTCCACATTCTTATTCCTCTCCTGATGGTTGATGACTATTTCTTGTTAATGTGTGTTAAGCTTGTGATAGTGGTGGCAGGGCCTCTCTTATTCAGGTTTAACTTCAGCCTTAGGGAGGCCGTATGCACCTGGACTTGGAGTGAACTTCTTCAGTGTTGCAGCCGTCCCAAAATGGTAGCCAAACTCAACTTTATATCTATAGTTGGTGTTACATGGGAGTTTCACATTTCTACTCCTGCAGTAGAAAACCTCTGCTTAGTATTGGTATAAAACCAAACCAAATCCATTGCCGTCCAGTCAATTCTGACTCTTAGTGATCCTGTAGGACAGAGTCAAACTGCCTCATAGGGTTTCCAAGGAGTGCCTGGTGGATTCAAACTGGCGAACTTTTGGTTAGCAGCTGTAGCTCTTAACCACTACACCACCAGGGTTTCCATGGTATTAGTGTAGGACCTTAGAATAAGAACATTTTTCCTTTCCCAAAAGATCAAGGTTATTTCTTCATCAGGGAAAACATCCTGAGATGAAATCAGAAATTTTCGTCTACCATCTAAATTAACCTTTGATTGTTCTATATACACACTGTGGACAAGAGTATTCTTTGCCACTCCCCAGTATCTTAAAGCTTTTGATTCATATGAGAGAAGGACCCACAGAAGTGTGCAGCATTCTGTGCCTGTCCCCCCAATAACCACTAATCACTTCCATCCTATCTTTGTGGTCAAGCTCTGGCTGCCTTCCCCCCCCCCCCACTTCTAGTTAGTCTTTCTTGTGAGCAGGTGATGGAAGATGGTAGGAAAAAGCTTGTGAGTCATTGCAAACTCCCCTTGCATCTAACACCCCAGCTATTCCAGACTAACAAACCTGTCCACCCTTGTTGTTAGTAGTTTGTTAAAATTTTAGCTGACATCCTTTTGTTTTCTTCCACCTGAGAGAAAGTATGTATCCATATATTCTTGAAGGTGTTTGTTCCCCTTTGGAATTCAAGGTACATGGTTTCCTTGTGACCTTAGATCTCTTATAGGTTCCAGAAAAGTTCTGATTTTGTAGTATATTTGCTTTTTACTCACTGTTAGCGTGGGAACAACATTCTTTGCAGCTTTCTTCATCCTGAAACAGTAATTTTAGAGGACATGCATTTTTTTTTATAGTTTTACAATTGATACCGTGGAAGCTATATCAGCATGGGAGATATGATCTACCAACTTATCTATATCTATATCTGTATATTAAAGTTATGCAGCCTAGAATATGTTCAATAACTAATTCTTCTTCCTGTAATAAAATGCATATTGCTCATTGAGGAAAATAGTTGTATAATGGTATACATGTGGGTGCAAGGAGAGAGAAGGCACAGCACTCCAAGACTTCCTCCAAAGGAATTCTTTCCTCAGGCCTCTTCAAACCCTCCTCTTGACACAGGTGTTCACTAAAGCTACAAAATCAGATTTGTTGTCTTTTAGCCTTAATTTTAGGATGGAAGAGTACATGGTAGCTATTGTTTTTTTGGGTCTGTGAGGCCCTCCAGGGAAATTAGGACAGAAAGAATATTAATAAATTAATACCTATAAACTCACAATTATTGTTGTTGATTGTCAATTTTCTAAGCCACCATAAAACCTGTTAATCAAGCCAAGAGTCAGTTTTCAAGAGCTCCAAGCGGAGGCTGTAAGGATACTTATAACGTAGTGCCAGAAATTATCTTTCACCATATTCTATTGGTCAAGTACCATATCTTTATGCAAATAATGCACACCTTCTAGGTTTGTTTGCAGACTACGCCCCCCTCCCCTGCAAGGTATTTTCATAAGTGCGACTGTGCCAAATTTTTTTTGCATGTTGCTGTAAAAATATTAGCATAGCGTGCTTACAGAAATATCTTGGGAGGGAGGACATGTTTGGCAAAGAAATGCAGAAGGTGTGCATTACTTGTGCAAAAATATGGTAAGTCACGAAGCCAGTCCAAATTCAGGGGTTTAAGGAATTTGACCTCTTGATATGAGGATTAGTAGGCATGTATGGCAAGGAAAGGAAAGGATAATGAGCATACCTGAGACTATCTCCCACAGACTGCCCTGTGGGAGCTATAATTCATGTCTCTTCAACATGAAGCATCCACTCACCCTTCAACTAAGATCTACAAGCTCATCCCATTACAGCACTGGTTCTAAATCCAGGACCTTATCATCTATATCAGGCCCAAGTCCAGGTTGCCATAAATATGTGATTACTATCAATCTGAAAATCTGTTAATTAGAGAGCTCAATTATCTTCATACCCCCCAACACGAAATGGTGACACAGGGATAAGATAATTGCAATGACACTCCATTTCATGATTGGGGGAGAGGACACATGGTATGTAACAGTCATCAACCAATAGAAATTCTGAAATCCAGGTGAGATCGTGTCACAGGTTGCCTGGTTCGGAAAAAATCTACTCCCTTAGAATGTTCTTCCTTGGTGCTTGACTCTATTATCTGAACTCTTGATTCTGAAATCTGAGTCATTCATAAGAAATGGCCTGTTTTGCTGTTAAGTATCTCTTTTATCTTGCTTCTTGGCCATAGAAAGTTGGAGGCCCTGAAGTCTTTCACTTTAAGCTCTTTTTTTTTCACTCCAAAATGATGACATGTCTGTTAATCCAATACTCCTAAAACTTTTGGGGTTCACTATATGTCTTATTGGGGCTCACTTTAATGAACAGCAGACATATTCACAAGTTTCATTGAGACAAGCTTCTTTTTGACTAGAGCTGAGAGTCATGGTGCTATGGCACAATGTCTTTACAATTTTGGAAGTCTTTTCATCTAGAAAAAAGAGCCTAAGGATACATCGTCATTAGATTTCCCAGCTGAAAAGTCAATGAGAAATATTCTCAAGTTTCTTAGATTCTTTCTTTTTTTTTAATCTAGGCAAGATGGTATACAAGGTACGGTCTTAAATGTTTGTGAGGACATAACAAATGGTTTTATAATCACACTTTTAACCTGAATATTACTAACCTGAAGTTTCATTTTCTGGCAATGTATTGTATTTGATATTTGCTCTAAGTACATGCCTCATTTTGAGTTTTTGTCATTTTGACAGTATGAGAATGAGAGTTTAGTTTTTGACCCCAAATTTCCAGCCTCTTATATATTTCTTTTTTATACATTTCCTCATAATTATTCTCGAAACTGAGAAATTTTCCTTTTTTCTTTTCTCTTTCTATCTTTACCTAATCATACATGGCTTTCAGAAAACAGTTGTGCTTTCTTGGTTCTGAAAATCTCCTTAAACTCATCCATTGATTCATTATGTGTATTTTGCATTTTTCACTAATCTCAGGCAAGAGTTTGTCAAACATTTTGCCAACTTTTTCATTTTCTTCACCCTCCAATAAAATTTTTTTATTGTCATTTAAATGTACCCAAATCTCTTTCAGGTACTTCCAGTTTATGCTTGCCCCTCAGTCCCAAAGCCATGGCCACATGTTTTAAGTTTTTTTGATGGAAGCATCCCACTTCTGGTACCTTATGTTTCAGTTATTTATTATTGTGTAAAAATGCACCTCAAAACAACTTATTGTGATTTCCCAAGGTTTTGTTTGTTGGCTGGATTTAGCTGGTTGATTATCACTTGGGTTTCTCATGCGGTTAAAATCAGGAGTTGGAGCTGGAGTAATCTGAAGGCTCTACTGGATATCTAAGATGGCTCATTCATATTGCTATCAGTTGAAGCTGACCCTAAGAGCTGTGTTGTCTACCAGAGCAACCACATTTCCTCTTCACCTGACTTGGGCTTCTCACAGCACAGAAGCTTGTTTCCAGAGGAAGCACCACAAAAGCAAGCATTCTAGAAGCCTAGATGGAAGGTGCATAACTTCTTCTGACATAATATACGAAGACAAAGAATGTTATTTCCACCAAATTCTGTTGGGTGAACAATTCACTAAGGCCAGCACCGAAGCAAATGGAAGCAGATTAGTTATCCCCCAATATGAGAAGCAGCAAGAGCATACAGGCAATCATACTGGAAGCTATCTACCACAGATGTTGTGTAATAATTTCTTGGAGGCATAATGCCCAGAATGGGCAGACTAGAGAAGTAGAGCTCTTCAAGGAAGGACAATTTAACAAGGTTTCTTTCTGTATCTATACACCCTACAAGTTATTGTTGTTGTTAGATGCTGCCTAGTTGGTTCCAACTCATAGTGGCCCTATGTACAACAGAACACAACACTGCCTTGCCCTGTGCTCTCCTCACAATTGTCGTTATGCCTGAGCCTACTGCTGCAGCCACTATGTCAATCTATCTCACTGAGGGTCTATCTAGTTGAAGGTCTTCCTCTTTTTTGATAACCATCTGCTTTACCAAGCATGATGTTCTTCTCCAGGGACTGACCCTGATAACATCTTCAAAGTACGTGAGATGAAGTCTTGCTGTTCTTGCTTCTAAGGAGCATTCTGGCTATTCTCCTTCCAGTACATACAAAAGTGTCATCCTCTTGATCTCTCCTTGGTTGACTTCTTTGTTTCATATGTTTTTGCCTTACCTTTGGTACTCAAATTAGAAAAGGAAAAAATTATGTCAATTTCTCAATTTATGAAACTTTTTTGTTTTTTCTTGTTTTATAAAAACTACTACTCATATGTGAGCCTCATTTTATAAGTACACACACACAAGTGCATGCATATTAAAAGGTAAAGATTAATGCTAAGACAGATTACTGCTCTAACAAGTGCCCACATACCAAATAAAATATAGCATTTGATTTCTGTTTAGTTTTGTTAGATTTTTCAGAGATTAATCTGTTACAAAATCTTGATTTCCAAAGACATTTTTAACTAACCCAAATTTTCACTTTCCTTTATACTGTGCTGATTCCTAATTAACTTCCATTACTCAGTTCTTCTAAGTAATGACTACAATTATGTATTACTAGGCCATTTTAATAGACTTAGGTTGAAATGGTTGTTGGTGAATTCTTTCTTTTTTACCACAAACTTGTTGGCTGTCTGCTTTCCGAATTATCAGGTTGCTAGCTTTTGAACCACATGTACATTCATAAAAATTTTAGGAGTAAATTGCACAGGTAATTTTAGATGCTTAATTAAAAATACAGTATGTAAATGTTCCGCTTTCAAGAAAATTACTTAACCTCTATGTGCCGTCTTTAAAAATAGAACAAAATAATTATCATGTATTATTTCATCGACATGGTTTAAAGGGCTGCTTAGAGACTCTTAGCTTGTTAAAGTCCTTCACTGTGCTATAAAATAGCTCAATTAAAATATCTTTGAAGAAAATTTATTAATAAAAATCATTTTCCAGAAAAAGTATTGTCCTTTCGAGATACATGCATACACACATATTTTTATAAATATTAGATAAACCTAAATATTTATCACCCAATATGTTTTCTTTTTTGAATATAAGAAAAAAATATTTGCCAAAATTTTTATTAATTTCAGTTAATACAATAGATTAAAATCCCCATATATTTGTATTTTTATATTCCAGGTAAATATTTTAGCATAGTTCATACACTGTGCTGCTAAAACTGTTTTTGTATGGTCCACAAGCTAAGAGTAATGTTTTTGTTTTTACAGGGTCGAAAAAAATCTGAAGAAGTATATTTCATGATGTGAAAATTCTATGAAATTCAAATTTCAGTGTCTATAAATAAAGGTTCTATTTTGTCAATAAAATATTGGTGGAGACTTCAGTTTTAGCTCTCACAAAACTTTGAAGTCACAAATCCCATCCTTAAAACAAGAAAAAGTTAAGCAAACTCAGAGTCAATGACTTTTCTTAGACCCATCAAGAAGTAAGGTTGCAGAGCAATCCACCACCTCAAATCTGAAGATACAACTAAATATAGAAAATTAGAGCTGAGATCTGCTTCCCAGAGGAGAAGCAACTGGAGCCATAAACTGGATAAAATACATTACTAAAGGCTTATCCCACCTGGAAAAGGCCATTGCTCTGACTCCACCCCTTTATAACATTTCTATCTCATCTATGTGGAGGTAGGAGCAGATAAGAAACACTTGCCACAGCCCAGGGACACAGACCTAGTAACACACTGAGTTTTTTTTTTTTTTAATATCATTAAGTTTTTGTTGAAAGTTTACACAACAAGTTAGGTTCCCATTTGACAATATCCATATAAATTGCTCAGTGACATTAGTTATACATTTATCACATGTGTCAACACTCTTTAATTGTGTTCTGTTTGTTCCATTCCACTACCCTAGTTTCCCTCCCCCCTTATCTTCTCATCTTTGCTTTGAGTAATTGTTGACCTTTTGGTCTCACACTGATAGTTTTTAAGTAGAATACTGATCTTAAGGGTAATATCCTTTATTTTGTGTGCCACTGTGCTATTTCACTAAAGGGTAATCTGAGGTGTAGGCTCGGTTCTGTGTTTAAAGAGTGTATCAGGATAATAGTCTCAGGGAGCCTTTTTTCTCTACTGTTCCAGTTTGTCTGGCTTTTTTTTTTTTTTCCAAATAAGAATTTGAGTTCTGCTCCACATTTTTCTCACATTCTATCCAGGACCAAGTATTGTGACCTCGGTCAATATAGTCATGGTGGTAGCCAGGCACCATCTAGTTCTTCTGGTCTCAGGGTAGATGAGGTTCTCACCTGTGTAGACTTGTTTCTTCTCTGAGCTTTTTGTTACCTTCTGTTTTGTTCCTGGTGACTAGGACCCACAATTGTGTCTTAGATGGCTACTCACAAAATTTTGAGACCTCAGATGTTATTCACTTCTCTAGGACAAAGATTATGATTTTTATGAACTACATTATGGCAATTTACTGAGTTGTCCCATGAGGCCATGGTCCTAAGTTTCAAAGCAAGAAAACCAACCTTGGAAGGTATTTGGTTATGTCTGTGAAGTATCCGTATTTGAGTCTTCAATGAATATATGTACCTACACCTACGTATTTGTATTTTACACTTACCTATAGATACTTCTGGAAACCTGTGGAGTAGCGGTTAAGAGTTCAACTGGTAACCAAAATGTCAGCAGTTCAAATCCACCAGGTGGTCTTTGGAAACCCTGTGGAGCAGTTCTACTCTGCCTACAGGGTTGCTATAAGTCAGAATTGACTAGATGACAACGAGTTTGTTTTGTTTTTTTTTTTTTTTTTTTTTTGTAGTTACTTCTATCTGTTCTCACTTATGTACACACCTACACTTACCCATATATAATATGCCTACATCCGTCCATATGTGCTCAAACACTCATCTTTACTTTGGTTGTGCTGTGCCCACTACATCCACATTTGGTGCCATTCTTCCAATCACTAAAAATAAATAAATAAATAACAAGTGTGTGATTTAAAGCATACTTTTCCCTCCCCACTCTTCTCCCTGGTAACCACCAATAAACATTGATTGGTCTCTCTATATATATATTCTTGTCTTCTTATAAAAGAGGGATCATACAATATTCCTCCATAAATGCTTGACTTCTTTCACTTAGCATCATGCACTCCAGGTTCATCCATGTTATAATGTTTTGCAGACTCATCGTTGTCCTTTATGGTTGTGTAGTATTCCATTGTATGTATGCATCACAATTTGCTTATCCATTCATCTGTTGATGGGCACTTCAGTTGTCTCCATTTATTTGCTGTTGTAAATAAAGCAGCAATGAACACAGGTCTGGGTATGTCTGTTCATGTAATTATTTTTAGGACTCTAGGGTATATGCTGGGTCGCTAGGAGTCAGAATCAACTCGATGGCAATTTTTTTCTTTTTCTTTTTAGGGTATATACCCAAAACCCTGGTGGTGTAGTGGGTAAGTGCTACAGCTGCTAACCAAAAGGTCGGCAGTTTGTATTCACCATGTGCTCCTCGGAAATTCTATGAGGCAGTTCTACTCTGTCCTATAAGGTCACTATGAGTTGGAATCAGCTCAAAGGCAACAGGTTTGGGTTTGGTTTTGTGGTAGGGTATATACCTAGGAGTGGAATTGCTGGATCACAGGTTAGCTCTATTACTAGTTTTTTGAGAAAGCATCATACTATTTTCCATAGCAGCTGTACCATTTTACAGTCCTGCCAGCAATGGATAAGTGTTCCAGTCTCCCCACATCCTCACTAACATTTGTTGTGATTTTTTTTTTTTAATCAGTGCCATTTTAGCTGGAATAAAATGATATCTCATTGTAATTTTTTTTTAATAACTTTTATTAAGATTCAAGTGAACGTTTACAAATCCAATCAGTCTGTCACATATAAGTTTACATACATCTCACTCCTTACTCCCACTTGCTCTCCCCCTCTTGAGTCAGCCCTTTCAGTCTCTCCTTTCGTGACAATTTTGCCAGCTTCCCTCTCTCTCTATCCTCCCATCCCCCCTCCAGACAAGAGTTGCCAACACAATCTCAAGTGTCCACCTGATATAATTAGCACACTCTTCATCAGCGTCTCTCTCCCACCCGCTGACCAGTCCCTTTCATTTCTGATGAGTTGTCTTCGGGGATGGTTCCTGTCCTGTGCCAACAGAAGGTCTGGGGAGCATGGCTGCCGGGATTCCTCCAGTCTCAGTCAGACCATTAAGTTTGGTCTTTTTGTGAGAATTTGGGGTCTGTATCCCACTGATCTCCTGCTCCCTCAGGGGTCCTCTGCTGTGCTCCCTGTCAGGGCAGTCATTGATTGTGGCCGGGCACCAACTAGTTCTTCTGGTCTCAGGATGATGTAGGTCTCTGGTTCATGTGGCCCTTTCTGTCTCTTGGGCTCTTAGTTGTCGTGTGGCCTTGGTGTTCTTCATTTTCCTTTGCTCCAGGTGGGTTGAGACCAATTGATGCATCTTAGATGGCCGCTTGTTAGCATTTAAGACCCCAGACGCCACATTTCAAAGTGGGATGCAGAATGATTTCATAATAGAATTATTTTGCCAATTGACTTAGAAGTCCCCGCAAACCATGTTCCCCAGACCTCCGTGCTTGCTCCGCTGACCTTTGAAGCATTCATTTTATCCCGGAAACCTCTTTGCTTTTGGTCCAGTCCAATTGAGCTGACCTTCCATGTATTGAGTGTTGTCTTTCCCTTCACCCAAAGCAGTTCTTATCTACTGATTAATCAATAAAAATCCCTCTCCCTCCCTCCCTCACTCCCCCCTTCGTAACCACAAAAGTATGTGTTCTTCTCAGTTTTTACTATTTCTCAAGATCTTATAATAGTGGTCTTATACAATATTTGTTCTTTTGCCTCTGACTAATTTCGCTCAGCATAATGCCTTCCAGGTTCCTCCATGTTATGAAATGTTTCAGAGATTCGTCACTGTTCTTTATCGATGTGTAGTATTCCATTGTGCGAATATACCACAATTTATTTACCCATTCATCCGTTGATAGACACCTTGGTTGCTTCCAACTTTTTGCTATTGTAAACAGAGCTGCAATAAACATGGGTGTGCATATATCTCTTTGTGTGAAGGCTCTTGTATCTCTAGGGTATATTCCTAGGAGTGGGATGTCTGGGTTGTATGGTAGTTCTATTTCTAACTGTTTAAGATAAGGCCAGATAGATTTCCAAAGTGGTTGTACCATTTGACATTCCCACCAGCAGTGTATGAGAGGTCCAATCTCTCCGCAGCCTCTCCAACATTTATTCTTTTGTGTTTTTTGGATTAATGCCAGTCTTGCTGGTGTGAGATGGAATCTCATCGTAGTTTTAATTTGCATTTCTCTAATGGCTAATGATCGAGAGTATTTTCTCATGTATCTGTTGGCTGCCTGAATATCTTCTTTAGTGAAATGTGTGTTCATATCCTTTGCCCACTTCTTGATTGGGTTGTTTGTCTTTTTGTGATTGAGTTTTGACAGAATCATGTAGATTTTAGAGATCAGGCGCTGGTCGGAGATGTCATAGCTGAAAATTCTTTCCCAATCTGTAGGTGGTCTTTTTACTCTTTTGGAGAAGTCTTTAGATGAGCATAGGTGTTTGATTTTTAGGAGCTCCCAGTTATCGGGTTTCTCTTCATCATTTTTGGTAATGTTTTGTATTCTGTTTATACCTTGTATTAGGGCTCCTAGGGTTGTCCCAATTTTTTCTTCCATGATCTTGATCGTTTTAGTCTTTATGTTTAGGTCTTTGATCCACTTGGAGTTAGTTTTTGTGCATGGTGTGAGGTATGGGTCCTGTTTCATTGTTTTGCAAATGGATATCCAGTTATGCCAGCACCATTTGTTAAAAAGGCTATCTTTTCCCCAGTTAATTGACCCTGGTCCTTTGTCAAATATCAGCTGCTCATATGTGGATGGATCTATGTCTGGGTTCTCAATTCTGTTCCATTGGTCTATGTGTCTGTTGTTGTACCAATACCAGGCTGTTTTGACTACTGTGGCTGTATAATAGGTTCTGAAGTCAGGTAAGGTGAGGCCTCCCACTTTCTTCTTCTTTTTCAGTAGTGCTTTGCTTATCCGGGGCTTCTTTCCCTTCCATATGAAATTGGTGATTTGTTTCTCTATCCCCTTAAAATATGACATTGGAATTTGGATCGGAAGTGCGTTAAATGTATAGATGGCTTTTGGTAGAATAGACATTTTTACTATGTTAAGTCTTCCTATTCATGAGCAGGGTATGTTTTTCCACTTAAGCATGTCCTTTTGAATTTCTTGTAGCAGAGCTTTGTAGTTTTCTTTGTATAGGTCTTTTACATCCTTGGTAAGATTTATTCGTAAGTATCTTATCGTCTTGGGGGCTACTGTGAATGGTATTGATTTGGTTATTTCCTCTTCGGTGTTCTTTTTGTTGATGTAGAGGAAGCCAAGTGATTTTTGTATGTTTATTTTATAACCTGAGACTCTGCCAAACTCTTCTATTAGTTTCAGTAGTTTTCTGGAGGATTCCTTAGGGTTTTCTGTGTATATAATCATGTCATCTGCAAATAGTGATAACTTTACTTCTTCCTTGCCAATCCGGATACCTTTTATTTCTTTGTCTAGCCTAATTGCCCTGGCTAAGACTTCCAACACGATGTTGAATAAGAGCGGTGATAAAGGGCATCCTTGTCTGGTTCCCGTTCTCAAGGGAAATGCTTTCAGGATCTCTCCATTTAGAGTGATATTGGCTGTTGGCTTTGCATAGATGTCCTTTATTATGTTGAGGAATTTTCCTTCAATTCCTATTTTGGTAAGAGTTTTTATCATGAATGGGTGTTGGACTTTGCCAAATGCCTTTTCTGCATCAATTGATAAGATCATGTGGTTTTTGTCTTTTGTTTTATTTATGTGATGGATTACATTAATGGTTTTTCTGATATTAAACCAGCCTTGCATCCCTGGTATAAATCCCACTTGATCATGGTGAATTATTTTTTTGATGTGTTGTTGGATTCTATTGGCTAGAATTTTGTTGAGGATTTTTGCATCTATGTTCATGAGGGATATAGGTCTGTAATTTTCTTTTTTTGTAATGTCTTTACCTGGTTTTGGTATCAGGGAGATGGTGGCTTCATAGAATGAGTTGGGTAGTATTCCGTCATTTTCTATGCTTTGGAATACCTTTAGTAGTAGTGGTGTTAACTCTTCTCTGAAAGTTTGGTAGAACTCTGCAGTGAAGCCGTCCGGGCCAGGGCTTTTTTTTGTTGGGAGTTTTTTGATTACCGTTTCAATCTCTTTTTTTTGTTATGGGTCTATTTAGTTGTTCTACTTCTGAATGTGTTAGTTTAGGTAGGTAGTGTTTTTCTAGGAGTTCATCCATTTCTTCTAGGTTTGCAAATTTGTTAGAGTACAATTTTTCATAATAATCTGAAATGATTCTTTTAATTTCATTTGGTTCTGTTGTGATGTGGTCCTTC
Source organism: Loxodonta africana (assembly GCF_030014295.1). Lineage (NCBI taxonomy): Eukaryota > Metazoa > Chordata > Mammalia > Proboscidea > Elephantidae > Loxodonta > Loxodonta africana. The sequence goes on along the minus strand of NC_087342.1, from coordinate 155,963,462 downwards.
TCATTTCTTATTCGGTTCATTTGTTTCCTTTCCTGTATTTCTTTAGTCAGTCTAGCCAATGGTTTATCAATTTTGTTAATTTTTTCAAAGAACCAGCTTTTGGCTTTGTTAATTCTTTCAATTGTTTTTCTGTTCTCTAATTCATTTAGTTCAGCTCTAATTTTTATTATTTGTTTTCTTCTGGTGCCTGATGGATTCTTTTGTTGCTCAGTTTGTATTTGTTCAAGTTGTAGGGACAGTTCTCTGATTTTGGCTCTTTCTTCTTTTTGTATGTGTGCATTTATTGATATAAATTGGCCTCTGAGCACTGCTTTTGCTGTGTCCCAGAGGTTTTGATAGGAAGTATTTGCATTCTCGTTGCTTTCTATGAATTTCCTTATTCCCTCCTTGATGTCTTCTATAACCCAGTCTTTTTTCAGAAGGGTATTGTTCCGTTTCCAAGTATTTGATTTCTTTTCCCTAGTTTTTCTGTTATTGATCTCTAGTTTTATTGCCTTGTGGTCTGAGAAGATGCTTTGTAATATTTCGATGTTTTGGACTCTGCAAAGGTTTGTTTTATGACCTAATATGTGGTCTATTTTAGAGAATGTTCCATGTGCGCTAGAAAAAAAAGTATACTTTGCAGCAGTTGGGTGGAGAGTTCTGTATAAGTCAATGAGGTCAAGTTGGTTGATTGTTGTAATTAGATCTTCCGTGTCTCTGTTGAGCTTCTTACTGGATGTCCTGTCCTTCTCCGAAAGTGGTGTGTTGAAGTCTCCTACTATAATTGTGGAGGTATCTATCTTGCTTTTCAATTCTGTTAAAATTTGATTTATGTGTCTTGCAGCCCTGTCATTGGGTGCATAAATATTTAATATGGTTATGTCTTCCTGATCAATTGTCCCTTTTATCATTATATAGTGTCCTTTTTTATCCTTTGTGGTGGATTTAAGTCTAAAGTCTATTTTGTCAGAAATTAATATTGCTACTCCTCTTCTGTTTTGCTTATTGTTTGCTTGATATACTTTTTTCCATCCTTTGAGTTTTAGGTTGTTTGTGTCTCTAAGTCTAAGGTGTGTCTCTTAGGCAGCATATAGATGGATCGTGTTTCTGTATCCAGTCTGTGACTCTCTGTGTCTTTATTGGTTCATTTAGTCCATTTACATTCAGGGTAATTATAGATAAATAAGTTTTTAGTGCTGTCATTTTGATGCCTTTTTATGTGTGTTGTTGACAATTTCATTTTTCCGCATACTTTTTTGTGCTGAGACGTTTTTCTTAGTAAATTGTGAGATCCGCATTTTCATAGTATTTGACTTTATGTTAGTTGAGTCGTTACGTTTTTCTTGGTTTTTATCTTGAGTTATAGAGTTCTTATACCTTTTTGTGGTTGCCTTATTATTTACCCCTATTTTTCTAAGTAAAAAGCTAACTTGTATCGTTCTATATCGCCTTGTATCACTCTCCATCTGGCAGTTCAATGCCTCCTGTGTTTAGTCCCTCTTTTTGATTATTGTGATCTTTTACCTATTGACTTCCATGATTCCCTGTTATGTGTATTATTATTATTTTTTAATTAATCTTAATTTGTTTGTTTTTGTGATTACCCTATTTGAGTTGATATCAGGACGTTCTGTTTTGTGACCTTGTGTTGTGCTGGTATCTGATATTATTGGTTCTCTGACCAAACAATATCCTTTAGTATTTCTTGTAGCTTTGGTTTGGTTTTTGCAAATTCTCTAAACTTGTTTTTGGCTGTAAATATCTTAATTTCGCCTTCATATTTCAGAGAGAGTTTTGCTGGATATATGATCCTTGGCTGGCAGTTTTTCTCCTTCAGTGTTCTGTATATGTCATCCCATTCCCTTCTTGCCTGCATGGTTTCTGCTGAGTAGTCAGAACTTATTCTTATTGATTCTCCCTTGAAGAAAACCTTTCTTTTCTCCCTGGCTGCTTTTAAAATTTTCTGTTTATCTTTGGTTTTGGCGAGTTTGATGATAATATGTCTCAGTGTTTTTCTTTTTGGATCAATCTTAAATGGGGTTCGATGAGCATCTTGGATAGATATCCTTTCGTCTTTCATGATGTCAGGGAAGTTTTCTGTCAGGAGTTCTTCAACTATTTTCTCTGTGTTTTCTGTCCCCCCTCCCTGTTCTGGGACTCCAATCACCCGCAGGTTATCCTTCTTGATAGAGTCCCACATAATTCTTTGGGTTTCTTCATTTTTTTTAATTCTTTTATCTGATTTTTTTTCAGCTATGATGGTGTTGATTCCCTGGTCCTTCAGATGTCCCAGTCTGCATTCTAATTGCTCGAGTCTGCTCCTCTGACTTCCTAGTGCCTTGTCTAATTCTGTTATTTTATTGTTAATCTTTTGGATTTCTACATGTTGTCTTTTTATGGATTCTTGCAACTTATTAATTTTTCCAGTATGTTCTTGAATAATCTTTTTGAGTTCTTCAACAGTTTTATCCGTATGTTCCTTGGCTTTTTCTGCAGTTATCCTAATTTCATTTGTGATATCATTCAGCATTCTGTAAATTAGTTTTTTATATTCTGTATCTGATAATTCCAAGATTGTATCTTCATTTGGGAAAGATTTTGATTCTTTTGTTTGGGGTGTTGGAGAAGCTGTCATGGGCTGCTTCTTTAAGTGGTTTGATATGGATTGTTGTCTCTGAGCCATCACTGGGAAACTAGTTTTTCCAGAAAATCCGCTAAAAAAAAAATGCAGTCAGATCCCTATCAGAGTTCTCCCTCTGGCTCAGGCTATTCAGATGTTAATGAAGCCGCCTGGGGAGGGTGGGGGAGGGAACAGAGAGATAGGAGAGTAGCACCTCAGAATATAGCCAGAGTTGCTTGTCTTGCTTGGAATGACTATTATATCTGAGATTCCCGCGGGCGCGTCGCCCAGCGTCAAGGCTCCCCTACTGTGACGGTGCACTCTCGACTCCAAAATCAGTCGCTGCCTCCCGGGGACTTCTCGTCCCTCCAGCCGCGTGGCCGTGCCGCCCTCGAGAACCGGTTGGGCCTCCTCCCGGGGTTAGTTCAGATGGGTGGAGCAGCTTCCCGTGCTTGTGCCGTGACAGAGTGTCCCGGCTGGGACGCTGTTCTCCCCTCTCCAATACCAGTCGCTGTCTCCCGGGGACTTCTCCTACCGGCTGAGTCCCATGCCGCCCACGTGACCCGGCTGGTCCCCTTCCCGGGGTTAGTTCAGGGGGGTGGAGCAACTCTCCGTGTTTATGCCGTACCTGCTTCCAGTCCAAATCCCTGCAGGACGGTTCCCCGGCTCGGACGCTGCTCTTTCTGCTCCAAGACCAGTCACTGCCTCCCGGGGACTTCTCCTACCAGCTGCGTCCCACGCCGCCCGTGGAACTGGCTGGTCGCCCTCCTGGGCTTAGTACAGGGGGGTGGAGCAGCTCTCTGTGCTTGTGCCGTACCTGACTGGTACGCTGGCTCCAGGCTCTGGAAACAATTGCTGCTTCCCCGTATTAGTTCGTTCTCCGTCTCTAAATCTGTGTTTGTTGTTCAGGGTTCGTAGATTGTTATGTATGTGATCGATTCACTTGTTTTTCCGTGTCTTTGTTGTAAGAGGGATCCGAGGCAGCGTCTGCCTAGTCCGCCATCTTGGCTCCGCCTCCCTCATTGTAATTTTGATTTACTTCTCTCTTGTAAAAAGTCAAAGCTGCACTCAAGGCACTGGTGGAAAACAAGGCTCCAGGAATTGATGGGATACCTATTCATATATTTCAACAAAGGGATGCAGCCCTGGAAGTGCTCACTGATCTCTGTCAAGAGATTTGTAAGACAGTTACCTGGCCAACTGACTGGAAGAGACCCATATTTGTGCCCATTCCAGAGAAAGTTGATCCAACTGAATGCAAAAGTTATCTGACAATATCATTAATATCACATACGAGTAAAATTTTGCTGAAGGTCATTCAAAAGCGGCTGCAGCAGCACAACAGCGGGGAATCGCCAGAAATTCAAGCCGGATTCAGAAGAGGACAGGGAACCAAGGATATCAGTGTTGATATCAGATGGACCTTGGCTGAAAGCAAAGAATAACAAAAAGAAGTTTACCTGTGTTTTATTGACTATGCAAAGGCACTTGATTTTGTGGATCATACCAGATTATGGATAACATCACGAAGAATGAGAATTCCAGAACACTTAATTGTGCTCATGAGGAACCTGTACATAGACCAAGAGGGAGTCATTCAAACAGAACAAGGGGACACTGCATAGTTTAAAATCAGGAAGGATGTGCATCAAAGTTGTATCCTTCCAGCATACTTATTCAACCTGTATGCTAAGCAAATAATCGGAGAAGGTGGACTGTATGAAGAACACAGCATGAGGATTGGAGGAAAACTCACTAACAACCTGCTCTATGAAGATGAAACAACCTTGCTTTCTAAAAGCAAAGGAGTCTTGAACCACTTACTGATAGAGGTCAAGGATAACAGCCCTCAGTATGGATTACACCTCATCATAAAGAAAATAAAAACCCTCACAAGTGGAACAAAAAGCAACATCATGATAAATGGAGAAAATAACTGAAGTTGTCAAGGATTTCATTTTACTTGTATCCACAATCAACACCCATGGAAGCAGCAGTCAAGAAATCAAAAAAAGTAAATCTGCAGGAAAAGATCTCTTTAAAGTGTTAAAAAGCAAAGATGTCATGTTAGGACTAAAGTCAGCCTGACCCAAGCCATGTCACCTCATGTAAATGCAAAAGCTGGACAATGAATGAGGAAGACCGAAGAAGAATTGACACCTTTGAATTGTGGTGTTGGCAAAGAATACTGAATATACCACGGACTTCCAGAAGAACAAACGAATCTGTCTTAGGAGTAGTACACCCAGAATGCTCCTTAGAAGCAAGGATGGCGAGACTTGGTCTTACATACTTTGCACATGTTATCAGGAGGAAGAGTCCCTGGAGAAAGACAGAGATCAGTGAGGATCAGTGAAAAAGAGGAAGACTCTCAGCGAGATGGATTGACACAGTGGCTGCAACAATGGGCTCTAGCACAGCAACAATTGTGAGGATGGCACAGGACCAGGCAGTTTTTCGTTCTGTTGTACATAGGGTCACTATGAGCTGGAACAGACTCGATGGCACCTAAAAACAGCAGTGTCTAATGATTGTGAATGTCTTTTCATATTTGTTGGCTGCTTAGATGTCCTCTTTGGTAACGGTTCTGTTCATGTTCGTTTTCCATTCTGTAATTGAGCTTTTGCCTTTTTGTTGTTGCATTCTTGAAGTTTTCTATGGATTTTAGAGATTAGATGTTTATAGGATAAATCACTTCTAAAGATTATTTCCTAGTCTGTAGGTTGCTCATTTACTCTTTTAATAAAGTCTTTTGATGAGTATAAGTTTTTAATTTTTTTGAGGTCCCATCTATTTTGTCTTCTTCTATTTGTGCATTTGTTATGTTTGTTATCCTATTTTTACAAAACATTAAGTTCCATAGTTTTCTCCCAGGAATTTTATGGTTTTAGGTTTAACATTTAGGTCTTAGATCCATTTTGAGTTAGTTTTTTTGTGTACGAGGTGAGGTATGAGTCCTGTTTTATTTTTCTGTGGGTGGATATCCAGTTTTGCCGGCATCATTTATTAAAGAGGCTGTCTCTGCCCTACCGAATGAACTTTGACCCCTTGTCAAAAATCTGTTCTTCACAGATGGCTGAGTTTATTTCTGAGTTCTCAATTCTATTCCACTGGTCTATGCGTCTATCATTGAACCAATAGCAGGCTGTTTTGATCATAGTGTCTCTATACCATATTTTGCTATCAAGGAGTGTGAGGCCTTCTGCTTTGTTCCTCTTCTTTAGTATTGCTTTGGCTATTCAGGGTTTCTTTCCTTTCTATATGAAGTTGGTCATTAGTTTTCCATTTCAGTAAAGAATGTTGTTGGCATTTGTATCAGGTTTGCATTGTATCTGTAGATCACTGTATTAAGTCTTTGAATTCATGAACACAGGATGTCTTTCCATTTTTGCAGGTCTCTTTTTGTCTTTTGTTGTAGTGTCTTATAATTTTCATTGTATTTTAAGTCCTGGTTAGGTTAATTCCTAGGTGTTTTATCGATTTGGGGTCTATTGTAACTTGTATTGTTTTCTTGATTTCTTTTTCAGAGTAGTCTTTGTTAGCATACAGGAACCCAACTGATTTTTGTGTATTGATCATGTACCCTGCAGAGTTGTTAAATTCTTCTGCTATTTCCAGCAGTTTTTCTGTGGAGTCTTTAGGAATTTCTATGTATAGAATCATGTCATTTGCAAATAGAGATAGTTTTACTTCTTCCTTTCTGATTTGGATACTTTTAATTTCTCTTTCTTGACATATAGTTATGGCTAAGACTTCCAGTACAATGTTGAATAGGAGTGGCGATAATGGGCAGTCTTGTCTCATTCCTGTTCTCAAAGGGAAGGCTCTCAGCCTTTCTCCATTGAGTATAATGTTGGTTTTGCATATACGTCCTTAATTATGTTGAGATATTTCCCTTCTGTCCCTGTTTTGCTGAATGTTTTTATCAGGAAAAGGTGGTGAATTTTACTGAACACCTTTTCTACATCAGTTGGTATGATCATATGGTTCTTTTCCTTTGTTTTATGTATCTGGTAAGTTGCATTTATTGATTTTTTTAATGTTGCACCACCCTTATAAACTTGGTGTAAATCCCAGTTGATCATGGTGTAAGATTTTTTGATATGTTGCTAAAGTCTTTTGGCTAGAATTTTGTTGAAAAATGTTATATCTATGTCCATAAGGAATAAAAAGCCCAAAACCCATTGCTGTCCAGGCGATTTCAACTCATAGTGACCATATAGAGCAGAGTAGAACTCCCCCCTAGAGTTTCCAAGGAGCACCTGGTGGATTCAAACTTCTGGCCTTTTTGGTTAGCAGCCATAGTTCTTAACCACTGCACAACCAGGGTTTCCTCATAAGGAATATTAGTCTGTAATTTTCTTTCTTTTTTTTTTTTTAATGATGTCTCTGCCTGGTTTATTACTCAGGGTTATGCTGTCTTCATAGAAAGTGGTAGTGTTCTTTCCTCTTCTTTTTTGAAGCGATTGTGTAGGATTGGCATCAACTCTTCTCTGCATGTTTGTTAGAATTCTCCAGTTTAGCCATTGGTCCTGGGCTTTTGCTGTTGTCTGCAGTTATTTGATGACATCTTCAATCTCTTCTTTTGTAATGGGTCTGTTTAAATTTTCTACCTCTGTTTGTGTTATTTTGAGTAGATATTGTGTTTCTAGGAATTTGTCCAATTCCTCTCAGTCTTCAAATTTGTTGGAGTACAATTTTTCATAGTAATCAGTTATGATCTTTTTTTTTATTGTATTTTAGACGAAGTTTTACAGAACAAAGAGTTTTTAAACATATTGTTTTATGACACTGGTAAACAACTGCACGACATGTCAACACTCTCCCTTCTTGACCTTGCCTTCTAGTCCATACTCCTGGGCTGGTGTGACCCCTCAGTCTCGTTTTGTTTTATGGGTCTGTCTAATCTTTGGTTGAAAGGTGAACTTCAGGAGTGACTTTGTTGCTGAGCTAAAAAGGTGTTCCAGGTGCCATACTCTCAGTGTGTCTTCAGTCTCTGGCAGGCCAATAAGCCTGGTCTTTTTTTGTGAGTTAGAATTTTTTTCTACATTTTTCCTCAGTTCTGTCTGGTACCCTTTATTGTGGTCCTTGTCAAAGCAGTTAGCAGTGGTAGCTTGGCACCATCTAGTTGTACTGGACTCAGTCTGGTGGAGGACAAGATAGTTGTGATCTATTAGTCCTTTTGACTAATCTTTCCCTTGTGTCTTTAGTTTTCTTCATTCTCCCTTGCCTCAGATGGGGTGAGACCAGTGTAGTATCTTAGATGATTGGTTTCTTCTATGACCCAATAGTTTTTTAGCAGTCTATTATTTAGTTTCCAAGAGATTTTCCCCCCTTATTTTTCCTGTTTTTGATTTCTAGCTTCATATAGTTATGGTCAAAGGGGATGCTTGATATGATTTCAATCTTTTTAAGTTTGTTGACACTTTTTTTTTGTCATAGCATATGGTCTATTCTGGAAAATCATCCACGTATGCTGGAGAAAAATGTGTATGGTTCTGACGCTGGGTGAAGAAAACATTGAAATTTAAATATAATTTTGTAGAATGTTTTCTTTCCTCCACTATACTGCTTCTTACCACTATACCAACAGAAGTCCAATATAATAACAGTGAATTATAATTAAAAGAACTGCAAGACACAGACTGTATCTGATGAGGAGTTGTTAGAGAGTCTAAAAGACAGCAGGGGAGACAAGAACATAGTAATTATAGGAATTTCAAGCCTCTTGAACTTACACCTACAGCAAACATCAAACAGCTCAACTCCTATGCAGATTGACATAAAACCTCACACCAAAGGTTTATTTACCTCATTTCCTCTTATTCTATATATCATGTCCTGATTTCAAAAAAAAAAAAAAAAAAAAAAAAAAAAATTACAAAAATGCTAAAAGGTAGTTGAAGATGCAAGGCAAATATCAGCATAAGATTCAGGTATGAAACAAGTTTTGGAATTGTTACACAGGGAATTTAAAATACTGTGCTTTTACTTGACTAACACATGCCTTCCATGTTTGTTTGCCAAATGCTCCCTCTCCCTTGACATATTTTTGTAAGAGCTGCTATGCCATTTTTTTTACATGTTGCTGTAAAAAACATTAGCATAATTCACTTATGAGAATACTTTGTGGGGGAGGAAGTAGTTGGCAAACAAATGTAGAAGGTGCATATTATTTGCATAAAAATACAGTAATTATTATTAATGTATTTAGTTTCCTCATGACAAAAGTAGATAACATGCAAGAACAGATGTGTAATGTAAGTAGAGAGATAGAAACTCTACAAAAGAATCAAAGGGAAATGATATATATATATAAAAAATACAGTAACCAAAGAGAAAATGACTTTGATGGCCTTATCAGTAGACTCGATAGTGCTGAGGAAAGAACCAGTTATTGTGAAGATATGTAAATATAAACTTCCCAAACAAAAATACAAAAAGAAAAAAGGATGAAAAGGACAAAATATCCAAGGTCAGGGAGACAACTTCAAAAGGTATAATATATGTATAGCTAGAATACCAAAAGGAGAAGAGAGAGAGCATGGAGAGGAAATATTTTATGTGATAATGGAGAATAATTTTCCAAAATTAATGACATACATCAAATCACAAGTCCAGAAAGCTCAAGCAGGGTAAATACTAAAACGTCTGCACCTAGGTGTGTCATATTCAAACTGCAGACAAAGACAAAGAGTAAATTGAAAGAAGCTAGATGTGGGTGAAAATACCTTACCTGTAGAGGAACAAGAATAAGAATTACAGTGTATGTTTACCCAGAAACCATGCAAACAAGAGGAGAGTGGAGTAAAATATTCAATGTTGAGAGAAAAATCAATCTAGAATTCTATATCCAATGAAATTATATTACTCAGCCATAAAGAGAAATGAAGTCCTAATACAGGCTACAACATGGGTGAACAATGAAAATATTATGCTGAGTAAAATGTTAGACACAAAAGAACAAATATTGTATGATTCCACTTATATGGATTGTATAGAAATGGCAAATGCATAGAGACCAAATTCTATTAGTAGTTACTAGGGGTGGGATGAAGGAGCCTCGGTGGTGCAGTGGCTAAGCACTCGGCTGCTAACTGAAAGGCTGGCAGTTCGAAGACACCAGCTGCTTCATGGGAGAAAGATGTGGCAGTTTGCTTCCATAAAAATAACAGCCTTGCAAACCCTGTGAGTCAGTTCTATTCTGTCCTATAGTCACTATGAGTCAGAGTTGATTAAAAGACAATGAGTAGAGCGAGAGGGAGGGGGAAAGAAGGAGTCATTGCTTAGGGAGCACTGAGCTTCTGTTAAGGGTTATGGAAAAATTTAGAAATGGATAGTGATGGTTGAATAACATGATGGACATAATATCACCGAATCATACACATATCATCCCAAACATTCATAACCTTTACCTACTCATGAGGAAAAACATGAGACAAATCCCAATTATGGGCCATTCTACAAAACACCTGACCAGTACTCTTCAAAACTGTCAGGGTCATCAGAAACAAGGAAAAGAGTGAGAAATTGTCACAGCCAAGAGGAGCCTAAGCAGACATGATGATTAAATATAATATGGTGTTGTAGATGGGATCCTGGAAAAGGGATATTAAATAAAAACTGAGGAAATATGACTAGAATATGGCCTTTAGTTAATAATAATCTTTCAATATTGGTTTATTAATTGTAACAAATGTCCCATACTAATATAAGATGTTAACTACAGGGGAAATTGGATGTTGGGAATATAGGAATTCTCTACTATGTTCATAATTTTTCTGTAAAACTAAAACTGTTCTAAAAATAAAATTTATTTTGAAAACTGTGAATATGTGTTTGCTGGTCCCTAATGTGTCGGAATCGACTCGATGGCACTGGGTTTTTTGGGTACACTAATTTATCCAGACTGAGATTCTTTCTGTCTCTGCAATGCTTACAGCATCTAAGCCAGATGTCCTCCACAACTAGGGTTAACACCAGGGCTTTGAACCATTTCTAAAAAGTTCCCAGGAAGTTGTACATAAGAATCACCAAGGGACCTTGTTAAAATGTAGATTCTGATTTAGTATATCTGGAGTGAAAATCCAAATTCTTAATAGGGACCTTGCTAGAAATGCAAATTCTCAGCAGAGGTTAGAACCAGAACAGAATTGGTTTGAAGCCCAAGTTAACACATACAGTTTTTCAATCAGCTTAGTTCACAGTGAAATTGATAACAAGATAATGAGGTCACAGGATGGGAAAGGCCATATTCATTTCCCTTCCCTCAGTAAAGATTTTGGAGAAGATAGATTAAAAAAAAAATTGTTTGATACTGACAAAATATTTGTTTTTTAATTTAAATTTGGCTTTTAAATTTGATATATACACAATCTAATAGAGATTGGGAGGAAAGAGGTAATGTTATATGCAGGAAGAATATATGCAATATGCAAATATCCATTGATGAAAGCCAGAGAATAAGGGTGTAAGTCAATTGCATGATAAATGTGATATTCATATGCATGTTGATTACAAAGGAGAAACACAAAAGGTGTTATACATTAGCCTTTTCACTGTGTTTTTAATGCACCTAAAAAAAAAAAAATTTTTTTTTTTAAGTAGATTAAATAGAAAATTCCAGAATTATTTTTAAATTCAACATCATTGTCTAAAATAAAGAATAATATTCAAAGTATTCATTCTAACATTGAAGACTTAGGGAAAATCTGTGATGATTATATGAAGAATCATATCATTTTAAACCAGAAGTATCCGAGTTAATAAAACAAACTTCCTAAATTAATTATACAAACAAAATGCACATAAACTCATAAATTTTATAGTTATATTTTATTTTTATAAAATAAAATAATGTAGATTTTCCATGCAATGTGTTATAAAATCCAAAGTAGATTTTTTTATTGATTACAATTAGTATGAAATATACCTAAAATTATTAAATATCAGTACACTTAATTATAATAAATACCCAAGTTTCACAGATTTATTTTTATTTATGATGTTTTCTAGATGAGAAAAGATCAATTAAGACAAGAAATGCTAGTGGAAAAAAGTACAGAATAACAATATTTACATTGATCTTTAAAAAAAATATTTCAAAGCAAAGAGAATTTCATGAGAGCAAGGGCTTACAAAAAATGCTTGTAATACTTTTAAATGGAAAGAAATTATAAAGTATTTAAAAAACTCATTTTATCTGATTCTCAAGCATGAAAATAACCTTTAAATAATCCTGATTTATTTTGGAATGAATAAGAGATTTTCCAGTCTCTTTGAGCAATGCTAATAGCTTTGTGGGTAGAAATAAAGGGAGAAAAAAAGAAAAATCTAATAAAAATTGATGTAAAACCCTAACTTCTAACTTTCAATACAAAAAATCATGCTAACCTTCTGAAAAAAATTTATAAGTTTTATTTTATTTATTGCAGTGATCACACATAATACTTAACTATAGGTGTTCTAATCCTGTTACATATTATGACCGAAAAAGATTTTCAGATAACTGTAATATGTGTCATCTTTAGGTACATTCCTTCAGTTTGCTAATTTAGAAATATTCTACCTGACAGTGTGCTTTACAGAAAGTTTTATGTTTCCTTTTATTTCAAAAGGCTTGATAAATATCAGGAGCCTAAATTGCATCTTCTACAAATAAACAAGACAGTACTGATTCCTGTCTGATGAGTGTGTGCTTTTGGGCTTTGGTCCTCACAGTAGTATACTTTCATGTAGTCCCCTCTTATGAACAGTCAAATTGTCAGGTTTTGGGATATGAGCTGTGACCACAGGTTACAGCAAAGTTAATTATTCTAAAAGACTTCGACCTCAAGAATGTCATGCTTGAAGCAATTGGACCAACTTGGCTGCGGATGAATTAGTTAAATGCTTTAAAGTAACATAAAAGTTGTAGATTAGCTAGTATCCAAACCAACAGTGTTGGGGGTGGAGTTGGGAGCTCATTATTCCTTATGCTTTTGATTTTACCTTGGAGCATATTCAAGAGAGCTTGTTGCATTTTCCCAGTCTTTTCTTGCTTGTTTTCTTTCATTCTTCCCTCCCCTCAAATCCCCCAAACACTCACAGAGTCCTAATAGAGTTGAGAGATGAGATGGAAACATTCAGTCTCTCTTCTCCCTTCAATTTCCTACGATATATGATCTAAGAGGAGCTCTGGTGGCACCGTGGTTGAGAGCTACGGCTGCTAACCAAAAGGTTGGCAGTTCAAATCCACCAGCAGCTCCTTGGGAACTCTATTTGGCAGTTCTACAGCAACGGGTTTCTTTTTTTCAATATAGTCTAAGATATTCATGGACCAGCAATCTTTTCTATCAGTTGGAATAGTTTCCCTAGTTAATACAGTTTTTAATTTAGAAGGAGAAATCCTCCTTTTCAGGTTTGGTAAACTGATGTTTGCACTAACTCTAATCTTTTTTTGGCCCATTGCATGAGAGATTAGGCATGATGATGTTCCTATTTTTTTCCCTTCAATTGTCTTTTGGTTTCATCCCTCTCTGTTTTGACATAACTTTCAATGTAGCGCATGCTCTCCACAGCTGATAAAAAAAAAAAAAAAGTGATACTCAGCTTAATAACACTCTTAATGACTAACCTTTCTGACAGTCTACATCCTTCCAATATGTTCTACTCATAATCATTATAATATTCTCCCTCAGATCCCTACATAATTATTCCCCATCGCTAAACATATCATACCTAAACTCTTCTCACAAACCTCAAAGGCTCAACATTCATTTTCTCATCTCTTTCTAAATTAATTTCTTATCACCATTCAATGTGTCCCCATTTTCTGCACAGGGTCAATGAGTTATAAGTCACAGAGAAAATTATCCTCTGTTTCTCAGTATTCAAGTTTCTAAATCCCCAACGACTCTCACGTTGCCCTCATGCCCTTCACGGAGTTGTTTCCCAGTTCTGTGTGCCAGTCCATACTTATCAGGCATAAAAGACCACCTCAAACATAACTGAAGAACCCTACATCTTTCTGATCATACTTTCACTTGACTTCTTCCAAATGCTCAGGTGCTCAGTCTATGCTACTTTCTTTTGTATCGTTTTCAAAGTTAGATCCCATGAGTTAGAGCTATGTACATAAAGTTAATGTCCCACAAAATGTTTGGCAAAAAGGCAGAAGAACGAGTACTGTTTGACATCATTTTTATAGATTATACATTTTTTAACACTGAAAACAATATTATAAACATTTTAGGGATGTAGTAACACGTGATTAAAATACAAAGAAATGTATGGAAGTGGTATATCTCTATTTCAGGGATAGAGGTTAGCTCTGTGCAATAGCGGGAAGAAGAAGGGCTTCAGTCATAGAAAATTCTTCATTTCTTCAGCTAAGTGTTGAGTACGTTGGTGTGCGTTATATTATTTTTTGCAGATTCTATGGCACTGTTTTTTTTATGCTTTTATAATTAATTCAGAGATCAGATAAATTTTTCAATGTTAGACCCCCAAATTCATGTATACACATACCAACACTATTCTCTCAACTGACCTATAAACTATTAGTCTCATCATTAAGGAAAGGACTTACAAAGTTGTCTATTCCAAACTTCCCTCAAATTAAGAATCCACTACCTAATAATAACGGAAAAGCCATTCATTTATTCAGTTATTCATTAAAAACAAAATTTAAAAACACCTATTTGTGTTAAGTACTAGGTTCTTAGCAGAAGATACAGAGGGGGATGAAAATCTGCCTACTTACTTTGGAAATTTAGAATGTGACAGTTATAAAAAGATTTGCAAAAAGTTAAGTTATAAAATGACTTTTTACAGATGCTATGATAGAAGCACCAGGCAGTAGATGGACCTGAAGGTGTGAAACTGAAGATAGCCTAGATTATGGGGTGGGAGTTTAGGCCCAAGGAATCATAATCACTTAATATTAGGATTATTTCTCCATCCTCCAATCTCCCACCCTATAATCATGCTCTGCTCATGAGAGATTTTACTATAAATATACTTTAACTATAAAAAAAAATTTTAACCATATACATCATTAATTTAATAGTTTTTGTCCAAATGCCCAATTAGTGATATATATAAAAATATATATAGCACAGTTAAAACGCATAGCCTATGTCATGAAAACCAAGTCAAAGGAGGTGAGGAATGGATATGAAACAGGAGAAATTAGTAGTAATACTAAACTTAATTATGGAGAAAATGTGGAAAACAATATTTTTTGTGTTTTTGGGCTGTCTTTTCAGCTTGATTGCACATATTATTCTGTTCACTTGAATCCATACTTTCATTTTGTTTAGTGATTAGAAGCATAGATGTTGGTGTCAGAAAGACAGCCATGGATCACCGTATTTCAACGCAAGTAACGTGCACCTTCTACATTTGTTTGCCAACCACGCCTTCCCTCCCTTTCACTACCTGAAAAAAAAAAAGAATTAGCATAGTGGCACTTATGAAAATACCTATGGAGAGAGGAGGGCACGGTTGACAAACAAACATGTAAGGAGCCTGTTATTTGCATAAAGATAGGGCAGTTGTATGCCTTGGGAAAATTTCTTAAACTTTCTACTAAAAGGACCTAATTTCCTTTTGGAGTTGATTTTGATCTGCTTCACAGAACTATTGTGAGAAATCAGGGAAATTATTCAGAAAAAAATGGCATCAATTTACACACCACCAAGTGGTGAAAAAAACACAGTGGTTAAAAGCTCAGCTACTAAGCAAAAGGTCAGCCGTTAGAATTCTTCAGCAGCTTCGAAACCGTATGGGACAGTTCTACTCAGGCCTATAGGGTGGATATAAGTCAGAATCAACTGAATGGCAACGAGTTTGGTTTTATGGGTTTTGTAAGTGCAACGTAACATTTAATGGCAATTTAAATCTTGGGTTTATCACCATGTATTATAATAATTGTTTTCCAGAGAATTCAGCATAATTTATATCTAATATAATTTATATGTTAACTTTGATTTTACCTAGAATTATTTTGCTTAGTGAAGTTTGTCTTTCTGTAATTTGCCACCAGGATAACACTAGTTATTGGAACATTGCAAGTTTTACCTGGTAATTTGTATTCCATAGGAAGATTTTCTGAATTGTAAAAGAATGATAATAGGTGATTATTTACAAGTGATTATTCTCTTCATTCTTATTTCTAATCAAAATCTGTTCTTCATAAACATTTGTCTTATATGTACTTTCAAGTCTACCACAGAGTTGCAACTGATGAAAAAAATCTAAAACATTTTCATAATTTACTTCATACACACTCAATTTGTACCATTGAGTGTACATAGCTCTTGGGAGATATAGCTTAATGAAGATGTATTTTTGAGGAAAAATAAGTTTTATATATAAAACAAAGCTTTATACATAGATTTATATAAAGATATTATATGTTTGTATGTCATTTTTGAAATATCATTGTTAATATTTGAAAAGAGGTCAATTTATAGGCAACAGAGAGAAAATTCAGTTTCTTTTAAAAAAAAGTTTTATTAGTGCCCTTATAGTGATAATACCACTTTCACATATGTATATATACGTATGCTTTCATATATGTATATATGAAAGCACATTTCTTTAGAAAACCTACATAAAAGATTCCCACACCAATTTATCACAAATTTTGACAAATTTTCTGAAAACATGAAATGTTTGAGAGACAAATTAATGGCACATTTTGAAAAAATATAGTATTATCTAAGGGATTATTATTATTATTATTTGTAGTTAGTTGGTATCAGCCTTTCTATGGGAATACAAAACACATGGCATAATCTGGCATGCTGAAGTGACATGTATCTGAAATTATGGCCAAGATAAAGGTGTGTGGTCAAAAACAGGTGCAAGTCATTTATCTTCATTGTCTTTTTCTTTTACAAAATATCTATTTGGAGTTGCAATGAGTGCCTCCCTCTTCCCTTAACTTAAAAAAAAAAAAACAAAAATAAAACTTCCTGTTTCTGTTGATGCGTAAACCTTTGGTTTTAAAGATGACAGAGTTAATAACCCTTTTCTAAAAGTCCTTCTAACCGGAAATCACACAGAGTGCATGCGAAAAGTCAGGAAAGGTTAGTGGTGGTCAGTGAGGAGCCCTTGTAGCTGATGGACAGATAATTGGGGACTAAGAGAACTTGTGCTTATCAGAGCCTGACAGCCTCCAGAAAGGAGAGGTCCTCTGCCAACACTAGATCCAGCACTTGACTGGTGCGTAGTTAGACACAGTACGATGATCACAGCATTGGATGCAGTCAGGATTTAATACCCTGGCAGCTGTGGAAACAGTAAGGTGATCCACTTCATTCTAGTGGGGTTGGGTAACGTTCACAGGCTTCACTGGGGGTTCAGAAAAGCACAACAGTGCCTGCTCCACAGAGCTTCTGACAATTCTCTAGAAGTTTGAAATTTTTCAGTTTCAAAAGGGACATTAGCCGAATGTCATTTCTCCTGACTCTAAGGTTTCAGTGATTAATTTCATTTCCCTGGTTTAAGTGGCCTGTGTGTACCTTACAAAATCACATCGATAAATTGGGTTAGTATCCTGTTAGGCTAAGAAAAATAAAATAATCGCTTTCTCAGATCTGTGTACTATCTGCTGCAGCATTAGTGTGTTTCCATAGGTCCTGGATATCTTTAAAGGATAAGATGAACTTTAGTAGAAAAATGATGAGTATGCAGACGAACACAGCTAATCCAATTTTCCTTGAGTTCGGAATAGTTAGAAATCAGGAAAATAGGCAATATACTTCGTTTTCTGGATTCATATCAGATAGTTTAAGAAGCCAGAAATGCCTTATGAATTAAAATTTTGCTCAATCCAGTGGGATACCACGTCTCTTTGGACACTTATTTCTTTTATTTGAAGAAGTGCATCCATTTGTTTCAATGACATTTCCATATTTGTTACTCTGTTACAGATTCCTAAATATATTTCTGAACAGTAGTAAACACTTTTATTTGACTCAGAATCTGAGAAATATAAAGTACTATGTATTCCAAGTCACAGAAAGGCTCAGTTCTCAGAACAGAATAAGTAGTCCTTATGCTTTTTTTTTTTATGCTAAGAGAGAAAACAGCAACCAAAAATAAACTGGACCTCTAGAATCAGTTGGAAAGTACATAGAAAAGAATAACAGAAGGAAGTGTGTGTGTGCTTGTATGTTTTGTTGCTGTTGTTGGTACCCCCCTCCCATTCCTTTCTAAGGAGGGAGCAGCAAGTAAGAGGTGTGGGCAAGAAGTTTCACTGAAGCGTACATGAAGAAAAACAAAGTTGTGCGAAAGTTGATGGGAAGCTAGTAAAAGAAAAAACCAAATACCTGTTAAAAAACAAAAACCTTGGGCTACCATTTCAAAGAAGTTTTGTCTTCCCGTTAGTAAGAATAACAATTATTTTTGCTTTAGATTTAAAAAATATTGTTGTTGCTTTGTTAGAAGTATAAAAATATGTTGGCCCAAAAATATGTTGGGGCCCAAGGATTTTGGACAATTTATGTGATTAATAATGATCAGCATTCTGTATTCGCAGCAGAGAGCTAATGTCGGAGTTTCATATGGGCTGTTTCATGGGCCTGCAATGTAACCCCTGTGGGTAACGCAGGCATTTTCTGCTGGTTCCAATTCAAAGTTACTTTTCAGGTCTATCCGGAACCTTCTGGCCGTCTGCTGGAGATGGAGATCAGTGCTTTCTAAAGAACTTCTTTTAAGAATAAAAGAGAAATTTCAGGCAAAATAGAAGCAAACACAAATTACTAGTCATTTATGTTAACTTAGAAAGTTTTTTTTTTTTCAGTTATGGGAATTGAGTTTTAATTGCTTGGGGCTTATGTTAATTTGATGTTTGTTCTCAGATTTGTGTATTGTTTACACATTTGGTCTTTATGCTGCTGTCAGCAATTTTTTTTTTCTGTCAGCAATTTTTTTTTTCTAAAGGCCTGGAGAGTAAATATTTTAGGCTTTGTGGGCCACATAGAGCCCTGTCACGCCTTCTTCTCCTCCTCCTTCTCCTTTTTCTTCTTCTGCTCCTACTAAAACTTGTTGCCGTTGAGTAGACTCCGACTCATAGTGACCCTATAGGACAGAATAGAACTGCCCCATAAGGTTTCCAAGGAGCTGCTGGTAGATTGGAACTGCCGACCTTTTGGTTAGTAGTCATAGCTCCTAACCATTATGCCACCTGGGCTCCCTACTACTACTACCCGTTAAAACTGTCAAAACTACTTCTTGCTCCTGGACTGTATAAGAACAGGTCATGAGCCATATTTAGCCAGTGGGCCATTGTTTGCCAAACCCTGCTCTATAGTTAGTTCCATGTGTCAGAGGAAGTGTCTTCCCATGGCCACTGATGAGGATGAACATAGTACACTGTTCAGACCTTTGAGCTTAAAGCCATAAGTTATTGATTATATTTAAAATGTCCAAATTGTTCCTATCATAAAGTAATGTAGCACTGAGAAGCTGCTTAATTAAAAACATTAGAAAGATACTGACAACAGAACCACGGAGGATTATTACTAGAAATGACCATAACAATAATTCCATTTTTCATCAATTTCCTTTTCATGTTGTTTTACTTATCCTAAGTGAGAAAATTTAGGGCCAGAGGAAAAAGTGACTAAATATAATTCTCTCCTAAGATGCCCGGTAGGCTTTAGATCATTAATTTTAAATCAATGCAGTTGTCTTTTATAAAATGTCTAAAGTAGTTGCATCTTACCAAAATACTTATTCTGTAAAGATAATTAATAAGTTTGAAAGATAGATGGTGGAATGACATGACAAGGTAGCATCAAGCTATAAGTTTACATAATACAAGTTGCAACCAGTGTTTAAATTGAAATATCTGTTATCTTCCAAGAAACATTTCATGATGGGTCTTAAACGATAACCCTGACTGGAAAAATGTCCCTGCTCAGGAAGCTGGTCATTCATTTTTTCATGAACCTTCAAGGATGCTATTTCAGTTCTCTTCCATTTCCACTTTTCAGGGCTTTCTTGAATGATCTCATCAACACCCATAACTTTTATCTCTAGTTTTCCAAATTCCTATTCATGTATATCTTCTTCTGATTTCTTCTTGATCAATATATGAAGCCTGCTGGACATCTTTCCCTGTGGATCCCATAGGTTTCATAAACATGACATGCTCAAAAGGTAAATAATTTTCATTTTTCCAAACTGCATCTTCTGTGTTGTAATATTAAATTCCATTCGGTTCCCCAAACCTGAATACCGGGCATTCTGCTTAGCTTATCTAACTCCCTCTTCCACTTCATGTCAAATCAGTTGTTGAATTTCCTTGATTCTAGCTTTTTTCTTTTTCATCCATTTCCTGCTTTCCATTTCTACCACTACTGTCTTAGTGCAGGACCTCATTATCCTGCTTCTACTGGTTCAATAATTTGCCTGCCATCAGTCTTGACCCTTTCTCATCCATACATGACACTACAGTTAGAATAATCTTTTAAAATGCAAATTTAATCATCTTATTTCCCTATTTAAAACTTTCAAATGGCTTCTCATTTCCTATAGGTTAAAGTCCAAATTGTTTTTATGGCACACAAGGCACTTCGATGATTTCACATTCAAATTCATCTCTTGCTCCTGTACACCCTTATTCCACCTATCCTAATCCTCACCCTTGATTGCCCAAACTAGACCTCTTGGCGTTCCCCTGCAGCCCAAATCTAATTTCTCATAATCTGCTTTCTCTGCTCATAAAGTCTTTTATCTTCATATCCACCTTTCAAACTCCATTCACACTTGAATATTGACCATAAATGGTATTCTCTCTATGAAGTAATTCTTCACTCCTTCAGAAAGAATTATTTGATTACTCTTTCATTGTGCCACAAACACATGTAGTATATGCCTTAGTTTTTTATGGGGCAAATATTTTTTTTTCTTTTCATAGCTTTCCTTTTTTTAGAGAAGTTTTAGGTTTACAGAAAAATTATGCAGAAATACAGAGTTCCAATACACCCCTCTCTTATTATTAGCATTGTGTATTAGTGTGGTACATTTGTTACAACTGATTGATCAATATTGAGATACTATTTTTAACTAAGTCCATAGTTTACATTAGGGTTCACTTTTCCTGTTGTACAGTCCCATGGGTTTTGACAAATACATAAGGTCATATAAAAAAAAATTTTTTTATACCTACCATTAATTACAGTATTAAACAGAATATTTTCACTGTCCTAAAAAATGCCCTGTTCTCTACCTATTCTTTGCTCCCTGTATCTTACTTTTTATTTATAATATTGTTTTACAATTATGTATGTCAATCCATCCTATCAGGTATGGGATTCATGAGGAAAGAAACCATGGTTGGCATGTATATGACACATTGAATGTTTGATAAATGATTAAATAAATTAGTGAATGAGGGAATCAAAACAGATATTTGAGAAATATATACGAAAATAATTCATATAAATAATTGTGTTAATGAAACCAGATGGTACTGGCCAATAGTAATGGTTACAAAATAATAATAAAACCAGATGTTATAGAGCTCACTACTATTCTAAAAATTTGTTATCTCATTTGATTCTCACAGTAATCAGGCTTATATATGCAAGTGGCAGGGTTTTTGTTGTTGTTGTTGTTCCTATCTAGTAGATACGGTAACTGAGGCTTAGAGAGGCTACGGATTTGACCAAGGTCGCAGAGTTAGCAACTGTAATAGCCAGGACTTCCGGACTCTATCCATGTAGCACTTTTCACCAACAGTCAGATTTTAATAAAAGCCTGCCCTAGTCTCTTATTTTGTAATTTTCTTTTAGCTAAGTGTCTTTTGCTTGGATATTAATTTCCAGACTCTCACTGTACATGGTGAACCGATATGCTGCCACTTGGAGCAATATGTTGGAACATGCTACTGCTTGACTCATTTCCAATTTTCAATATCTGTAAAAAATGGAAGTGGTTCAAATAGCTGCAAATTAAAGTACAGTTTAAAACCACTGTATCATATCAAACTTATCTGTGCTTCGTTTTTTAAGTGCTTGCTGCCTCTGCATGGATAATTCATCACAGCTTAAAATTAGTAAAAGACTTGCAGAAGGTCACTGATTTTTCTGACAATATGACCTTCTAAATATACTTCTTAAACTAATAAATGTGTTTTCTTCTGAATGTTTTCAATTCAAGATACTTTCAGTGGAGGCTCATTTCTGTACTCTGGGAAACCCATTCGGGTTCATCATTTAACTAAATTGGTACTTGCATTTATAAAGTAGAAGTAACCAAGGGCAAGGGCATCTATTTGTATCTGTGCTCTAGTTCTATAATGGAGATGTGCACATCTGACAAAGTTGTTGAAACTGTAGCCACGTGTCCTCTGATGTTGGATGGTATTCCGGACACACTGCTTTAGCTCGCCTGCAGAACAGTGTCAGATTTCACAGACCCTCAAGGGAAAAAAGGAGTCTGTACTGAGATGGGGTAGTGTTGAATGTGGCCAGCTTCTCTTGTCTTTCTTTTTTAAAATGATTTTTATTATGTTTTATTTTTGGTAAACACTTAGAAAGTCTGGGGATAATTATAAATGAAACTGTCCACACATATCAACCTAATATCAAATATCCATATAAGATCAAGTACCCACCTATTTAGAAACATGTAGATGACTAACAGAAGTTTTATTCTTCACACAGATATTCAGAATTGTGTACATACAGCACCCTATTTATATTCAACGTTCGTGTTACTCTATTTGTTTATTTTTCTCTCTTTATTTGATTGGTATTCCAGATAATATTCTCCTCAGCATGCTTGTCTTACACAACCACTACCAAGAATTTGTATCTCATCCTTTCCTCACACTCACACCAATATTAAGGAGTTTATAACGTTAAATTAAAGAAGTCGTGGTGAGCGATATTTACATAGTGTTGTGGTCTTCTTGAAAGATGAGGCTAGTGATGGAATTTCTTTTAGCCAAGATCACCATATTACAATCTATGAAATAAAGAATGCTTTTTCTGGGTAAAAGGTAGAGTTTTGGCCTCCAGTGGTAGAGGAGAAATTAAGAGAATCGTGCTGCTGAGAGGAGGAAGCTTTGAGTTTTTTATTGGGAGCTGCTCCAGGAATTTTTGTGCAGCTGAGAAGGAGAATGTATTAGTATAGGCATATATACCTCCTTATGCATAAATGAGAATCACTTGGGGGATCTTGTTAAACTGTAGATTCTGATTCAGCATATCTGGAGTAGGAATGCAAATTCTCAGCAGGGGGTCAAAACTGAATGAACCAGTTAGAAGCCCTGTTCTCCTCACAGGGAGGTGGTGTAAAGATGAGAGATGGGAGAGTGGAATGGAGGTGGGAGCCTTTCGCAGCTGTAGGAAACTGTAAACTTCTTTTTGGCCAATGAGGAAGATCTAGAAGAGCCACCTGGCAATAGAGAGGAGGGTGAGTTTTAATATAGACAAAAATAGAAGATGGAAGAATATAGTAGATAGACTACACACACTTTAGTAAAGCATTTGATACACTGTTTGGTAAAATTGTACTTTAAAATACTTCTGAATGGTATAACTAATAGGTATAATACTTCTAGTAGGTATAACGGAAACCCTGGTGGCGTAGAGGTTAAATGCTATGGCTGCTAACCAAAGGCTCAGCAGTTTGAATCCACCAGGCACTCCTTGGAAACTCTATGGGGCAGTTCTACTCTGTCCTATAGGTTCGTTACAAGTCAAAATCGACTCAATGGTAATGGGTTTTTTTTTTTTTTTTTTAATAGGTGTAACTCTCCAAACAGATGAGAAACACATGAAAAACTGCACATAAAGGAAATGGTAACATAGCTAAACATGGCTGGCATGAGAGTACTTGGAAGGACTCTGGGCGTGCTCTACAGGAAGGGAATGGTCCTGGGTGTGAGCTGGTTCATCAACTATTCCAATGGCTAGAAAGGAGGACTGCTGGGAATATGCATGTAATTCACAGTTGACACAAGTAGGGAGGTGATAAGTGTACCTAAAAATTCTATAGGTAACTAAGAGATATATATGTCAGAAAAGGTCATGAGAAGTAGAATTTATATTCTTCATATATTCTGATATGTGATACGTAGATGACACAACCTTGCTTGCTGAAAACAAAAAGGACTTGAAGCACTTACTGGTGTGGATCAGACTACAGCCTTGAGTGTGGATTGCACCTCAACATAAAGAAAACAAAAATCCTCACAATTGGACTGATAAGCAACATCATGATCAATGGAGAAAAGATTGAAGTTGTCAAGGATTTCATTTTACTTGAATCTACAATCAGCACTGGTTTTGGGTTCTACAATCAGCACCCATGGAAGAAGCAGTCAAGAAATCAAATACCCACTGTAGCATAGTTTCATTGGGCAAATCTGCTACCAAAGACCTCCTTAAAGTGTTAAAAAGCAAAGATATCACTTTAAGGACTAAGGTGCTCCTGATCCAAGCCATATTTTCAACCACCTCATATGGATGCAAAATCTGGACAATGAATAAGGAAGATCAAAGAAGAATTAATACCTTTGAATTATGGTGTTGGAAAAGAATGTTGAATATACCATGGACTGCCAGAAAAACAAACAAATCTGTCTCGGAGAAAGTACAGCCAGAATGCTCCTGAGAAGCAAGGATGGCAAGACTTTATCTCACACACATCGGACATGTTATCAAGAGGAACCATTCCCTGGAGAAGGACAGCATTCTTGGTAAAGCAGAGGGTCAGAGAAAAAGAGGAAGACCCTCAATGAGACGGGTTAACACAGTGGCTGCAACAATGGGCTCAAGCAGAACAATGATTGTGAGGATGACACAGGACCAGCAGTGTTTTATTCTGTTGTGCACAGGGTTGCTGTGAGTTGGAACTGACTAGACAGCACCTAACAACAACATATTTTGAGCAGTACTTGGTTTAACTTTGTGATTTTGTAATCATTTCTTTGGCCGAAAACATCGAAGGTCATCCTGAATAAAGACTTATGTTTGCTAATCCATTTTGACAAAGAAAAGCAACTGGAAACTATTATTTTCAATAAAAATGTAAAATAGATCATAATAAAACAATAAGTACAGTCAATATGAAAAAAGTTAAGTCAGTAAATTTCTACATAAAATGCACCTGAAATGCATCATTAAATTACAAAACAAGTCATTTTTTTATATTTTTAAATTGTTAACATGAAAATTATATTCCTCTACTTGGTAAATAGAGTATCTTCCAGTTAATTAAGGAAAAGAAGCAAAAGCTCAATCAAATGAACAGAAATTTTTTTTTTAAGTTTTATTGCAGTAACAATAATTTAAGTTACAAAGATAATTGTGTTTTTCTTACAAAGAGTAAGCGGTGTATACTAATGGTTGAGATGGGGTATGATAAGATATTTTGATAACTTTACAAAGCTAGGACAAAGGCCATATGGTAAAATCAATGTACATCTCAGTTTCTAAATCTTGCTATGTTTAAAAGCGATTTCAAAAGTCATTTGTCTTGTAAAAAGACACATGTTCTCTTTAAGGAAAACAATGTGCTTCTGAGCACAATTTGTGACTTTAATCTGATTGCTAATAAGAGAACTTTATATACATATAAGGCAAACAATTGATGAGAGACAGAAGGAATAAATCTAATACAAATTTTCTTCTCTTTTGGGCCTGGGAAAGAAAAGATGCAAAAGTTATCAAGCTGCATGGGAAATGTTAGAAAGGCAGAATAAGGCTTTATCTCTAATTTACAGAAAGCTGTCATGGATGAGACTTGCACTCAACCTATAGAGGAAAGCAGTTGATAGTTATTGGCCTAAAGCCCTGGAACAGTGCGTACACTTTGAAAACACTTTAACTTTAATTCAAAATATTCAGGATGGTTGAAAGAGCCATCTACTTAAAACAGAGTGTAAACTACAACTAGAAGAATTAATCATTAATAACAATGAAGAATCACAGACAAAATGTAATAAAATTGTACATAAAAAGATAAGTCTTTCCCAAGACCATATATTTTAATTGTTATGCTTATCTTTTTAACTAAATAATTGGAATTTCTCCTCCCGCCAAAAGATGATGTCTTATCTGTTAATTTTACCTTTAGGAAAACTTGGTGTTCCAATCATTAGGGTATGTTCAAAGGGTGCCCAAGCGGGGCAAATGATTTGTGCTTGCAGTGTAGCATCTTAGAGTTTGGCTGCTAACCGAAAGGTCGGCAGTTCAAATCCACCAGGCGCTCCGTGGAAACTCTATGGGGCAGTTCTATTCTGTCCCATAGGGTCGCTATGAGTCAGAATCAACTTGACGGCAGTAGGTTTTTAGTGGGTTACCAGCCTAAAGGTAAATGGTTCAAACTCTCCCAGCAATACTACAGAAGATAAGCCTAGTGATCTGCTTCCGTAAAGTTATGGCCAAAGAAACACTGCGGAAGCAGTAGCTCTGCTCTGTAACACATGAAGCCGCCATGAAGTGGAATTGATTCCACAGTAACAGGTTTAGTTTGTTTGGTTAATGAATCACTGCTCTCAACATACCTAATTTAGTCTCTTTATTATTGAATTTTGGGCTGTAGTGGTTCAGTGGTAGAATTCTAGGGGAATTTGTAGGAGACCTGGATTCAATTACCAGCCAATGTACCTCAAGCGCAGCTACCACCTGTCTATCAGTGGAGGCTGGTGTATTGTGATGCTGAGCAGGTTTCAGTTGAGCTTCTAGATTAAGATAGGCTAGGAAGAAAGGCCTGGTGTTCTATTTAGGATGAAATCAGCCAATGAAAATCCTATGGATCACAACAGTCTGACCCATTGTGCATGCGGTCATCATGAGTTGTGGGCCAACTGGATGGCAGTCAACAATAGTAGAATTGAGTTTACAATGTTATACATATATATGGTGATAAAAAAAAAAAAAAACTGCATAGTTGCAGTGGGTTTAAATTTTAACCATAGAGGGGAATTTTGTGATTAAAAATAGAGTAATTGACCTTAAAAATGTCTCATTTTCTTTCATTTTATCTTAAAAATTTTATTATATCTATCTCTTCTTTATTTCTTTGTTATCATTTATTTTTATTTCTTTTATTCTATCTTTATTTTATTCTTTTATTGCATCTGTCTCTTGATGCAGGCTTACCAAAGTGAACTAGTTGATTTTAAAAGCTATGTGATTGGTCGTAGTCTGATCTGAGCATGGAATGCATTCCAGACCTCCCATTCAACATATTTTCATCTGCCTGGCTTCTTTGGTTCCATGCTTTTGACCTCTGCTATCCAGGAAACTTTCCTGGACCAGGATGATCACCTACACTAAGACATTCCCCATTGGCTTCTTCCAGCAATGATAAGGTCAAGTAATTACATTCTTTTTGATTGTTGTTGGTTTCCAATTTAATATTTAATAGTATGGGGACTCAGGATTTTTAGGGCATATGTTAGGAAGTGAAGAAATAGTGATACCGAAAGAGCTAGATTTTTTCTTGTGCCTTTTCTCATCTGATATCCTTACTCAATCTGACCCACGGTGCAGGCTGCCTCCTTATCCCATGAACGGATACAGATAAACTCATGTTGCCTGTAATATCCTCCTGCCTTAGTGGCACCCACTCAGAGTGGACTTCTTCCTGACATTTGTATCTGTCCTATTTTGAAATGTTCCATATCTCCTTTGCAAATGCTCAAGTTATTACATTTGAAAGGAAATTTTGAATTAATTTTAAAAAGAACTGTCTTGATTATCCATTTCATTTTACCATAGAATAATAGCTCTCATAAAATCATAGTTATACACATATAGGCACACAACAACAATAATATATACACATAATAAATATTTATATCATCTTTAATATTTAAAGATGATGTTATTGATCATAAATCAATGTCATTATCTATGATACTTTAACTGGATAATAACAGTGTCTGGAAAGACAAAAGTAAAATAAAAATATTTATCCAAGTTCTTTGAATTATATTGTATTATCCACAAATTGTCTTTTAAGGTGAAGTACTACATTATCAGAAAAAAATATATTTAATATTAGATTGTACTGACTAGTAAATGATCATATTGCTGAACCATAAATTTAAACATACAGAGGTAATCTGAGAAATAAATCCAATTTTATTTTTATAGTTAATTCTTGAATATATATGTATATGTGTATAAACCCATTGCCCTCAAATCGATTCCAACTCAAACCAACCCACAAGGACAGAGTTTTTGAAACTGCCCCAGTGGCTATAATCTTTGCAGATGCAGACTGCCACATCTTTCTCCTGTGGAGCTGCTAGTGGATTTGAACTGCTGACCTCTTGGTTAGCAGCTGAGTACTTAACCACTGTGCAACCAGGGCTCCATATAGGGGTATGTGTGTGTGTGTGTGTGTGTATTTATATATATATATAATGAAACAGGATTATTTTCTATCATACAAGGCATTTTAATCTCAGCTGTTAATGGCTTTGTCAAATTGTTTGGAAACATAATCATTTAAAAAGTAGAACCAAAAGTACAAAGTTGTCATGGATTTGAATGATTCATTTTTTCTTCTGCTACATCAGTAAACATTTATTGGTATCTACTATATTTTTTTTTTTTTTACTATATGGTAATGACTGTGAAAAGTGTTAGAAATTTGAAGGCAAATGAGATATAATTCCTGTTGTTAATAGCCTAAGCATGCATAAAAGAAAAAAATTTTTTTTTTTTTTTCTTTTAGTGTCTGTAAAAAACCCAAGCTTACTTGGTGTCATAAGGAAAAGTAGCATCAGTATTCCCTGATAAATTAAGGCCTTGATTGGGCATCGTTATCCTCTTTGCTGCTCACTCTTAATATCTGTCTCTTTTATTATCCTCCAGACTTATATCTTGGTATCCTGTTTGCCTGCTTTTTGTCTATCATTTGTTTGGGCCACAAAGACAGTTACTTTTTTTTTTTATAATTTTTATTGTGCTTTAAGTGAAAGTTTACAAATCAAGTCAGTCTGTCACATACAAGCTTCTATACACCTTACTACATACTCCCATTTACTCTCCCCCTAATGCGTCAGCCCGCTCCCTCCTTCCAGTCTCTCCTTTCATGACCGTTTTGCCAGTTTCTAACCCTCACTACCCTCCATCTTCCCTCCAGATAGGGGATGCCAACACAGTCTCAAGTGTCCACCTGATACAAGTAGCGCACTCTTCATCAGCAGCTCTCCCCAGCCCATTTTCCAGTCCCTTCCATGTCTGATGAGTTGAAAGACAGTTACTTTTGAACTAACCATTCATCCCCCTGGACAATGGTTTAAGTCCTGCTTCTGGCTATGCTGTTTCATCCATTCAGAGTAAATGTTCCTCTTTGCTTGCCTGAGAACCCCCTTAAATGCTGCGTTTCTACAGGGCGTTTTTTCATCACGAGACCAAGAAGTCAAAGAAGAGAAACAAACATATAGTGAAATACTGCAATGTGGGGTGTGATTTAGTAAAAGTACATTTATCACTCATGAGGAAGAAGAAATTACATCTTTTTTTTTTAATTTTTATTGTGCTTTAAGTGAAAGTTTACAAATCAAGTCAGTCTCTCACACAAAAACTTATATACACCTTGCTACATACTCCCACTTACTCTCCCCTAATAAGACAGCCCATTTCCTCCCTCCACTCTCTATTTTCATGTCCATTCCTGCAGCTTCTAACCCCCTCTACCTTCTCATATCTCCTCCAGACAGGAGATGCCAACATAGTCTCAAGTGTTCACCTGATCCAAGAATCTCACTCCTCACCAGCATCCCTCCCCATCCCATTGTCCAGTCAATCCCTGTCTGAAGAGTTAGCTTTGGGAATGGTTCCTGTCCTGGGCCAACAGAAGGTCCGGGGCCCATGACGGCCAGGGTCCTTCTAGTCTCAGTCACACCATTAAGACTGGTCTTTTTACAAGAATTTGGGGGCTGCATCCCACTGCTCTCCTGCTCCCTCAGGGGTTCTCTGTTGTGTTCCCTGTCAGGGCAGTCATCGGTTGTAGCCGGGCACCATCTAGTTCTTCTGGTCTCAGGCTGATGTATTCTCTTGTTTATGTGGCCTTTTCTGTCTCTTGGGCTCATAATTACCTTGTGTCCTTGGTGTTCTTCATTCTCCTTTGGACCGGGTGGGTTGAGACTCATCGATGCATCTTAGATAGCCACTTGCTAACATTTAAGACCCCAGACACCACTCTTCAAAGTGGGATGCAGAGTATTTTCTTAATAGATTTTATTATGCCAATTGACTTAGATGTCCCCTGAAACCATGGTCCCCAAACTCCTGCCCCTGCTACTCTGGCCTTCAAACCATTCAATTTATTCAGGAAACTTCTTTGCTATTGGTTTAGTCCAGTTGTGCTGACGTCACCTGTATTGTGTGTTGTCTTTCCTGTCACCTAAAGTAGTTCTTATCTACTATCTAATTAGTGTGTACCCCTCTCCCACCCTCCCTGCCTCCCCCCTCTTGTAACCATTAAAGAATATTTTCTTCTCTGTTTAAACTATTACTCGAGTTCTTAAAATAGTGGTCTTATACAATATTTGTCCTTTTGCAACTGACTAATTTCACTCAGCATAATGCCTTCCAGGTTCCTCCATATTATGAAATGTTTCACAGATTCATCACTGTTCTTTACTGGTGTGTAGTATTCCATTATGTGAATATACCATAATTTATTTATACATTCATCCATTGATGGGCACCTTGGTTGTTTCCATCTTTTTTGCTATTGTAAACAGTGCTGCAATGAACACGGGTATGCACGTATCTGTTCTTTAAAGGCTCTTATTTCTCTAGGATATAGTCCAAGGTGTGGGATTGCTGGATTGTATGGTAGTTCTATTTCTAACTTTTAAGGAAGTGCCAAATCAAATTCCAAAGTGGTTTTACCCCTTTACATTCCCACCAGCAGTGTGTAAGTGTTCCAATCTCTCTACAACCTCTCCAACATTTATTAGTTTGTGTTTTTTTTGATTATTACCAGCCTTGTTGGAGTGAGATGGACTCTCATTGTAGTTTTGATTTGCATTTCTCTAATGGCTAATGATCGTGAGCATTTCTTCATGTATCTGTTAGCTACCTGAATGTCTTCTTTAGTGAAGGGTCTGTTCACATCTTTCACCCATTTTTTAACTGGGTTATTTGTCTTTTTGCAGTTGAGTTTTTGCAGTATCATGTAGATTTTAGAAATCAAGTGCTGATTGGAAATGTCATAGCTAAAAACTTTTTCCCAGTCTGTAGGTAATCTTTTTACTCTTTTGGTGAAGTGTTTGGGTGAGCATAGGTGTTTGATTTTTAGGAGCATCCAGTTATCTAATTTTTCTTCTGCATTGTTAGTAATGTTTTGTAAACTGTTTATGCCATGTATTAGGGCTCCTAACATTATCTTTATTTTTCTTCCATGATCTTTATCATTTTAGATTTTATATTTAGGTCTTTGATCCATTTTGAGTTAGTTTTTGTGCATGGTGGGAGGTATGGGTCTTGTTTCATTTGTTTGCAGATGGATATCCAGTTCTGCCAGAACCATTTGTTAAAAAGACTGTCTTTTCCCCCATTTAAGTGCTTTGGGGCCTTTGTCAAATATCAACTGCTCATATGTGGATAGATTTATGTCTGGATTCTCAATTCTGTTCCATTAGTCTCTGTACCTGTTGTTGAACCAGTACCAGGCTGTTTGGACTCTGTGGTGGTAAAATAGGTTCTAAAATCAGATAGAGTGAGGCCTCCCACTTTGTTCTTCATTTTTGGTAATGTTTTATTTATCCAGGGCCTCTTTCCATTCCATATGAAGTTGGTGATTTGTTTCTCTATCTCATTAAAAAATGTTGTTGGAATCTGGCTCAGAAGTGCATTTAATCCATAGATCACTTTTGGTAGAATAGACATTTTTATAATGTTAAGTCTTCCTATCCATGAGCAAGGTATGTTTTTCCACTTACGTATGTCTCTTTTGGTTTCCTGCAGAAGTGTTTTATAGTTTTCTTTGTATAAGTCTTTTACATCTCTGATAAGATTTATTCCTAAGCATTTTATCTTCTTGGGGGCTACAGTAAATGGCATCGATTTGGTGATTTCCTCTTTGATGTTCTTTTTGTTGGTGTAGAGGAATCCAACTGATTTTTCTATGTTTATCTTGTATCCTGAACTCTTCTATTAGTTTTCATCATTTTTTAATACACATACTCCTCACTTATTGATTACCTCTTTATTTGACATTTCACATTTATCACAATAGTAAAAAATCTACTACTAATCAACTATTTCTTGCATTGATGATATTTGGCAGTAATGAATGCCAGGGTGGGTGGCGAGAGCAATGCTGGCTGTGATGGTTAAGGTTATGTATCAACTTGGCTAGGACATGATTCTTGGTGGTTTGGCAGTTATATAATGATGTAATTGAGCAGTTATTTAATGATGTAGTCATCCTCCATTTTGGGATCTGATGTGCCTATCTCCATTTTTGCACAATGCTGATTTTCACAAAATAACCTGGTCTTTGGAACCTAACCATGTTGTTAAGTGAGGAATGGGCATAAACTAACAAATGAAGATAATTTTGTCTTACATTTTTTTAACATGTCTTTTGTACCTCCATCATGGGTCTTGTTCATTCATTCTTTAAATGAATGTTTATTTACCTATTATAGCTCTGGGCATGCAGTAGTGAACATGGCTCTGCCTCCATAAAGCTCACAGTCTAGTAGAGAATACAGACACCGAACAAGTAATCACAAGAAGGGCTAGGAACACTGAGATTTATGTTAGAAAACTTCACCTAACTAGATGTCCAAGAAGTGAAGATTTAACAGTGATTTTACACAATAAGTTGTGACTTTCTTGGGCACTATTATCCATTTTCATAAGCCCACCTATAATTCAGAAGGCAATGGTGATTCAGTAATAGAATTCTCTCCTTATCTGTGGGAAAGTTGGATTCAATTCCCAGCCAATGCACTTCAAGCGCAGCCACCACTTATCTGCCAGTGGAGGCTTGCATGTTGCTATGATGATAAATAGGTTTCAGTGGAGCTTTCAGACTAAGACAGACAGAAAGAAAGGCCTGACGATCTATTTCCAAAAATCAATCAATAAAAACCCAGTGGATCACAACAGCCTGATCCCATAATGCATGGGGTTTCCATGAGTTGGTGGCTGACTCAAGGCAGCTAACAACAACCTCTTATTCACTGCAGAGAAAATGATCAACATGGTCCGCATTTTAAATCTCTTTTAAGACAAGGAACTATATTATTGAGAAGTCAATGTATTTACTGTTTGATTGCACTGCTTAGAGTGTAATAACCCATTTCTCTTGCTGATTATCTTTTGTTACTGTGAATGTGTTCAGCTCTTTTCATAATATGTTCTCCAAAGCACTGAGGTGGTAAACACTTTGACGTTACACCACAAGAAACCCACAGATACTTCTTTTTTTCATATAGATACCTTTGGAATAAGTGGATGCATAAATTCATTGAGTCCCCAAAATGCCATCTGCATAATGTATTTTTGCAGCAGAGTACTAAATAGCTCAAATTCTACCTTTTACATTAAACCGGCCCTCTAACCTTAAATTTGGAGAAATCTGTATTCTAGTTTTTATTGCTTATTGAATATCACATTTTCTTTCTGTATAAGAATTTATTCCTTGGATAAGGACCATTCTGCCCTATTGGAGGATCCTCTACTGTTAGATGTATGTTTATTCCAACTTAAAGTTTCCCACGGGAGCCTTGGGTACAGAGTCCGTTCTATAGTCAGTGATTAATAAATTTTGGTAGTCATATAGAAATAATAATAAGGGTAAGTGAAATGTCTATAAAATCAGTTATATTAAGTTTTGAAATAATATTTCTCAGAAAACATGTCTGAATACTGAACAGAAGGCGCACAAATGTATAAAAATTTTAACCATGATTGTAATTATTTTTCTACTGAAAATGTGAACATGAATAATCAGAATCTTTAAATAATTATTTCTTTTTTTTTCCACCAATCTTTATTAGAAGTAGTAACTAATTGTCTGATTTGAGATTTTCTTTCCTTAAGCTAATTTACGTTACAAAGGGAAAACATCAGTGGAATGATTAAATACTGGAGAAACAAAAGACCAATACAGCCCATAGATGACAAGTCCTGAATTACCAAGGTTCTCTTTCTAACTGCAGCCCAATTACAACAGATTGGGATTTTTTCTGTGTCAGAAGGGGATGATTCAACAATCAAAGATCTCAACATTAAATAGGCATACGGAACACACACAGACTACAGGGATGGCTCTCATCAATATAGTTCTCTCACCTGTGGAAAACATTTTAGCACCAGTAATAGACTAGAGGCAGCAATTTTCCTGAAAAGAATAGGGGTTCAAAAAGTACCCAAGATTAAGAGGGACACTAAATGTGATGAAGAGATCATTGAACAGAGATCAAAGGAGGTCTGCAGCTGTTCTGTTCTGGTTGTCCCGGGCTGTTCTTTGATGTCTATCTAACTGTTTGGGCTAAAATCAGAGCCCTGTGGAGTAAAAGCCACTCCCATATCTCCCACCTACTTTTACCAGTCCCACCTAGAAGTTAAGAGTTGAGTAAACACCCAGCACATTGGCTGTTGGCTGTTTAAATAATCAGAGTTAAAGGAATATCCTTGCTTTAGTGAAAAAACAGTGAGATGATAAAATAGAAAGCATACACAGTTAAAATGGCTTTTTAGTCCCTCCCTTCTAGTATAATATTTCAAGAGTGAGAACTCCAGACTTGCAATGATAGATCTGGTCATTCTTTTGGGTTCAATATGTAGTATCTTATTACCATAAACAAATGATCTAATCATTCTTTGTATATTTTTAGCTATGTTCCTAGGAGTTATGAGGTTAGTGTTGATGATGATAAATGAAATGTATTAGCCACCATCAATGCTATGTGTTATGATGTCATTATACTTTTGTTTCACTTATACATATAATTTAAAAACCTAGCAATTATTTCATTTAGACATATTTCTTTTGGTTATGATCCCTGAAATAGAAAAGGTTTAGTTGTAAGAGGAAAAAAGTGTCTACATACGTTCAGGGATTTAAGGATAAATTAAAAATCCCCTAAAATTTTTTTTATTCTCCTACATCAGTTGAATGCACTTTTCTTTTTTTTTTAATCTTTCACTATTGCAACAGTGCAGCCTTTTTGATTCAGGCCAAGATGACATAAATCTGGTATCTGTTGGCACATTTTCATAACCAAAATAAATTTAAAAATAATTATTAAAAAGGAAGAAAGCCCTATCCTACAATTCCTTTAACTATTTGGCTAACTGGCTTTCTGCCTGATACACCCCAACTAATTACCACACTTCACACTTCAGTCTGTCTGTGAAAACTTGCATGTCCTCTGTGTACACAAATATCTCCACAAGAAGAGATATGCTCTTGAGGAACTACCATCCCGGGTACTCTAGAAAAGAAGTGAGGCAATCTAAACAACAGCAATGCAAAGTGGGTCTGTTTTATTTCTGTCTCAAAGTCAGAGAGATGTAATACCAAGAAGCCAACTTGTTTCCTCCAATGGGAAATTTCACTAATCTCTGTGACACTAAAGAAAGATAGTACTTTAAAAGTACCTGATTAATGGGAGCGATGAATACCTCTGATTCAGACCATATACAAAAGAGCTTGCCCAAGTAAACAAGTTTGTAGTTTATTCAAAAACTCACTATATCTGCATTTAATCTATATTAGCAAAATCTGACTAACTGTGTAGATACAAATGAGAAAAATACTTGTTTTTTATTTGAAGGCTCTGAAGAGGAAAAAAGTGAACATTTTAAATATGACTTTTTTCATCTTGATTGCAATTCAGGCCAATTTCATCTACTAATTTGTGACTTATAATTATCTGGACATACTGTTGTTTCTGAAAAAAATGTTTGCTTTATTTCGACTGTGATTTTGTCTTGTTATGTTTGCCTCAGCAAGAAAGCCAGAAACTACAAACATTTCAGGTTTCTTAAAAGCCGTTTGATGTAATTATTTCCTGTCAAGGTTTTATTTTGAGAAGTTATTTTGGGATAGAAAAATAATTACAATTATGGCAATTACATAATGAGAAAAATAAGACACAGGGTTAATACACCCTATGCAATGCACAGGACCTGATTTAGGTAATATTTTTATAAAATATTTTCTCCATTATCAATCACATTATATGAAAATAGCTGTCAGGTAGCCAGGTGAGGAGATTTATTGTACTTCATTGTTGTGCAGGTTAATGCCTGTTGCAATGTTGTTTTTGCTCTCAGTTTTAAGGGGAAACTTGACACAGAGTTGGCCCTAGAGATGTTATCAGGGTGGCAACAGAATGAACATTCTGGGCTTCGTTCAGTATCTCAAGTGAGAACTAGGTAACTATGTCCATGACATTAAATTGTCCTGTCCAGTTAATCTATCCCTACAGGGATGAAGGGTGGGGACAATAAGGAAGAAGTCCCAGGAAAAGCTCAGAGAGGCCGAAGAACAAAGGGGCAAAGCAGCACAGAGAGATCAGGGGTGAAACCTTCCCCAGCTGTCAATTTAGACACCAGATACTAATTTTAAAAAGAAAGATAAGCCCTATCAAGTTGTAGGCCTTCCTCCAGTGAATATATTCAAAGATTTAGTCTCATACAAAAAACCAAAAACTTAAAGTTTATTTATTTTCACATCTAATAAAGACAAAAATTAGCAAAATTATGCACTATTCTTCTACTGTTTTATAGTCATTTCAGTCCTTTCACACTTTTCTGCATGGATTTCTCCAAGTGCAATGTATATGCTTATTCCTATATGGATTATAGCCATTTTTTCTATTTTAAAAATTATATATTATAGTAATGGTTTAACCTCAGTTTCTAATTCTGATCCAAAGCAACTTTTTTACTTCAATGTGTGCTTTTTTTTTAAATTTCCAAAACATAAAATAAAAAATTCTCCAGATAGGCGAAAATTAAAATATATTGTTTTAGCGAAAAAGGAATCACCTTCCCTATGCCCAGTAACTTAGGGTATACTTGATAAGACGTTAACGAGCCTATCATTTTGCAGAGCAGTGCAACGATATATGTTAACAAACTTTATTTGAATCTTCCTTCTCAACCATCTCCACTTTTGAACCTTTATAAGAGCAAGCCATTGCTACAGTTTAATACAGTGGCATCACTGTTTCTTGTAGGTTGGTAATACAGGCAGTATGCTGATCTCTGGGAAACTCATTCAGCAGACCTTCATTCAACAAAAATTTATTGAGTGCCTTCTATGTGCTTAGCATTTTATGTTCCAATCAGACTAAACTACTTGCCATTCCTCACACACGGCACTCTTTCTAGTCTTCATTCCTTTGACTGTACCAATGTCTCTGTCCAGATTGCTCTCCCTACTACTTAACTACATCCATCCCTATTTTAAATCCTGTCCATTTTTCAAGGCACAGTGCAAAGTCTTCTTCTTTATAAAACTATTTCTCATTCTTTTTAGCAAGAAATGGTTTCACTCTCTTTCATGCCCCATAGGACCTTACGTGTATACAGAACCAGCTACGCAACTTGCAGAGGGCCCAGCATAAAATGAAAATGCAGTGCCTTTTGTTCAAACAAGATGGCTACAACAGAGTGTTAAACCAAACACGGGAGCTTCTAAGCACAGGACCCTGCGAGACTATCTAGGTCACACCCCCATGAAGCCAGCTCTAGCTGCACATCCCCAATGCACTAATTGCCATGTATTTTGTTAATGTATGAATTCATTTTTGCACATGGATTGACTTTTCTTTCTGAACATAATGTAAGCTCCTTGTGAGCAGTGTCTGCATATATTCCCAAAGAGAGAAAGTATTGAAAAATTCTAGAATTGCTAAAAAAATGTAGTCCATGGACTGGACTCATCTGGGTCTTAAAAATGCAGAATCTCAGACTCCATCCTAGACCAATAGAATCAAATTCAAATTTAACAAGGTCTCCATGTTTTTTTTCCATGTGATTGGTATGCACATTCAAGTTTGAGAAACACTGTTTAATGAGTAAATGAATAGCTCTCTAGTACACAAGGCACCATGAGGTTAGAAAAACGATCTGTTGGGGGACTCGCTAATTCCTTCACACTCTGAAAGGAGATTTCTTCATTTCTCAACAAAACAGAGGTAATTGGGCTAACATCTGTTATTCCTCTTTCCAAGCCTTTCAGTTTCTCTTCCCTTTGAGAAAAATGATTTTTTTTTTTTTTTCATTAGTGAGATATGGGAGATCCTGGTATGCAGTGCACTGGGCCCTTTTTACCAGGAAATGGGGCCCTTAAAAAAGGCAGGTCTAGAAATTATGATTTCTCTTTTTCTTCTTCTGTCTCTCATAAAATTCCAGGCCTCATATCCAGGAATCCTGGAATATGCTTCCTTACAAAGATGTTAAGAAGATTTACGCAACCATGTAAATCACTGTCTCATAATGGCAACCCTGTGAGTTGGGTTTTAAAGGAAAAGGTAACTAACTGACTAATTAAATAAAAAAATGTGGTGGAAAGTGACCAATTTGACCATATTTAAAAATTATGCTAGAGAAACTAAATTCATCAATTTAAAGGAAAAATCTATTAAATAATTATTTCAATAATGTCATAAAAGAACATGATTTTATTCAAAAATATATGCAGAGCTATTTTCTTACTGCTGCTTTTTTCTTACTAGCTCCCAGGTAGTTGATTTTAGCAGGATTAAATCTTAGCAGTTTGAATTCTCAGAACACAGTTTAGATGCTTAATGCACATGAACTTCAAAAAATTCACAAACCCTTTATAAAATTCTCAACTCCAAAAGTGGGCATGCAGGCTAATAAAGAAAAAAAGGAAAGAAGACACAAATTACTGATATAAGAAAGGAGTGTCCATCAATACTGATCTCAAGGACATTAAAAATAAAATAAAGAGTACTATGAACAACTCTATGACCATAAATTTGACAACTTAGATGAAATGGACCAATTCCTTGAAAGACACAATCTCCCAGAACTTAAATAAGCAGAAATAGGTAATATGAAAAAGTCTATACCAATTAAAATCTTAATCACTAATAGCCCTCCAAAAAAGTAAGTACCAAGACCAGATCATTTCACTAATGAATCCTACCCAACATTTAAAGAAGAAATGAAACCAATTCTCTACAATCTCTTTCAGAAATTAGAAGTAGAGGAAACATTTTCTAACTCATTCAATGAAGCCAGCATTATTACCTTAATACTAAAATCAGATGAAGACATTACAAGAAAAAAACAAAAAAACTACAGACTAATTTCACTCATGATCATAGATGCAAAAATCTTCAACAAAATGTTAGCAAATCAAATCCAACAATGTATAAAAAGGATTATACATCATGAATAGTGAATTTGTTCTAGACATGCAAGGCTGGTTCAACATCCAAAAACCAGTTAACGTAATCTATCACAAGAGGATAAAGAAGAAAAATCGAGATCATATTAAGAGATGTAGAAAGAATATCCAACACCCATTAAAGATAAAAACTCATCAAAGTAGGAATAGAGGAAGTCTCGCTCAACTTGATAAAAAACCTTTACAGGAAACCTACAGCTGACATAATACCAATGATGCAAAACTAGATGTCTTCCCCCTAAAATCTGGAACACAGCAAGGATGCCTCCACTCACCACTGTT
The DNA here is from genome assembly GCF_030014295.1 of Loxodonta africana. Lineage (NCBI taxonomy): Eukaryota > Metazoa > Chordata > Mammalia > Proboscidea > Elephantidae > Loxodonta > Loxodonta africana. The sequence continues at coordinate 155,924,191 of NC_087342.1, read as the reverse complement.
ATTCAGTATTGTACTGGAAGCCCTAGCTAATGCAATAAGACAAGAAAAGGAAATAAATGGTATACTGACTGGGAAGGAAGAAATAAAATTATTTTTGCTCACAAGTGACATGATTATCTTTGCAATAATCTTAAATATTTGACAAAGAATATCTCTTGTGAACTAACAAGGAATTATAGCAAGTTTGAAGGATACAAGGTTAATACACAAAAGCAATTACTTTCCTTTATGCCAGGAATGAAGAGCTAGAATTTAAATTTGAAAACAATATACAATTTACATTAGCATCAAAAAAGAAAAAAGAAATGATCAGGAATAATTCTTTTAAAAAATATATGTACAAGATCTATATAAGGAAAACTGCAAAACAGTGATGAAAGATATCAAAGAAAATCTAAAATAAATGTACTAGTACCACATGTTCATAGATAATGTTAAGGATTGAATTGTTTTTGTTCCTCAAAAAGATATGTTTTCTAATCCCTGTACCTGTGAATATGACTTTATTTTAGAAATACCTTAGTCATCTGGTGCTGCTATAACAGAAATACCACAAGTGGATGGTTTTAACAAACAGAAGTTTATTTTCTCACAGTAAAGTAGGTTAAAAGTCCAAATTCAGGCTGTCAGCTCCAGGGGAAGGTTTTCTCTCTGTGGACTCTGGAGGAAGGTCTTTCTTGTCAATCTTCCCCTGGACTAGGAGCTTCTCAGGTGCAGGAACCCTGTGTCCAAAGGATGCACTCTCCTCCTGCTGCTGCTTTCTTGGTGGTATAGGTCCCCCTGTCTCTCTGCTTTCTTCTATCTTTCATATCTCAAGAGACTACCTCAAGACACAATCCAATCCTATAGGTTGAGTCCTGCCTCACTGAGACAACTGCTGCCCATCCTCCCTCACTAACATCATAGAGGCAGAATTTACAATATACAGGAAAATCACACAATACCAGGAATCATGGCCCAGCCCAAATGATACACACATTTTTGGGGGGACATAATTCAATTGTCAAGGATTTCATTTTACTTGGATCCACAATCAACAGCCATGGAAGCAGCAGTCAAGAATTCAAAAGACGCATTGCATTGGGTAAATCTGCTGCAAAGGACCTCTTCAAAATGTTGAAGACAAAGATGTCACCTTGAAGACTAAGGTGTGCCTGACCCAAGCTATGGTATTTTCAATTGTGTCATATGCATGTGAAAGCTGGACAATGAATAAGGAAGACCAAAGAAGAATTGACGACTTTGAATTGTGGTATTGGCGAAGAATATTGAATATACCATGGACTGGCAAAAGAATGAACAAATCTGTCTTGGAAGAAGTACAACCAGAACGCTCCTTAGAAGCAAGGATGGCGAGACTGCATCTTACATACTTTGGACATGTTGTCAGGAGGGGTCAGTACTTGGAGAAGGAAGTACAGGGACAGCAGAAAAGAGGAAGATCCTCAATGAGGTGTATTGACACAGTGGCTGCAACAATGAGCTCAAGCATAACAATGATTGTAAGGATGGCTCAGGACCGGGCAGTGTTTCATTCTGTTGTACATAGGTTCGCTATGAGTCAGAACTGACTCGACACCACCTAACAATTCAATCCATGACAAGAAATAAAGCTTTTCTTTTGTTGTCAGTCAATTTAATTAAACGAGTTCATGCTGGAGTAAGGTAGGTCCTAATCTTAATCTCACCTGAATGAAATCTTATAAAAAGAGCGTCTTACACAGGAGGAAGATAGATGCCATGTGACAGTGGAGACAGATGCATCTGTAAGCTGCAAAAGAATGCCAAGAATAGCCAGCAGTCACCAAAAACTAGGAGAGAAGTATGAAATAATTCCTCTCTCAAAGACCCCAGAAGAATTCAACATGGTCAAGACCCTGATTTGAACTTCCAGCTTCCAGAACTGAGAGAAAATAGATTTCTGTTCCTAGAGCCAACTATTTTACGGTATTTTGTTATGGCTGGTCTAGAAAACTAAGAGAGTTTTGGTACCAAGAAGTGTGCTTTCTAACAAATACCTAATAATGTGGAAGTGGATTTGGAGTAATTATGTGGAACACAGAGAATATGTAGGGCAGTGAAATTACTCTGTATAATAGTGTAGTGGTGGATATGTGCCATTATGCATTTGTCAAAGCCAATGGAACTGTGTAACACAGAGTGAACATAATGTAAATTATGAACTTCAGTTAATAATATCACTATTATTTCCTCCATTGTAATAAATGCACCACACTAATGCAAGATGTTAATAAGGGTAACCAGAGGTGGAGGGAGAGCTATATGGAACTGTCTATACTAATCACTCAATTTTCTGTAAATCTTAAGCTGCTCTAAAAAATGTGTACATACTTAACTAAGCGTAATCGTGCATCAAGACTCTAAAGGGAACTTTTAAGCAAATTTTTACCTGGGTAGCTCTCAAAATGTTCAGCCCTTATTTCACTTGTTTATGTTCACTGAAGTTTCTTTGTAATTACTTTCCAGAAACTTGATGTTTCAATACAAGTAATTTCAAGTAACACAAAAGTGAGTTTGTTTGCATAAGCTTTAAGACATTAAATAGAATGACATAGTGACAAACCAACAATATAAGGTGAAAAACCTGATATAATGATTATGTTGGGTTTTCTTAGAAGAATTAATTTATCCATGTCCTACATGGTGATATAGTGGCTGATACATTTAGGTAAAATTGAAGCGAGACGAATTCCATTGGATGATTTCCCTATGATAATCAGTAGTAGAAGATAACTACATTTTTACAATAGTGTGTTTTGAGTCCATTTTATTAACTCTGGTCCTGATTCCACTTCTATGTGTTAGTTATCTATTGCTATGTAAAATTACTGTAAAACTTAAAATAACAAAGTTATTATCTCACACCTATTGTGGCTCTACAATGGAGGCACAGTTCACCTAGGTGCCAATATCTCAAACTATGGTCCAAACCTGCAATTTTATCTGAAGACTTGACTGGGGGATGATATGATTCCAAGTTACCTCATGTGAACCTCTCCACATGAGAGCACCATGGCATGGCAAGCAATTCAAGAGCAAATGAGAAAGAGCCCTTGAGAAGAAGCCACTGTCCTTTTATAATCTAATCTCAGAAGTGACACCCATCACTTTCACCATTTTCTGTTAGATAGAAATGAACCGTTGAACCCACCTCATGCTCAATCAAAGGGGACCAGGCAAAGGCATAAATACCAGGAGTTGGAATCATTGAGAGTTATATTAGACCACTTCATTTAAGAGGAAATAAGAGCAAGAAAAATACAAATATCTCCTCTTTTTGCCTTCTAGAGACATTTTCCAAGGTACATGGTTTTTACTTGACAAGTCCAAAAAAATTTACCTGCAGCTTTCCTATTCAATCCATGAAATATATTATACTCAATTTGGTGCGTTTTTGTTTCATGAATAGAATACTATTCGCTTTTGAAGAAATATGAAACAATTTAAAATGTATTAATCAAAATTATTTCAGTTGTGAGTAACCGTGACCCAATTCTGATAAGCATTGGCCAAAAATTTTTGATTCAATGCCTGAAAAATACAGAGGTGCTTTTGGCTTTAGGGATAGTGGGGTATAGGGATTCAGCCAATTTTACTACATCTGTGTGTGTGTGTGTGTGTGTGTGTGTGTGCTTCTTTATCTCTCGCTCCCTTTTTCCCTTACTTTTTCTCTCTACCTCTCATTTTCTCTTACATGATTTGTTCTGCTTTGGCCTCTTTCTCAAAGAAATACTGTTGATATGGAGAAATAACATTTTGAGACACAAATCATCCTATCCTTACAGACAACGTTTCCATTAGAAAGCAAATTATTTCCAACCAATGTCATGTTGACGTGAGTTTCATACTCACTGTGGCCTGGGAGAAGGCATTTTAAGAAAATTCTAAGGGCCAGGCCTGGGTAATATTTTATCCTAACTTTGGAGAAGAGGGTCTCTCTCATTCAAATCACATGCACTGAGTGTGAAAGGGTAGTGATTTCCTAAGTAAAAACCAGAGGCTAAAAGTTATATAGGATCTATGACAGGCAAAAACTGCATGTATCTACTACATCTATTTATTCAATGCCTACAATGTGCCAGACACAATGTTAGGTGCAATTCTGCTACCATATTGTATAAATTTTCTTCAACTCATGGGAAAGTGGCAAAAGGGGGCTCCTTAAATGGTTACAGGGCATACCAAATTCCCTTAGTTCAGAAGGGAAAAAAATCAGTCTAAGTGTGTATATTTTGCATTAAAAGTATTTCTATAGCTGTGTATCATTTTAAGTAATTGCTTATATCAGCATTATTAAATAGCTTATTTTATCACCATTTAATTGATTCTGACTCATAGCAACCCTACAGGACAGAGTAGAACTGCCCCAGTTTCCAAGCAGAGATAAAATATTTTTGAAGCAATATTTTAATATAACAATTAGGATCCTATGCTATTGGCATGATAAAAGTTTAAAGGTTTTTACCACCTTCTAAGCCTTTGCTATCTAGTCATGGAAATAACAGATTCAACTCTTCAAGACTCCTTCATCTGTCTTCCTCTCTCTTTCATAAACAGGAGACTTTTTCATAGGAAACCTATCCAGGCCATGTTGGGCTTAAAACAATCACAATAATCAAATATTATGGTGATTATTTTTATTCAGGAATATGATCCTAAAGTAAACCTTATAAATATTTGAATTCAGTATTCTCAGGAACGATACGTTAGTTCATGTAATAGAATAAAAGATCAAGCCTTTATGCAACATACTTTGGGGTAGTCACCTTTCCCACGGCTAGAGTTTTCTTACAGTTTGTTTGGAGATAATATCTGATGGAACGCTAGAAGAATATTAAAATTTGCCAAAATACACTTCTATTTTTCTGGTTAAAAAAAAAAGAAATCAAACTGGAGAAGAGCTGAGGGTCAGTATATGCATCCAGGGAATAGACAGATGTTCATTTTTATTTGCTTAAGATTACGAACTGTTGGATCACTGTAGCAGTTGTAAATGATTTATGGAATGAGACACATTCCTGCTTAGTGCACAAAGACTATCAACTGTGCTAGCAATTACAGAGATATGGAGCTATTTTTAGTAATGTAGTTACACAGGAACTACATTACTATTATATGAAATATCATGAAATATAAACTAAGCTCTCTCACAATAGAGTTCCTATGAAGTTACGCCTAGTAGAAAAGCAGTGCGAGAATGATTATATGTCTTTGCAATTTGTGTCTACACTTGCGAAACGAAGTAGAATCGCCAAGATTACACATTATCTTACTTATAGCATTTGGTTCTGCAGATGACCTTAATGGACACATAATTACATGTAATATGGGTCAGTTTCCTACTCCCCTGCCCTTAAAGAATCTGCTTCCTCTACTATACGTGGGCTTCCTCTCAAATACTGTTTTAGGTTGGGATTTCCGGAGAAATAGACTAAAAGAGTAAGCGCCTCACCTCCGCTCCTCAGCCGTGCATAGCCAGTTGTTTCTTCACGCACATCCTCCCTTGCACAGTGTTCTTTTCCCACATGACTTGCACTTCCAGGTACAACCCGGATATTTTTCCTTTGAAACACCACCAACTCGAGGATCTATGTGTGACAAACCGTATGTGTGATTTTTTTTTTATAACGGAGGGGGTAGTTTTCAGAGTATCATAGTCCAGGGAATTTTTTGAATTAATCATAAATGATTTTTTCTTAAATATTCCTCAGAATTTCTGCCATGGAATCTTCGTATTTATTGTCCTTTACCCTCAGGATCAGCTTCAACCCTAGACTGCAGACATTTCCTTATGCCCTTGACCTCCTCCACAATCTCCTCTCCCCAAAACCTCAGATCTCTGTTAATTAACGTGCTTTGCATATGAGTCGGAATGGACTCAATGGCACTGGGTTTTTGCATATGTTATTGTGTTGTCTAGTTCTAGTCTGTGGGACTACAGACCCATTATTTTCCCTAAAACAAATAAACAGTTGATTGTGCAGATGTACAAAACACTAATACAAAGAGAGGAAGCAAGATTGAGTGACATATGCAAACACACAGACAATAAGATTCAAAAAGATATGTAGACATAGTCAATATATATACAGTGAAACCTGTGAGAACTGGCATTTGACAGGTAGCCTTGTTAACCTAGGTCTCATAAGACTTCTGCCTTTGACAGGGTGCAGTCTTACCACTTTTTTATTGCTCATTTTAGTGGAAAATATTTGAATTTTCCTTCTCTGACAGGTTTTGTTCTAGCTATTGCAGGCATGCACACATACACACACTGGAATAAAAAGGTACATTTCTGGGGATGTGATTACTCTATTTTTTAAATCTACATTCTCAAGTGTAATTTATGAAAGAGTTCATTGTAGAGATTAAATAAACTGAAAATTTTAGATACATAAATATCACAGTTACCAAGTAAATAGGAATCAAAAGACATTTTAACTGAATCATAACAAACACACACACACACACACACAGACCCCCATTGCCTTCCAGTCAATTCCAACTCAGAGCAACCCTTAGGACAGAGTAGAACTGCCCCATAGTGTTTCCAAGGAGAACCTGGTGGATTCAAACTGCTTTCCTTTTGGTTAGCAGCTGCAGCTCATAACTGCTATGCAACACTAACGTAAAATCATAGAATACACAACACAGGTATACATACACATATACACACACATAGAGCAGGGCAACAATCTAAGCAATTCAGGTGAATACTACTTAGAAGTTTTGACTGTCCATTTACAGGATGAGCATGATAGGGGAAGGATTTCTATTACTTAAGCAACCATTGTCTTGCCACCACTCATTTTGATGACTTTGAATTGCTATTTTTATCATAGCTTCTGAAACCATCATCATTCTGTGAACGGGGAAGGGAATGTGTGAGCAAGGGCGGTAGGTCAAATGTGTGCAGGAATAGGAATAAACCTATCCAGTTTCTTGTCCTAGTTTTATCTCTAGGCTGTAGGATCTTAGACAATCCACCCAATATAACTAAACTTCCTTTCTTATTCTATAAAGGGAGAAACTACATATTGTTTATGATTTCTCCCACCTCAAAATTCCCATTATTCTAAGAAAATTTATAATTCATCTTATGTCTCATTTAGAATTGCAGAGGAATCATAAGGCTGAAAAATTAATTTCCAGAGAAAGCCAATCAGTAAATAGCTTATATGCGTGAGATTGAGTAGCATTCTATTCATTCAGATGGTAGGTAGAGCCAAGAAAGGCGTGCTAATTCTACTTTAGTACTAGTGAAGTATCAGAAAACTCGTTAATATCTAGGTAGATGTGGACTGGGCCAACATGGGTCCTTTACCTTGGGAGGCCCACCTCTGTGCCAGGGAAGTGGAATTCAGTCTTAGTTATGCATCATTTCCATAAAATTTCCTACCAAAAAAGTCTTTTTTTTTTTTTAAGGAGCCCTGGTCATGTGATGGATTAATTTGTTCAGTCCTTGTTATAGTCTAATGAGGAAGGTGCTTTTAGTATTTTCATCTTAAGGTAAGGAAACTGAGACACAGAGTGTTTAGGTGACTTCCTCAAGGTGCCACAGCCCATAAATGATGGTGTCTGAATTTGAACCCAGGTGCACTGGTTCTAGAGTCTATATTCTTAACCATTCCCCATACTGCCTCTCAGTTTAATGATTTCTATTGCACATCAGTTCAATTGTTACTACTATTCCAGTGCTTTGCTCTCTTTGCTACAAATATTTATTTTTTAATGTTTCCTTTTTTCCCCCTTTCTCCTCTATTTCCAACCCTTTTATTTTCTCCTTGTGACAGACACCATGCAGTAATCTACTCAATCCTAATGGTGTCCTTGTTGATTCTCACTTTTTGCTGTCTGTTTTTTATTTCCCACCACTTGTCCAGATTTAGCGCAAAACAACTCACTATTCTCTCTGTGGGGTCCCTGAATGGTACGAACGGTTAACTCATATGGCCACTAACTGAAAGTCTGGAGGTTCGAGTCCTCCCAGAGACACCTCGGAAGAAAAATCTGGCAATCTACTTTTGAAAAATCAGTCATTGAAAACCCAATGGAGTGCAATTCAACTGTGACACATGTGGGTTCACCATGAGTAAAACTTGACTTGCCAGAGACAGGTTTTGGTTGTACATAAGGTAGCCATGAATTGGAGCCTATGGGACAGCTACTAACAGCAACGATAGTATAACATTTCCATTCAATGTATGTTCCTTAGGTTGTCCAGTCAAATATTCCCTCCTCCCTTAACACTTGATTTGTTCTCTGGTTTAGTTTTATTGTATATTGTTTGAATGAGTACCTTTCTTTCAGAGGAATCCATACCTTGAATAAAAAAATCATTTGAGATTTTTGTTTTGATGATGTTCTTAATGTTTTATATTTCAGTAAAGCTCCCAGAAAGACCAATACCATAAAATTCCTTTTATTTATTTGAAAAAGTCCTCCCCACTTAAAAAAGAACCTATATGTCAAAAATTATCTGCTCTTTATGAATAGCAGAAGCATCACTTCAAGACTAATCCCCTTAAGATTTCATTGAACAGTTTGTGTGTGCAGAACTCTGCAAGGCTGAGGAAATGTTGATCCGAGTGACTTTTGATTGAGTTTACAAAGAGACTGCACGAATTTTACCTAATTTTACAATGGCTAGTTTAGCTATCTACTTCTGAAAATCAGCCATGAAAATGCTATAAATACAACAGTTGATCCCACTGTGTGGGGGGTCACCATGAGTTGGTGGCATAGTGGGGGGCAGCAAACAGCAATTCCCAACATGACCACATTGAGCGATAATGTTTTTGTTTATCAACGTGCATTTAAAATATTGTGTGATTTATTTAATCCAGGTGTCTGCTAAAACTTGTCCCTTCAGATTAATGTAATTGTTTCAAACCTCTGTTCTACATATTACGGAGAATCAAATGCTTTCCTCAAGGTTTCTATGGGTTTCCAAAGGCCTTTTTCACCTTCATTCACTCTCTTATTAAATTTAGAGATTGGGTCTTTTATTGTCTTATCCTGTTTTTAAATGCTACCACAGATGAGGAACTCAGTATATTTTGTGTACAAAATTTATTAAAGTTTATACAGGTAGGAGTGCACAGTAACATCCACAACTTAAAATTACATGTTGGATATGTGTCTGTTCCTAAAGCCTTACAATCATTTCCTTGGTTCTGGTTTTTTCCTCTGGCCAAACTGTCCAACCATCCCTTTTCTTTCTGTTCTCTTCAATCTTTCCCACATCCCAAATACTTCTGTTCATATCCAGTGCAAAGCAGTATGCAATTGCCTTTACAAGCCTGAATCCTCTAGAATATGTCTTCAGAGTCTCACCTTCTACCTCCAATTAGCTTAAGAATGTTTTTTCCCCAAACAAAGGCAGCCCTCTCCCTAAAGTCAGAATTATGGAGCCAGCTGTGTAGGTAATAAAATTTTTGAACTCCACTTATATGTAAATTGTAACTAAGGCTCAGATTTCTTGAAAGCAATCCAGTGACCTTATACTATTCTTAATATTTCAATGTCCAAATTGATTATGGTAACTATATAAGGGTTCTACCTTTACTCTTTTCATTATTCAGTGTAAAGTTGCATTTTCCAGCTCTTCTCTTTCCTCACTGTTAAAACATGGTGATTCATTCAAAATCCTGAGACATTTCAAGTCATTTAATTTTGAATTTGTCTCTGTTAAAGTCAAATATTTCAGCTTCTAAATTTGAGGCTGAATACTTTACTTCACTTAGTTCTCTTATGCCTCCTAAAGTTCCAAATATTCAATGTTTATCAAGGTACTTTGTTACAGTTTGAGTCAAGAGTTCCAATATCATTATTTTTATCCAGTATATATAATAAGTGAGGAGAGTTCTACCATAGTACAAGTTTCAAATCTACTTCTACTATATTTGTATGAGTGACGTTGACATTTGATCCGAAGTGATATCCATAATATTGACTAAATTAGCTTTAATATTGATCTACTGCCTTTTTGTCTTTGACTTTTCTACTTAGTAGACTTATTTGAATCCTGAAAATGTAGGTAAAATGCTTCTCAGTTGAATCAGCATACTTCCTGTCTGTTTATTCTAGGCAGTTTCTTTTTTTTTTTTTTTTCCCTCGGTTGTACTCAGTGGTGTGGAGAAAGCGAAATTAAAATGAACATACCAGGAGGAGCTCTGATCATGCAGTGGTTAAAACACTCAGCTGCTAACCAAAAGGTCAGCGGTTTGAACCCACCAGACATTCCATGGGAGAAACGTGGCAGTCTGCTTCTGTAAAGATTTATAGCCTCGGAAACCCTATGGGGGCAGTTCTTCTCTGTCTTGTAGGGTCGCTATGGGTTGAAATCAACTCGATGGCAACGGGATTGTTTTTTTTAGGTATTGTCATAATTATCCTTACAGAGTTTTTAAAAAAAATGCTTTCTTAGTTATGTATGTACCCACACTTTGAAGAAAAGAAATGAGTGTAAGTTTAAGGCCAAGTTTAAAACTTCTTTCTGTTGCTACGTGCTAATTAATTGGGCTTTAATTATAATTCACTTTTAAACATAGTCATTACCAAAGAGTAGTTAATTATTTCACATATGGCAGATCTGGGTATAAACTAATTTATCCTATGAACACTAAAATATTTTGTTCAAGTAAATATTTTCTAAAGTTTAGGCAATTGTGTCAACCCTATAGTGACTCATTTTTTATATGTGTTATTAAAAGACCAAATAAAAAAATCTGAAAGAAATATTATAATTTATTATCTATGTTTTATGTATAGACTTCAATTTTGACTGCTAAATGTATATATGTATACCTTTATAATTTTTTTTATTGAAGGATAGTTTAAGTATCCAAAGATGCAAACTACATAAAAAGAAAATAATGCAATAAAGCATGACTTTTTAATGACTTTAATTAAAGTGAAAAAAGAAATCTTGGTGAAATGCTTTTATTAGAACTGAGATCATACACAGGAAAGGTTAAAATATAATGTGAAAATTGTCATCTCACATCTTACATCATTGTTTCAGTTACCTATTGCTGTATGACAAACCACTTCAAAACTTAGTGACTTAAAACAACAACCATTTTTTTTTCCCCATATTTCTTCAATGTGGACAGAGTTCTGTGGGGACAGCTTGCTCTTCTCCACAAGTTATTGCCTGGGGTGGATCACTAGGGCATGAAGATCCTAGATGGCGTCACTCGCATGCCTTGGACTTCATTTGGAGCAGATGGAAGGGCTGCAGGACTGGCTGGGACTCTTTCTGTACATGTGGTCTTTCATCATTCAGAAGTCTCATTTAAGTTTCTATACCTGGAAGCCAAAAGCCAAGAGAACAAAGTAGAAGCCACAAGATCTCTTAAGGCCTTGTCTTAGCCATCTAGTACTGCCATAACAGAAATACCACGAGTAGATAGCTTTAACAAACAGAAATTTATTCCTTTACAGTCTAAGAGGCTAGAAGTCCCAATTAATGGCACCAGCTCCAGGGAAAGCCTCTCTCTCTCTGTTCTTTCAGGTGGGAAGGTCCTTGTCATCAATCTTCCCCTCATCTAGGAGCTTCTCAGTGTGGGGACACTGGGTCCAAAGGACGTGCTCTGCTCCCAGCACTTCTTTCTTGGTGGTATGAGGGTGCAGGAAGAGGCTATAGTGCTGCCACTGTCGCCTTTCAAGTGGAGCCTGCATATCGTGCAGAATCATCTGTAAACCAGGCACCAGTTTTCTCTTCCTCAGTCAACTGATCGTAACAAAGCCGTAGGTGCAGACTGGGAGAGGGTGGATAATGTGACAGGAGTGGAGACCATGGTCATTTGGGCCATTTCCTCATGCAACTTACTTCTGCCTTCAGGTCCTGCTTGGGCCCAATTTCATATATACTACTTCTATTTAATGATGAAGTGCTGCTGTGCAAGTTCAAATTTATGACTCTGTGGGGCATACCACACCCAGTTCATGATGGGCAGCTCAGGATGTATGGTGACTTGGTGGCCCATGGTTAAGTGCTTAGTTTCTACTAAGGCCCAGTAACAAGCCAAAAGCTGTTTCTCAAAAGGAGAGTAGTTATCTGCAGAGGATGGCAAGGCTTTGCTCCAAAATCCTTAGGGCCTTCACTGCGATTCACCAGTAGGGTCCAAACAAAGACTCCAAACAGCATCTCTATCTGCCACTGACACTTCAAGCACCATTGGATGAGCCAGATCAGGCCTAAACCTGAACCTGACACAACCCTACTCTACCATATTCTGTTGGTCAAAACAAGTCACAAGGCCAACCTAGATTTGAGCGGAGTGGAAATCAATTCCACCTCATTGATAGGAGATGTGAAGTGCATGCAGGAGGCTGGGATGAATTGTTGGCAGCCATCTTTGCAGCCATCTCCCACAATCACTATTAACGTTAGCATTTAAGAAAAGAGAAATTACTAAAGGAAGTTTTCAACATGTTACACTTCAGATAACAAATGAAGAAAAACATTTTTTTTTTTAGATAAGCTTACTGCCTTTTAAGAATTCTGAGGCTCCAAAATAATATTTTAAAATGACAATGAACATGCTATGATGTTGGTAAAATTAGATGCCAACTTGAAACTACCAGTTAGCACTGGGTAATCAGCTACTAATGGTCTACTCTAGGCACTCGGTATTTCCATAAGAAGGGCATACAAATATTAGAAGCAGTGAATGATGTGCTAATTTCCAAAATTATATGTCAATTATCATATTTTCAATCACCTACTGCATTTGGCAATTAACATTTTGTTAATTACCTACTTTCCAGTTTGATGTGACTTTTTAAAGTAAGTAGCTTACCCTCCTACCTCTGAAAAATTACTGTTCACCATTGGTGAATGCATAATCAGTTCCTAAACTTTATATTTGATTTAGAACCGTCTTGTGGTAATGAATTCACCTCAAGCAGGATTTGTTTACAGTAGTATATATTTTGTGAGACCAGACATTTCAAGCAATGGATTTGTCGTTTGGATGTTCTCACTATACAAACAGTATGCTAAAATAGACTCTGAGACATTAATAAAGTATTTTTAATGGTTTTTATTTTGACAAGCAAATTGCTTTTAATAGAAGTATATTCCTGTAGCAATGTAAGAAAAACAGAATGTTAGTTTGATCGATATGGAATCATATAAACAGAGGTTTTTATTAACGCTATCCATATGCAGACCTTTGGTGTGTCTTTTATCTAATGAAGTGTGGTATATTGGAAAGTATGCAGAATTTGACAGATCTGAGTTCAAAACTTACCTCGTCCAGTTATTAGTGGATTAGTCAGCTACTGCTATGCTAATGCTGCCTAACAAACCATCCCCACACTCTAAAACAGCAAACATTTAATTCCCTAGCTCATGGTTTTACTGGTCAAGGCAATTTTGCTGCTATAGACTACTTGGCTGGGACGTTCTGTCTCAAGTTAAGGTGTGGTCAGGCTGGACTTGGCTCCTCACTGCTGGTTAGGTTCAGGTCCACCTGGGTATATTTTCATCACGGTAAAGAGGAGAAAGGCAAAAGGCAAACTAAACCACACAGCACATTTAAAGACTCTGGTCACATAACACCCGTTTCAAATCCATTGGCCAAAGTAAGTAAATGGCCTAATTCCAGCGAGGCAGAGAAATTTCCTGTATCCTAAGAAGGGAAAAGGAAGGTGAGTGAATATTTGCTGAATAATATTTCAGCTTATCACAGCACCTCTCCACATTTGGGCACATCCCATAGTGCCTCTGAGTTTTAGTGTTGTCATCTGTAAAATGAGGATAATAAGTTAATGAGTTTAGAACTATTGTTGGGATAAGCATGTTCGTGACACAAGGTTGATTGGATTTTTTTACAAAGCTGGTGGTATTACCCAGTTCAACAAGGATCTATGTGATGCAACAGATTTAGATGAAATCAAAAGAAGCAAAATCTTGGCTATTTTGAAATTACGGACACCAGCTAATTAATTTCATTAACTGCTGTTAAAATTAAATTTGAACTCAAGCTACCAGTAAAAGTTCACAAAATTTTTAAGTTCCATATATTCAATATATTCATGAAGATGTATTCCTTAGATGTATGGTATAATTCAGTGTATAATTTAACCAGCAAATCTGCATTAAGTGCTCTGTGAAATTTCAAAATTCCCATTGTAGCAAAGAACCAACCAAAGGTATAACTTTAGAGACTACCCTTTTAAAACTTTACAATCTTGATGCTGTTGTTAGTTGCGTGGGATTGGCTCCAACTCATGGTGACCTTATTTATAACAGATGAAACATTGCCTGGTCCTACGTCATCTTCATGATCATAGTATGTTTGACTTCATTGTTGCATCACTTATGTCAGTCCATCTCACTGAGGATTTTCCTCATTTTCATTGGCTCTCTACTTTACCAAACATGTGTCCTTTTGTAGCAATTGGTCTTTCCTAATGACGTGTCCAAAGTAACCTAGTCAAAGTCTCGCCATCTTCACTTCTAAGAAACGCTCTGATTATATTTCTTCTCAAACTGATTTGTTTGTTCTTTTGATGTTCCACAATATATTCAATATTCTTTTAGCAACACCATAGTTCAAATTCATCAATTCTTCTACTTTCAAAAATTAGCCAAAGAGGTAGTGGTGGAGCTGGAGCAGCGGCTGCGCTCCAGGCCGCCGACTCCTGTGATTCCCAGCGCTGCGCAGAGCTTCTGCCAGCAGCGCTGAGGGAACGAGGGTCCACTGGGATCTCGGCCGCCAAGCACAGATGTAAGTCAGCTTTGACTTCATTAAAAAAAGGAGTAAGCTGAGGAGGCGGGGCCAAGATGGCGGACTAGGTGGACGCTACCGCGGATCCCTCTTGCAACAAAGACTCAGAAAAACAAGTGAATCGATCACATACATAACAATCTACGAACCCTGGACAACAAACACAGATTTAGAGACGGAGAACGAACAAATACGGGGAGGCAGCGATTGCTTTCAGAGCCTGGAGCCAGCGTACCAGTCAGGCGGCTTCATTTACATCCGAATAGCCTGAGCCAGAGGGAGAACTCTGATAGGGATCTGACTGCATTTTTTTTTAGTGGATTTTCTGGAAAAACTAGTTTCCCAGTGAGGGCTCGGAGACAGCAGTCCATATCAAACCACATAAAGAAGCAGACCATGACAGCTTCTACAACCCCCCAAACAAAAGAATCAAAATCTTTCCCAAATGAAGATACAATCCTGGAATTATCAGATACAGAATATAAAAAACTAATTTACAGAATGCTTCAAGACATCACAAACGAAATAAGGCAAACTGCAGAAAAAGCCAAAGAACACACTGATAAAACTGTTGAAGAACTCAAAAAGATTATTCAAGAACATACTGGAAAAATTAATGAGTTGCAAGAATCCACAGAGAGACAGCATGTAGAAATCCAAAAGATTAACAATAAAATTACAGAATTAGACAATGCAATAGGAAGTCAGAGGAGCAGACTCAAGCAATTAGAATGCAGACTGGGACATCTGGAGGACCAGGGAATCAACACCAACATAGCTTAAAAAAAATCAGATAAAAGAATTTAAAAAAATGAAGAAACCCTAAGAATCATGTGGGACTCTATCAAGAAGGATAACTTGCGGGTGATTGGAGTCCCAGAACAGGGAGGGGGGACAGAAAACACAGAGAAAATAGTTGAAGAACTCCTGACACAAAACTTCCCTGACATCATGAAAGACGAAAGGATATCTATCCAAGATGCTCATCGAACCCCATTTAAGATTGATCCAAAAAGAAAAACACCGAGACATATTATCATCAAACTCACCAAAACCAAAGATAAACAGAAAATTTTAAAAGCAGCCAGGGAGAAAAGAAAGGTTTCCTTCAAGGGAGAATCAATAAGAATAAGTTCTGACTACTCAGCAGAAACCATGCAGGCAAGAAGGCAATGGGATGACATATACAGAGCACTGAAGGAGAAAAACTGCCAGCCAAGGATCATTTTTTTTTTTTTTTATCCAGCAAAACTCTCTCTGAAATATGAAGGCGAAATTAAGATATTTACAGATAAACACAAGTTTAGAGAATTTGCAAAAACCAAACCAAAGCTACAAGAAATACTAAAGGATATTGTTTGGCCAGAAAACCAATAATATCAGATACCAGCACAATACAAGGTCACAAAACAGAACGTCCTGATATCAACTCAATTAGGGAAATCACAAAAACAAACAAATTAAGATTAATTAAAAAAAAATAATAATACACATAACAGGGAATCATGGAAGTCAATAGGTAAAAGATCACAATAATCAAAAAGAGGGACTAAATACAGGAGGCATTGAACTGCCAGATGGAGAGTGATACAAGGCGATATAGAACGATACAAGTTAGCTTTTTACTTAGAAAAATAGGGGTAAATAATAAGGTAACCACAAAAAGGTATAACAACTCCATAGCTCAAGATAAAAGCCAAGAAAAACATAACGACTCAACAAACATAAAGTCAAACACTATGAAAATGAGGATCTCACAATTTACTAAGAAAAACATCTCAGCACAAAAAAGTATGTGGAAAAATGAAATTGCCAACAACACACATGAAAAGGCATCAAAATGACAACACTAAAAACTTATTTATCTATAATTACGCTGAATGTCAATGGACTAAATGCACCAATAAAGAGACAGAGAGTCACAGACTGGATAAAGAAATACGATCCATCTATATGCTGCCTACAAGAGACACACCTTAGACTTAGAGACACAAACAAACTAAAACTCAAAGGATGGAAAAAAATATATCAAGCAAACAATAAGCAAAAAAGAAGAGGAGTAGCAATATTAATTTCTGACAAAATAGACTTTAGACTTAAATCCACCACAAAGGATAAAGGACACTACATAATGATAAAAGGGACAATTGATCAGGAAGACATAACCATATTAAATATTTATGCACCCAATGACAGGGCTGCAAGATACATAAATCAAATTTTAACAGAATTGAAAAGTGAGATAGACACCTCCACAATTATAGTAGGAGACTTCAACACACCACTTTCGGAGAAGGACAGGACATCCAGTAAGAAGCTCAATAGAGACACGGAAGACCTACTTACAACAATCAACCAACTTGACCTCTTTGACTTATACAGAACTCTCCACCCAACTGCTGCAAAATATACTTTTTTTTTCCTAGCGCACATGGAACATTCTCTAGAATACACCACATATTAGGTCATAAAACCAACCTTTGCAGAGTCCAAAACAGTGAAATATTACAAAGCATCTTCTCAGACCACAAGGCAATAAAACTAGAAATCAATAACAGAAAAACTGGGGAAAAGAAATCAAATACTTGGAAACTGAACAATACCCTACTGAAAAAAGACTGGGTTATAGAAGACATCAAGGAGGGAAGAAGGAAATTCATAGAATGCAACGAGAATGAAAATACTTCCTATCAAAACCTCTGGGACACAGCAAAAGCAGTGCTCAGAGGCCAATTTATATCGACAAATGCACACATACAAAAAGAAGAAACAGCCAAAAGCAGAGAACTGTCCCTACAACTTGAACAAATATAAGGTGAGCAACAAAAGAACCCATCAGGCACCAGAAGAAAACAAATAATAAAAATTAGAGCTGAACTAAATGAATTAGAGAACAGAAAAACAATTGAAAGAATTAACAAAGCCAAAAGGTGGTTCTTTGAAAAAATTAACAAAATTGATAAACCATTGGCTAGACTGACTAAAGAAATACAGGAAAGGAAACAAATAACCCAAATAAGAAACGAGAAGGACCACATCACAACAGAACCAAATGAAATTAAAAGAATCATTTCAGATTACTACGAAAAATTGTACTCTAACAAATTTGAAAACCTAGAAGAAATGGATGAATTCTTGGAAAAACACTACCTACCTAAACTAACACATTCAGAAGTAGAACAACTAAATAGACCCATAACAAAAAAAGAGATTGAAACGGTAATCAAAAAACTTCCAACAAAAAAAAGCCCTGGCCCGGACGGCTTCACTGCAGAGTTCTACCGAACTTTCAGAGAAGAGTTAACACCACTACTACTGAAGGTATTTCAAAGCATAGAAAAAGACGGAATACTACCCAACTCATTCTATGAAGCCACCATCTCCCTGATACCAAAACTAGGTAAAGACATTACAAAAAAAGAAAATTATAGACCTATATCCCTCATGAACATAGATGCAAAAATCCTCAACAAAATTCTAGCCAATAGAATCCAACAACACATCAAAAAAATAATTCACCCTGATCAAGTGGGATTTATACCAGGTATGCAAGGCTGGTTTAATATCAGAAAAACCATTAATGTAATCCATCACATAAATAAAACAAAAGATAAAAACCACATGATCTTATCAATTGATGCAGAAAAGGCATTTGACAAAGTCCAACACCCATTTATGATAAAAACTCTTACCAAAATCGGAATTGAAGGAAAATTCCTCAACATAATAAAGGGCATCTATACAAAACCAACAGCCAATATCACTCTAAATGGAGAGAACCTGAAAGCATTTCCCTTGAGAACGGGAACCAGACAAGGATGCCCTTTATTACCGCTCTTATTCAACATCGTACTTGAAGTCCTAGCCAGGGCAATTAGGCTAGACAAAGAAATAAAGGGTATCTGGATTGGCAAGGAGGAAGTAAAGTTATTACTATTTGCAGATGACATGATCATGACTCAGAAAACCCTAAGGAATCCTCCAGAAAACTACTGAAACTAATAGAAGAGTTTGGCAGAGTCTCAGGTTATAAAATAAACATACAAAAATCACTTGGATTCCTCTACATCAACAAAGAACACCGAAGAGGAAATAACCAAATCCATACCATTCACAGTAGCCCCGAAGAAGATAAAATACTTAGGAATAAATCTTACCAAGGAGGTAAAAGACCTATACAAAGAAAACTACAAAGCTCTACTACAAGAAATTCAAAAGGACATACTTAAGTGGAAAAACATACCTTGCTCATGGATAGGAAGACTTAACATAGTAAAAATCTCTATTCTACCAAAAGCCATCTATACATATAACGCACTTCCGATCCAAATTCCAATGTCATATTTTAAGCTGATAGAGAAACAAATCACCAATTTCATATGGAAGGGAAAGAAGCCCCGGATAAGCAAAGCATTACTGAAAAAGAAGAAGAAAGTGGGAGGCCTTACTCTACCTGATTTCAGAAGCTATTATACAGCCACAGTAGTCAAAACAGCCTGGTACTGGTACAACAACAGGCACATAGACCAATGGAACAGAATTGAGAACCCAGATATAAATCCATCCATGTATGAGCAGCTGATATTTGACAAAGGACCAGTGTCAGTTAATTGGGGAAAAGATAGTCTTTTTAACAAATGGTGTTGGCATAACTGGATATCCATTTGCAAAACAATGAAACAGGACCCATACCTCACACCATGCACAAAAACTCCAACTGGATCAAAGACCTAAACATAAAGCCTAAAACAATAAAGATCATGGAAGAAAAAATAGGGACAACCTTAGGAGCCCTATTACAGGGCATAAACAGAATACAAAACATTACCAAAAATGATGAAGAGAAACCAGATAACTGGGAACTCCTAAAAATCAAACACCTATGCTCATCTAAAGACTTCACCAAAAGAGTAAAAAGACCACCTACAGACTGGGAAAGAATTTTCAGCTATGACATCTCCGACCAGCGCCTGATCTCTAAAATCTACATGATTCTGTCAAAACTCAACCACAAAAAGACAAACAACCCAATCAAGAAGTGGGCAAAGGATATGAACACACATTTCACTAAAGAAGATATTCAGGCAGCCAACAGATACATGAGAAAATGCTCTCGATCATTAGCCATTAGAGAAATGCAAATTAAAACTACGATGAGATTCCATCTCACACCAACAAGGCTGGCATTAATCCAAAAAACAAAAAATAATAAATGTTGGAGAGACTGTGGAGAGATTGGAACTCTTATACACTGCTGGTGGGAATGTAAAATGGTACAACCACTTTGGAAATCTATCTGGCCTTATCTTAAACAGTTAGAAATAGAACTACCATACAACCCAGAAATCCCACTCCTCGGAATATACCCTAGAGATACAAGAGCCTTCACACAAACAGATATATGCACACCCATGTTTATTGCAGCTCTGTTTACAATAGCAAAAAGCTGGAAGCAACCAAGACGTCCGTCAACGGATGAATGGGTAAATAAATTGTGGTATATTCACACAATGGAATACTACGCATCGATAAAGAACAGTGACGAATCTGTGAAACATTTCATAACATGGAGGAGCCTGGAAGGCATTATGCTGAGTGAAATTAGTCAGAGGCAAAAGGACAAATATTGTATAAGACCACTATTATAAGATCTTGAGAAATAGTAAAAACTGAGAAGAACACATACTTTTGTGGTTGCGAAGCGGGGAGGGAGGGAGGGAGGGAGAGGGTTTTTTATTGATTAATCAGTAGATAAGAACTGCTTTGGGTGAAGGGAAAGACAACACTCAACACATGGAAGGTCAGCTCAATTGGACTGGACCAAAAGCAAAGAAGTTTCCGGGATAAAATGAATGCTTCAAAGGTCAGCGGAGCAGGGGCGGGGGTCTGGGGAACATGGTTTGAGGGGACTTCTAAGTCAATTGGCAAAATAATTCTGTTGTGAGAACATTCTGCATCCCACTTTTAAATGTGGCGTCTGGGGTCTTGGATGCTAGCAAGCGGCCATCTAAGATGCATCAATTGGTCTCAACCCACCTGGAGCAAAGAAAAATGAAGAACACCAAGGTCACATGACAACTAAGAGCCCAAGAGGCAGAAAGGGCCACATGAACCAGAGACCTACATCATCCTGAGACCAGAAGAACTAGTTGGTGCCCGGCCACAATTGATGACTGCCCTGACAGGGAGCACAACAGAGAACTCCTGAGGGAGCAGGAGATCAGTGGGATGCAGACCCCAAATTCTCATAAAAAGACCATACTTAATGGTCTGACTGAGACTAGAGGAATCCCGGCGGCCATGCTCCCCAGACCTTCTGTTGGCACAGGACAGGAACCATCCCCGAAGACAACTCATCAGACATGAAAGGGACTGGTCAGCGGGTGGGAGAGAGATGCTGATGAAGAGTGAGCTAATTATATCAGGTGGACACTTGAGAGTGTGTTGGCAACTCTTGTCTGGAGGGGGGATGGGAGGATAGAGAGAGAGGGAAGCTGGCAAAATTGTCACGAAAGGAGAGACTGAAAGGGCTGACTCAATAGGGGGAGAGCAAGTGGGAGAAGGGAGTAAGATGTATGTAAACTTATATGTCACAGACTGAATGGATTTGTAAACGTTCACTTGAAGCTTAATAAAAGTTAATAAAAAAAAAAAATTAGCCAAAGAAAATTCTATGGTTATCTTGATAAAAAAAAAATAGGGAATATAAAAACAAGAGAGTGTAAGAACATAATTAATGATGTAGATAATTAGATTACAGAATTAGATAGGAAAAAAATCTAGGTAGCTTGGTTATGACTATGAAAAAATTAATAAGGCAAGATGGAATACTGATGGAGCTTAATCAAAGATTGGACTTAAATAAGTTAAGAATATGGTTGGAAATTTCTAGCTGGGGGAAATTCCCATCATTATTCCTACTAATACCAGTTTCATTTATAGAACTTTGCATTTCTCAAGCTTCATGCATGCAATTTACTTTCATCACTTCATTATCCATTGAATTTGATTGTTGACTCCAATGAAGAAGAGATTCAAAGTTTAATAATTTTTAGAAATATACAGTAAGAGGTAAGACTAGGTTTAAACTCCAGGCCTGTTAAACACCATACTCTACGCATTTTTCCATGGAACACTCTCTTACATGGTCTGATCTTCTGGGCTAAAGAAAAAAGTGTATGTAGCATAACAGTAAGAAATAATATTGGAACCTTAAGTTTGGTTCATATCATAAAGGACTTCGAGTGTTAGGATATGGAACCTGAATATTTTGTGTCAATAAGGAGCCCTGCACTGTTGTTAAGAGTTTGGCTGCTAAACAAAAGGTCAGCAGTTCAAATCTACCAGCTGCTCCTTGGAAAACCTATGGGGCAGTTCTACTCTGTCCTATAGGGTCACTATCAGTCAGAATCAACTCAGTGGCAACAGGTATGTAAATGGTATGTGTCAATAAGGGGGACTTTGATGGATTTAAGGAAGAAAGTAATGAGAACAAAAAAAGTGATACAAACAAATCAATATGACAAAGCACACTAGACTACATTAGAGATGTGGAGATTAGATGAGAGGTTATGCAATATCCAGGGCTGTAAACAAAGGACTCGGAAAGGATATGCGATAAGACATGAGAGAAGTGAGAGATAGGAGTGACATTATGAAGCTAGCATTAGCAGGGTTTTGAGAAAAAGGGGTTCCTCATTCAGGCTTTTTTTTTTTTTTTTTTTAATGGAATACGAGGGAAAAATCATCCTTGTGATGTTTACATAAAGTACAGCCAAGAATACTTTCTATGTGTATGTGTGCAAATATACATGTACAGCAGGACCAATAAATGTGTTACCTTTCCCTTGTTAAGACATTCCATGGGCTCACATATATTATTGTTGAAAGACAGAAGCAGATGTTAATGGAAGTGATGTTTAATGATCTGTGACCCTATATACAAAGAATACAAGCATCATAGTCATCTGCTAACCACATCCATGAAACTTGCCGGTGTGGTAGAATTCATGACCTTCAGATCTCAAGAACCAGCCTCTTCCCAGAGAGTTGAAAGGGCTCAGCTGGAAGAAGAATAAAAAAGAGAGTAAACATTTGAACAAGTGTGACATCCCCTTGTATTGGAGGTAAGTGATATGCATATAACATTCCCTTTACCTCTCATTTCCCCTGCAATTAGGGTACAGCTTGTTCTCAAGGTGCAGAGCAGCTGGGGTTCACAGAAGGGCATTACCACAGTTGGGTGCCAATCTTTAATGATGCAGCACAGCCTGTGTACACAGACATCAAGGTCATCAGCAAATATGTGGAAAATATCACAAGTTTCTATTTAAAAAAAGCATGAGTAATCATTCAATGGCCAAAAGAAGACACTTCCTAATCAATAGAACTGATAGACAGCTGAGTACACATGACGTTGTGTGTGAGAAAGGGAAGTATATACACTGATTGGAGGGTAAAACTACAGAAAGTATGTTTTATAGGTTTTGTTAATTATCATCACTGGAACGACAGTTTCACTTTAACACTGGGAGTCACCAAGAGAGAAGCAGTTCCAAATTCTTAGGCATCCTGCCATGTTATGATTAATTTTACAGTCCATGCATGGATGTTTAGCTAGAGAAGAGAACTGTAGATATCTTGTACAATCCATCAAAATAGTAGGAATAAACTGTCACTCCCAACCTGAGCCGTGAACATGTTTATTTATGAGCCACTCTGCTGAAATTGAGAAAAAGAAAATCAAGACAGCAATGCAAAGAGAGCCATCTGAAATGTTCTTTGTTAAGCAACAGCTAATGGAAAGCATGCACCACGGAAAGCCTGGCTTATTTCCAATTTTCAAAAAAAGGTTAAGAACACTGGTTCAAATGGTCTGGGCTTCTCATTTGACCCATCTAATGTGATTGTCTTCTGATTTTGGCTTGTTATTTTTAAAAGGTGAGTGAAACCTCTTTTCAAAATCTTTGTTTTGAAACTATATTAAAAAACGCTGAAAATAAATACTTCAACGTGTTAAGTGGTCATCTTTGTGTAAGAGGATTGTGGATGATTTTGTCTCTTTCTAGTTACGTGTTTGTTTATTTTTTTCTTTTTCTACTTTAAAAATTGCATTTATAATGCTACATCAAGCAGGGTTCTTGTCTGTCATACTTGTGTAGCTTTGCCCTCATTTCTTGGGACAGTGCCTTGAACAATATAAGTGTTCAATAAATATCGAGAATAACCGAATGAAGGTTTGAATGAATCAGCATGACAGGCTGATAGTTCATAAGGAAATTGGTATCAAATTCCTTTTATGAAGATACATAAAAATATTTAAATGTATGTAAATACTGAAAACTTTAGAAGAAAAATTCACTTGTTACCATTACTTGGAAGGACTAAATTTCTGTATACTACAAGATCATCAAACTAGAAAAAAGAAAAAGTTAATTGGTGGTTTAAATATGTTATGCAAGCAGAAATATAGGAAACAAACAAAAAACATTTAAATGAACTCAATAATACCTGATCCTCTTATTAAATAATATTGGGCCAAAAGGAAGACAAACTTTTGATTACTGCAATAATACGTGACAAAACTTATGGGATGTTGTCAAAGTAATTTTATAGTAAAAATAATTTTTGATGGCGAAGTAAATGTATTAGAGAAAATATTTGGTCCAAGATGTTAAAAATACAGTACAGGATTAAGTAAAAACAAGGAAGGAAAGAATCACTGAGAAATCAAGATCTCATACTTTGCAAAAAGACGACAAGTAGAACAATAACAACAACAAAAAGAGCAAAATCTTGGAATCATTTTTAGAGGAAAATAAAGGAAATCATTTGCCAAGAGTACTTATAAAGAGAACTAGCAATCACAGTGTTTACATTTGAAATCATGAGAATATACTCCATACAATGTGACAGAAATAGATTTAAAAATCATAGCTGAAACTTCAGTGCCTTCAACATCGCTTACCACATACTAGGAACTAAATAAATATTTGTAAATGCTGTTTTACTTATGAATAGATGTAAAATACAAAGTAGAGACATTATGATTTACGAGCCAAAGAAATAATATTTTATTTTATGTTTAGTTTTATATTTTATATGACCATAAATTAAATACAACAGTGCATTACAAGGATAATGGATCATAAATTGATTATAACTTATTCCACAAAAGCAAAGATAGCTAGTAGAGCATTAAAAGAATGTGTAAATGTACTTGCTTACATTAAAAGAAAACCGATTAAGACAGAGTTTTTAAAAAGCATTTTGTAAAATTCAGGAAGTATTCCTAATTGAAACATTTAGTAAAAAAGCAGCTTATGATGCTGATAACAATGTAAGCAATGTGAGGTTTTGCATGGTATTTTATTATAGTTCTGCAGAACATGCCAGTATATTACAGGTGTTGATGTGGTCTGGAGAACTTCTAAGATTAACGAGAAGACTCAGCAAGAAAGCTTGAATCCTAGCTTTTTCCAGTTATTCCTACCTTCTAATGTTCCTGGTGCAGTTATGCATTCTATGAATAATAAGTGGAATCAATAGAAGAAGTTGTTATTAGTTGGGCTGATACTTTATAGCACCCTACACAAACTTTGTGGGAGTTGGGCTGGAATGTGTGGCCTACCCTAAAGGAATACGAAGGCCCCATACTCAGTGAAAAAGCATATGAACTAGGAGACTTAAGTGAGGCTGAGAATACGCAAATATGAGAAAAAAAGATAAACCAAGCTAATAAGGCCTCCTGAGAGGAGGGACTTCAGCTTTAAGTTCCAAAATTTAAAAATGTTATTAATAGGGACATAATGTGATAATTGGCAATAGTATTGAAATATTTTATGGATCTAACACAATTTTAAAACTTCAAACAAGAACAAAAATACAAATGCAGATTGCTAAAAAAAAAATCAGAAACTGAACTGGATGTAAAAATAATATATGTTATGTATGATATTTCAAATCAATGGAGAAATATATTAGGACAGATGACTAGCCATTTGTGAAAAATAGTTAAATCCGTACATGATTCCTTATACCTGAACATATTTCGTATTCATTTATAAAATAAATATGAAAATGGTATTGTAAAAATTCTAGAAAAAATAGAAATGAAATAAATCTTATAGGTGTGAAAATATTTTCTAATTCTGATCTAAAGCTGGAAAGATAAAAACACAAAATTAACTTAAAAAATAAATAAACACCACTTGAGGCAAAAATATGACAGCATGTTTAGCAGACAAGTGACAAGACAGGGAATGTGCAACATTTGACAGACTATTAAGAAAACAATTGCTATCTAATGTTGTTCTTAGGTACCATCGATTCAGTTCTGACTCATAGGGACCTATGTACAACAGAACGAAACACTGCCTGGTCCTGTGCCATTCTCACAATCGTTGCTATGTTTGAGCCCATTGTTGCGTCCACTGGGTCAATCTATTTCACTGAAGGCCTTCCTCTTTTTCACCGACCCTCTGCTTCACCAAGCATGATGTCCTTCTCCAGCCACTGGTCCCTCTTGATAACACGTTCAAGGATGAAGTCTCGCCATCCTCTCATCTAAAAAGCTTTCTGGCTGCATTTCTAAGACAGAATTGTTCATTCTTCTGGCAATCCAATGTATATTTAATATTCTTCTCTGACACAATAACTCAAAGGCATCAATTCTTCTTCAACCTTCCTTATTCATTGTCCAGCTTTTGCATGCATATGAGGTGACTGAAAACACCATGGCTTAAGTCAGGCACACCTTAGTCCTCAAGGTGTCATCTTTGCTTTTTGACACTTTAAAGAGGTCTTTTGCAGCAGTTTTGCCCAATGTAATACATTGCCTGATTTTCTGACTGCCACTTCCATGGACATTGATTGTGGATCCAAGTAAAATAAAATCACTGATGGTCTATTAGAGAATAAAAAAAAAAAAAAAAAATTACATGAACATGTGTTTTAAAAAAAAGCAATGCATATGATCAATAATCATTACTAGTAATCAAATAGGTACAAATTTAATAAAAATGAAGTAACAACTTTGCTTATCTGAAGTAACTATTTCGCTTATTCCAATAATAATGATAGTACTATAATGATAATAATGGTGATGAAAATCAGGCCTTTTTGTAACTTGTTTTCATTAGTTGCTGTTGCTTGCTTAGACTCATGGCAACCTATGTATAACAAAACAAAATGTTGCCAGGTCCTGTGCCATCTTCACGATCGTTGGTATGTTTGAGTACATTGTTGTGGCTATTGGGTCATTCCACCTTATTGAGGGTTTCGCTCACTTTTTCTGACCCTCTGCTTTACCAACCATGATGTCCTCTTCTAGCTGTTGATCTTTCCTGATGATATGTCCAAAGTAAGCAATCCAAAGTCTCACCATCCTTACTTCTAAGGAGAATTCTGGTTGAATTTCTTCTAAGATTGTTATGTTAATTCTTCTGGCAGTCCACAATAAATTCAATAGTCTTCATCAATACTGCAGTTCAAGTGCATGAACTCTTCTTCTGTTTTCTTTTTCCATTGTCCAGCTGTCACATGCATATGAGGTGATTAAAAAGACTGTGGCTTGGACTGAGTGCACCTTAGTCATAGAAGTGTCATCTTTGCTTTTTAAAACTTTAAAGAGGTCTTTTGCAACAGATTTTCCGATGCAATATGTCATTTGATTTCTTAACTATTGCTCCCACAGATGTTGATTGTTCATCCAAGTAGAATGAAATCCATGATAACTTCAATTTTTTTTTTCTCCATTTATCATGATGTTGTTTATCGGTCTAGTTGTGGGGGATTTTTGTTTTGTTTATGTTCAGGAGTAATCCATACTAAACGTTGTAATCTTTGAGATCTCTGTTTTTTTGGAAGGCTGTGTCACCTGCATATTGCAGACTGTTAATGAGTCTTCCTTCAGTCTTGATGCTGTGTTCTTCATACAGTTTAGTGTCTCAAATTATTTGTTCAGCGTAATGACTAAATCAGTAAGGTGAAAACTGTCCACCACGGGCGATCCAACTGGTATGTGAAATAGCAGCGGCACAGGTTCCAGGCTCATGGCAACACAAAAGCCAGCACATTACAACAAAATAAAAGACACGTGGTGGGTTCATAAACTACTAGTGATATATTTGTTAAAAACACACTGACAGAAGTTTGGAAATATATCACAATTATGAAATAGTAATATGTTGAAATTCTACTTAAGGGAATTTGTGCCAATTAAATAATCTGACAAGTGCAAAGACACATATAAGGATATCCATACCAGTGCTGCTTTTTAATAGACAAAATGAGACAAAATTGAAAATGTCTATCTGTATGGACCCATTTACAAGAATGTTAGTGTATCTTTGCAAGAAATTCTATATAATAATGATACATAGATAGATGGATATGTACATATTGCACTATGCCTCTCTATACATACAAAAATTGGAACAACTATACACAAAATATTAATATTTTTGTACATATTGGAGTAATACAGTGATCTTCATTTTCTTTTTTAATATGAGTATTAATAAAATAGATAATGAAGACTTCTAGATATTAAGTAATAGCACAGAGTTTTAATAACTTATATAATGTGGTACTATAAGATTCAACAAACAGTTCAAAAGAACAAACTTAATTTTGTTGATATTGAGATATGTTGTTGTGTGTCATCAAGTCGATTTTGACTTATAGTGACCCTATAGGATAGAGTAGAACTGCCCCACAGGGTTTCCAAGGAGTGGCTGGTGGATTCAAACTGCCAACCTCTTGGTTAGCACTCTGAGCTCTTAACCACTTTGTCACCAGGGCTCCATTACACATGGATAGTTGATATTTAGAATATGTCAAAGGAAGTATCACAGGTAAATTGGGGGAAGGGATGGATTATTCACCAAATGGTATTGAGAAATTTATCTAATTTGGTGAAAAAATTGAATTTAACTTTACACTGTATACCAAACCAAAAAAACGCAGTGCCGTCAAGTTGATTCCGACTCATTGCAACCCTATAGGACAGAGTAGAACTGCCCCATAGAGTTTCCAAGGAGCACCTGGCAGATTCGAACTGCCGACCCTTTGGTTAGCAGCCGTAGCACGTAACCACTACGCCACCAGGGTTTCCCACTATATACCAGATTTTGGAATAAAAAATTCAATCTAGAATGAAGTAATATATAATTGTGGCGACTTTTTATTTGCTTGGGGGATGAAGAATCATTTACTAAATATGAGATCAGTGGAACTATTATAAAGGAAAATAACAGATTAAGTATATCAAAATTTAAAGCATTGTGTTCTGGGAAAACACTTTTAGAAAAAATCCCATACCAAACCCACCGCCGTCGAGTCAATTCTGACTCACAGCAACTCTATAGGGCAGAACAGAACTGCCCCATAGTGTTTCCAAGGAGAGGCTGGTGGATTCAAACTGCCAGTCTTTTGGTTAGCAGCCAACCTCTTAACCACTGCACCACCAGGGCCCCCCAAAAGAGAATTCTTTACTTTTTCAAACAGTCAAATGTGAAGACAGAACAAGGGCATTTCATTCATGTAAAGACTCTTAACTTCTGAGTACCTTTCACAGGAAGATACTGAGAATGTATTGCAACATGAAGAGAGTACAACAGACAAGAAGCTGTTAAGGAATTTAAGATTAAGTGGATCTAAACTTTTATGTCTATAGCAGACCAAGAGATTAGGCTTTGACAGTAAAATCCTGAGTGGGGGAAGGGAGTCCTCTACACAATTGTTACTAGGTAAAAGTGTTAGAATAAATAAGATATGAAAAAGGCACAAAATGCCTTGTGTGTGTGGCGGGTGGCGGGGGAGATAGGCAATCAGAAACTTCAGGGAAAAAAAATAACTGTAATTGAAAGCCACAGGTCAATTTTTAAAAATCAGTCCAAGACAAAGGATAAAGCTTTGGGTTCAAGAAGAAAAACAGAATGGAAATACGTAGTCAAAATAAAAATAGAAAGGCATAAATACAAACATAAATATCATTAGTTATAAAGAAAAAAGCATATTTTAAGTTTTAAATTTTTTTCCAGTAAAACAAGAGAAAGACAATCAGCAACTCTAGGAAAAACTACAGTTCAAGAAAAGTCTGATGAAAATATGAATGAAAGCAAAAAAAGTATAATTTTAAGCACCAGTGGACTTTAATGGGGAAGAATCCTTAGAGTGGCAGTGGGATTGTGAAATAGAGTGCATACAGAAAGAAGTATACTTTCAGGAAACTATATTGCTCTCTAAAAGGAGCCCTGGTGGAACAGTGGTTAAGGGCTCAGCTGCTAACCAAAACGTCAATGGTTCAAACCCACCAGCTGCTCCAAGGGAGAAAGATGTGGCAGTCTGTTTCCCTTAAGATTACAGCCTTTGGAGCCCTATGGGGCAGGGTTGCTATGCGTCAGAATTAACTTGATGGCAACAGGTTTGGTTTTTGGTTTTATATTGTTCTGCGATGAATGATACCTATCTAATCATAACCACATAAATAATGTTTCTTCATTTAAATTTTTAGAACGCATCTATGATAAAACAAAAAACATTTAAAATGGTGTGCAAAATATAGGCATGAGAGAAGAAGGATGTTCTGTGTGTTTCCATAAGGAGCTCAAATCCCATAAAATATAAGTCACTATTATACTTTCAAAATACATACTTATGAGTGCTCTTAATATGAACTTAGAAATAGAAGTATGCCTACCTTTATGAGGCTCTCTAACATTAACTATAAATCATTAGAAAACTATAACTCATAAGAAAGTTATTTAGAAATTTTTGAACTTAGACATAGAAGCATAGAAATATGAGAAGAATGTGGTAAAAAAGCTTTAATTTTTTTTGACTTGACATGCTGTGATAAAAGAATACATAACATAGTTAATCTTTGTAAACTAGCCTTGAGACATAATCTAAACAACCTCTCTAATCTTTAACCTTGAAGAAAAGATATGTGGAACCAAGATGACAAATTCACATATAAACCCTAAATTTCTGCTCACTCACTGAGAGAAAAAACCAAAAAAACCAAACCCAGTGCCATCGAGTCAATTCCGACTCATAGCGACCCTATAGGACAGAGTGGAACTGCCCAATAGAGTTTCCAAGGAGCACCTGGTGGATTCGAACTGCCGACCCCTTGGTTTGCAGCCATAGCACTTAACCACTACGTCACCAGGGTTTCCCACCCAGAAAAGGCAGAGGCAAACACTGAGAAAGCCTACTAAGACTTTGCCTACCACTGCTGACCTTAGGCACTAACTACAAGAGACTTTCGCAAAGTTCGAGCCATGATTAAGCCTTCCTCCCAAGACCTCTCATTAAAGATAAAAGCCTGAAGTCTAAAGACTTGGACTTTAACTATTAGAATTAACACTGCAATTGCAATTGTTAGTTCTGATTCTCTGGTTCTAAATGAATGTTGTGAGGTCTTACTTGTGTGCCTTGCCATGATTACTTTGTAATAAACTAAACAAGTTTATGTATGTCAAACCTGAGTGTCTCTCCATTAATTTTCTAAGATAAAATCCTACATGACAGAGAATGAGATGGCAATCCTGAATATGTACATTTATAAGTTACCAGAGAAACAGGAAGTATTTATTACTTATAAGTTTAAGAATATTATTTAAAGATCAAATAATCAGTGGTTAAGAGCTCGCTGCTAACCAAAAGGTCAGCAGTTCGAATCTGCCAGCCACTCCTTGGAAACCCTATGGGGTAATTCTACTCTGCCCTGTAGGGTCACTATGAGTCTGAATCTACTCAATGGCAACGGGTTTAGTTTTGGGGAGTTTTTGTTTGTTCGTTTAAAAAAACTAATTGGAGTTGGTAGATGGAGGTGGAAGGGAATCTTAATTAGTAAATTCTTCACTTACCAAATCAAAAAATCAATTAATAAGGTCTATTGTGAGAAAATTATTTAGAGTTCTAGATGTGGCCACCTGCAGAAATAAAAATATAAATGGAAAAATGTGGTTAATTCAGGCTAGTGGTTCTGAATTTTGAGAGGAGTGAAGCTTTCTGCTCAGGTTAAAAATGTAAGCTTCCATATTATGAGAGCCCTATAACTTTTTTTTATAAGTGAAGTAAAAAAGTAAAAGCATACTGGGAAAATATTTGCAAAATATAGCACATTTCAGGCTAAAAACATAAATATTCTCATAAACAAGAAAAACATAAATACACTAATCTTTAAAAACAAAAGGAAGCTAAATTGGTAACAAATGAAAAAATGTAGTCAATAAATACATAAAATATTTTATCACACCAAATGGGCCAACATGTCACTTAAGAAAACAAATAGTACTTTTTAAAAATCACTGGTTTTCAAAATATTTTACAATATTATAATCCTAATACTGTGGTAGGGACAGTAATAGACACTGCAGGCTGGTGTGTTAAATGGTTCAAGGCAGGCTGGTGTGTTAAATGGTTCAAGGTTTCAGGTTAAAGAACAGTAAATTTACATAGGAAGTTGATCTGATAAACTTTATTGTATGAATTCATCTTAAACATGTAACCTTATTCATTCAAAGATCCATAAATGAACCTACTTACATCAATATTATTAACAGTCAAAAATTCAAAACAAACTTAATCCCCAACCAAGTGTTTAAATATCCTGTTCAGATCTGATCAATGTTTTCTTAAGATCAGATAAAAAAATGAGAAAAGTTTACACCATATAAAAATTAATTGAGAAAGCAAGCTGCTTACTATCCCATTTTTAATATACATTTCTATAATACATGTATGCATATAATTTATTTAA
Organism: Loxodonta africana; assembly: GCF_030014295.1. NCBI lineage: Eukaryota > Metazoa > Chordata > Mammalia > Proboscidea > Elephantidae > Loxodonta > Loxodonta africana. The sequence continues at coordinate 155,891,653 of NC_087342.1, read as the reverse complement.
ATAATCTTATATGCATTATGGAAACCCTGGCGTCATAGTGGTTAAGTGCTATGGCTGCTAACCAAAGCCTTGGCAGTTCAAATCCGCCAGGCGCTCTGTGGAAACTCTACAGGGCAGTTCTACTCTGTTCTATAGGGCCGCTACGAGTCCGAATTGACTGGACGGCACTGGGTTTGTTCTTTTGTTTGTTTTATATGCATTATAAGGAGCCAGGGTGATGAATTACCACTGCTGTCGGGTAGATTCCGACTTATAATGACCCTACAGGACAGAGTAGAACTGCCTTATCCGGTTTCCAAGGAGTGTCTGGTAAATGCGAACTGACGATCTTTTCTTTAGCAGCCGGGTCTAATCACCCACCAGGAGCCCCGGTGGTATACTAGTTAAGTGCTTGGCTGCTAACCAAAAGATCCAAGGTTCGAACCCATGAGCCGGTCTGGAGGAGAAAGATGTGGCAGTGTGTTTCAGTAAAAATTACAGCCTTGGAAACCCTATAGGGTAGTACTACTCTACCCTATAGGTCGCTATGAGTTGGAATCAACTCAACGGCAACAGGTTTTATGTATCATAGATGTAATTAAATTTATATGTATGTATGTACATGTGCCCCCAAGTGTCTGTCAGTTTGTCATACTGTGGAGGCTTGTGTGTTCCTGTGATGCTGGAAGCTATGCCACTGGTATTCAGATACCAGCAGGGTCACCCATGGAGGACAAGTTTCAGCTGAGCTTCCAGACTAAGACAGACTAGGAAGAAGAACCCTGCAGTCTACTTCTGAAAAGCATTAGCCAATGAAAACCTTATGAATAGCAGCGGAACATTGTCTGATATAGTGCTGGAAGATAAGCCCCCCAGGTTGGAAGGCACTCAAAAGATGACTGGGAAAGAGCTGCCTCCTCAAAGTAGAGTCGACCTTAATGACGTGGTTGGAGTAAGGCTTTCGGGACCTTCATTTGGTGATGTGGCACGACTCAGAATGAGAAGAAACAGCTGCAAACATCCATTAATAATCAGAACCTGGAATGTACGAAGTATGAATCTAAGAAAATTAGAAATGCTCAAAAATGAAATGGAACAGATAAACATCGATATCCTAGGCATTAGTGAGCTGAATGGACTGATATTGGCCATTTTGAATCAGACAATCATATAGCCTACTATGCTGGGAATGACAACTCGAAGAGGAATGGTGTTGAATTAACAACCTGCGTTATGCAGATGACACAACCTTGCTTGCTGAAAGTGAAGAGGACTTGAAGCACTAATGAAGATCAAAGATCATAGCCTTCAGTATGGATTGCACCGCAACATAAAGAAAACAAAAATACTCACAACTGGACAAATGAGCAACATTATGATAAATGGAGAAAAGATTGAAGTTGTCAAGGATTTCATTTTACTTGGATCCACAATCAATAGCCATGGAAACAGCAGTCAAGAAATCAAAAGACGCATTGCATTGGGCAAATCTGCTGCAAAGGACCTCTTCAAAGTGTTAAAGAGCAAAGATGTCACCCTGAAGACTAAGGTGCGCCTGAACCAAACCATGGTATTTTCAATCACATCATATGCGTGTGAAAGCTGGACAGTGAATAAGGAAGACTGAAGAAGAGTTGACATCTTGGAATTGTGGTGTTGGCAAAGAATATTGAGTATACCATGGACTGCCAGAAGAACAAACAAATTTGTCTTGGAAGAAGTGCGGCCAGAATGCTCCTTAGAAGCAAGGATGGTGAGACTGCATCTTACGTACTTTGGACATGATGTCAGGAGGGATCAGTCCCTGGAGAAGGACATCATGCTTGGCAGAGTACAGGGTCAGCAGAAAAGAGGAAGACCCTCAACGAGGTGGATTGACACAGTGGCTGCAACAATGAAGTCAAGCATAACAACGATTGTAAGGACGGTGCAGGACCGGGGAGTGTTTCGCTCTGTTGTGCACAGGGTCGCTATGAGTCGGAACCGACTAGACGGCACCTAACAACAAAGACAACAACATGTATATGTAGGAAACCCTGGCTGCATAGTGGTTAAGAGCTCTGGCTGCTAACCAAAGGAAAGATCAGCAGTTGGAATCCACCAGGCGCTCCTTGGAAACTCGATCAGGCAGTTTTCTGTCCTGTAGGGTCATTATGAATCAGAATCAATTCAACGGCAAGGGGTTATGTATATGTGAATTAGGAAAAGTAGCAAAACATTACCATTTCTTACTGGTTTGTTAATGGTTAATATTTATCATATTCCTTATATTTTTGATGTGTCAAATTTTTGAAAATATGCCATTTTACATATATGATCAGACAGGATACACATTTATAATAAATAATATTAACTTAAATATAGTTTTAAAAGTTTTTTTGTTTTTGTTTTTAATTATCTAAGTGACGCAATGCTTAAGCACTCAATTGCTAACAAAAAGGTTAGTGGTTCGAACTCACTAGCCATGCCACAGGAGAAAAGGCCTGGCTATCAGCTCCTGTAAAGATTATAGCCTAGGAAACCAAACGGGGCTGTTCTACTCAATCGCACAGGGTCATTACAAGTGAGAATCCACTCAATGGCACACAATAACAGCTCAAATCATGTAACGTGAACTAAACTGCAAAGTACAATATTTTCAAGGACTTTGTGAGGCTTTCTGGTAAGTGACTATGGTTGTTGTGTGCTATGAGTCAATTCCAACTCATAGCTAGGTTTTCTCTCCAGTGGAACCACTAGTGGGTTTAAACCACCACATTTCAGTTTGTAGCCAAGTGCTTAACCATTGCACCACTAGGGCTCCTGGTGAGTGATTAAATATTACTAATTCATTATTTAAGTGTTGTGGTTGTGTGCCGTCAAGTTGATTCTGACTCATAGCAACCTCGTATACAGCAGAGCTGTCCCTCCTAGGCTGTAATCTTGACAGGAGTAGTTCACCAAGTCTTTTCTCCCACAGAGCTGATGGGTTAGAGTCCCCGACATCTTGGCTAGCAGTAAAGCCCTTAACCACCTCTCCACCAGGGCTTCTTATCATTTACGTAGCAGATAGCTTATTCATAGATGGAATCTAATGATCTCCAAACCCATGATCAAAAGTTAGTAGAAGCTTAATTAATTAAGCTTATTAGTTCCATAGAAAGTCATATCTATCTAATTAAGGTTTAATTACAGTTACAGAATTCCTCCAGAGTTAGTTTATACATACATACATATATATAAATTTTAAAAAGTAATACAATTAAGTTATTCTATTTTTTATGAAAATTTAGCATTATTATCCTGTTAATTTTGTTGTGTTACTTATTCTGAGGAATTCATCAAGTAATGGAAAGATAACAGTTACTTTTTAACTCAATTTCAGTGTATCTTAAATCAGTAGAATATATCAGTTATACACATACATATAAAAATAGAATATTGCTATAGTAACATTCATGTGTTAAAAAAATTTTGTATAGGCATATCTGTTACAAATCTCAAACAAAGAGCCTTAGGTAATCAATTAGAAGGTAGTATCAGACCATTTACTCTGAGTGAAATATTATATTAAAGTTCTCATGTACAACAATTTCTACTTTAATAAAAAGATGAAAATTAATTATTCAATGAACAGGATTCATGAGTGCCTGAACTGTTTGGAAAATAAAGAGACATTCTGTTTTCTTCTACTGGAAAATGGGAAAACAGGATGGGGTGTCTGTAAATGAAGAGTTAAAATACATCACGGACATTTCAAAATTAAATTATTATATGTACTGTGATTTAAACTACACTCTGTAGACAAAATATTTCAGTTTTTAAAATGCCAACAAAATATTAGGAACTATGCTAATATTAAATGTTCCCTAGGTGGCACAAATTGTTTGCGCTGGACTCTAACCTAAAGGTTGAGGTTTGAACCTACCCAGCAGCACCATAGAAGAAAAAACCTGGAGATCTGATTTCCTAAAGATTACAGCCAAGAAAATCCTATGGAGCACATAAGGTCATTTTGAGTCGAGAATTGATTGGACAGCAACAAACAGCACAAACTGTAGGCAAAGGGGATATACAGGTAAGTTTTTTTTTTTTTATAACTGTACGACAAGGGCCCTGGTGGTGCAGTGGTTAAGAGCTTGGTTGTTAACCAATAGGTCAGCAGTTTGAATCCACCAGCTGCTCCTTGGAAACCCTAAGGGGCATTTCTACCCTGTTCTATAGGGTCGCTATGAGTTAGAAGTGATTTGATGGCAAAAAGTTTGTTTGTTTGTTTTTTAAAATGACAAGATTAGGTCTATACTTTGAACAGAAGTCCCTGCGTGGTGCAAATCATTAAGTGCTTGACTACTAGCCATAAGGTTGGTGGTTTGAACTCACCCAGAGGCACCTGGGAAGACAGAACCAGTGACCTGCTTCCAAAAGGTCATAGCCTTGAAAACCCTATAGAGTCGTTACTTTGCACACATGGGGTCGCCATGAGTCGGAATAGACTTGATAGCAATTAACAACAACAACGCACTGTGGGCAGAATATCCCAAGAGATGTTCAGTGAAAGAGGACATTTTGATTAAAAAATTTATGATATGCATTCTAAATTTCCAGGCATTCTGTTGCAATGAGTTTTATCATAGGAAAGGCTCTGAAAAGTCCTGCAGTAAAGCATAAAACTCGTTTAAATTTGCTGAACTAAATTCTTACTAAATATATTTCACCTTATCTGCCAAATCATCTTTGGTAACATTTGCTTTATAATAGCATCAGTGTATTCTACATTGTGGAGTTAGATGTAAATAGCAATAGAAGTCTTTATATTTTTCATCTTTCTTATGTTTTGCCAGAATAATACATTTTTAGAAATTTTCTACTTCGGCTTTCACTTATTAATCTTAAGCTTGCCCTTTAATATACAAATTAGTAAGCCTGGTAATCATGTATATAAAACATAATTTCCAAGAGGTTAAGATACATCAACAATGTAGAAGAAGAATTATGTTGAAATAGTAAACATTTTTTATATTTACGAGTTTTGCTATAGGACATTAATTTCCTTAAATGATTTAATAATTTACTGTTAAAAATCATAACTGTAAGAGAGGTTTTGATTTCAGTGTTACTATGTATACAAATTTATGGGGCTTATTTTTAAGTCTAATGTCAAATCCAATAATTTCCACTCTCCTCCGTCTACCAAAAAAAATCTTTAATCACCAAAAACACCTGCTCTACAATTTAGGATTTCTGAGAATTTAATTCATATTTATTTCACATAGTTGATTTTGTGAGAATAAAAGAACTGTTTTTTTATCAAATCACCCGCTTGTAAACAGGCTCGAAGTAGAGCAACGTTCACTCTGACAAAAAACAGAAAAGAGAAAGATTAACACCTTTGAATGTTAGTGTTTGAAATATATTTTAGACTATTGACAATTCCGTCTGGCAGAGCTATCTGGTCACCTCATGAATTGGATGAATGAACATGGCCTAAAAAGTGAGAAACTCTTCTCCTTTGGAAAATTCATATTCACAACTACCCGTCATCTCCCATTCTAAAACTCCCTCTCCATGGAAGTTCTCTTGGGTCTTTATTTTCAGTATTAGAAGAGACCACTAAACTCATTATGCAGTTTAACACTTTGAACTAGACAGCAGCTTGGCACAAGAAAGGAGCAGCCAGTGTTACAGTTGCCATTAAATCCAGGCACCTTTGAAATTGTTCAGAGTGCAATTTTATTAAGCAAAAGGCATATTGTTGGCTTGGGGCCATTTACTGTAAATATTTCCTGGTCAAGATCAATGGATGTAGAACATCCTGAATAATGCTGAGGGAAACATAAAACAAGTCCTAGATGTGAGATGATATAAGAGGTTACATATGTTAGGAATTGAAGTTAAACTATTTCTAAATCATACTTTCTGTATAATATGGATATTGCTGAAACAAGGTTCAAAGAATGAGGTCCTAGACATACTGTGAAGGTTGGGTTTATGCAATATGTAGGACATGCAAATTTTTCTCTTATCTAGTGTTCTAAAGTAGCATCCATGAATTGCAAATTGATTATTAGCTGAAGAGAGAATATGCCCTTCCCTTCAAATTTGAGAACATGAAGCAACCAATATCATTTTGGATGTCCTTTTTTGTGTTCAGTACTACAAACTAAGAGTTCTGAGAGTTAAGTAATAGTAAAGGCAAAAAAAAATTGAGCACTCCATGACGAAATTTTGCTGAAACCGAAAGCTTATTTCAGCGGCTACTAAGTGGTTAACATCGATTTTTTGGAAGGTAATGACTTTTTTATTCTTGCCTTGTTCCCAGAATAAAAGGCAGCAATAGGACTTCTGGAGAATGGGGAAATAAGAGAAATAGCTGTTTCAGAATGAATAAGAAACTGGAAAGCCTTATTTTAAAAAATTTTTAAAAATTCTTATGTATTAAAGATAAAACTTTAATAACTAATATTTTTTGCTAGATCTCTTTGTTAGTTCACAGTTTTAGCATTTGTCAAGGATGCAGAAAGAAAACATGCTTGAGTTGTGTGTATGTATTAAATCATATATGAGAAATTATCTTTATTAATGAATATGTTTCCAGTGTAGTAGAATTATCTTACAAGGACCATGTCATATTTGCCCCTAACTAGGTACAAAATTTGCTTAATGATTATTTGCTAAATGAAGAAAGAATTTTGTCTGTTCATGCTTTTGAGACCAGTCATCTCTACCATCTAAGCATAATTTTTTTTTTTTTTTTTTTTTTTTGACACAGGAAATGACCAATGTTTGTTGTTGTTAGGTACCATTCAGTCGATTCTGGTTCAGAGCGACCCACTGCCCAGGCCTGCACCATTCTCACAATGGTTGTTAAGTTTGGTCCCATTGTTGCAGCCACTGTATCAACCCATCTTGTTGAGTCTTACTATTTTTCTGTAACCCTCTACTTTACCAAGCATGATGTTCTTCTTCGGATACTGAGCTCTCCTGATAACTTGTCCAAAGTGTGTGAGACGAAATCTCACCACTCTCACTTCAAAGGAGAATTCTGGCTGTACTTCTTCTAAGACAGATTTGTTAATTCTTCTGGCAGTCCATGTATAATCAATACTCTTTGCCAACATCATAATTCAAAGGTATCAATTCTTCAGTCTTTCTCATTCATTGTCCACCTTTTGTATGCATAAGGTGACTGCAAATACCATGGCTTAGGTCAGGTGCACCTTAGGCTTCAAAGTGACATCTTTGCTTTTTCAACACTTTAAAGAGGTCTTTTGTAGCAGATTTGCCCAGTGCAATATGTCGTTTGATGTCTTGACTGCTGCTTCCATGGGCATTGATTGTGGATCCAAGTATAATGCAAATCATTGACAAATTCAATATCAATATATTCTCTGTTGATAATGATGTTGCTTATTGGTCCAGTTGTGAGGACATTTGTTTTATGTTGAGGTGTAATTCATACCGAAGGCTGTTGTTGTTGATCTTCATCAGTAAATGCTTCAATATGCTTTGCTTTCAGTAAGCAAGGTTGTGTCATCTGCATAACACATGTTGTTAATGAGTCTTCCTCCAATCCTGATGCCCCATTTTTCTTCACATGATCCAACTTGTCGAATTATTTGCTCAGCATAGAGATTGAATAAGTATGGTGAAAGGATACAACCCTGACACACAACTTTCCTAACTTTAAGCCTTGCAGTTCAAACCACTGCCTCTCAGTCTATATACAGGTTCTGCGTGAACACAATTAAGTGTTCTGGAATTCCCATTCTTAGCAAAGTTATCTGTAATTTGTCATGATCCACACAGTCAAATGCCTTTGCATAGTCAATAAAACCCAGGTAAACATCTTTCATGTATTCTCTTCTTTTAGCCAAAATCCATTTGACATCACTAGTGATATCCCTCGTTCCAAGACCTCTTCTGAATTAGGCCTGAACTCCTGGCAATTCCATGTTGATGTATTGCTGCAACCACTTTTGAATGATCTTCAGCAAAATTTTACTTGTATGTGATATTAATGATATTGTTCAATAACTTCCACATTCTGTGGATCACCTTTCTTTGAAACGGGCACAAATATGGAACTCTTCCAGTCAGTTGGCCAGGAAGCTGTCTTCCAAGTTTCTTGACATAGATGAGTGGGCACATCCAGCATTGCGTCTGTTTGTTGAAACATCTTAATTGGCATTCTGTCAATTCCTGGAGCTTTGTTTTTTGCCATTCCCTTCAGTGCAGCTTGGACTTCTTCCTTCAGTACCATTGGTTCTTGATCATACGCTACCTCCTGAAATGGTTGAACACACAGCCAGCCCTTTTTGGTACAGTGGCTCTGTGTATATGGCCATCTTCTTTTGATGCTTCCTGCATTGTTCAATATTTTCCCCACAGAATCCTTCAATATTGAGACTTAAGGTTTGAATTTTTTCTCCAGTTCTTTCAGCTTCAGAAATGCTGAGTGTGTTCTTCTCTGTTGGTTTTCTAACTCCAGGTCTTTGCACATTTCATTATAACACTTTACTTTGTCTTCTCAAGCTGCCTTTTGAAATCTTCTGTTCAGCTCTTTTACTTCTTCATTTCTTCCTTTTACTTTAGCTACTCTATGGTTAAGAGCAAGTTTCAGAGTCTCCTTAACATCCATTTTGATCTTTTCTTTCTTTCTTATCTTTTAAATGACCTTTTGCTTTTTTCCTGTGTCATGTCCTTGATGTCATTCCACAACTTGTCTGGTCTTTGGTCATTAGTGTTCAAGGCATCAAATCTATTCTTGAGATGGTCTCTAAATTCAGGTGGCATATACTCAAGGTTGTATTCTGGCTTTCATGGACTTGCTCTAATTTTCTTCAGCTTCAACTTGAACTTGTTTATGAGCAATTGATGGTCTGTTCTGCAGGACACCTCTGTCTTTATTCTGACTGATGATATTGAGGTTTTCCATCAAGTCTCTCCAGGGATATAGTGGATTTGATTCCTTTGTATTGCACCCAGTAACGTCCCTGTGTATACTCGCCATTTATGTTGTTGAGAAAAGTTATTTACAATGAAGAAGTCATTGTTCTTGCAAAATTCTATCATGCTCTTTCCGGTGCTATGCTATGTTCAAGAGCAAGCTTCAGAGTCTCCTTGACATCCGTTTTGGTCTTTTCTTTCTTTCCTGTCTTTTTAATGACCTTTGGATTTCTTCATGTTTGATGTGCTTAATGTCATTCCACAACCTGTCTGGCCCTATCACCAAGGCCATATTTTCCAACTACTCATCCTTCTTCTTTGTTTCCAACTTTTGCAATCCAATCACTGGTAATTATCAATGCATCTTGATTGTATGTTTGATCAATTTCACACAGCAGAAGTTGGTAAAAATCTTCAATTTCTTCATCTTTGGCATTAGTGGTTGGTGCTTAAATTTGAATAATAGTCATATTTAACTGGTCTTCCTTGTAGGTGTGTGGATATTATCCTATCACTGATGGCATTGTCCTTCAGAATAGATCTCGAAATGTTCTGTTTGATAATGAATGTGACACCACTCCTCTTTAATATGTCATTCTCAGAATAGTGGACCTTATGATTTTCTGATTCAAAACGGCCAGTACCAGTCGATTTCAGCTCAGTAATGCCTAGAATACTCATCTTTATAAGTTCCATTTCATTTTTGAAGACTTCCAATTTACCTAGATTCATAATTCATACTTTTTTTTTGAAACCCTGGTGGCATAGTGGTTAAGTGCTACAGCTGCTAACCAAGAGGTCAGCAGTTCAAATCTGCCAGGCTCTCCTTGGAAACTCTATGGGGCAGTTCTACTCTGTCCTATAGGGTCACTACGAGTTGGAAGCAACTCGACGGCAGTGGGTTTTATAATTCATACATTCCACCTCTCGATTTTTAATGGATGTTTACAGTTGCTTTTTCTCTTTTTGAGTCGTGCCACCTTAGCAAACAAAGGTCCCAAAAGCTTTACTCCCTCCACATCAAGATCAACTCTACTTTGAGGAGGCAGCTTTTCCCCGGTTCTATTTTGAGTGCCTTCCAACCTGAGGGGCTCATCTTCTGGCACTATACCAGACAATGTTTCACCAGCCAATGTTTTCATAAGTAGACTGCCAAGTCTACTTTCTAGTCTGTCTTAGTCTGGCAGGTGAGCTGAAACCTGCCCACCAAGGGTGACCCTGCCGGTATTTTAAATACTGGTGGCATAGTTTCCAGCATCACAGCAACGCAGAAGCCACCACAATACAACAAACTGACAGACATGTGGAGTGAAAAATATTTAGCATAAAAATAAAATAAAATACTAGAGGATAAAGAATCTATAGTAGAAATACATTCCTATTCACATATATCTTTACAATGAAAACTGGCATGCATGTGTTATAATTTTCTAAGTAAAATACAAATTTCTGAAGAACACAGGTATATTTTTTTTTACTTAGTTGATTTCTGACAGCAAGTTGTGAGTGCCTAAGAACAAGTTAATGGCCTATTAATTAAATAAAAAATAAACCGTAATAAAAAAATAACTAATAATTACATATGGATCCCCAAACTTTAACTTAATTAATTGAATGGAAATAACACAAGACAAAAATTACGAAGATCGACACTTGATTATTTTCACTTACCAGGAAAAGTCAGTTTGAGGATGTTGGGGAAGTTATCTAACCTCTACAACTCAGTTTTGTTTTAAAAGTAAAATTAAAATAAAATAATCTATTCACAGGTATTACAATTACTGTAAGACTGTAATAAGATGATGTAGGTGAAAGCTCTCTGTAAACTGAAAGATACAACTAAAAGTATCTATTATTACTAAAAAATATGAAATAAAAGGCAACTCACCTCTACACCTATATCTTCTTTAATAAAATTTAGGGTAAATGCTGATGATTATTATATCTACTTTAGAAAGTAAAAGGAGTTTTAGATTGAAGCTCTTGTTTAAAAGAGTATAAGATTAGAAATCTATAGTTTATCCTATAGGAATACATATGCTTATAGCACATATTACTGAAAAAGAACTTGAAATAGCTCACACATCTACATATAATTTTTTAACAGACAATTAAAAATAAAAGTGGAAGAATATCATCCCTAAAGAACAGGGTAATATTTTCAGAACTTATGATATATTAATGTACTTTGTATTCAAATTCCATCCGAATTATAGCAAAATACGTTGCTATGGACAGATTGAATGAGATTGATTTCCACAGCTGGCATGAACTTCTTCATGAAGGGTATGCAGCTGTAAGCCCTTACATGTGATGCTGCAGGGTTTTGCACACTCCCCTGTAAGTCTTCTCCATTTTACCTACACTTTTGGGTTCTTTGTTTCTAGCCACAATGTAGCCACCTCGCTCTCAGCAAATCACCTCACCATGGACTTTATTCTGATCTAGGCCATTCAACCCTATGTCCCTTAAATTTATTCTATCCCATTTGAAAATAACTTTATATGTTCACCCATTCTATCACCTTTTCTCTATTGGCTTAGAAAAAAATATAAACTCGCTCCTCTTGTCCAAGGCTAACCATCCTGTTATGATCTTGTTTGTCTTCTAGTCCCATTGTGTGGTTGATCTCTCTCTTCATTATATTTCAAAACCTCCCTTTCCACTGGTTTGCTTCCTTTTTACTCAGTAAAATGTTGACCTTTCTTACTTTAAAAACTGCATTTCCTGATTCTTAACTCACCCTAAAGTAAAGAGAACCTAATCTAGAAGGTCGTGAGGCGGCAGTCCTTCGAATGGCCCAAACAGGTGGCTATAATTACTCCCCATTCCTTCCCCCTTGCTAGCAGCTTTGGGCTTCAGAATAAACCACTGCATTCCCCCCTCTAAAGCCTACTCGTCTGTCCAAATAAGAAGCAGGCTTAAAGAGATACAATTCTCCACTAACAATTCCAGGCTGATGCCCCCATGCTTGACAAGCCCCGTTTTCAGAAGATCAGTAGGGAAAATTTGCATTGCACTCTGCGAAGTGAAATATGCAACCCCTGGAATATGAAGCCACTGGGTGGTGGACGATCCTCAGGGTCTTTCGTCCACAGTGCAAAAAGAGAGGGTGCCCACGGAAGTTTTCAATCCTGCTTGGAGCTTTTGAGCCAGAAAGAACTGTTTGTGATGGAACTTTTCCTGTTATACACTCTCCGTTGTCTGTGAGTAATTGAAACAGCTTTCAGTATTGCCAACACCATATATGTGTCTCGTGTGTATGCATAAATGGACGTAATACCCATAGAGTGTCTGGTACCACTATGTGAACTTCTCATTACAGCACTTCAGTGAGTCCTTAAGATCTGGAGACAGCCTTCAAGGCAACATGTGTGTGCAACGCAAAGGTAAGTCGAATTGACTTCAAATACTGGTTGCTTATTAGCTATCCAGATCCTCCACACGACTCCAGAATGAAATTTGGTTTCTCTCATCTTCTGACTGTATTTGCACTCAGGTCATTGTGTTAGTACCTAGATTTTCTCTACAATACTTTTGCTCTCATACCTTCCTTTTGGTTCCTTCCACAACCACACAAATTTATGCTTTGGTTGTTTCTTTCTGAGATTATTGCCATACACTAGTAATTGGTCTTCCTACCCTTAACTTCCCTGTCTCTGAATCATATTTTACATTATTTAAAGAATACTTCCCCCAAATCACATTTCTTATAATTTTTGTTGTGCCTTCTCACTGTCTAAGAAATAATTTAACTCCTAAGCAAGGCATTTGAAGGGCCCTACGATATGAGTTTTTAGTCTCTTCAACTCAGTTGCACAAACCCTCATGTCACAATTATAAGTGCAACTCACTGAAAATGCACTGTACTTTCCAGTCTCAATGGTCATCCTTGTTGATATCAAGATCTCCCTTTTTAACTTCTCAGACCCCAGATTGTCTGAGACATCTTTAAAGTCTCCCTTTAAATTCTTCTCCTTCCAGTAAATTGTGTAGTTTCTCAGCCAGAACTTCCTTCCATCCTCTAATTTCCCAGAAAAGACATTTGCCTTTCTTTTGACATTTACCTTCTATTTTATACTTTATTATCATTATTTTTTATCCTTGTGCCTTTTCTTGGCTAGTATTCTCGAGATCATTGGTGTCAGCCACCCTGCTTATTCAATTTTCCCTCCACCCTCAGCAAATCTTTTTGCTTAAAATAATAGTTGAGATTCAATTAAAAGTAAATACATATTGACTTTGCACATATCTAAAGAATAAAGAACCAATTCTTCCTTTCCTCTCACGTCAAAACAGAAGTTCACATTTTACAGCATGTTTGTGCACACCTACACACACAAAGAGCCCATGAGATCTCATCGACTTAAGAAGTGAAACCTTGTGCCAAAGTGATGTTTACATGGTAGGTGAAAAGAGAGTAGTAGATGACAGGAAGGATGACAAGTCAAGTGAACCAAATCTGAAGTGGTAATTTTTACAACTTGAATAATCTGCTCTCCATATGTTTCCTACAAATCCTAGGAAAGGTACTATAACCATGATCTTTGCATTAGAGTCAAACTATAAAGATTCACCTCTTAGCAGGAATAAATTTAGAAATAGAGAAACAAGAAGAAAGCTTTTTGGCAATCTTTCCTGAAAGTGTGTGCAAAGCTGAAAAGCCAAATGGAGAGAGTAGTCTGTTAACCTTTATCACACACCACATGCAAAGTAGTCACACATCATAATGCTTTCATATCATATGTTTGTTTCACATTCTCAGACATGGTACCACGTAGTTAAGCCTCCAGCAGCTGCAGAAATTACAATGCAGCAATGGTCTACCCATAGAGCTCAGCGCTTCCTTTAGAGTTCTTGGCTTTGATAACTTGAGACAAAAGAAAGTTTCATGCTCCTAAGTTGAATGCAGACTGTGACCTAAATTAATTTGTCTTCCATATTTTTTTTTCTTAAGTTTCATCTTCTTTAAGTTAAAGGGAACCTATACAATCTAATTGGGGAACATAAAGCGAGATAATCTTCTTATGGAGGCGTTAATGCAAATTTTCATATTCTGAATATGTGATCTTTTCTTTCCCTCTTGTCTTTATATCCATCTCCCCTTGGTTCTCATTGTCCTTCATTTATGGGTTAACATAAAAAAAAAAAAAAAAAAAAAAACTCGTTGCCATCGCACCAATTCTGACTCATAGCGACCCTATAGGACAGAGTAGAATTGCCTCATAGGGTTTCCCAGGGGTGGCTGGTGGATCCAAACTGCAGACCTTTTGGTTAGCAGCCAAAGGTTAACCACTGTGCCACCATAATGGGAAAGACAGATTTTAGGTGATTTGTTCACATCTCAAGGAATGATTTTATTACTATCATCCTCAAATCTTAACCCTTTTGGTAAGTTTCTTGAGGACAGTTGTTCCCTTTATTAAAAAAAAAAAAAAAAAAAAAAACTCTTTTTCTAAACTTGTATGATATTCTAGTTATCAGTCCCAAACTTTGTTATGAAAATGGCATATCAAAGGTGTCAGTATTTGGATTTCTGTGTTAATGAGAACCTGTTCTCCTTCTGAGGAGTTTTAGGTCCTTGTTCTTAGTCTCTTATACATCTTTTTGGCTAGCCTAAGATATAATAAAAGAATAGGTAAATTGTCAATATATGTCTATGTAACATTTTTCTAGATGTAGTGGAGGTATGGTATGATAAGCAGGATGTGTTTTTGGTAAGACAGCCTGGGTTTGATTGATTCCCAGCTTATCCTTGCTCTGTGATACTGTACAAATTAGAAAATTTATTTAATCAGTTGTAAAATAGGGATGACAAAAATACTTTGGAGTTGTTCTAAGGGCTTAATGATATGACATAATTAAAAGAATCTAATATACTTCTTTTAAAATATTGTCCCCTTTTCTTCTTCTTTCCTTCATATCCTTTAAAAAATAAATGCAAGCATCATTTTAGCTTTAAAATGGATTATACGTGAGGACCCACTTTTTAAAGTTAGCTCACATCTGGTCTCTGTGCTATGGCTATTTCTGAAGCACCCCATTGTCTTTTGCCATTAAAAAAAAATACATATGATAAAAAAAAGCTTAAGTGTACACGCCACTTAAGCCTACAATATCTCAGTTAATTCTCATAACAGGTATTCAAAATAGATGATATTTATCTTTAATCTATAAATGAGAAAACTAAGGTTAAAAAGGTTAAGTGACTTTCATGATATTGCAAAGGTTAAGCAAGGTTAAGTGGCTTCTATGATACTATAACATGAGTAAGTAGCAATTCTGGGAATTGAACCCATGTTTTCCAATTCTCAGCTAAGTGACTTTTCTACTCTTTCACCCTGGCAGGGATTTACTTTACATACATTCCCTCCTCTCTCTTTGAAATATTCTATAATTTTCATGCTAAACTCAATTTTTTTGTCTTAGTCAATTCTTCTTTCTGCTCTCATCTAGGAAACTTGAGAAAACAGCCTGTTTTTGTAAATTGAAATCTTTAGTCACAGTTATGTTGAGATATTCAACAAATGTTTAACTGGGGAAAAATATTTCAAACCATGCTATTTGATCCAATTTTTAAAAAATGCAGTTATTAAGTAAATGAATAACTTTTTGGGTACATGGCAGAATATAATAATAAAGAAACACCATTTTAGGGTTTTATATGTTTATTTACAAAGAAAAAACATTAAGTCAACTGTGACAGAAGGAGCATAACTTTTGAACAATTACCACTTAGCAGTAAAAATCCATGCCCTTGGAAATAGGTTTGTGGTATTATTAGGCAAGGTATAAGGTAAAAAGCTTTAGGGAAGAAATAAAAAGAATGTGGCATATAGAATTAGAATGTCTGGATAGTGTTCGGATTATTTCTATATGGCTTCTAAGTAGCTTTTTTTATATATATAAATATAATCTACTGCTATAGTTATTGAGGGAAAACGAAGGAAGGGAGAGAGGCAGAGAGGGAGAAAAGAATGGAGGAAGGGAGAAAGAAGGAGGGAGTGAGGGAGGAAGGAAGAAGGGGAAAGAAAGAAAGAAAGAAGGAAGGAAGGGCGATAGAAGAGAGATAAGGAAGAAACTGAATTACTTAAGGGTGACCATCATCAACAGCATGAATACAAACAGATTACTAATTATATTGATATTTATAGTTTACTGAGTATCTACCACACACTTGGGCAAATTTATATACAAATACAAAAATAAATAATGTATCACTAAAGTTCCTAAAAATCTTGCCAAATAGACATTGCTACTATTACTACTACCCTTTCTAAAATCTTACGCAATAGACTTTATTATTTTAGATTAGAAAATAGCCTTATGAAGGTAAATAATTTGCCCAAGATCACACTATCGGCAATGTAATGATTTGAAACTGTGGCTATGTTCATATAAAAATGAATGTTTTTGCATGACGCCAAATAGCCTGGCCACAAAAATAATCTCTCCCCTTAATAGATAGTAGAACCACTAAGAACTTTTTAAAGCTAAAATTGGTCAATAATATTAGAGTATGTTATTTTCAAGTATCTTTATTTCAAATAAATTTTCTATATTTTAAATGATTCTCTGAGATAAAACTAGAAGCAAAAAATTATAAAAGAAAGTCGTCTCTGGCTGAAAGAAGAATATACATCTAATATATCTTGAAATGAGGGTTACTAAATGTAAATATACTTTACCCAAACGGTAAAGTATAATGTAATGGAATACAAAAACCAGCAAGGCTGGACAATTTGAGCAAAGAGGAGATTTAAAAAAAGAAGAAAGTGAGTAATTTGACTCTTCAGTTATCACCAAAATACTTACAATTTCTGGTATTCTTACTGTGGTTACTGAGAAATAAAGTTTGTTTTTTTTTTTAATATATAAATTTTATTTATAAGCAATCCCTGGCACATCCATAAGTTTGAATTGTCCAAGCCGTAAAAATGATTTTAGAGAAGAATCTTTAAAATGACAGAGAATTGTTAGTGATAAATTCAGTTAAAAATGGCAATATACCAAATATATGGACTTTGGCCACAACTGTGCCTAAAATTGTTAAATGTAGACATTTGATTGGTAAAGAAATTTGAAAAGACATAAGCAAAATATTAAAAGAGGTTTTCTGTTGGTAATGCAGTTATGCATATTTTTAAAATTTTAATTTTGTGCAGTTTGAATTTTATAAAATGGACATACATTACATTTGTGTAGCAAAAAAGACAATAAAACTTACATCAAAAGTAAAAGTTTACTTAGTTGCAGTTTGGATGCTGATCATTCAGGTACAGCTCATGCATTTCCTTTCGTCAGGGAAATGCCACTACCAAGTGACTGACAAAGGAAAATAAAAAGAAGCTCCCTTTTTCAAAGAAAAAATAAAGCAGCCCCTTTTGGTTGTCAATGTGATCACGTCAGACTCTAAGGCCCATGGACAGGAGAAATTTCGTTTAGACTCTGGGCTGTGCACAGAGCTACTGGTGCTATGCACATAATTATGATCATTGACAGTCACTCAATCTCTTTCCCTCTCTTCTGTGCCATTGTTGCCCTGGTGCTGCCTTGGCAGCATATTTAGATTTTAAGTTGTCAATCATGATTCTTTTATATTCTCACAAAATGATAAAAATGCATAATATAAAAGGATGCCTAGTGGGACAGAGTTTTTACTGGACAATTGCATTTCTTTCCCACTTGAGTTACTCTGCAAATGTCTAATACACCAAATATTCCCTAACCCAATCAAAGCAAGTTTCCTTGTTTTAGTTTCCACGTAACAGATTTTGAAAAATTGACTCATTTTTAAAGAATATTCAACTATTGCTGTATAAATTACTGAGGCTGCAAGATTAAACAGGGAAACCAATCAGAACAAAACCAGATCCCTTTGCCCTCCTACATCAAAACACTATAATCCATTCTCTGTTTCCAAAAGTAAAATCTTCGTTAAGCTGAAAAACACACATTGCCATAAATCAAAGCAAATATGTCTCTGCTTTGCTCCTTCTATTTTAGGTTGAGTGATCAATCCCACTTAACATTTTCTCAAAGAAAATAGGTGTGTGCTATTTTTTTTTTCTTTTTCAAAGATTTAAATGGAATTTTCAGAGAATCTGAAAGCTAAAGAAAAGCTAAACAAGCACTGGATTAGCATTACAATGAATAGATTTTTAGTGAACCTGAAATGGAATTCTAAGTACATTGCCCGCATCTCTCTCTCTCTCTCTCTGTGTGTATGTGTTTTTCCTTCATGGGCCAAAATAACCTAGGAGATGTTTACTCCCCAAGACATCACCTCTGACATTCATAGAAGTCTAGTGTACACAGTAGGGGATAATCTTGGAGTTGTAGGAGCAACTTCTTAGGGGGTAAACAATAGTTTGTTTCAGGAGTTCCCAAACCACTGTCAGGGCCAGTTGGTCAGATACGAAGCCAGCTAGACTGAATAATAAGTTTGGGGCTAGATCATCCTATTTTAATATGTGAACTGCTCAACCTTCAATCTCATTACCACAGTTTATCATGCACACATTTCTCAGTAAACTTGAACAATTTGCTATATCTAGAATTGGGTAAAACATTTACTTTAAATTGACAATGAGAACTATTTCAGTTTATGATGGAGTTTTGTTTCTTTCTTTTTTTTTACAAAATTAACCAGATATGCACAAAATCAATTAAAACCTCAATTATCACTGCATTATTTAGGCTTTTTTGTGTATATTTATAGATTCAAATGTGGCTTTTTAATAGAAACTCCTGGAAAAACAATATGCATAATGATATACATTGTTCAAAATCAATGTTTCAAATTCCTGATGTTTTTAAGTGCAGAAAGATTACTGTACTATGTATTCCAATAAGTGCTATGAACAGAAGTGGTTAGGACTTTGATTATATGTCTCATCTCAGAAAATCACCTTCAGAAACCCAGAGCCCCTAACTTGAGTATAGGGCACTATTGAAATTACATTAAAAAGTCAGGGAAAATGTAGTTACAAGGTAAAAATGTAAGAGTAGTAATTACTTGGTCAGTGTTAGGGCAAAGTCATGAGACAGAGTCACAGAATGAAACCCGATTAGCAGAGGTTATAAAAAGAAATAAGGAAACACTTACTGTAAGTGCCTGAGAATCAAGAGAATGACACTGAAGAGTGTAAGTCCACTACTTAATAGGAAAAGGGAAAATTACAGACTACAAGTAGGCCAACACATTTAATTGCTCCTTGGGTTATTCTTTTCTAAATACTAATAATTGTAAAAGGTTGCTTAATGTGATAATAGTTACCAAGGTTGAAGAGATCAAAAGGCAATGTCGGAAAGTAACAAATTGAGGTGAGTAAACATCTTAGTGAATATGTTCAGATTAATTGTTTCCCAAGAAGTACCAAAGAAGGAGATGCATCTGATGCTGAGGTGACTCTCAGAGTATATCATAGTAAAACAAATAGAAAATAAACATTTCTATTTGAACTGTCAAAAGACAAGAATTATTCTAGTAAAATTTTTAAAATTGATAATCAGAAATCTATCAACTCTCAAATGTTTACTGAGCATCTACGTTGTTCCTGTGATATGCCAGAGACTCCTGTGAAATCTCAATACATACATGACACGTCTGTAACTCAAAAGATTTCATTCCAAGAGGCGGAGCCAAGATGGTGGAACAGACAGTTGCTTCCGGTGAGCCCTCTTTACAACAAAGACCCCAAAAAACAAGTGAAATGAGTGTATTTCTGAAAGCTGGGAGCCCTGAGCATCAAAGGCTAGCTTAGAAAATGAACTGAGGGGCATGGGGAGGAAGAGAATGCTCAGAAGCAGAGAGGAGTTATTAGACCTGAATTGTGGGGAGCCCTCAGGCACCGTTCCTGGAGTGGTGGCAGTGGCGGGCTGGTACTAGCATTCGGCTGCAGTTTCCTTAGGGAGAAGCAGCCAGCCACACGGCCTACTCACACCTCCAGAACCAGAAAAGAATGGCGCTCTCGGCAAAAGCTAAGTACTTGCATATATTTTAACGTGCCCCCCTCCACCCTCAAGCTGGCTTCAGTGGCTGAACTACCTGGGCCTGAGATAGACCCTGGTGAGCACCTAGAGCCACCCTCCCAGACTTGGGGAAGGAAAAAATTTGCAATTGGGGGAAAAGATAATTTGCTAGCTCCTCTAACTGGGGAAGCTCAGGATAGAAGCAGTTCCTGTCCAGACATAAATGGTCCTTGGACTTTGAGCAACATTCCCCTCTGCATGGACCTGTGTGGCCCTATTTTGGGAGAATAGGCCCTTGTTGGCAGACTACAACCATTTCAGCTGTGCAGTGGGGAGGTAGGTGTTTGATGTTTGACATTGGTTTGCCTATTAAACAAGGCACTCACCTACCCACATCAGGGACCTAAGGACTGGTAGCCCCACTCAGGTCATCCAGGCACCCATGACAGGGGTTCAAGGAAAACTGGTACCTCCCAGACCTTACAACCAAAAATTTGGGTGCCCATGGTCTGTCTGCAGAACCCACCCACCTGCACACTTTGGGGAACAGTGACGCACTTTCCTCAGAGACACTCGGGGGTCAGTTCTCAGCCCCCTGCCTTGTTCAGGGCGTGACCTCCTGCTACAATCAGATACCGGTGTATACACCAATCACCAATGCCTCTCTAAGACTGTAGGACAGAGCCTGTACCACACACTTGATTATCAGCTACCTGGAAACCTAAGCTGAATTCATATAAGAAAACTAAATGGACTCCTAGAATGATATACCTGAAAACAGCTCTAGCCAGCTGGGGAGAGACCATTAGAGCTCCAAAGGAGAAAATAATCAAGCTAGCTCACTCAAGCAACCCATTTGGGTATATCAAAACAAAACAAAGCAAGAAGCTACGATACAGTAAGCAAGCATAAACTAATACAATAACTTATACAAGACTCAGAGACAACAGCCAATATCAAGTCACATAAAGAAACAGGCCATGATAACCTCAACAACCCCTCAAAACAAAGAATACAGGGATCTTCTAGATGAAAGTGTGTTCCTGGAATTACCTGAGCCAGAATACAAAAGTTTAATATATAGAATCCTTCAAGACATCAGGAAGGAAATGAGGCAATATGCAGAACAAGCCAAGGAACACACAGATAAAGCAATTGAAGAAATTAGGAAGATTATTCAGGAACATAATGAAAAGTTTAATAAGCTGGAAAAATCCATAGACAGGCAGCAATCAGAAATTCAGGGAATTAACAATAAAATTACAGAAGTAGACAACTCAAAAGAAAGTCAGAGGAGCAGAACTGAGCAAGTAGAAGCCAGAATTTCTGAACTTGATGATAAATCACTTGGCGCTAATATATTTGAAGAAAAATCAGATAAAAGAATTCCAAAAACTGAAGAAACCTTAAGAATCATGTGGGACTCTATCAAGAGAAATAATCTACGAGTGATTGGAGTACCAGAACAGTGAGGGATAACAGAAAATACAGAGAAAATTGTTGAAGATTTGTTGGTGGAAAAATTCCCTGATGTTGTGAAAGATGAGAAGATACCCATCCAAGATGGTCATCAAACTCCACATAAGGTAGATATTAAAAGTCACCGAGACATATTATAATCAAACTTGCCAAAACCAAAGATAAAGAGAGAATTATGAGAGCAGCAAGGGATAAACGAAAAGTCACCTACCAAGGAGAGCCAATAAGAATAAGCTTGGACTACTCAGCAGAAACCATGCAGGCAAGAAGGTAATGGGGTGACATTTTTAAAAAATTGAAGGAAAAAAATTGCCTGCCAAGAATCATATACCCAGGAAACTGTCTCTTAAATATGAAGGTGAAATTAAGACATTTCCAGATAAACACAAGTTGAGGGAATTTGTAAAAACCAAACTAAAACTACAAGAAATGCTAAAAGGAGTCCTTTGGTTAGAAAATCAATAATATCAGGTATCAACCCAAGACTAGAATACTGGGCAGAGCAACCAGAAGTCAACCCAGACAGGGAAATCCAAAAAAACAAAGCAACATTATTAAAAAAAAAAAAAAAAAAAGCTCAAAACAGGATAACAGTAATGTTATTTTACAAGACAACATTAAAATAATAAACAGGGACTAAGAAATTTTTAAGAAATGTAATCATACACCGTACACCTTCCACACGGAGAGGAAGATACAGCGACACAAAAAAATAAAAGTTAGGTTTAAATTTAGAAAAACAGGGATAAATATTAAGGTAACCACAAAGGAGACAAACTGTCCTGCTTATCAAAATAAAATACAAGAAAAAAATAGAGACTCAGCAGAAACAAAATCAACAACAAATATGAGGACAGGACAATATATAAAGATAATCTACTCAGCACATAAAATTAAGGGGAAAAAAGAAACAGTCAACAACACACAAAAAAAGACATCAAAATGACAGCACTAAATTCATACCTATCCATAATTACCCTGTAAATGGACTAAATGCACCAATAAAGACACAGAGAGTGGCAGAATGGATTAAAAAACAAGATCCGTCTATATGCTGCCTACAAGAGACACACCTTAGACTTAGAGATAAAAACAAACCAAAACTCAAAGGATGGAAAAAAATATATTAAGCAAACGACAATCAAAAAAGAACAGGAGTGGCAATGTTAATTTTGACAAAAAAGACTTTAAAGTTAAATCCATCAGAAAGGATAAGGAAGGACACTATATAATGATTAAAGGGACAATACACCAAGAAGATATAACCATATTAAATATTTATGCACCCAATGACAGGGCTGCAAGCTACATAAAACAAACTTGAACAGCACTGAAAAGTGAGATAGACAGCTCCACAATTATAGTAGGAGACTTCAACACACTACTTTCAGTGAAGGACAGGACATCCAGAAAGACACACAATAAAGACATGGAAGATCTAAATGCCACAATCAACCAACTTGACCTGATACACATGTAGAGAACACTCCACCCAACAGTAGCCAAGTGTACTTTCTTTTCTAGTGCACACGGAACATTCTCTAGAATAGACCACATATTAGGTCATAAAGCAAGCCTTAGCAGAATCCAAAACATTGAAATATTACAAAGCATTTTCTCTGACCATATGGCCATGTAAGTAGAAATCAATAACAGAAAAAGCATGGAAAAGAAATCAAACACTTGGAAACTGAACAATACCCTGCTCAGCAAAGACTGGATTATAGAAGACATTAAGTATGGAATAAAGAAATTCATAGAATCCAAAGAGAATGAAAACACTTCCTAGCAGAACCTTTGGGACACAGCAAAAGCGGTGCTCAGAGGCCAATTTATATAAATAAATACACACATACAAAAAGAAGAAAGGGCCAAAATCAAAGAATTATCCCTACGACTTGAACAAATAGAAAGAGAGCAACAAAAGAAACCCATAGGCACGAGAAGAAAACACATTATAACAATTAGAGCTGAACTAAATGAAATAGAAAACAGAAGAATTGAAAGAATAAACAAGACCAAAAGCTGGTTCTTTGAAAAAAATCAACAAAATTGATAAACCACTGACCAAACTGACAAAAGAAAAACAGGAGAGGAAACAAATAACCTGAATAAGACATGAGATGGGTGATATTACAACAGACCCAACTGAAATTAAAAGAATCATATCACATTACTATGAAAAATTGTACTCTAACAAATTTGAAAACCCGGAAGAAGTGGATGAATTCCTCCAAACACACTACCTACCTAAATTAACACAAACAGAGGTAGAACAACTAAATAGACGCGTAACAATAGAAGAGATTGAAAAGGTAATCAAAAAACTCCCAACAAAAAAAAGCCCTGGCCCGGATGGCTTCACTGCAGAGTTCTACCAAACTTTCCGAGAAGAGTTAACACGACTACTACTGAAGGTATTTCAGAGCATAGAAAAGGACGGAATACTATGAAACTCATTCTATGAAGCCACCATAGTCATGATACCAAAACCAGGTAAAAACACCACAAAAATAGAAAATTACAAACTTATATCCCTCAGGAACACAGATGCAAAAATCCTCAACAAAATTCTAACCAATAGAATTCAACACCATATCAAAAAAATAATTCACCATCACCAAGAGAGATTCATACCAGGTATGCAGGGATGGTTCAAAATTAGAAAAACAATTAATGTAATCCATCATATAAATAAAACAAAAGACAAGAATCACATGATTTTATCAATTGATGCAGAAAAGGCATTTGACAAAGTTCAACACTCATTCAGGATAAAAACTCTTAGCAAAATAGGAATAAAAGGAAAATTCCTCAACATAATAAAGGGCTTTTACATAAAGCCAATTGCCAACATCATCCTAAATGGAGAGAGCCTGAAAGCATTTCCATTGAGATCGGGAACCAGACAAAATTGAGATCGGGAACCAGACAAAGATGCCCTTTATCACCACTCTTATTCAACATTGTGTTGGAGGTCCTAGCCAGAGCAATTAGGCTAGATAAAGAAATAAAGGGCATCCAGATTGGCAAGGAAGAAGTAAAAGTATCTCTATTTGCAGATAACATGATCTTATACACAGAAAAACCCTAAGGAATCCTCAAGAAAACTACTAAAACTAATAGAAGAGTTCAGCAGAGTATTGGGATACAAGATAAACATACAAAAATCAGTTGCATTTCTCTGCACCAACAAAAAGAACATTGAAAAGGAAATCACCAAATCAATGCCATTTACAGTAGCCCCCAAGAAGAAAAAATACTTAGGAATAAATTTTACCAAAGATGTAAAAGGCTTATACAAAGAAAACCACAATACACTTCTGCAATAAACCAAAAGGGACTTATATAAGTGGAAAAACATACCTTGGTCATGGATAGGAAAACTTAACATTATAAAAATGTCTATTCTACCAAAAACGATCTATACATTTAATGCAATTCCGATCCAAATCCAAATGACATTCTTTAATGAGATGGAGAAACAAATCATCAACTTCATATGGAAGGGAAAGAGGCCCATGATAAGTAAGGCATTACTGAAAAAGAAGAACAAAGTGGGAGGCATAACTTTAACTGATTTTAGAACCTATTATATCGCCACAGTAGGCAAAACAGCCTGATGCTGGGACAACAACAGATACATAGACCAGTGGAACACAATTGAGAATCCAGACATAAATCCATCCACATATGAGCAGTTGATATTTGACAAAGGCCTCAAAACAGCTAAATGGGGAAAAAACAGTCTTTTTAACAAATGATGATGGCATAACTGGATATCCACCTGCAAAAAAATGAAACAGGACCCACACCTCACTCCATGAGCAAAAACGAGCTTAAAATGAATCAAAAACCAAAATATAAAATCTTAACCGATAAAAATCATAGAAGAAAAAATAGGGACGTTATGAGCCCAATACATGGCATAAACAGTATACAAAACATTATTAAGAATGCAGAAGAAAAACTAGATAACTGGGAGCTCCTAAAAATCAAACACCTGTGCTCATCCAAAGACTTCACCAAAAGAGTAAAAGATTACCTACATACTGGGAAAAAGTTTTTAGTTATGACATTTCCGATCAGCGCTTGACCTCTAAAATCTACACGATGCTGCAAAAACTCAACTAAAAAAAGACAAATAACACAATTAAAAAATGGGCAAAAGATATGAATAGACACTTCACTAAAGAAGACATTCAGGTAGCTAACAGATACATGAGGAAATGGTCAAGATCATTAGCCATTAGAGAAATGCAAATCAAAACTACAATGAGATTTCATCTCACTCCAACAAGGCTGGATTAATCCAAAAAACACAAAATAATAAATGTTGGAGAGGCTGAGGAGAGATTGGAACACTTCTACACTGCTGGTGGGAATGTCAAATGGTATGACCACTTTGGAATTCGATTTGGCACTTCCTTCAAAAGCTAGAAATAGAACTACCGAATGACTCAGCAATCCCACTCCTCGCGATATATCCTAGAGAACTAAAAGCCTTTACACGAACAGATATATGCACACCCATGTTTATTGCAGCACTGCTTACAATAGCAAAATGATGGAAGCAACCAAGGTGCCCATCAACTGATGAATGGATAAATAAATTATGGTATATTTACACAATGGAATATTATGCATCGATAAAGAACAGTGATGAATCTGTGAAGCATTTTATAACATGGAGGAACCTGGAAGGCATTATGCTGAGTGAAATTAGTCAGTTGCAAAAGGACAAATATTGTATAAGACCACTATTATATGAGCTTGAGAAATAGTTTAAACTGAGAAGAAAACACTCTTTTGTGGTTACGGAAGGAGGGAGGGAAGAAGGGTGGGAGGGGGTACACACTAATTAGATAGTAGATAAGAACTACTTTAGGTGAAGGGAAAGACAACACACAATACAGGGGAGGTCAGCACAATTGGACTAAACCAATAGCAAAGAAGTTTCCTGAATAAACTGAATGCTTCGAAGGCCAGCGTAGCAGGGGAAGGGGTTTGGGGACCATGGTTTCAGGGAACATCTAAGTCAATTGGCATAATATAATCTATTAAGAAAACATTCTGCATCCCACCTTGAAGAGTGGTGTCTGGGGTCTTAAACGCTAGCAAGCAGCCATCTGAGATGCATCAATTGGTCTCAACCCACCTGGATCAAAGGAGAATGAAGAACACCAAGGACACAATGTAATTACGAGCCCAAGAGACAGAGAGGACCACCGGAAGCAGAGACTACATCATCCTGAGACCAGAAGAACTAGATGGTGCCTGGCTACAACCGATGACTGCCCTGACAGGGAACACAAGAGAGTACTCCTGAGGGAGCAGGAGAGCAGTGGGATGCAGTCCCCAATTTCTCATAAAAAGACCAGACTTAATGGTCTCACTGAGACCAGAAGAACCCCTTCTGTTGGCCCAGGACAGGAACCATTCCCGAAGCCTACTCTTCAGACATGGATTGGACTGGACAATGGGTTGCAGAGGGATTCTGGTGAGGAGTGAGCTTCTTGGATCAGGTGGACACTTGAGGCTATGTTGGTATCTCCTGCCTGAGGGGAGATGAGAGGGTAGAGGGGGTTAGAAGCTGGCAAACTGGATATGAAAAGAGAGAGTGGAGGGAGGGTGCGGGCTGTATCATTAGGGGGAGAGTAATTGGGAGTATGTAGCAAGGTGTATATAAGTTTTTGTGTGAGAGACTGACTTGATGTGTAAACTTTCACTTAAAGCACAATAAAAATTATAAAAAAAAAAATAATAATAATAAGATTTCATTCCAGCTTTGGTGGTAAGCTAACATGTATGCAATAATTAAAGAACCAAAAAAGCGCATTACCGTCGAGTGGATTCCAAGTCATAGCATCCGTATAGGACAGAGTACAATTGCCCCATAGGTTTCCCAAGGCTGTAATGTTTACGGAAGCAGAGTACTGTAGCTTTCTTCCACGGAGCTGCTGGTGGGTTCAAATACCGAACTTTTGGTTAGCAGTAGAGCTTTAACCACTGTTCCACCAGGGCTCCTTAATCAAAGAACAGTTATGATGAATGTGGAAAGCAATAATGAATAAGACGTTCTAATCCATGTGAGACTATAGTATCAATCTTTCCTAGTAAATGACACTAATATGAACTCTAACCATATCCACATTCAAGTGGATAGCATGATTCTATTCCACATTCTAATACCATTCCAAATTTATTTTTGAAGGAAAGTTCTACAGGGTTCAATTGCTTTTGAAGAATATGATTTGCAAATAAATGTCTTATCGAAGGAGCAGAGCACATAAATATACATTATGACTTCCTTAGATCCAAAAAATGTGTAAAAAAAGATGTTTTTGAACTGCATTAACATGCTTTTCCCTTATACTATTCAGAGAATCAAAAACATCTTAACTCATAGGGAACTTCAAAAAATACAGCCCAACTTTCAAATCTTATAGGGAATTCATGCATATTTTCTCTTTGAAATAGCCCTTACTCAATTACTTATAGCACCTAAAACCAAATAAGGTGTATAATAATGGTATATTTTAAAAACTTCTAAAACTCAGGTTTTTCACCTTCCTATTATTATACAACCGTAATTAGGCACAAAGCAGACCATGTTAATAGTAATTAGCAGTGTTTAGATATCTTAAGACTAAAGTGAAATAAAAACCAAAACAAACCCACTCCGTCGAGTCAATTCTGACTCATAGCGACCCTATAGGACAGAGCAGGACTGCCTCATAGAGTTTCCAAGGAGCGCCTGGTGGATTTGAACTGCAGACCTGTTGGTTAGCAGCTGTAGCACTTAACCACTATGCTGCCAGGGTTTCCAGTATGAGGTATAACAGAGAGAAATTAGAACTAAAGAGAGATGATTAAACTCATAAGAAAAAAAAATTATGTTTTAAAGGACTATTAATATATAAACATAACATACTCACCCTAAATTTTTAAAAGCAAAAATCATGATTACAAGGTATTTATATAGCAGTAGGATTTTTGAGATTTCCATTTTTTAGACATAGAATAAGTACAGTTTAAAATCTCCATTTTGCTTGTTTTACTCAACTATGTATTTTTAAGATATTCCCGTATAACATAGAGACCTTTCTTCATTCCTTTTGTATGGCTGCATCATGTTCCAAATGTATGATTTTACTATAAATCATTTATCAAGTTTTCTACCAATTCACAAATGTTATTTGTAATTGTCTGCAAGCTGTTGTCTTTTATTTTTTTGAAGCCAAAGTTTTGTTACTATAGCCTGGTATTAACTATGTTTGGAAAAATCAAAAGGTAAAGTACATGGTCTTGGAATATTTGTGGAGTAGAAACAATGAGGAGATAACAATAAAATTTGGAGAAACCAGTTACAAAACAGAAAAAGTCAGAAGTCTGACTCACTTCATAGCAAAGCTCACTTCATAGCAAGGACAGAAAATGGAGGTGAAAACACCACCGGAGTGAATTTGTGGGCCATCTAAGTAATCATTAGAGATTCTACATATTTACTTATAAAAATAAATTAGGTAGAAGAATATAATTTGTGGTGGTATGTGAAGTCAGATTCATGTGTATGTTGAGGAATGGCATGGATAATTGCAATTGGCTCCGAACAGATCTCTATGATTTTGTCCCTGCTTCTCTACAGTTTATTCTCAACAGAGCAGCCATAATGATGCATTTAAAACATAAGTATTCTCATATCAATACCCTTCTCAAAACCAATATTGAGTTGTCAACAAAGCAAGCTCCAGTATCTCCAAGACAATTTTCCAAAAACGAGCTGCAGGTGCTGGCTGCTGGAAGTAAGATACATCGAAGCTCCCGATCCCCACATGTCTCCAAACACCCAAATACATTAAAAAGGGAGCAAAAGTGATCTTAACACAGAACTGACACAAACCAAACCCAAAAACTAAACCCACTGCCTTCAAGTTGATTCTGATTCATAGCAACCCTATAGGACAGAGTAGAACTGCCCCACAGAGTTCCCAAGGGAGAATCTTTAAGGAAGCAGACTGCCACATCTTTTTCCCGTAGAGCGGCTGGTGGGTTTGAACCACCAAACTGTTGGTTAGCAGCTGAGCACTTTAACCACTGTACCAGCAGGGCTCATCCTCCACAAAATGCATTAGAGAAAAAAGACCAAACACTGATTCCGAGGAAACTCCAATATTAGAAGGTTATAGAACAGTAGAGAACCACTAAAGGTGGCTGATAAAGAGTGGCAAGTGAGGAAGAAAGTCCAAGAGACTGGGTGTCCTGGAAGTCTAGTGGGTGGTGGGGGAAAGATCATCAGTGAGGAGGTACTGATCAACTGGTCAAATGCTACAGATTGTTCAAAGAAAACGATAAATCTTTGGATTTAGCTACCTGGAGTTCATCTATGAGTTTGACAAGAGCAGTTTCAATGAAATGTTGGGGGAAAATTTTAATTTTGTGCCTTAAAGGAGAAAGTGTTTTGAGGGATTAGAGCAACTAAACATAGAAGAATTTTTTTAAGAAACAAAAAAAAAATACAATAGTTTTCGTGTGGTAAATAAAGTCAGGAGTTGTTTGTTTTTTAAGGAAGGAGAAGTAGCAACGTATTTTTAGACTTAATAAACTGACCCAGTAGAGAGAAAGTAGTGGTAATACAGAAGAGAGAAGGTAGGAGTGCTGGAGTGATGTCTTGAGTGGGCAAGACAGGATGGGAAAATTGGCTTTGGGAAAGCATATGAATAGCTGATCTCTGGTAACCACTAGGAAGCCAGAGTGTGTGGGTGCAGATGCTGGAAGGTGGGTAGATATGGATAGGAAATCTGGGAAAGTTCTTTTCTGATTGCTTCAGGTTTCTGAATCAAGTAGGAATCAGAGTCATCAACAAAGAAAGGGAATAGAAGAGGTTTTGGAGTTAAGAGACAGAAGAACATTTGAAATACTCATCCAGGAATGTGGTTAAGTAAATGTACCAGGGGCACTAATATGATTGTCTAGGAGTATGACATAAATGATTCAAGTTTAAGGTTTATGATCATTAATATAAAATGAGACAAGCCTGTGTGATTGTATGTTTTTATCTAGTTTTGACATTCAGCTGGTTCAGGAATAGAGTAAATCTCTGGATTTAGTCAACAATGGGGTTTTCCTGAGCAAATAAGAGAAAATAAGACAGGGGCAACATAGTTGAATATATACACATGAGACTGATTATGACTAACCACAGAATTTCAGCTGGTTAAGAAAGAAAGGAATCCTGGTGGTACAGTGGTTAAGAGCTTGGTCGTTAACTAAAAGGTCAGTGGTTTAAATCCACCAGCCACTCCTTGGAGACATTATGGGGCAGTTCTACTCTGTCCTATAGGGTCACTATGAGTTGGACTTGACAGGAATGGGTTTTTTTTTTTTTTAAACATTTTTTTTAAAGAAGGTAAGGCATAAGAGACAGTGAAAAGCTGATAGAATCAATGGATTGGAAATCCCAGGGAAGGGTAACAAGTATTTAATTCAGTGTAGCACAAGGTGTGAGCTTTAAGGAACTGCCTCCTTAAAGCTTTCTTGTAAAATCTGTTGTTTTAAAGTTTGATTAGTGAAAACGAAATATGTTAAAGTACCTCATTTTATCCTATTTCATTTTTTTCTTCATGTTCTTCATAAACTTGACCATCTTCATTGAAGATGTTTTGCCATAAATGCTGCTTACATTTTTAAAAACTTTTCTTCATCATAAAACTTTGGCAAATTCTCCCTTTAATTTGACCTCATAAAATGATGAATTTTCAAATAGAGCTTTTTCTTTGAACACTCATTCCCGTGTTGAATCAGTACAGATTAAATGCAGTTTTTTAATGATATTTTATTTAATATATTGAACAAAAAAAAAACCAAAAAACAAACCCATTGCCTTCTAGTCAATTCTGACTCATAGCAGCCCTATAGGACAGAGTAGAATTGATCCATAGTTACCAAGGAGCAGCTGGTTGATTTGAACTGCTGGCCTTTTGGTGAGCAGCCATAGCTCTTAACTACTATGCCATCAGGACTCCATATATTGAACATTAGTACACTAAGCAACCTTACAAAGATTAGAATTATGATCGAATATAATCTCTATTATTTGGCTTTGTGTCATTTAGTTTTCGTAGTAATGTTTTTGCTCTGAAAAGATTATTTCTATCTCATTATCTAGCTAAGATCTCTTAGTATTCACTTTTAAGAGTCTATTTTCTTGTTCTTTTAAATATTTAAAAGTTTTTAATTATTTCTTTCTGTATTAAATAAGTAATAATTAATTAACTAATATAGCATCTTGCTGTTATAATAATAAAGTATATTAATTAAACTGGAATGGAATTGCAACATACGAGCATGTCTTAGTCATCTAGTGCTGCCATAACAGAAATACCACAAGTGGATGGCTTTAACAAAGAGAAAGCTATTTTCTCACAGTCTAGTAAGTTACAAATCCAAATTCAGGGCACTGGCTCCAGGAGGAAGTCTTTTTCTCTCTGTCGGCTCTGGAGGAAGGTCCTTGTCCTCAATTTTCCCCTGGTCAAAGAGCTTCTCAGCCTCAGGGACCCTGGGTCCAAAGGATGTGCTCTGCTCCTGGCGCTGCTTTCTTGGTGGTATGAGGTCCCCAACTCTCTGTTTCTCTTTCCTTTTATCTCTTGAGAGATAAAAGGTGGTGCAGGCCACACCCCAAGAAAACTCCTTTACCTTGGATCAGGGAAGTGATTTGAGTAAGGGTGGTGTTACAGTCCTACCCTAATCCTCTTTACATTAAATTCAAATCACAAAATGGACAACTACACATGGCCTAACCAAGTTGATACACAAATTTTAGGGGGACACAATTCAATCCATGACAGAACACATAGATTTTTAGTAATATTTTAAATATTATTATTTAATATTATTTTTAATAATATTTTAAATATTTTATTGTGTTTTAGGTGAAAGTTTACCCAGCAAACTAAGTTTTCCTTTGACAATTTTTACACAAATTGTTCCATGACATTGGCTATAATTTTTACAATGTGCCAGCATTCTCATTACTTGCGTTGTTTGTTCTCTAGCTTCCCTTTCTCTCCTTGCTTTCTCCTTTTTGCTTTTGGGTAAATATTGACCATTTGGTCTCATATAGTTAATTCTTTAAGGGAGAAACTTACTTGTGGTTGACATTGTTTATTTTATAACCCAGTCCATTATTTGGCTAAAAGGACATCCTCAAAAATAATTTCAATTCCAAGTTCAAAGAGTATCTTAGGGTGATTGTCTCAGGGGTTCCTCTAGTCTGTATTGGTCCAGTAGGTCTGGCTTTTTTTTAGGAATATGAGGTTTTTTTTTTACATTTTTCTCCCAGTTCTTTCTAGGACCTTTTATTGTGTCCCTGGTCAGGATGGTTTGTTGTGTTAGCCGGGCACCATCTAGTTCTTCTGGTCTACGGTTAGAGGATGCTGTAGTTTGTGTGGGCTACTAGTCCCATGGATTAGTTTCTTGTTTGATTCTTTGATCTCCTTCATTCTCTTTTTCTCCATGCGTGTAGAGATCAATAGTTGTGTTAAGGATTGAATTATGTCCACGCAAAAATGTGTGCATCATTTGGGCTGGGTCACGATTCCCAGTATTCTGTGCTTTTCCTATGTGTTGTAAATCCTGCCTCTACGATATTACTGAGGGAGAATGGGTGGCAGTTGTGTTGGTGAGGCAGGACTCAACTTACAGGGTTAGACTGTGCTTGAGGCACTCTTTGGAGATATAAAAGCTAAAAGCAAGCAGAGTTGGGAACCTTATACCACAAAGAAAGCAATGCTGGGAGCAAAAAACTTCCTTTGGACCCAGAGTCCCTGCACCTGAGAAGCTCCTTGACCAGGGGAAGATTGATGAGAAGACTGACAGAGAGAGAAAGCCTTCCCCTGGAGCTTACACCCTGAATTTGGACTTTTAGCCTACCACCTTACTGTGAGAAAATAAACTTCTCTTTGTTAAAGCCATCCACTTGTGGTATTTCTGTTATAGCAGCACTAGATGACTAAGACAGAATTTGGTATTGAGAGACCGGGGTATTGCTTTAACAGATACTTAAAACATGGAAGCAGTTTTGAAACTGTAACTGGATGGAGCTGCGACAGCAGCAGAGGACCAGCGCAACAAAGAACCTGCAGCGGCAGAGAAGTGGCAACAGCAAGGAGGCCAGTGCAAGATGGCACTGGGGCAGACCCCTGGAGTGAGAGAGCTGAGTGCCTGTACTCAGGAGGCTTTCTGGTGGAGTGGGGTGCATCCAGGCACTTACGGGTAGAGCCACTGAGCAGGGTAGTTGCGAGTTCGAGGCCCGAAGAGCCAAGAGGCCAAGAAACCAGGGAGTAGAAGCTGAAGAGACAAGGAACACAAGAAGCAGAGCTGCCTCAGTCTCGAAAGCTATGACTATGACCTCAGCATTTCAAAGGTGGAGCCACGGCCTCTGGTGTTTCTAACGGTGGAGTTGCCACTCAGATGCCCTAGGAGAATTGTGCACCTAAAGCTGAGGGAGCATTTGCTGCCCCACTGGGCCTGGAAAGCAGAGCTGAAGCTCAGGACCAAGGGGCCTCCACCCAGAATCTGGAAAGTGTGGCCAATACCTGGAGTCTGGAGGGCAGGGCTATTGTGTAAA
Organism: Loxodonta africana; assembly: GCF_030014295.1. NCBI lineage: Eukaryota > Metazoa > Chordata > Mammalia > Proboscidea > Elephantidae > Loxodonta > Loxodonta africana. The sequence continues at coordinate 155,857,668 of NC_087342.1, read as the reverse complement.
TGGTCTCGGAGAACAGAAGATTATTTTCAAGCCTTGAGGGCTAATGTAATGTGTTCTTCTGACTTGGTTGGTGCCTATTATGCCTTCTTTCCCTTCAGTTTCTCCCATTCATGATGGATATCTAGCTTGCGCCTTTTCTACCATTGCACCTTTGGAAACAGATAACTTGTATTCTGGATTTCACAGATGAAGAGGAATTTTTGGATTTTGGACTTTGTGTTAAGACTTTTGCTATGATATGGTGGGCTGAATATGTTTGGCATGTTACAAGGATATGAATTTTCGGGGGCCAAAAGGTGAAATGTCATGGATTGAATTGTGTCCCCCCAAAAATATGTGTCAAATTGGATGGGCCATGATTCCCAGTATTGTGTGGTTGTCTTCCATTATGTGATTGTAATTTTATGTTGAAAGGATTAGGGTGGGATTGTAACACCACCCTTACTCAGGTCACCTCCCTGATCCAAGACAAAGGGGGTTTTCCTGGGGTGTTGCCTGCACCACCTTTTATCTCTGAAGAGATAAAAGGAAAGGGAAGCAAGCAGAGAGTTGGGGACCTCATACCACCAAGAATAAAAGCTGCACCAGGAGCAGAGCAGGTCCTTTGGACACAGGGTCCCTAAGCCTGAGAAGCTCCTCGACCAGGGGAAGATTGAGGACAAGTGGGTGACAGAGCCAACAGAGCTGACAGAGAGAGAAAGCCTTTCCCTGGAGCCGACACCCTGAATTTGGACTTGTAACCTGCTAGACTGTGAGGAAATAACTTTCTCTTTGTTAAAGCTATCCACTTGTGGTATTTCTGTTATGGCAGCACTAGGTGACTAAGCAATTGTATCTTAGATGGCCGCTTGCAAGCTTTTAAGACCTGAGATGCTACTCACCAAACTAGGATATAGAACATTATCTTTGTGAACTATTTAATGATATTTTGACATGAATATTCAGAAATTAACAATAAATCCAAATTGCTTGCCTTATTCATGTTACCGATATTATTATACATTGATCACAAACAAGTGACATCAGAAATGATGATGATGGAGTAGGCATCTGATATTTGGTTTTATTAAGAAAATTCTGGACAATATCAAGGCTAAAGCCAAATTCTAGTCTATTGTTAAAGTAGATCAAGTATGTTAATTATACATTTTTCAAATCTATGTCTTTTCTCTTTTTTGCTCTCTTCTATCATTTCAAAGACGGGTGTGTTAAAATCTCTACTACCATCATTTACTTTATCTAATTCCCCCCATTGTTCTGTCATTTGTTGCTTTATGTAGTTTGAGGCTGTAATTTAAGAGCATGTATGTTCATGATTGTTATATCTTTTTAACTGATGGTTTCAGCTAAGTGTATTTTTTATCCCACTTTACCTCTTACATCTTTGTTTAACCCTCAAATTTCTTTCCTAGTTTTCTTTTCAATCATATTTGTTTGGCTTATTTGTTTCCATCCATTCCTCTTTCTTGTGGTTTTATGAGCATTTCCTGTAGTCAATAATTTGCTAAATTGTTCACTTTTAATGTATGTGAAAGATTTTTTAATCACTGAGTTTAATCTATTTATATCTACTTTAATTTTCTTATATACAAAATATGTTTATTTTGCTATCTTATTTAATATTTCCTATTTACTATATTCCCATACTTTCTATTGGGTAAATCCAACTATCTTTTACTGGTGTGGAATAAACAGTTATGGATTAAATTGAATCCCCCACAAAATATGTTCAAGTCTTATCTTCTATTACCTGTGAAAGTGACCTTGTTTGGAAATGGGTTCTTTGAAGTTGTTATCAGTTAACATGACGTCATATCTGAGTAGGGTGTGTATTAATCCCATCTGGGTTGCCTCCTTAAAAAGAGAAGGGACACAGAGAGACACACCATTGATTACAATGCCACGTTGGTCAGATATCAAGTTTCAACAACATAAGAGGGTAAGTGAAAAAGTGCTGCTACTAGGGTTCCAGTTCATACATGCACAGGTTTAAACATGTCGCTGTTCTCAGTGGATGGCTGCAGACAAGTTCTCTCAGTAATACACTTGTTTTAATCTCATTAGGGTGCCTTGAAAAAAAGGGACCCCTTTTGTGCCATGGAAGAAAATGATTTTGAAGTCAGGGCTAATACCAAATTTTTAACAAAACTCAAGTGAACATCTTCCCAAATCACTGAAGCTCTGCAATAAGTTTATGGGAAGGCTGCCCCACATAAAACAACAGTTTTTAGATGGATCACGCACTTTAAGGAAGGTTGGGAAGACCTCAAAGATAAGCCAAGAGACAGAAGACCATTCAGAAGGTTAGGGCCACTGATTACCCAATGGGTAATCTTGACAGATTTTGTTGAAGGACACAGGACAATCATGTAGGCTTATTATGAAGAAGTTTTAAGAAAACTGAAAACTGCATTGGTGAGTAAAGGCCAGAAAATTTCTCCAAAGAATTTTTTTCCATCATGGCAGTACACCTGCTCATTCTTCAAGAGTAGCAAGTACTGTCCTATGAGAATTTTGTTGGGAAACCTTACCCCATCCAAACTACAGCCCAGATCTTTCCCCTTTAGACTTCTTTTTGTTTCTAAAACTCAAAGAATATTTAAAAGGAACATGATTTGAGTCTCTCGAGGATGCCAAAGCTGCCATTTGACAGGATGTGAATTGAAGACCACAAAATTCTTTGGGGAAGGGTTAGAGAGATGGAAACACCACCTACAGATGAGGGATATGTAAAGAAAAAATAGCTTCACATTTTGATATTTTTGTTTAATAAATGTTTCTATGATTTTGTAACAATACTTTCTGACTTACACTTTTATGTATGGATTTTCCTCTTTGCTCTCCTTTCTGTTCCATTGCATATTTTCTCTACCCAGCACCAATACTACACTATCTTAATAACTGTCACTTTAATATAAATCTTACTTTATGATAGGATAAGTCCATCCATTTTTGTTTTTTTCTCAAAAATTTTCTAGCAATCTAAGTGACAAAGATGCACCGAGGTCATACTGGAAAGAATAAAGGCACAAATTTAAATAAAAAAAAAAAATTATCCTCCCATCTGTGACACCTGGACTTGGATTTCTTATCTTGGCTACTTAGTAAACACCGCACCACAACACACACACATACACAACTAATAACATTTCTCCTGAGAATTTTGTACAGTTTCCACAGATTTTATATGAGTTGCCTGAGGGTTTGCTAGCCTACTGGATAGACATTTAGACATTATTATTTTGCCCATTTCACAGATGAAAGAAGTGAATTGACTTTAAGGAATTTCTCAACTAGATTACAAGTTTATTGGACAGATATTTGTGTACTTCAGAACATCTAACAATACTTGCCCATAAAGCACACAATTTTTTTTTTTTTTTGGAGTTGTCAACAATTTTAATTTACTTAGATCAACAATCAACGTCCATGGAAGCAGCAGTCAAGAAATCAAATGACATATTGCATGGGGCAAATCTGTTGCAAAAGACCTCTCTGTAGTTTTAAAAAGCAAAGACGTCACTTTGATTACTAAAGTTTGCCTGACCCAAGCCGTGGTCAGACCTCATACGCATGCAAAAGCTGGACAATAAAAAAAGAAGTCAGAAGAATTGATGCATTCACATTGTGATGTTGGTGAAGAATACTGAATATACCATGTACTGCCAGAAGAACGAACAAATCAGTCTTGGGAGAAATATATCAGAATGCTCCTTAGAAACAAGGATGGTGAGACATTAGCTCACTCACTTTGGACACATCATCGGTAAAGACCCCTGGAAAAAGTAATCACATTTGGTAGAGGGTTAGCAAAAAAGAAAAAAACACTGGGAAACCTTCATTGAGATGTATTGATGATGGACTCAAACATACCAATGATCATGAAGATGGCACACGACCAGGCAACATTTTCTTCCTTTATACATAAGGTTGCCATGAGTCAGAGCCACTAGATGGCAACTAACAATAACAACATTTTATCAACTTTTAGGTTCCCCAGTTCCAAGGAGCATTAGAAGTTCTTTTTTCTTTCTTCTGTTTCATGCTACTCAGTTGCTTGTGCTATATGGGTTTTGTTGCTCTTTTTGGTCTTTGATATCTTGTCATCTACTTTTGTTGAGATTGTCGTTTGTTTTTTTCCTATCGTAGTTTCTCTACTTGTTTTTGTGAGAGTATTGAAGGGACTTTTTTTTTTTTTATTAACTTTTATTAAGCTTCAAGTGAACGTTTACAAATCCAATCAGTCTGTCACGTATAAGATTACATACATCTTACTCCATACTCCCACCTGCTCTTCCCCTATTGAGTCAGCCCTTTCAGTCTCTCCTTTCTTGACAATTTTGCCAGCTTCCCACTCTCTCTATCCTCCCATTCCCCCTCCAGACAAGAGCTGCCAACACACTCTCAAGTGTCCACCTGATATAATTAGCTCACTATTCATCAGCATCTCTCTCCCACCCGCTGACCAGTCCCTTTCATGTCTGATGAGTTGTCTTCGGGGATGGTTCCTGTCCTGTGCCAACAGAAGGTCTGGGGAGCATGGCCTCCGGGATTCCTCTAGTCTCAGTCAGACCATTAAGTATGATCTTTTTATGAAAATTTGGGGTCTGCATCCCACTGATCTCCTGGTCCCTCAGGACTTCTCTGCTGTGCTCCCTGTCAGGGCAGTCATCGATTGTGGCCGGGCACCAACTAGTTCTTCTGGTCGCAGGATGTTGTAGGTCTCTGGTTCATGTGGCCCTTTCTGTCTCTTGGGCTCTTAGTTGTCGTGTGACCTTGGTGTTCTTCATTCTTCTTTGCTCCAGGTGGGTGGAGACCAATTGATGCATCTTAGATGGCCGCTTGCTAGCATCCAAGACCCCAGATGCCACATTTAAAAGTGGGATGCAGAATGTTCTCACAACAGAATTATTTTGCCAATTGACTTAGAAGTCCCCTCAAACCATGTTCCCCAGACCCCCGCCCCTGCTCCGCTGACCTTTGAAGCATTCATTTTATCCCGGAAACTTCTTTGCTTTTGGTCCAGTCCAATTGAGCTGACCTTCCATGTGTTGAGTGTTGTCTTTCCCTTCACCCAAAGCAGTTCTTATCTACTGATTAATCAATAAAAATCCCTCTCCCTCCCTCCCTCCCCGCTTCGCAACCACAAAAGTATGTGTTCTTCTCAGTTTTTACTATTTCTCAAGATCTTATAATAGTGGTCTTATACAATATTTGTCCTTTTGCCTCTGACTAATTTCGCTCAGCATAATGCCTTCCAGGTTCCTCCATGTTATGAAATGTTTCACAGATTCGTCACTGTTCTTTATCGATGCGTAATATTCCATTGTGCGAATATACCACAATTTATTTACCCATTCATCCGTTGACGGACACCTTGGTTGCTTCCAGCTTTTTGCTATTGTAAACAGAGCTGCAATAAACATGGGTGTGCATATATCTCTTTGTGTGAAGGCTATTGTATCTCTAGGGTATATTCCGAGGAGTGGAATTTCTGGGTTGTATGGTAGTTCTATTTCTAACTGTTTAAGATAAGGCCAGATAGATTTCCAAAGTGGTTGTACCATTTTACATTCCCACCAGCAGTGTATAAGAGTTCCAATCTCTCCGCAGTCTCTCCAACATTTATTATTTTGTGTTTTTTGGATTAATGCCAGCCTTGTTGGAGTGAGATGGAATCTCATCGTAGTTTTAATTTGCATTTCTCTAATGGCTAATGATCGAGAGCATTTTCTCATGTATCTGTTGGCTGCCTGAATATCTTCTTTAGTGAAATGTGTGTTCATATCCTTTGCCCACTTCTTGATTGGGTTGTTTGTCTTTTTGTGGTTGAGTTTTGACAGAATCATGTAGATTTTAGAGATCAGGCGCTGGTCGGAGATGTCATAGCTGAAAATTCTTTCCCAGTCTGTAGGTGGTCTTTTTACTCTTTTGGTGAAGTCTTTAGATGAGCATAGGTGTTTGATTTTTAGGAGCTCCCAGTTATCGGGTTTCTCTTCATCATTTTTGGTAATGTTTTGTATTCTGTTTATGCCTTGTATTAGGGCTCCTAGGGTTGTCCCTATTTTTTCTTCCATGATTTTTATCGTTTTAGTCCTTATGTTTAGGTCTTTGATCCACTTGGAGTTAGTTTTTGTGCATGGTGTGAGGTATGGGTCCTGTTTCATTCTTTTGCAAATGGATATCCAGTTATGCCAGCACCATTTGTTAAAAAGACTATCTTTTCCCCAATTAACTGACACTGGGCCTTTGTCAAATATCAGCTGCTCATATGTGGATGGATTTATATCTGGGTTCTCAATTCTGTTCCATTGGTCTATGTGCCTGTTGTTGTACCAGTACCAGGCTGTTTTGACTACTGTGGCTGTATAATAGGTTCTGAAATCAGGTAGAGTGAGGCCTCCCACTTTCTTCTTCTTTTTCAGTAATGCTTTGCTTATCCGGGGCTTCTTTCCCTTCCATATGAAATTGGTGATTTGTTTCGCTATCCCCTTAAAATATGACATTGGAATTTGGATCGGAAGTGCGTTATATGTATAGATGGCTTTTGGTAGAATAGACATTTTTACTATGTTAAGTCTTCCTATCCATGAGCAAGGTATGTTTTTTCACTTAAGTATGTCCTTTTGAATTTCTTGTAGTAGAGCTTTGTAGTTTTCTTTGTATAGGTCTTTTACCTCCTTGGTAAGATTTATTCCTAAGTATTTTATCTTTTTGGGGGCTACTGTGAATGGTATTGATTTGGTTATTTCCTCTTCGGTGTTCTTTGTTGATGTAGAGGAATCCAAGTGATTTTTGTATGTTTATTTTATAACCTGAGACTCTGCCAAACTCTTCTATTAGTTTCAGTAGTTTTCTGGAGGATTCCTTAGGGTTTTCTGAGTATAAGATCATGTCATCTGCAAATAGTGATAACTTTACTTCCTCCTTGCCAATCCGGATACCCTTTATTTCTTTGTCTAGCCTAATTGCCCTGGCTAGGACTTCAAGTACGATGTTGAATAAGAGCGGTGATAAAGGACATCCTTGTCTGGTTCCCGTTCTCAAGGGAAATGCTTTCAGGTTCTCTCCATTTAGAGTGATATTGGCTGTTGGCTTTGCATAGATGCCCTTTATTATGTTGAGGAATTTTCCTTCAATTCCGATTTTGGTAAGAGTTTTTATCATAAATGGGTGTTGGACTTTGTCAAATGCCTTTTCTGCATCAATTGATAAGATCATGTGGTTTTTATCTTTTGTTTTATTTATGTGATGGATTACATTAATGGTTTTTCTGATATTAAACCAGCCTTGCATACCTGGTATAAATCCCACTTGATCAGGGTGAATTATTTTTTTGATGTGTTGTTGGATTCTATTGGCTAGAATTTTGTTGAGGATTTTTGCATCTATGTTTATGAGGGATATAGGTCTATAATTTTTGTAATGTCTTTACCTGGTTTTGGTATCAGGGAGATGGTGGCTTCATGGAACGAGTTGGGTAGTATTCCGTCATTTTCTATGCTTTGAAATACCTTCAGTAGTAGTGGTGTTAACTCTTCTCTGAAAGTTCGGTAGAACTCTGCAGTGAAGCCGTCCAGGCCAGGGCTTTTTTTTTGTTGGAAGTTTTTTGATTACCGTTTCAATCTCTTTTTTTGTTATGGGTCTATTTAGTTGTTCCACTTCTGAATGTGTTAGTTTAGGTAGGTAGTGTTTTTCCAAGAATTCATCCATTTCTTCTAGGTTTTCAAATTTTTTAGAGTACAATTTTTCGTAGTAATCTGAAGTGATTCTTTTAATTTCATTTGGTTCTGTTGTGATGTGGTCCTTCTCGTTTCTTATTCGGTTCATTTGTTTCCTTTCCTGTATTTCTTTAGTCAGTCTAGCCAATGGTTTATCAATTTTGTTAATTTTTTCAAAGAACCACCTTTTGGCTTTGTTAATTCTTTCAATTGTTTTTCTGTTCTCTAATTCATTTAGTTCAGCTCTAATTTTTATTATTTGTTTTCTTCTGGTGCCTGATGGGTTCTTTTGTTGCTCACTTTCTATTTGTTCAAGTTGTCGGGATAGTTCTCTGCTTTGGCTCTTTCTTTTTTTTGTATGTGTGCATTTATCGATATAAATTGGCCTCTGAGCACTGCTTTTGCTGTGTCCCAGAGGTTTTGATAGGAAGTATTTTCATTCTCGTTGCATTCTATGAATTTCCTTCTTCCCTCCTTGATGTCCTCTATAACCCAGTCTTTGTCAGAAGGGTATTGTTCAGTTTCCAAGTATTTGATTTCTTTTCCCTAGTTTTTCTGTTATTGATTTCTAGTTTTATTGCCTTGTGGTCTGAGAAGATGCTTTGTAATATTTTGATGTTTTGGACTCTGCAAAGGTTGGTTTTATGACCTAATATGTGGTCTATTCTAGAGAATGTTCCATGTGCGCTAGAAAAAAAAAGTATACTTTGCAGCAGTTGGGTGGAGAGTTCTGTATAAGTCAATGAGATCAAGTTGGTTGATTGTTGTAATTAGGTCTTCTGTGTCTCTATTGAGCTTCTTACTGGATGTCCTGTCCTTCTCCGAAAGTGGTGTGTTGAAGTCTCCTACTATAATTGTGGAGGTGTCTATCTCACTTTTCAATTCTGTTAAAATTTGATTTATGTATCTTGCAGCCCTGTCATTGGGTGCATAAATATTTAATATGGTTATGTCTTCCTGATCAATTGCCCCTTTAATCATTATATAGTGTCCTTCTTTATCCTTTGTGGTGGATTTAAGTCTAAAATCTATTTTGTCAGAAATTAATATTGCTACTCCTCTTCTTTTTTGCTTATTGTTTGCTTGATATATTTTTTTCCATCCTTTGAGTTTTAGTTTGTTTGTGTCTCTAAGTCTAAGGTGTGTCTCTTGTAGGCAGCATGTAGATGGATCGTGTTTCTTTATCCAGTCTGTGACTCTCTGTCTCTTTATTGGTGCATTTAGTCCATTTACATTCAGCGTAATTAGAGATAAATAAGTGTTTAGTGCTGTCATTTTGATGCCTTTTTATGTGTGTTGTTGACAATTTCATTTTTCCACATACTTTTTTGTGCTGAGACATTTTTCTTAGTAAATTGTGAGATCCTCATTTTCATAGTGTTTGACTTTATGTTTGTTGAGTCGTTACGTTTTTCTTGGCTTTTATCTTGAGTCATGGAGTCGTTATACCTTTTGGTGGTTACCTTATTATTTACCCCTATTTTTCTAAGTAAAAACCTAACTTGTATTGTCCTATATTGCCTTGTATCACTCTCCATATGGCAGTTCTATGCCACCTGTATTTAGTCCCTCTTTTTGATTATTGTGATCTTTTACCTATTGACTTCCATGATTCCCTGTTATGTGTATTTTTTTTTTTAATTAATCTTAATTTGTTTGTTTTTGTGATTTCCCTATTTGAGTTGATATCAGGATGTTCTGTTTTGTGACCTTGTGTTGTGCTGGTATCTGATATTATTGATTTTCTGACCAAACAATATCCTTTAGTATTTCTTGTAGCTTTGGTTTGGTTTTTGCAAATTCTCTAAGCTTGTGTTTATCTGTAAATATCTTAATTTCGCCTTCATATTTGAGAGAGAGTTTTGCTGGATATATGATCCTTGGCTGGCAGTTTTTCTCCTGCAGTGTTCTGTATATGTCGTCCCATTCCCTTCTTGCCTGCATGGTTTCTGCTGAGTAGTCTCAACTTATTCCTTATTGATTCTCCCTTGTAGGGGACCTTTCTTTCCTCACTGGCTGCTTTTAAAATTTTCTGTTTATCTTTGGTTTTGGCGAGTTTGATGATAATATGTCTTGGTGTTTTTCTTTTTGGATCAATCTTAAATGGGGTTCGATGAGCATCTTGGATAGATATCCTTTCGTCTTTCATGATGTCAGGGAAGTTTTGTGTCAGGAGTTCTTCAACTATTTTCTCTGTGTTTTCTGTCCCCCCTCCCTGTTCTGGGACTCCAATCACCTGCAAGTTATCCTTCTTGATAGAGTCCCACATGATTCTTAGGGTTTCTTCATTTTTTTTAATTCTTTTATCTGATTTTTTTTCAGCTATGTTGGTGTCGATTCCCTGGTCCTCCAGATGTCCCAGTCTGCATTCTAATTGCTTGAGTCTGCTCCTCTGACTTCCTATTGCGTTGTCTAATTCTGTAATTTTATTGTTAATCTTTTGGATTTCTACATGCTGTCTCTCTATGGATTCTTGCAACTTATTAATTTTTCCACTATGTTCTTGAATAATCTTTTTGAGTTCTTCAACAGTTTTATCGGTATCTTCCTTGGCTTTTTCTGCAGTTTGCCTTATCTCATTTGTGATGTCTTGAAGCATTCTGTGAATTAGTTTTTTATATTCTGTATCTGATAATTCCAGGATTGTATCTTCATTTGGGAAAGATTTTGATTCTTTTGTTTCGGGGGTTGTAGAAGCTGTCATGGTCTGCTTCTTTATGTGGTTTGATATGGACTGCTGTCTCCGAGCCATCACTGGGAAACTAGTTTTTCCAGAAAATCCGCTGACTGGTACGCTGGCTCCAGGCTCTGAAAACAATCGCTGCCTCCCCGTATTTGTTCGTTTTCCATCTCTAAATCTGTGTTTGTTGTTCAGGGTTCGTAGATTGTTATGTATGTGATTGATTCACTTGTTTTTCCTAGTCTTTGTTGCAAGAGGGATCCGCGGTAGCGTCCACCTAGTCCGCCATCTTGGCCCCGCCTCTTCGAAGGGACTTTTTAAAACAGTGCTTTAAATGTATCATCCAACTGCCTTCTGACTGCCATGTTTCTGATTTGCTGTTAATCTTATAGAGAATCCCTTGTATGTTGAGTCACTTTTGTATTGCTGCTTTCTAGGTTTTGTCTTTTTTTTTTTAACATTTTATTGTTGTTTAAGTGACAGATTACAGAGCATATTAGTTCCTCATTCAACAATTTATGCACAGCTTGTTTCATGACGTTGTTTGCAAACCCCTGAATGTGTCAATGCTCTTCCCCTTTTCCTTTTTGGGTTCCCCGTGTCCATTTGCCTAGCTTTCATGCCTCTACTGTTCTTCTGAACGTTGCTTTTGGGTAAATGCTGCCTTTAGGTTTCATATAGTTGATTGCTCTGAGGTGTACATTCTTCACTGGTGCTATTTTCATTTTATAGGCCTGTCTATTGTATGGAGTCTTGGTGGTGCAGTGGTTAAAACTCAACTGCAAACCAAAAAGTCAGTGGTTTGAATCCACCAGCCACTTTTTGGAAACACTATGGGACAGTTGTACTCTGTCCTAATGGGTCACTGTGAGTCAGAATCAATCAACAGCAATGGGTTTGGTTTTTGTTTTGGCCTATTGTAGGACTATAAAGTGATATCCAGGAGTGATTTTAGTTCCAGTTTTGAAGGATGTCTAAGGGCCATAGTCTCAGGGGTTCCACAAGTCACTATCAGACAAATAAGTCTGGTCTTATTTATAAGTCTGAATTTTGTTCTACATTCCTCTCCAACTCTGTCCATGACTTAATTTTGTGGTCCCTGCCATAGTAGTAAGTAGTGGTAGCTGGGCACCATCTAGTTCTTCTGGTCTCAGGCTAGTGAAGGCTGTGGTTCATGTGGTCCGTTAGTCCTTTGGACTAATCATTTCTGTGAGTCTTTGGTTTTCTTCACTCTTCTTTGCTTCAGACAGGAAGAAAACCTAGGTGCCCCTTGCAAGCTTTTAAGACTCTGTCACTACTCACCAAGGTAGGATGTAGAATATTGTTTATATGGATTATGACATGCCAATTGACCTAGATGGTCCCTAGCCCTCAAGCCTAGTATCTCAGTCCTGGGAGGTGTATGGTTATAGCTACGAAGTTTTCATTACTGTATCCCCTGATGAGCACAGATTTTTGATCACTGGTTTATTATCTACTTCTAAAAGGAATTAACTATGATATATTACATAATTTATTATAGGGAGCTAATCAATAGAAAATTCTTAACTATTTTGACAGATAATTATTAGCAAACATCAGAAAGAACCTTCCTCTTTTCTCTAGTTTGGACATAAATAAGTGTCAAAATCTTGTATTGTCTTTCAGATAAGAGTTAAGATTTGGACAGCTCATATATATGTCATTATCATTTGCAATTTATTATGTATCAGAAATATAACTCTCTGTGTGGAAGATGTGTCAGACTTACAGTTTTGCTGCGTGATGTACCTATGAATCCTGCTTTTTTGGTTTGAAACTGCAATCATACACTATTTTCACCTACCTTCTGCATAATATTCTACATGATTCTTCTTGAAAAATGCTGTAGTAGCTCTGATTACTGCATGCCCCTCTATCTTTGCTTTTTGCCAGCAACTTTATTCAGGAATGCTTCATGTGCCGTTGTCCCTAAATAAATACTTTTTTTTTTTTTTTTTTCAATTTCACTTCCAAATCTCTTAGGCTATATGAACAAAGTAAAATTGTATAAGACCAGTCGTTGTAGATGAACGCTTTCAAAAATTTCTCTGAAGCAGCAGATGTAAATATGCCTGACAGAATTCCTTACTGAGAAATCTCAAGTGCGTCAGGTTTCAGTAAAATGGTTGGTATAGTACTGGTCAACCTACCACACTACCAGGACTTCAATTCTACTAGCACAACAACAGGACAGAATACAGTAAGAAGTGTTTCTTCTAAAAAGCATAGTTTGGAATTCAGTGTTATTGTAAGTTTTACTCAGCAACCTACTCTTCATATAGATACATATCCATTTCAGATGTCTTTACTTCAAATGACTTTTTTTTCCAATAATAGGAATTTTATAATTGTTCGTGTTATGATTATGTCTCATAATAATTAAGGAGAGTGCACAGATTCCAGATTATTTGAGGGCAAACTTTTCAGACCTTGATTTCCTTTAAAATAACAATCATAGCCTAATGACTGGGTTTTGTTTTTTTGTTTTTTTCAATTTTCCTTACTTTTTATTCATGCAACTTACTCATAATAGATATGACAGCACATAGTTATCCTCTCCCATTACTGTATAAAACAACACCTAAGCCAGATTCCTTAATAATACTTACTATTAATTATTACTTACCAGCATTCCACTTAATCAATCAAAACACACCACATCATATCTAACCCCATGATTCTTCCTAATTTTGATAATTTCATCATATCCTCTGAACCTACATTTTTTTAAAACAAAGTTTAAGATTCCAAAGAAAAGACAGAATTTTCTTATGTCACTATTGGCTTTAGCCCAATAAATACAAGAAATAGAAGTAAAAACATGAGAAATACACTTCCAAAAAAAAAAGTGGTAACATCAGAAATACACTTCCAAAAAAAAAGTGGTAAGCCTTCTCTATTCAAAAAAACGATAATGTTGATGATAACAAGAATAGTACTAATACTTTGTGGACCACTTTTTCTATGGGATAAGTACTATTAATATCTATATTTTACTGGTAAAGAAACATTCTGACATAAATTAAATAGCTTCATGAAGATCATACCCATAGTTAATGGGATAGTTTGGAGTAACAATTAATTTTTGATACAAAATCTATAATCATTAAGCTATACTGCCTCACATAGAATATTTTGGGAAATCAGAAGGTGAGTTCTCACCAAGGTATGGAAGTCTCAAACAATAATGCTAAGAACTTGTTGGCCTTAAAAAAAAATACGCACCTAATATTTTTATAAGAGCTGTAAATTAGAGGATGCACTCTCATATACATGCTACAAAGATGACAAAAACAAGGTTTGTCAATTGTGCATGGCTAAAAACAAACCAACAAATAACTAAAAATAATCTTTGGATCTGTCACAGTATCAGGTATGTGTTTCGGGAGGGGAGAACTCTTTCTTCCCTAGATGAAAGAGAATCATCCTAACCCCCTTTGTGGATGTACTGATGTCTATATTCAAGGACATTTTTATTACATGCATGGGTTTTAAGCCTAGACATGGTGCTTGACATGTTAGGGGGAGATTTAGATCATTTGTGATTGTGCAAATTTAGCATTTTCACTCCAGCAAAGACTGCTCAGGCCCAACAGGTAATGAAGAATCTAATGGCAGCTTCCTTTTGTGGGTCAACTCTGGTGAAAGGAATGGTGCTGCTTTCCAGAGGAGAAAGAGGAAGGATAATATTGTGAAATAGCAGAAATCAGATGACATTAGTTAACTGTTAGAAGTAATGTGTTCACAGTTATCGTATCAGGCAACAAATTCAAAATGGCAACCAAAGAGTCTGTCTTCTGAGGATCTGTGCTGATGGCTAATAGACAATGTTGCTCCTAGGAGTGAGAGTCATGGACAGTCAACAAGCATATTGTTGACTTATATAATTACAAAAATCAAGTGATAGTGACCTGAAAGTTGATATATGCTGATGCAACTGGGAATTCCAATTCCTCATCCAGTTTACAGACCTAAGCTAGTCCTCAGATCCAGGGCTTATCTACTGAAGAGAAAGTTGGATTTCGCTGAGAAAGAAAATCTCAGTGCCATAACTTCAATTTCCCTAATCTTTCTCTAGTGTAAACTATAGGCATGTTCCTCAGTATACATGGGGGAATGGGAAAATACTCATAAATTTCTAGGGCTGCTGGATAGATGGCTTCCCCTATATGGAGGCCAGAGGACGAGTAGAGTCTTGTCTCAACTTTGACTCACAGTAAATCCTTTGGATCCACAGGCTCACCTGTGAAAATTTCCTCAACAAGTGCAAAATTATCATAGATTTTATTAGCACTTAGCAAAACTGTCACTTTGATTTCCTGACCTGTTTAGTAAAAACCAAAATTGTAGGAAAGATAAAATGAAAACCCATATAAACTACACATCATGAACAAGATATTAAATTATAAGCAATACTACATCCTGGATGTATTGGCAAAGATTTGTGTTACGCTAAAAGATTTAAAAGATGCAGGTATGGTGGTCCCAGTCAAATCTCTGTTTAATTTAGCACTGGTATCTAGTATTGACTACCATACACTTAACCATATGGTAGTTTCGATTCTACTGTTGTACAAGATATAGTATCTTCTCTAAAACAAATCTTGTATATTGCAAAGGGATATTGATCTGAGGAATGCATTGTTTTTGATCTCTATCTAGAAGAAGAATTAGAAGCATTTCACATGCACATGGATCAGACAACAATATATTCATGGTATTGCCCTGGGGCAATATTCTGGTCTCTGTTGCACTAGAGTCCAGAGAGATTGCTTGGACATTCCCACAGAACACTGCATTTGTCCACTATATTTATACTTATTAATTGCACCTGAAGAATAGAAAGTGGCAAGTACTCTGGATCCCCTGATAAGACAAAAGTATGCCAGCAGATAGGAGATAAAACCAGTGGGTAGGAGATAATTCACAAACTTATCAAAAAAGTAAAGGTTTTATGGGTCTTTAAACTGGGGCATGCTAAAACCTCCCATCCAACATAAAAAACGAGTTATTGCATCTTTATTTCATACCACTGAGGAAGAGGACCATCACTTGGTAGGTCTCTCCACTTTTTAGAGACAGAAAGAACCTCACTTGAGAATACTTCCTTGACCTATTTTTTAGGTAACTTAGAAATGCTTCTGGTTTTGAGTGGGTCCCAGAGCAAGAAAGAGCTCTGCAAACAGGTTTAGGCTATAGTGCAAGTGGTCCTAACATGTATATGACCAGACAGATCCTACGAAATAGAAGTATTCAGAGTAGATAATAACAGCATGTAGGAAAACTGACAAGAGTGTTGCAGCACAGACCCCTTCAGAGAACTCTGCACTATTCAAAAAGACACTTCTGACCTGCAGCTAGACTCTTGTAGAGACTGAGCATCTTACCACGGAACATCAAATGACTATGTGGTCATTATAACCTGAGTCTTGTTAGACTTTCCATGCCATAAAGTCAGGCAGGTGCAGCAGCAATCATATGATAGAAATGGTACATTCATGATTGGGCCAGAGCTGATTTAAAGAACACAGGTAAGCCACACAACCAGGTGGCCTAGTTCCCCAAGCCATCTTTATTGCACAAATACCTCTCCCTCAACACTCTTCAGTGCCTTTGTGGGAGACACTCTATGAAAAACTCAGATCTACTTCACAGACAGGTCAGTTCGAAATGTTACTGCAAGCTAAAAATGAACTGCTGCAGCAGTACAGTCTCATTCTGCAAGGCCTTGAAAGACAGTGGTGAGAAAACCCCCCAGTAGGCAAAATTCACATGCTACTTCTGGTCAAACACTCTGTAGAGAGAGAAGTGTCCTAAGGCAAGGATAAACATAGACTCCTGGGCAGTGGTCAATGGCTTGTCTTCTTGGTCTGAAAGGAGTGAGATACAAATGGGGCTTGAAAGAGTAAGATTAGAAGACAAGGAATTCTGAGGAGGGGCACATGAATGGACATACAGAAGAGAGCACATGGACACAAATTTTTATGTCTTGTATAAATGCTGCCTAAAAAGTACCTGGCACAAAAGAAACTCTAAATAGCATGGTAAATAGAACTACTTATTCATTGGAGGTCAGTCAGCATTATTCCTTAACCATTCCATGCTTGTGTAAAGGACCCATGAACAGAGTAGTCATTGGTGCTTTGACTAGTGGAATGAAAGTGGAAGTGACATGGCCACTTTTGAGCAGAAGTTTTAAAAGCTATCATGTGATCATTCATCTTAATTTTTTTCCCCTCTGTCATGAACATGGCAATGTCCTTGAAAGATGCTGCTCTGTTTCACTGGGTTTTAAGGTAGAGAGGAAAAGTGGACATAAAGGAGATCTATAGCTAACTTATGATGGAGATTATACATACATATATAGGCTGAAATTTAACCATTGTTCTTTAAAGCAAATAAGATTTGGGGCTCATTTGTCACCACAGTACTGTTTAATCTATTCTGACCAATACAACTATCAACTCTGAGTAATTCTATCAATAGTTTATCAATAAACAGAATTGACTGTTCCTATTTTATAGTCCATGTATCCACATTCTTAATTTTCACATGGCCCTGAGGGACATGGAGAAGGGGACACGAATGTGTTTCTGAACCATGACTTGATACCTCTTATTACAAAGAATAAGTTTGTTTTACTTGCTGTAGAGCATAATTGCATACAGGACTTGTTTCAAGAGCAATCTTTGACAAGTGTTCAGCCAAGTTAAGTAACAGCTTTTTTTATCATCATGTACAATGGTCTACTCATGTATTAGGGGTTTCTGTGTAAAATATGACACCAGCAAATTAATTCATGAAGGAAGAATTCACTTTTTTTTTTTTAACTTTTATTGAGCTTCGAGTGAACTTTTACAAATCAAGTCAGACTGTCACATATAAGTTTATATACATCTTACTCTGTACTCCCACTTGCTCTCCCCCTAATGAGTCAGCCCTTCCAGTCTCTCCTTTCGTGACAATTTTGCCAGCTTCCAACTCTCTCTATCCTCCCATCCCCCCTCCAGACAGGAGATGCCAACACAGTCTCAAGTGTCCACCTGATACAAATAGCTCACTCTTCATCAGCATCTCTCTCCTACCCACTGTCCAGTCCCTTTCATGTCTGATGAGTTGTCTTCGGGAATGGTTCCTGTCCTGGGCCAACAGAAGGTTTGGGGACCATGACCACTGGGTCATGTCAGTCTCAGTCAGACCATTAAGTATGGTCTTTTTGTGAGAATTTGGGGTCTGCATCCCACTGATCTCCTGCTCCCTCAGGGGTTCTCTGTTGTGTTCCCTGTCAGGGCAGTCATCGGTTGTGGCCGGGCACCAACTAGTTCTTCTGGTCTCAGGATGATGTAGGTCTCTGGTTCATGTGGCCCTTTCTGTCTCTTGGGCTCTTAGTTATCGTGTGACCTTGGTGTTCTTCATTCTCCTTTGCTCCAGGTGGGTTGAGACCAATTGATGCATCTTAGATGGCCGCTTGTTAGCATTTAAGACCCCAGACGCCACATTTCAAAGTGGGATGCAGAATGTTTTCATAATAGAATTATTTTGCCAATTGACTTAGAAGTCCCCTTAAACCATGGTCCCCAAACCCCCGCCCTTGCTCTGCTGACCTTTGAAGCATTCAGTTTATCCCAGAAACTTCTTTGCTTTTGGTCCAGTCCAGTTGAGCTGACCTTCCATGTATTGTGTGTTGTCCTTCCCTTCACCTAAAGCAGTTCTTATCTACTAACTAATCGGTAAAAAACCCTCTCCCACCCTCCCTCCCTCCCCCCTCGTAACCACAAAAGTATGTGTTCTTCTCAGTTTATACTATTTCTCAAGATCTTATAATAGTGGTCTTATACAATATTTGTCCTTTTGCCTCTGACTAATTTCGCTCAGCATAATGCCTTCCAGGTTCCTCCATGTTATGAAATGTTTCACAGATTCTTCACTGTTCTTTAACGATGCATAGTATTCCATTGAGAATTCACTAACTTTTAACTTGTGATTTCAAAATCTCTTAGGAAAGGCAGACCACATTCATTGTAGATTATCTTTCCAGGTCTAAATCAGGACCTGCACCACCCATAGACTCTCATTTTGAGGGAATATTCTATTTTCCATAAAGTTTCAGCAACTTTGTAGACTTATTTATTACCACCAGTGCAAATATGAGCTTCAGTCTTATTTAACCACAAAGGAAGCTTCTCATACACATTTTTGAGATTTTAAAACATAGTTTCTTACCACAGATAGAAATAACAACTACAATAAGAATAAATCTTCTTCCTTGTAAATATAAGAGCCTGATGAATTCAATCTGTACTTGATTCTGTTGCCTCAAGACTTTACTCTCTCCTAGGAGCCTTTTTGTAGGAGCCTTGGAGGTGTAGTGGTTAAGAGCCACAGCTGCTAACCAAAAAGTCGGCAATTCGAATCCACCAGACACTCTTTGGAAACCCTACGGAGCAATTCTACGCTGTCCTATAGGGTCACTATGAGTTAGAATCAACTCAACAGCAATGGCTTGTTGTGTTTTAGGTGTCTTAGCAGACTACAGGCAAGGGCTATTGCATATGCATTAATGGATGTAGTGAAACCATTGATTCTTCTGTGTATTTTGTATGATGTTGTTAGGTGCCATTGAGTCAGTTCCAACTCACAGAAACCCTATGTACAAAAGAATGAAATACTGCCCAGTTCTGCCATCCTCACAGTCGTTAGTATGCTTGAACTCATCATTGCAACCATGTCTCAATCCATCTCATTGAAGGTCTTCCTTTTTTTCACTGACCCTCTATTTTGCCAGGCATCATGTCCTTCTCCACATACTGGTCCCTCCTGATACCAAGTTCAAAGTAAATTAGACTTCTAAGGAGCATTCTGGCTGTACTTCTTCCAAGATGGACATGTTTGTTCTTCTGGCAGTCCATGGAATATTCAATATTCTTCACCAACACCATAAGTCAAAGGTGTCAATTATTCTTTGGTCTTTGTTATTCATTGTCCAGCTTTCATATGCACATGAAGCAATTGAAATTGCCAAGGCTTGGGTAGGGAGATATTAATTACAACTGCCTTCCTGACAGATGCACCATGGGTTGGGTTCACAGAGAAGTGTATTATCTCAACATAAGCAGCTAGCCCTTTCCTTCCAGTGAATTACTATTGTATATTTTTGTATCCTTTTCCCTGGGGGTGAGGTGGTACAAATACCCATTTATCCTTGGTCAAATCTCCACCATTGTTTGTGTAAATATTGTCTTTATTAGCTCAAGAGAAAACAAATCACAGTATGGCTTTCACTAATACTTTTGTCTATTGTATCTCTTGGTAGTCATGAAGCAAAATCAGGTGTTGTTAAAAATAAATAAATAAACAATTAGTAGTCAGACTTCCAGAGAGTGATAACGTGAATTCCTACTTGCACATTTCCTGAATTAAAGTGATAACATTTTGCTCATCTACCCATAAGGGTTCCTGGGTGGTGAAAATGGTTAACATACTCAGCAGTTAACCAAAAAGTTTGGTGGTTTGAGTCCAGTACAGTCACATCAGAAGAAAAGCCCGGTGATCTATTTCCAAAAAAGCAGCCATTGAAACCTCTATAGAACAGAGTTCTACCCTGACACACACGGGATTGCTATGAGTCAGAATCAACTTGTAGGCAAGTGGTTTTGGTAAGTCATGAATGTACCAGCACTTTACCCATTGTGGTGCCTTTTGAAAGACATAGTAACACTTGTTTGCTAATAGAGCCCCAATGTAAGTATATTTTTCCAGATATTTAAAGCAAGGGTCCTCCAGGGTCAATATCAATAGTATGTCCAGATACTAAGCATTGCATATTTCTTACCCCAGTCATGGAGTTATGTATTATGACAAGGATCTCATGATATTCGCATAGACATTTAAATTTCTGCATGGCCCAATAGTTGGCAAGAACACTGACTTTATAGGCTAAGACAAGGAACAGAAAGAAATAATGAATTTGGCATTTAGATGTTACTTAACAATTTAGAGAGCAGCTGCAGTAGAGTGAGTAATCAAAACAATAGCTGCCATTCAAGAGCACCCGTGCTGGTAACAGGGAAATTACATCCGATTTAGAGTTTTCAACAACATGAAAATTAAATTCATATGCTACAAAAATAATTATTTTATCATTTTCTCAAGTAATAATTTACTAAATGATTTAATAATGTCTTATATCTTACTACATTTCATAACCATCACTTATATTAAAATGGTCAATTTTGCATTTGTTGTTACTCTTGTTAGTTGCCCTCAAGTCAGTTCCAACTCATGGCAACCTTATGTATAACAGAAGAAAAACACTGTCCGGTCCTGTGCCATCTTCCTGATCAATGGTATGTTTGAGTTCATAATTGTGGCTATTGTGTCAATCTATCTCATTGAGGTTCTCCTTTTTCACTGGCCCTGTAACAACCATGATGTCCTTTTCTAGAGATTGGTCTTCCCTGATAATGTGTCCAAAATAAACAGGCCGAATTCTCATCATCCTCACTTTTAAGGAGCATTCTGGTTGAATTTTTCTAAGGCTAATTTGCTCATTCTTCTGGAAGTCCATGGTATAATCAATATTTTTCATCAATACCACAATTCAAATATATCAGTTCTTCTGTCTTCCTTCTACAGTGTTCTGCTTTCATGTGCATACATAGCGATTCATAAGACCATGGTCTGGGTCAGGAGCACTTTAGTCATAAAGTGATATATTTGCTTTTTAAAACTGTAAAGAGCTTTTGCAACAGATTTTTCCAATACAATATGTCATTTGATTCCTTGTCTGCTGCTTGCATGGACACTAATTCCTGACCAAGGAAAACTAAACCATCAACAACTTAAATTTCTTCATCATTTAACATGGTATTGGTTATTGGTTCAGTTAGGAGGATTTTTGTTTTCGTCACATTCAGGTGTAATCTATTCTGAAGGTTGCAGTCTTTGACTTAGTAAGTTGTTCAACTACCCTTCATTTTCAGCAAGCAAGGTTGTATCATCTGCCTGTCTTAGGTTGTTAGGGTCTTCCTCCAATCCTGATGCCATATAGTACAGCTTCTTGGATTATTTGTCCATCATACAGAATGAATAAATATGAGGAAGGATACAACCCTGTCTCACATCTACTTCTGTCTTAAATCATGCAGTATCCCCTTTTACTTTTCTAATGACTGCCCCTTGATCCATGTATAGATTCCTCATGAACACAATTAAGTGTCCTGGAATTCCCATTCTTCATAATATTAGCCATAGTTTGTCATGATTTGTTTGCATTTATATATGTTATACTTGTTTATAATTAAGTGGATATATGTAATTGAGAAAATAAAAATGTTTTCAAATATTCTAATTCAAATTGAAAAAATAAACTACTAAAATTGCTAACTCTATTCCCTGATTCCCTAACATTTATTTTTAAATAAGTCCTTTGCTTTCAGAATCGTTACTTTGCCTTTGCTCAAAACATAGAAAGTATAGTAAAATCATCATAAATAAAAAAACATAGAGTTCCAAATTATAGGCTGGAAGTAACTACTATAAAAAGAAATTAAGTGTGCTCTAACTCTCATCTCTGGAACTCTATGCCAATTATTTTTCACAGGCATTCACCTTCTTCCCAGAAATATTTATGTACTACTACGTAGAGGTTATTACAACAATTTTTTCTGAAAAAAATGCATATCTATGATGTGGCAAGAAATTGTTAGTATTTTTTGAAATTAATATATAACCAAAAAAGTACTTAGGTGGATCAACTGTTAAGTAATTATGCTATTTTTGAATGATTTTTTATCAACTGTTTCAGTCAGACCACTGAAAAGAAAATAGTATGATTTTATTTTTTACATTTATTAATGAAATAATTGTTTTTAATTACAAACAAATGTATATTATTTACAATTTACCACATAGGGTATGGCAATGTGCCATCTTAGAAGAATGCATATAAATAATCTTAGCTAAATGTTATTCTTCTTTTCTAACAAGCATGGCCTCTCATGATTTTACAAAGCAGTTGCATAGGTGTGGAATAGAAAACGTATGCAGACATTTATAAATCTAAAATCACAATCCATATTTTTCTTCTTAAACCAATGACACCATTTTTATTTAAACAGGCAGAGAAAAAATAGCTTCCTCTTTAGCAAATCATGGCATAGGTTCAGATATGAACACAATACATTATTTTGGTAAAAATTCTGTGATTATTAATTATTTCTTGGACTACTAATGTATCAGTGAAGTTCCAGTCAGGAAAACAGAAACCATACCTGTTGTTACAACAGAGGGAAGGCAATATATAGAACTGCTTAAGCATATATTAGGAAACTGAAAAAGAAAAAGGGAATATTGAGATATCACAAAGACAGTATATGTTGGAAGTAGATACCACCTCTAGAAATGAAGAGCAAGAAAAGAAGACAGGTAGTGGATCTCACAGAGCTGGTACTCAGATCTCTGAGGAAGGATATGGCTCCCTAAAGTAGCACCTCTAAAGGGTCTGGGAGTGGGCACAAAAACTAGGCACTGAAATCAACTGCCACTGCCAGTGAAAGGTCATTGCTGAGGTGATATCAGGACCAGCAAGCAAACAGGACAGAGAAGGCTGCTTCTCCCTCCTCCAGTGTTTCTGGCCCCTTTTTGGCCCCCTCCTGGTAGAATCCATAGGGGAGCAGGTGGCAATATGGTTTGTAAAGTCTTAGCTCCAGCATCACAGAGCAGAGTATAGAAGAATGAGCTTGGAGTTAAGAGAAAGAATAACTTAATAATTGACACCATTACCTTTATAATTGTTATTATTATAAAATGCTCTTTAAAATCTGAGGAAGACAGCCTGTAGATTTCATTATATAAGATATACTTAAAATTCAAGTTTGAAGTACATTATTGGTATATATTTTATCAAGCTTAGTATTTGATACTTTCTACTTATACTAAAGAATTACATAATGCAGATAATACAACCTTGCTTACTGAAAGCCAAAAGGACTTGAAGCACTCACTGATGAGGATCAAAGATCACAGTCTTCAGTATGGATTACACTTCAAGATAAAGAAAACGAAAATCCTCACAACTGGACCAATAAGCAACGTGATAAATGTAAAAAACACTGGAGTTGTTAAGGATTTCATTTTACTTGGATCCACAATCAACGCCCATGGAAGCAGCAATCAAGAAATCAAATGACTTATTGCATTGGGCAAATCTGCCTCAAAAGTGTTAAAAAGCAAAGATGTCACCTTGAGGACTAAGGTGTATTTTCAATCACCTTATATACATGTGAAAAGTGGACAATGAATAAGGAAGATGGAAGAAGATTTGATGTCTTTGAGTTATGGTGTTGGCAAAGAATATTGAGTATACCATGGATTGCTAGACGAATGAACAAATCTGTCTTGGAAGATGTGCAGCTAGAATGCTTCTTAGAAGTGAGGATGGCAACACTTTATCTCACGTACTTTGGACATGTTATCAGGAGGGACCGGTCTCTGGAGAAGAACATCATGCTTGGTAAAGTGGAGAGTTAGCAAAAAAGAGGAAGACCCTCAACTACATGGATTGACATAATGGCTGCAACAATGGGCTCAAGCATAGCAATGATTAGGATCTGGGCCCAGGACCAGGCAGTGTTTCCTTCTGTTGTACATACGGTTACTATGAATTGGAACTGACTCGACAGCACCTAACAACAACATATATAAACATAAATATTTATGTTTCTTTGGTACTCCTTGACCCATGCTCAAGCTCCCTCTGAATTTCTCCACTTAAGGGTAAGTGATAGAAGTGTGTCATATCCATGTTCACATCTGCACACTTCCCCATCATGAAGAGCAGATTGACTGGCTGTGCTGTGCCATTTGTCAGCTTTTCAAGGAATGAGTGATCAGTACACTTAGATATAAGTTGCTCCTCTCTTATCTATGAAAGAATTTTTTTATTGTGTTTTGGGTGACTAGTACAGACTTACTGATTTTTCTAATAATTTCATGTGCATTGTTTGCATTTCAACTAAAAGCATATTTAAAGTAATCATTAAAATGTTTTTTTCTCTCCTCATTTTTATATGGAACAAAATATAGGGTCAATTGAAGTTTTTCTTTTCACATTGAGTTGGTATTTGTGTATTCCATGAAATATAGAAAGAAAATGTGTTTATTTTGAAATTTAAAATATTATTATCAAGGTATTATTATTTGAAAAGTTTTTAGGCTCATAGTGAGAGTGGTATTTGTGGCAAATTTTGGGTATAATCTGTCCACCAGCAGATTAAAAACAAATTAATGCTAAGTACAAAATGTTTGAATGAGGGTCTCCAGAATAATGACTTCCCAAGTGAGTGATCAGTTCAACTTAATTTATCAATTTATAACTTGAAAATTGATGGTTTTACCTAAGCATTCATAAAATAGTTTATGTATTTAAGTGAGTTAGTAAAGAGAAATTCTTTGGAGTTGTATAGCATCTTGAGAATGATTCCATCCCATGAGGGCATGAAGCTTGAAGAAATTTCCATTACTGTATATTTTTAATAAAAAAAAAATTTATTTTAGAGTATAACATACATATAGTAAAATTCACAAAACATAAATTTGCAGTGCAGTGAACAATCATAAAACAGTCTCTCATGTAATCTCCTCTAAGGTCAAGAAATTGAGCATCGCCATCTGTAGTAGACAATCTCTAAGATAGACCTCAATGATACCTGTCTCCTGTTATTCCTGCCCTTGTTTGGACTGGATTTAGTGGCTTGCTTCTGACAAACAGAATGGTGCAGAGATGATGGGATGTCACTTCTGAGATTAGGTAATAAAAAGACACTGTTACCCTCATGGTACTCTCTTTCTTGTCCTAACTTAAAGCATTCATGCTGAGGAACATCACCTGCCATGATGATGCAGCCTTGAGAAGAGGCCCACTTCAGTGAGATTGAAAGACTATTTTGTGAGGCTTATCAAAACCTTGTAAGTAAGCTTGGAAGAGGATACTTTAGCCCCAGTAGAGGCTTGAGATGACTGCAGTTGTGGCTGACACCTTAATTTCAAATTCACAAGAGACCTTGAGCCAGAGACACACAGCTAAGTTACACCCTGATTCCTGATGCATAAAAACTAATATAATAAATATTTATTGTGTTGAGCCACTAAGTTTTGAAATAATTTTTATGCAGCAATAGATAACTAATACATGTTAATCAAAAGGCCCCTTCATGTCCCCCCCATCATTTCCCCTCTCAGCTCACCCCTTCCCAAAGGTTATTAATATCCCTACTTCTAACATAATAGTTTTGTTTTCTCTGCTTTTGAATTCTATATAAATCCAATGATACAGTTTATATTCTTTTGTGTCTAGCTTCTTTTGCTCAACATTATAATCATAAGATTCATCCACAGAGTCATAGGTACTATGGATCATTTTCATTGGTGTACATAGTTTCAGTTTGGGGCTTTTATGGGTAATACCATTGTAAAAATTCTTACACAAGTATCTTGACACTCATACTTGTGCATTTATGATTAGCATAAACCTTCTAGTAGAATTTTGCATCAAAAAGTACATATATCTCTAATGTTGGTGTATAACGGAAAACTGTTTTCTTAAGTGGTTGTATCAATTTACACTCCCAATTGCAACGTATGACAGTTCCCATTGTTCCATATCCTCACCAAGATGCTATTTCGGTCTTTTAATTTTTATCTCTTCTGCCATGGAAGTAGTGGTAACTCAGTGTGGGTTTCACTTACACTTTCCTGACGAGTAATGTGGTTGAGAAGTCTTTGTCTTGCCAATTAATTTGTGGATTTACCCTTTCCTTATTGACTTCTGGAAACCCTGGTGGCATAGTGGTTAAGTGCTATGGCTGCTAACCAAAGGGTCGACAGTTCAAATCCACCAGGTGCTCCTTGGAAACTCTATGGGGCAGTTCTACTCTGTCCTATAGGGTTGCTATGAGTCGGAATCGACTCGATGGCCCTTGGTTTGGTTTTTGGTTTGGTATTGACTTCTAGTAATCTTGTATAAATTCTACATGCAAACTTTCTGTTGGTTATGTGTTTTGAAAACATCCCACTCATTGTTTTGACTTACTTCTTTAAATGGTGTCTTTTGATAAGCAGAATCATTTTATTTCAATCTGCTTTCTCAGATCATTTATTTAATGTTAGTACTTTGTGATTAATTTTAAAAAATCTTTCCCTCTTGCAAAGTAAATATAATCTTCCCCTATATTATCTTTTTGGAATCATTGTTTTACTTTTCATATTTAGACCTACAATCCACAAGAAGTTGATTTCTATGTAAGTATGAGGTAAGAGTTAAATTTCATTTTTTCCCTTGTAGCTATCCCGTTGACACAAGATAAAAATTATTGAAAAGACTATATATATATATGTGTGTGTGTGTGTGTGTGTGTGTGTGTAAATTTACTGGTTCCATTTCTCTAGGGAACCCTAAGACAGTTATCTAGCCTCTGCTTCTGCATAGCTTTAGAGTTCAGGGAATACACTGACAGGGAGACCAGTCACGTTTTGAGCTCCCTCAAAATCTCAGTTTTGTCAGTCCAGTCCTACATGAGCCTACAAAATCTCTCCTAGTCACTGTGTATCCTAACAGTGACTCTATGCATTGGTTTTTTCAGGGGTCTCAAATTTTGGTTCAAACCCAGGACCAGCAAATGCCTGCAGGGATGGTTGTAGACCCTTAGCTCTCTTCTTTAAATGTATCCCCTTACAGGAATTTTACTCAGTTTAGTCCTTGTGACTTATGGAGCTCTCTGATGCCTTTAAATAAATGATTTCTTTTTTTTTTTTAATTTAGCCAGTTTTTCTAGTTGTTTTTAGCAGGAGCATTGAATACTCCATCTTAGCCAGAGGTGATATTCTCTGGGGATGTATATTTGACTTAGGTCAGCAGCCAGGGGCCTGGCAATTGTTGATCAACTTAATCCAGTTACTGGGATTGAGATGATTCAAGTTTGAGTTTAAATCTCTGCGAAACCCAGGATACGTCTGATTTCTGTTTTACCTTTTCTCCTGCAATGTAGCTCTTTGGAGTCCTAATTCAAAGCACAGGGGTTTTCTAGGGTGCCTGCTTTGGCCGGCATAGACTACAATTTCTGTCCCTCAGTTCTGCAAATTTATCCAAAGTTCTGTTCAGTTAGTCTCTGACAGAATTGGCAGATGGCCCTGGAGCTAGGAGAAAATTGGTACCAAATATTGGGCTTAGCCTTTGGGTTTCCGCCTCTTCCTGGATTTTGATCCCCCAATTCTTACTGCTTTGTTAGGTCCAGTGTCTCAAAGGAGTTGTCTTCAGCTTTTATAGTTCTCTCAATGAGAAAACCTATCCACATTACCTAGCAAATATTTCTTTAATAAAATGCAAAATAACAGAAAAAATATTAATGAATTATTTTCACACTAAGGAAGAAATCAAATAAAATAAGTAGTGTGATTTGGTTTGGAAATGCTACTTTTTTGTGTGTGTGTGTTGTTTTAGTTTTTATGTTTTTGACTACAGTCCCAAAGATCTGCTCTGCATGTCCAAGTATTTGGAAGAAGTTTTTCACTTGAAAAAATAGTAGCAAGAACACATTAAAAAATAAGGGTTAACCTCTGTTTTAATTTTTGAGGTCCCTGTTAAAGACTTTATTTGGTTGGCCTTCTGCCAATATTAAAAAAAAAAAAAAGAAAAACTTGGACATTTTTGCCTTGCACATGCTTTATATCTACAAAACGGCCATAAAAATTTATAAAGTGTGCTCTTTATGGAGACAGAAATATTCCCTTTTACTGTCAATAGTACTTCAGCCAGATGATGTGGTTCTATGTTTTATCGTTGAACATGAACAAACTATAACAATACGCATAACAGAACCAAAAAAATCCATAAGCTAAATACAATCCCCTGTTATTTCTGAGTATCACTGTGATGGTTAATGTTACATGTCAACTTGGCTAGCCTATGATTCTCAGTGGTTTGGCAGGTGCTGTATAATTACCTTCCATTTTGTGATCTTATACAATCAGTTATTCAGTTGGAAAGTGAGTTTCCTTGGAGGTGTGGCCTGCCTCCAGTATATAAATGGATGTTCTGGCAAAACCCACTCTCTTTCTTGACCCTGCACTCTTCTCATAACCTGATCTCCAGTTTATGGGACATAAACCTTCAGAAGTCTCTGGTCTGCAGCCTGACCTGCAGATTTTGAATTCACCAATGCCCACAGCCTCATGAGTCGGCAGAGGTCTTCAGCCTATCACATGACCCAAGGATATGGGAATTGCCAGACCCTCCAATAACATTAGCCATTCCTTTAAATAAATTTCTCTCTATATATATCTATATACAATTCACTGGTTTTATTCCTCTAGAGAGCCCTAAGACAATCACAATATTCTATTCACAATGTTTGCACAACTATTCCCTATGTAAGCTTCACATGTGGTACATCAGGCTACGTTCCTGTAGTTTACCTGAGATTTTCTATTGCTAGGTAGGTTAACTTATGCTTTAAAACACCACCCATGCACCCCTGTAGTAGTTATCTATTGTTGCATAACAACTTACCGTAAAAGCTAACAGTTTAAAACACATTTCTTATCTCAGTTTCTAGGGGTCAGGAATCCAGGCATGGCTTGGCTGGATCATCTACTTCAAGATGTCTCACAAATTCATAATTTATCATACCAAACTACAGAATTACCTAACATTCCCAAATTTTAAAATAAATATCATTGTGATCAATGTTCACAAATGTAAAATTTTATTTGTATAAGATGAAAGGCGTTGCCATTTGCAAACCCTTTTCCAATCAAATATCTCTCTAAGAGTTTTCATAAAAGAAAGTCAGTTCATATTTTTGCAAAATCTCTGGTATTATTTATTTAAAAGTCACCAATAATGCTTATTTAAAGGAAATCTCTATCTTACTTCAGAAAAAAACATAGATGCCACAATTGCCCAAATACTTGTTGGTATTTCCTTGGATAAGCTGTAGCAAGTGGTGCTATGAATGATGCTATGAACCATTGCATGGGTAAAGAGGCTTCTAAAAGCATGACTTTCGGCTTTTTCAAAGACAGAGGGGGAGGGAGAGAGAGAGAGATAGATCAGGGAGCCAGTGATGTCCATTGCGCTCCTACTTGGAAGGGCACCTTATTAGCAGTCCCTTCACGTGGTATCCAACGAGCAGAGTTAATCCATAGGTGGAAATGGGGTGCTTTTATAAACAAAGCAAATTCGGCAATTGTTTGTGTTTTACTTTATCTCAACTGTCAGTAAGTAGCCCTGGACGCTTAGTGGTTAAGCACTCAGCTCCTAACCAAAAAGTTAGAGGTTCAAATCCACCAGCCATTCCCTGGGAGAAAGATGTGGTAGTCTGCTTCCTAAAGATTACAGCCTCGGATACCCTATCGGGCAGTTCTACTCTGTCCTATGGTGTCTGTATGTGTCAGAGTTGACTCAACAGCAATGGGTTTTTGGTTTGGGTATACTCTAGGTGCCCATCCCACTCATATAGACAAATAAATACTTGCTTACTTAAACAAGCATTTACCTATTTGAATTTGAATAATTAATGGAGTGAATGAATACAGTGACTGACACATGAAACTCAACAGGGTTCTAATATATGACTAGGCCTCTTAGATTCTGCTAAGGTGTTTGTTATCAGATATCCTAGGATAATTCATATGTCACAGGAACAAGAAGGCTTGAGTTTTACTGGGCACCTATACACACTGATCGCCTGATGAGAAGAAATAGATTTAGGTGCAGGTCCATCTGGCCAGGGTTGTTTCTGTCACATACATGGTGTTATTCAGTGCCATATAAACCAGACCTGGAGTGACAGTAAATTTGACTGTCATCTGAATTTTGTGTTATGAGCATAAGAACGCACTCCTGTAGATTAAGATGATGTTTTCTCTAAGAGAAATGGAAACTCTCATCATGGGAAGCAGTTAATTCCGGGACAGAAAATAAGACCTGCAGAAGTGGATTTTAGATTAGTGGAAGAATAATTTTTTCTGCTTTTCCTGAAGCCTAGAATAGGTATTAGTCAGAATCTGAGCTATGATAAGGAATGAATTTCCCTGGCCACAAGCAGGCAGGTCAGTAGTAAGAAAGGGAGCAGGCCAAGAAGGGCATCTGTGATTAACTTAGATCTCGGCAGTTATCGAAAGTAGTTGTTTTGTTACATTCCCAAATATTTGTAAACATTCATTAAAATTTTCTGTGTGGACTCTGCCTCGTGTTTGGGAAGAAATGAACATTCCTTGAGTGTTCACCAAAGGAGTGGTGACCCTGGCGGTCAACAGCAACAGAAACAGCCTGTGGACACGCAATGAGGGAGGCCAGAGAAAAACCCTGAGGGAAGACTTGGAAATATTCTGAAGACATTTAGAGAATGACCATTTGGTAAACAGTTACTTGTCTGTGCAATGGAGAAGTGATACTTGTCCTTACTTCCCTCCAGGAAAGTCATGAAACATAAAATAATTAATGACTATAATGCATTTTGAACACTTAAGAAGAAATAGGATATGTAAGCATATGATATCATGATTGCCTCCATAATAAAAAGAAAAGAAAATATTTAAAATAACAATAATACATACATTTTTAACACCTGCAGTTGTATATGAAATACATAACACTTTTTATTGTTTTCTGTCTAATCTACTGCACCTGCATTAAAAACGTATCCCAGTGGTCCAATTTAAAGAAAAATATAAAATTTAGACAGGTACTTATTCTTTTATTCACCCCATTGTGCCTAGGTTTCACTGAACATATTTTAAACAATATACTACCACAAAGAGACCACTTCAATACAAATCTCAACAGTGTGGGTTAATAAAAATGGCTTTTAAAGGCAAACATCTGGCACCTCATAAATATATATCACCTTTCATCAAGAGTTTTTCAAACTCTCCCTATATATATTACACTTATAAGCATTATTAATTCAGCATATTGTACATGGGTTTTAAAGTAGTCCCAAAGCAGAATTACATATGTAAAATATGTGCTGCAATATCTAGACCTGTGCAGATCATAAAGAACAAGACATTAACCACAATGGTAAATCCTTTTGATTTAATGTGTTCTGTTAATCAACAGGGGTGATTTTTTAAAGCACAGATAGATGAAAATACTAGTTAAGCTTAAAGGCAGCTATTTATTCTAATTTTTTTTTTTTTTCCTCGTGTGACATTTAGCAAATTATTCTAGGCTTAAATTTAGCTTATGTCAAAAATGTGTCTGAAATATTGTTCTCAGGTTTATTTCTACAACTGAAAGAAATTCTAAGAGAAGATTTGCCTGTGCAAAGGCTGTATCTATAACTCATAAGCTGGCACTTCTTTTGTAGGGAGTCCTGAAATATATTAAAAAAAAGATATTCTGTAATGCCCTTTGGCAATTTTTCCTGTCATTAATGATTTTACTGTGAAGCTTTTAGTTGTAGTTCAGTTTTTCTTTTTCCCTGCAAGTTAAGGCCAATTACTCTTGTAGTGTCCTTAATAAAGATGGAGAAAATCTGATCGGCTTTGTTGTGTTACATTTTTATAATGAACAGAGTATATTCTTATCTGTAAGTGCTATCATTTTTCTAGATTAAATAACACTAACTACTTTAGCTGTTCCTGACAAGGAAGTCAGATACATTTCTTATATTTTCATCTCTCTCTCTAGCACTTCAAGAAATGAATACTACAAAATGGGCAACTTTTAAAACCAGAGATTTGACGGTCTCAGGCCTGATTCAACAAAGGCTAACTAAGAGGATTACCTCACTTGCCTCACATCCCTGAAATTTTGTCTAAATTATCATTATTCTTTTTATTCTATTTATGTTTTTTAAATTTCTTCCAGGCACTGTCTTAGGCAGAGGAGAAACAATGAAAAACAAAACAGACATCATTTCTAAATATATAGACCCTTCGATGTGAAAGAGAAAAGAACAAAGAGTAAGTGAGAAAATAACTTTAAAAAATTTGAGTGCCCTCAACACAAGGTCACAGAAGAGAACATCCTGACATCAACTCAAATAGGGAAATCACAAAAACAAACTAAGATTAATTAAAAAAAAATGCTCAAAACAGGGAATCATTGACGTCAATATGTAAAAAATCACAATAATCAAAAAGAGGGACTAAATACAGGTGGCATAGAACTGCCATATGGAGAGGGATACAAGGCGATATAGGACAATACAAGTTAGGTTTTTACTTAGAAAAATAGGGGTAAATATCAAGGTAACCGCAAAGAGGTATAACAACTCCATAACTCAAAACAAAAACCAAGAAAAACGTAATGACTCAGCAAACATAAAGTCAAATACTATGAAAATGAGGATCACACAATTTACAAAGAAAAACATCTCAGCACAAAAAAGTAACTGGTAAAATGAAATTATGAAAAACACACATAAAAAGGCATCAAAATGACAACACTAAAAACTTATCTATAATTACGCTGAATGTAAATGGACTAAATGCACCAATAAAGAGACAGAGAGTCTCAGAGTGGATAAAGAAACACGATCCATCTATATGCTGCCTACAAGAGACACACCTTAGACTTAGAGACACAAACAAACTAAAACTCAAAGGATGGAAAAAGATATATCAAGCAAACAATAAGCAAAAAAGAAGAGGAGTAGCAATATTAATTTCTTACAAAATAGATTTTAGACTTAAATCCACCACAAAGGATAAAGAAGGATACTACATAATGATAAAAGGGACAATTGACCAGGAAGATATAACCATATTAAATATTTATTCACCCAATGATAGGGCTGCAAGATACGTAAATCAAATTTTAACAGAATTGAAAAGTGAGATAGACACCTCCACAATTATAGTAGGAGACTTCAACACACCACTTTCGGAGAAGGACAGGACATCCAGTAAGAAGCTCAATAGAGACACAGAAGACCTAATTACAACAATCAACCAACTTGATCTCATTGACTTATACAGAACTCTCCACCCAACTGCTGCAAAATATACTTTTTTTTCTAGCACACATGGAACATTCTCTAGAATAGACCACATATTAGGTCATAAATCAAACCTTTGCAGAATCCAAAACATCGAAATATTACAAAGTGTCTTCTCAGACTACAAGGCCATAAAAGTGGAAATCAATAACAGAAAAACTAGGGAAAAGAAATCAAATACTTGGAAAATGAACAATACCCTCCTGAAAAAAAGACTGGGTTATAGAAAACATTAAGGAGGGAATAAGGAAATTCATAGAATGCAACAAGAATGAAAATACTTCCTATCAAAACCTCTGGGACACAGCAAAAGCAGTGCTCAGAGGCCAATTTATATCGATAAATGCACAAATACAAAAAGAAGAAAGAGCCAAAATCAGAGAAATGCCCCTACAACTTGAACAAATAGAAAGTGAGCAACAAAAGAATCCATCAGGCACCAGAAGAAAACAAACAATAAAAATCAGAGCTGAACTAAATGAATTAGAGAACAGAAAAACAATTGAAAGAATTAACAAAGCTAAAAGCTGGTTCTTCGAAAAAATTAACAAAATTGATAAACCATTGGCCAGACTGACTAAAGAAATACAGGAAAGGAAACAAATAACCTGAATAAGAAACAAGATGGGCCACATCACAACAGATCCAACTGAAATTAAAAGAATCATATCAGATTATTATGAAAAATTGTACTCTAACAAATTTGAAAACCTAGAAGAAATGGATGAATTCCTAGAAAAACACTACCTACCTAAACTAACACAATCAGAAGTAGAACAACTAAATAGACCCATAACAAAAAAAGAGATTGAAATGGTAATTTAAAAACTCCCAACAAAAAAAAGCCCTGGCCCGGATGGCTTTACTGCAGAGTTCTACCAAACTTTCAGAGAAGAGTTAACACCACTACTACTAAAGGTATTTCAAAGCATAGAAAATGATGGAATACTACCTAACTCATTCTATGAAGCCACCATTTCCCTGATACCAAAACCAGGTAAAGACATTACAAAAAAAGAAAATTATAGACCTATATCCCTCATGAACACAGATGCAAAAATCCTCAACAAAATTCTAGCCAATAGAATTCAACAAC
Organism: Loxodonta africana; assembly: GCF_030014295.1. Lineage (NCBI taxonomy): Eukaryota > Metazoa > Chordata > Mammalia > Proboscidea > Elephantidae > Loxodonta > Loxodonta africana. The sequence continues at coordinate 155,823,144 of NC_087342.1, read as the reverse complement.
ATATCAAAAAATTAATCCACCATGACCAAGTGGGATTTATACCAGGTACGCAAGGCTGGTTTAATATTAGAAAAACCATTAATGTAATCCACCATATAAATAAAACAAAAGACAAAAACCACATGATCTTATCAATTGATGCAGAAAAGGCATTTGACAAAGTCCAACACCCATTTATGATAAAAACTCTTACCAAAATAGGAATTGAAGGAAAATTCCTCAACATAATAAAGGGCATCTATACAAAGCCAACAGCCAACATCACTCTAAATGGAGAGAGCCTGAAAGCATTTCCCTTGAGAACGGGAACTAGACAAGGATGCCCTTTATCACCGCTGTTATTCAACATTGTGGTAGAGGTCCTAGCCAGAGCAATTAGGCTAGACAAAGAAATAAAGGGCATCCAGATTGGCAAGGAGGAAGTAAAATTATCTCTATTTGCAGATGACATGATCTTATACACAGAAAACCCTAGGGAATCCTCCAGAAAACTACTGAAACTAATACAAGAGTTTGGCAGAGTCTGAGGTTATAAAATAAACATACAAAAATCACTTGGATTCCTCTACATCAACAAAAAGAACATCGAAGAGGAAATCACCAAATCGATACCATTCACAGTAGCCCCCAAGAAGATAAAATACTTAGGAATAAATCTTACCAAAGATGTAAAAGACCTATACAAAGAAAACTACAAAGTACTACTACAAGAAATTAAAAAGGACATAATTAAGTGGAAAAACATACCTTGCTCATGGATAGGAAGACTTAACATAGTAAAAATGTCTATTCTACCAAAAGCCATCTATACATACAATGCACTTCCGATCCAAATTCCAATGTCATTTTTTAATGTAATAGAGAAACAAATCACCAATTTCATATGGAAGGGAAAGAAGCCCCGGATAAGCAAAGCATTACTGAAAAAGAAGAAGAAAGTGGGAGGCCTCACTCTACCTGATTTTAGAACCTATTATACAGCCACAGTAGTCAAAACAGCCTGGTACTGGTACAACAACAGACACATAGACCAATGGAACAGAACTGAGAACCCAGATATAAATCCATGCACATATGAGTGTCAGTTAATTGCGGAAAAGATAGTCTTTTTAACAAATGGTGCTGGCATAACTGGATATCCATTTCCAAAAAACTGAAACAGGACCCATACCTCACACCATGCACAAAAATTTACTCCAGGTGGATCAAAGACCTAAACATAAAGACCAAAACGATAAAGATCATGGAAGAATAAATTGGGACAACCCTAGGAGCCCTAATACAAGGCATAAACTGAATACAAAACATTACCAAAAATGATGAAGAGAAACCCGATAACTGGGAGCTCCTAAAAATCAAACACCTATGCTCATCTAAAGACTTCACCAAAAGAGTAAAAAGACCACCTACAGACTGGGAAAGAATTTTCAGCTATGACATCTCAGACCAGCGCCTGATCTCTAAAATCTATGATTCTGTCAAAACTCAACCGCAAAAAGACAAACAACCCAATCAAGAAGTGGGCAAAGGATATGAACACGCACTTCACTAAAGAAGATATTCAGGCAGCTAACAGATACGTGAGAAAATGCTCTCGATCATTAGCCATTAGAGAAATGCAAATTAAAACTACGATGAGATTCCATCTCACTCCAACAAGGCTGGCATTAATCCAAAAAACACAAAATAATAAATGTTGGAGAGGCTGTGGAGAGATTGGAACTCTTATACACTGCTGGTGGGAATGTAGAATGGTATAATCACTTTGGAAATCTATCTGGTGTTATCTTAAAAAGTTAGAAACAGAACTACCATACAACCCAGAAATCCCACTCCTCGGAATATACCCTAGAGAAATAAGAGCCTTCACACAAACAGATATATGCACACCCATGTTTATTGCAGCTCTGTTTACAATAGAAAAAAGACGGAAGCAACCAAGGTGTCCATCAACAGATGAATGGATAAATAAATTGTGGTATATTCACACAATGGAATACTACGCATCGATAAAGAACAGTGACGAATCTGTGAAACATTTCATAACATGGAGGAACCTGGAAGGCATTATGCTGAGCGAAATTAGAGGCAAACGGACAAATATTGTATAAGACCACGAGTATAAGATCTTGAGAAATAGTATAAACTGAGAAGAACACATACTTTTGTGGTTATGAGGGGGGAGGGAGGGAGGTTGGGAGAGGGTTTTTTACTGATTAGTTAGTAGATAAGAACTGCTTTAGGTGAAGGGAAGGACAACACACAATACATGGAAGGTCAGCTCAATTGGACTGGACCAAAAGCAAAGAAGTTTCCGGGATAAACTGAATGCTTCAAAGGTCAGCAGAGCAAAGGCGGGGGTTTGGGGACCATGGTTTAAGGGGACTTCTAAGTCAATTGGCAAAATAATTCTATTATGAAAACATTCTGCATCCCACTTTGAAATGTGGCGTCTGGGGTCTTAAATGCTAACAAGCGGCCATCTAAGATGCATCAATTGGTCTCAACCCACCTGGAGCAAAGGAGAATGAAGAACACCAAGGTCACACGATAACTAAGAGCCCAAGAGACAGAAAGGGCCACATGAACCAGAGACCTACATCATCCTGAGACCAGAAGAACTAGTTGGTGCCCAGCCACAACCGATGACTGCCCTGACAGGGAACACAACAGAGAACCCCTGAGGGAGCAGGAGATCAGTGGGATGCAGACCCCAAATTCTCACAAAAAGACCAAACTTAATGGTCTGACTGAGACTAGAGGAATCCCAGTGGTCATGGTCCCCAAACCTTCTGTTGGCCCAGGACAGGAACCATTCCCAAAGACAATTCATCAGACATGAAAGGGACTGGACAGTGGGTAGGAAAGAGATGCTGATGAAGAGTGAGCTATTTGTATCAGGTGGACACTTGAGACTGTGTTGGCATCTCCTGTCTGGAGGGGGGATGGGAGGATAGAGAGAGTTGGAAGCTGGCAAAATTGTCCCGAAAGGAGAGACTGGAAGGGCTGACTCATTAGGGGGAGAGCAAGTGGGAGTACAGAGTAAGGTGTATATAAACTTATATGTGACAGTTTGACTGGATTTGTAAATGTTCACTCGAAGCTCAATAAAAGTTAATAAAAAAAATTTCTGTTTGAGTGCCCTAAGGGAAAAATAAAGATACCTAAACCTAGAAATTATAAAAAGAGGCTTTCTTTGGATAGAACGGTCTGATGATTGTCTGGGAAGTTAATACTAACCATATAATGTTGAGCTCCTGGTTAAAAAATGAATGGAAAACATGCAGATAATGTCTATCTCAAAGTAATATTAAACTGACTAAATAAAAATAGAGAAAATTGTGTATCAGTACTGAAAAACCACAGAAGAATAATGGTCAGAGACCAGAAACTTTCAGAAAATTCTCTGCATAGGAGAAGAGATAAATTAAATATAATATAAAGAGAGCACTGATTTTCTGCGTGCAAAGGAGTAACTTGCCTGGGAAATAAGTGAATAGATTCCAAAGAATTCACTAAAAAAAAAAAAAATTTTTTTTTTTTTTTTAGAATTCACTAGCAGGGGCCAGATTAGGCCCTGGAACAGTGGAACAGCAATGTCCGATCCCACTAGAGCCTCAAGAATGGCCCAGTTACTGTACGTCTTATGAGCTTGGATCTCACAGCACTTACCCAATGCATACGCTCAGAACTGCCCCTGCTATATCGTAGCTGTTATGATAAACACAGAAAGATATTCTTTGATGCAGAGGGAAGCTGCTTGTTGTAAATCTCACAGCACTGGCTTTCTCTCTACAACCTTTTGGTGAGCTTGAAACACTCAGATGCTCACAACTTCTGACAGGCTCCATTTCACATCAGAGCAGGATGATCTGTACTAAGGATAAATTAGTACAGAAAAACCTTTGGGTATATGAACTAGACTTTCAGTAGAGAATAACTCAGAAAAGCAGTCGTAAGAGTTAATTTTTCTTATAAAACACTAAAAAAAAAATCTATATAATCAATTTTTTTTTTTTTTTTAAATAGGAGCCAAGGCAAAGATGCATCTATAAGCCAGGAAATCAAAGGAAAAATCTGAGCCAGAAGAAACTACACAGAAGAGAACAAAACAATTGCCAAACTAAAAACTTCAATTAGGGAGAGATCAGCAGATTCAAAGAGCAGATCTAATGGTCAACATAGATTTATGGAGTGTTACTATGAGCCATACACTCTTCTAGACATCGTGGTTATAGCAACAAATAAAAGAAAGTCTCTGGAGTTTGCATTCCACATAGGAAAGACAGAAAATAAAGAAAATGAACAATTAAAATCTTCCAGATTAGTAGATAATAATAACTGAACTCTATAAAAAGAGAAAGGAGATAGGCACTAAACATGGAGGTGAGGTAGCAAATTCTAATCCAGTGGTCATGGAAAACCTCAGTGAGGGAGGGTTATGTATTGAATTGAGTCCTCGAAAGTATTATGTGTTGGAATCCTAACCCCTAAACATTAATATAGTATAGCAAAGTATAGTATAGTGTATAGTATAGTATAGTGTACAGTATAGTGTAGTGTAGTATACAATACAATATAATATAATATATAACATAATTAATATAATAAAATATAACAACATAATATTATATAATATATAATATAATGTAATCGCTTTCTGCAATGCTATCTAATTTAATATAATCAGTCAGTTGAGGTTGTACCATTGTAGATTGGATTCAAAACCTAATCACTTCTAGGTTATATAAAGAATAGCACAGACTCAGAGATGTGCACTCACAAACTGGGGGAAGACAGTTGCCTCGTGATCACTGCCAAGGTACCAAAGAACGCCCAGGGCTACTGACAAAGGCCCCACACATCTGTCAGCTTGTGGTACTGTGGGGCTTGTAGGTTTCTGTGTTGCTGGAAGCTATGACACCTGTAGCCAAATGTTGACAGGGTCACCCATGGCAGACAGGTTTCAGCTGAGCTTCTACACTAAGACAGTCTAGGAAGAAGGACCCAGTGGTCTACTTCTGAAAAGAATTAGCCAGTGAAAACCTTCTGAAGAGCAGTGCAACATTGTCTGATATAGTGCTGGAAGATGCCCCCCTCAGGTTGAAAGACTCAAAACACAACTGGGGAAGAGCTGCCTCCTCAGAGTCTACCTTAATGATGTGGATGGACTTGAGCACCTGGGACCTTCACAAGCTGATGTGGCATGACTCGAAATGAGAAGAAACAGTTGCAAACACCCATCAATAATTGAAAAAGGGGATATACAAATTATGAATCTAGGAAAATTGAAAATCATATCCTAGACATTAGGGAGCTGAAATGAACTGGTACTGGCCATTCTGAATTGGACAATCATATGGTCTACTATGCTGGGAATGACAACTTGAAGAGGAATGGCTTTGCATTTGTCATCAAAATGAACATTTCAAGATCTATCCTGAAGTACAATGCTGTCAGTGATAATATCCATATTCCTACAAGGAAGACCGCTTAATACAACTATTATTCAAATTTATTTACAACCAATAACGCCAAAGATGAATAAATTGAAGGTTTTTACTGACTTCTGCAGTCTGAAATTGATCAAACATGCAATCAAGATGCATTGTTAATTACTGGTGTTTGGAAAGCAAAAGCTAGAAATAAAGAAGAAGGAACAGTAGTTGGAAAATATGGCTTTGGTGATAGAAACGATGCCAGAGATAGCATGACAGAATTTTGCAAGACCAACAACTTTTTCATTGCAAATATATTTTTTTCATCAGCATAAATGGGGACTATATGCATGGACCTCTCCAGACGGCATACACAGGGATCACATTGACTACATCTGTGGAAAGAGACAATGGAAAAGCTCAATATCATCAGTCAGAACAAGGCCAGGGGCCAACTGTGGAACAGACCATCAGTTGCTCCTATGCAAGTTCAAGTTGAAAATGAAGAAAATTAGAACAAGTCCATGGAGGCCAAAGTGAAACCTTGAGTATCTCCCACCTGAATTTAGAGACTATCTTAAGAATAGATTTGATGCATTGAACACTAATGACCAAAGACCAGATGAGTTGTGGAATGACATCAGGGACATCATACATGAAGAAAGCAACAGGTGACTAAAAAGACAGGAAAGAAATTAAAAACCAAAATGGATGTCAGAAGAGATTCTGAAACTTGCTCTTGAATGTCAAGTAGCTAAAGTGAAAGGAAGAAATGATGAAGTAAAAGAGCTGAAAGGAAGATTTCAAAGGGTGGCTTGAGAAGACAAAGTAAAGTATTATAATGACATGTGCAAAGACCTGGTGATAGAAAACCAAAAGGGAAGAACACTCTCTGCATTTCTCAAGCTGAAAGAACTGAAGAAAAAGTCAAGCTTCAAGTTGCAACATTGAAGGATTCTACAGGAAAAACAGTAAGTGAAGAAAGAAGCATCAAAAGAAGATGGAAGGAATAAACAGAGTCACTATATGAGAACAATTGTTGACATTCATCCATTTCAGGAGGCAACATATGATCAGGAAAGGATGTTACTGAAGAAGTCCAAACTGCACTGAAGGCATTGGTGAAAAATAAGGCTCCGGGAGTTGATGGAATACCAACTGAGATGTTTCAACAAATGGATGCAGCCCTAGAAGTGCTCACTCATCTATGCCAAGAAATTTGGAAGACAGCTACCTTGACAACTGACAGGAAGAGATCCATATTTATCCCTATTCCAAAGAAAGGTGATCCAACAAAATGCAGGAATTCTCAAACGATATCATTAATATCACACACAAGTAAATTTTGCTGATCATTCAAAACTGGCTGAAGCAGTGTATCAAAAGGGAACTGCTGGAAATTCAAGCCATATTCAGAAGAGGAAATGGAACCAGGGATATCACTGATGTCAGATGAATCTTGTCTGAAAGCAAAGAATACCAGAAGGATGTTTACCTGTGTTTTGACTATTCAAAGCCATTCGATGTGGGTCCTAACAAATATGGATAATATTGTGAAGAATCAGAATTCTACAACAGTTAATTGTGTTCATGAGGAACATGTACATGGATCAAGAGGCAGTCATTCAAACAGAACAAGAGGATACTGCATGGTTTAAAGTCTGGAAAGGTGTGTGTCAGGGTTGCATCCTTTCACCATACCTACTCGGTCTGTCTGCTGAGCAAATAATTTGAGAAGCTGTACTATATGAAGAAGAATGGGGCATCAGGTTTGGAGGAAGACTCATTAACAGCCTGTGTTATGCAGGTGACACAACCTTGTTTGCTGAAAGTGAAGAGGACTTGAAACACTTACTGATGAAGATCAAAGAGCACAGCCTTCAGTATGGATTACACCACAACACAAAGAAAACTAAAATCCTCACAACTGGACTATTAAGCAACACCATTATAAACTGATAAACAGAGAAAATATTGAAGTTGTCAAGGATTTTATTTTACTTGGATCAACACTCCTGAAAGCAGCACTCAAGAAAGCAAATGATCCATTGCACTGGGCAAATCTTCTGCAAAAGCGTTAAAAAGCAAGGATGTTACCTTAAAGACTAAGGTGAGCCTGACCCATGCCATGGTGTTTTCAATTGGCTCATATACGTGAGAAAGCCTGACAATGAATAAGGAAGACAGAAGAACTGTTGCCTTTGAATTATGGTGTTGCCTAAACATATTGAACACACCATGGACTGCCAAAAGAATGAACAAGTCTGTCTTGGAAGAAGTACAGCCAGAGTGCTCTTTAGAAGCTAGGATGTTGAGACTATGTCTCACATATTTTGGACAAGTTATCAGGAGGGATCAGTCCCTAAAGAAAGATTTCATGTTTGGTAAAGTAGAGGAAAAAGGTCAGTGAAAAAGAGGAAGATCCTCAACCAGATGGATTGACACATTGGGCACAAGCATAACAAAGATTGTGAGAATGGCCCAGAAACAGACAATGTTTCTTTCTGTTCTACATGGGGTCTCTACAAGTTGGAACTGACTCAAAGGCACCTGACAACAACAACTGACAAAGAAGGAATCACACAGCTGAGATTTTGATTTGGACAGTTAGCCTACAGAACAGTCAAAAAACAGGTTTCTGTTCTTTAAAGCCATCTGATTGTGGTACTTCCATTACAGCAGCACTAGGTAGCTAAACAGATAGTGACACTTGAAGGACCTGATATCATGGAAGGGAGAGTATGTGATTTCTAAGGCTCAGTCATAAATGGCATTTCAGCATCTGTCTTGGTTTCCTAGATTACTCACTCTGGGGATAGCCAGCTATCATGTGACAAAGATACTCAAGGAGTCTGTGAAGAGGGCAACATGGACAAGAAATGAAATCTCCCACCAAAAGCCAACAACAACTTGTCACACATTTGAGAAGCCAGCTCAGCCAAAGCTGCAGCCCAAGTCAACACCTGACTGAACTTCATAAGAAACCACTGCAGAACTTCTCAGCCAAGATGCCTGTGAATTTCAGGCACAAAGAATCTATGAGAGATGATAAATATTTACAGTTTTATGCTGCCAAGTTTTGGGGTAATTTATTATGCAGCAGTACATAATTAAAGAGCCCTGGTGGTGTGAAAGTTAAGTACTCGTCTGCTAACTGAAACGTTGGTGGTTCAAACCCACCCAGCAGCTCCATGAAAGAAAGACCTGATGATCTGCTCCTGTAAACATAACAACCTAGAAAACTCTATGAGGCAGTTCTACTCTGCCACATAAGGTCACTGTAAGGGGAAATCAACTTGATGGCACCTGACGAAACCCTGGTGGTGTAGTGGTTAAGTGCTACGGCTGCTAACCAAAGGATCAGCAGTTTGAATCCACCAAGTGCTCCCTGGAAACTATATGGGGCAGTACTACCCCGTCCTATAGGGTTCCTATGAGTCGGAATTGACTCAATGGCATTGGGTTTGGTTTTTTTGGCTTTGACAACAACAATAGAATATAATTAATGCTCATGTGGATAGCCAGTGAAAGAATAGCAAGGGCAAGTTTCTGCAGTGACAGTACATTTCACATGACTGACAAAGAGTGAAGAGACCAGTGTGGCTCAGCTGATGAGTAAGAAAATAATAGAAGTTAAGTAAGGAAACAGGAAGCTGGATGGCATAGGTCTGAATAGCCCATAGAAAGGATTTTGGGTTTTTCATTAAAGAAGATGGGATGTCGTTGAAGATTGTAAGCATGGAAGTCACATAGCTGACTTATATTTCAAAAGGTAAAATGATATTTCAACTATCACCACTTGTCATGCCACATTATTTTGAAAGTTCTTGTCAATGTAATGAATAATAGTACAAATTACATTGTATAGGAAGAATTTCAGAATATGCCATTATCTACCTTAAAATTGCAAAAAAAAAAAATCACCTTAAACTTATTTAAAATAAGTGAATTCTATAAGCTGTGGCTGAGAAACATAAATATCGAGGGCTTTCTTAGAAACCTAATGGTATCTAAAATGTTAGTTGCTATAGCAACAAAGGTCTAAAATATATAGGTATTAGTTGTATAAAAATATTTATGAACAATACTAGAAAATTCCACTAAAAAACAAAAATTAGTATAAAAAAATAAAAGGAGAGTGACATACCAGGTTTCTAGATGTAAAGAAGGGATGTTATAAAAGTATCAATTTTCTCAAAATTTTCCATAACTATCATGTAATTCTACTCAATATCCCAAAGGACATATTTCAAAGTTGTCAAAATAATTCTAATATATATCTGGAAAAATAAATTATCCTGATCTTATGCACTTTCCCCTGTGGAAGGCCATACTTGAGGGAAGAAACCAGACTATATTTTACACCTCACTAAAAAAGATATTACATATATAACCCATTGCTGCAGAGTCAATTGTGACTCATAGTGACCCTATAAGACAGAATAGAACTGCCCCATAAGGTTCCTAAGGAGTGGCTGAAGGATTTGAACTGCTGACCTTTTTGGTTAGCAGCCGATCTCTTAACCATTGTGCCACCAGGGCTTCTAAAAACCAAAAAAAAAAAAAAAAAAACCACTGTCATTGAGTCGATTCAGACTCATAGCAACCCTATAGGACAGGGTAGAACTGCCCCATACAGTTTTCAAAGAGCACCTGGTGGATTCACAGTAGGGACCTTTTGGTTAGCAGCCATAGCTCTTAACCACTATGCCACCAGGTTTTCCCAGGGCTCCTATAGGTGGACATAAAATTTGTATGACTGTTAGTAAACTTCATACCCAAATAGACATCCTATTCCATACTAAATTCTTGCAGCAGTACTAATTACGAAATTTGTGTTTCAAAAATTAATTGTCATTGGGGGCGGAGCCAAGATGGCGGACTAGGCAGACGCTACCTCGGATCCCTCTTACAACAAAGACACGGAAAAACAAGTGAATCGATCACATACATAACAATCTACGAACCCTGAACAACAAACACAGATTTAGAGACGGAGCACGAACTAATACGGGGAAGCAGCGATTGTTTTCAAAGCCTGGAGCCAGCGTACCAGTCAGGTACGGCACAAGCACAGAGAGCTGCTCCACCCCCCTGAACTAACCCTGGGAGGGGGACCAGCCGGTTCCGCAGGTGGCGTGGGAAGCAGCCGGTAGGAGAAGTCCCCGGGAGGCAGTGACAGGTCTTGGAACGGGAGAGCTGCGTCCCAGCCGGGGAACCGTCCCGCCCGGATTTGGACTGGACGCAGGTACGGCATAAACACGGAGAGCTGCTCCACTCCCCTGAACTAACCCCTGGAGGGGACCCAGCTGTTTCGGGTGGGCAGTGTGGGATGCAGCCGGTAGGAGAAGTCCCTGGGAGGCAGCAACTGGTATTGAAGCGGGGAGAACAGCGTCCCAGCCAGGACACTCGGTCACGGCCAAGCACGGAGAGCTGCTCCACCCACCTGAACTAACCCCGGGAAGGGGCCCAACCGGTTCTCAGGGGCACACGGCAACTCGGCTGGAGGGACGAGAATTCCCAGGGAGGCAGCGACTGATTTTGGAGTCGAGAGTGCACCGTCCCAGCAGGGGAGCCTTGACGCTGGGCGTGGGGCTAGAAGCGGAGGATCTGACCGTGACTCCAGCGGGCCAGACCCCCTGGGGGCAATATCCACACAGCCAGCACAGATAGGCGACTTGCCCCGCGGGAATCTCAGATATAATAGTCATTCCAAGCAAGACAAGCAACTCTGGCTATATTCTGAGGTGCTACTCTCCTATCTCTCTGTTCCCTCCCCCACCCTCCCCAGGCGGCTTCATTAACATCCGAATAGCCTGAGCCAGAGGGAGAACTCTGATAGGGATCTGACTGCGTTTTTTTTTAGTGGATTTTCTGGAAAAACTAGTTTCCCAGTGATGGCTCGGAGACAACAATCCATATCAAACCACTTAAAGAAGCAGACCATGACAGCTTCTCCAACCCCCGAAACAAAAGAATCAAAATCTTTCCCAAATGAAGATACAATCCTGGAATTATCAGATACAGAATATAAAAAACTAATTTACAGAATGCTTCAAGACATCACAAACGAAATAAGGCAAACTGCAGAAAAAGCCAAAGAACACACTGATAAAACTGTTGAAGAACTCAAAAAGATTACTCAAGAACATAGTGGAAAAATTAATAAGTTGCAAGAATCCATAGAGAGACAGCATGTAGAAATCCAAAAGATTAACAATAAAATTAAAGAATTAGACAACGCAATAGGAAGTCAGAGGAGCTGACTCGAGCAATTAGAATGCAGACTGGGACATCTGGAGGACCAGGGAATCAACACCAACATAGCTGAAAAAAAGTCAGATAAAAGAATTAAAAAAAATGAAGAAACCCTAAGAATCATGTGGGACTCTATCAAGAAGGATAACCTGCGGGTGATTGGAGTCCCAGAACAGGGAGGGGGGACAGAAAACACAGAGAAAATAGTTGAAGAACTCCTGACACAAAACTTCCCTGACATCATGAAAGACGAAAGGATATCTATCCAAGATGCTCATCGAACCCCATTTAAGATTGATCCAAAAAGAAAAACACCAAGACATATTATCATCAAACTCACCAAAACCAAAGATAAACAGAAAATTTTAAAAGCAGCCAGGGAGAAAAGAAAGGTTTCCTTCAAGGGAGAATCAATAAGAATAAGTTCAGACTACTCAGCAGAAACCATGCAGGCAAGAAGGGAATGGGACGACATATACAGAACACTGAAGGAGAAAAACTGCCAGCCAAGGATCATATATCCAGCAAAACTCTCTCTGAAATATGAAGGCGAAATTAAGATATTTACAGATAAACACAAGTTTAGAGAATTTGCAAAAACCAAACCAAAGCTACAAGAAATACTGAAGGATATTGTTTGGTCAGAGAACCACTAATATCAGATACCAGCACAACACAATGTCACAAAACAGAACGTCTTGATATCAACTCAAATAGGGAAATCACAAAAAAGAACAAATTAAGATTAATTAAAAAAAAAATACACATAACAGGGAATCATGGAAGTCAATAGGTAGAAGATCACAATAATCAAAAAGGGGACTAAATACAGGAGGAATTGAACTGCCATATGGAGAGTGATACAAGGCAATATAGGACAATACAAGTTAGGTTTTTACTTAGAAAAATAGGGGTAAATAATAAGGTAACCACAAAAAGGTATAACAACTCCATAGCTCAAGATAAAAGCCAAGAAAAACGTAACAACTCAACTAACATAAAGTCAAACACTATGAAAATGAGGATCTCACAATTTACTAAGAAAAACGTCTCAGCACAAAAAAGTATGTGGAAAAATGAAATTGTCAACAACACACATAAAAAGGCGTCAAAATGATAGCACTAAAACTTATTTATCTATAATTACGCTGAATGCAAATGGACTAAATGCACCAATAAAGAGACAGAGAGTCACAGACTGGATAAAGAAACATGATCCGTCTATATGCTGCCTACAAGAGACACACCTTAGACTTAGAGACACAAACAAACTAAAACTCAAAGGATGGAAAAAAATATATCAAGCAAACAATAAGCAAAAAAGAAGAGGAGTAGCAATATTAATTTCTGACAAAATAGACTTTAGACTTAAATCCACCACAAAGGATAAAGAAGGACACTATATAATGATAAAAGGGAAAATTGAACAAGAAGACATAACCATATTAAATATTTATGCAGCCAATGACAGGGCTGCAAGGTACATAAATCAAATTTTAACAGAATTGAAAAGTGAGATAGACACCTCCACAATTATAGTAGGAGAGTTCAACACACCACTTTCGGAGAAGGACAGGACATCCAGTAAGAAGCTCAATAGAGACACGGAAGACCTACTTACAACAATCAACCAACTTGACCTCATTGACTTATACAGAACTCTCCACCCAACTGCTGCAAAGTATACTTTTTTTTCTAGCGCACATGGAACATTCTCTAGAATAGACCACATATTAGGTCATAAAACAAACCTCTGCAGAGTCCAAAACATCGAAATATTACAAAGCATCTTCTCAGACCACAAGGCAATAAAACTAGAGATCAATAACAGAAAAACTAGGGAAAAGAAATCAAATACTTGGAAAATGAACAATACCCTCCTGAAAAAAGACTGGGTTATAGAAGACATCAAGGAGGGAATAAGGAAATTCATAGAAAACAACGAGAACGAAAATACTTCCTATCAAAACCTCTGGGACACAGCAAAAGCAGTGCTCAGAGGCCAATTTATATCGATAAATGCACACATACAAAAAGAAGAAAGAGCCAAAATCCGAGAACTGTCCCTACAACTTGAACAAATAGAAAGTGAGCAACAAAAGAACCCATCAGGCACCAGAAGAAAACAAATAATAAAAATTAGAGCTGAACTAAATGAATTAGAGAACAGAAAAACAATTGAAAGAATTAACAAAGCCAAAAGGTGATTCTTTGAAAAAATTAACAAAATTGATAAACCATTGGCTAGACTGACTAAAGAAATACAGGAAAGGAAACAAATAACCCGAATAAGAAATGAGAAGGACCACATCACAACAGAACCAAATGAAATTAAAAGAATCATTTCAGATTATTATGAAAAATTGTACTCTAACAAATTTGAAAACCTAGAAGAAATGGATGAATTCCTGGAAAAACACTACCTACCTAAACTAACACATTCAGAAGTAGAACAACTAAATAGACCCATAACAAAAAAAGAGATTGAAATGGTAACCAAAAAACTCCCAACAAAAAAAAGCCCTGGCCCGGACGGCTTCACTGCAGAGTTCTACCAAACTTTCAGAGAAGAGTTAACACCACTACTTCTGAAGGTATTCCAAAGCATAGAAAATGACGGAATACTACCCAACTCATTCTATGAAGCCACCATCTCCCTGATACCAAAACCAGGTAAAGACATTACAAAAAAAGAAAATTATAGACCTATATCCCTCATGAACATAGATGCAAAAATCCTCAACAAAATTCTAGCCAATAGAATCCAACAACACATCAAAAAAATAATTCACCCTGATCAAGTGGGATTTATACCAGGTATGCAAGGCTGGTTTAATATCAGAAAAACCATTAATGTAATCCATCAAATAAATAAAACAAAAGATAAAAACCACATGATCTTATCAATTGATGCAGAAAAGGCATTTGACAAAGTCCAACACCCATTTATGATAAAAACTCTTACCAAAATCGGAATTGAAGGAAAATTCCTCAACATAATAAAGGGCATCTATGCAAAGCCAACAGCCAATATCACTCTAAATGGAGAGAACCTGAAAGCATTTCCCTTGAGAACGGGAACCAGACAAGGATGCCCTTTATCCCCGCTCTTATTAAACATCGTGCTAGAAGTCCTAGCCAGGGCAATTAGGCTAGAAAAAGAAATAAAAGGTATCCAGATTGGCAAGGAAGAAGTAAAGTTATCACTATTTGCACATGACATGATTATATACACAGAAAACCCTAAGGAATCCTCCAGAAAACTACTGAAACTAATAGAAGAGTTTGGCAGAGTCTCAGGTTATAAAATAAACATACAAAAATCACTTGGATTCCTCTACATCAACAAAAAGAACACCGAAGAGGAAATAACCAAATCAATACCATTCACAGTAGCCCCCAAGAAGATAAGATACTTAGGAATAAATCTTACCAAGGAGGTAAAAGACCTATACAAAGAAAACTACAAAGCTCTACTACAAGAAATTCAAAAGGACATACTTAAGTGGAAAAACATACCTTGCTCATGGATAGGAAGACTTAACATAGTAAAAATGTCTATTCTACCAAAAGCCATCTGTACATTTAACGCACTTCCGATCCAAATTCCAATGTCATATTTTAAGGGGATAGAGAAACAAATCACCAATTTCATATGGAAGGGAAAGAAGCCCCGGATAAGCAAAGCACTACTGAAAAAGAAGAAGAAAGTGGGAGGCCTCACTTTACCTGACTTCAGAACCTATTACACAGCCACAGTAGTCAAAACAGCCTGGTACTGGTACAACAACAGGCACATAGACCAATGGAACAGAATTGAGAACCCAGACATAGATCCATCCACATATGAGCAGCTGATATTTGACAAAGGACCAGTTTCAGTTAATTGGGGAAAAGATAGTCTTTTTAACAAATGGTGCTGGCATAACTGGATATCCATTTGCAAAAAAAATGAAACAGGACCCATACCTTACACCATGCACAAAAACTAACTCCAAGTGGATCAAAGACCTAAACATAAGGACTAAAACGATAAAGATCATGGAAAAATAAATTGGGACAACCCTAGGAGCCCTAATACAAGGCATAAACAGAATACAAAACATTACCAAAAATGATGAAGAGAAACCCGATAACTGGGAGCTCCTAAAAATCAAACACCTATGTTCATCTAAAGACTTCACCAAAAGAGTAAAAAGACCACCTACAGACTGGGAAAGAATTTTCAGCTATGACATCTCCGACCAGCACCTGATCTCTAAAATCTACATGATTCTGTCAAAACTCAACCACAAAAAGACAAACAACCCAATCAAAAAGTGGGCAAAGGATATTTCACTAAAGAAGATATTCAGGCAGCCAACAGATACATGAGAAAATACTCTCGATCATTAGCCATTAGAGAAATGCAAATTAAAACTACAATGAGATTCCATCTCACACCAGCAAGGCTGGCATTAATCCAAAAAACACAAAAGAATAAATGTTGGAGAGGCTGCGGAGAGATTGGACCTCTCATACACTGCTGGTGGGAATGTCAAATGGTACAACCACTTTGGAAATCTATCTGGCCTTATCTTAAACAGTTAGAAATAGAACTACCATACAACCCAGAAATCCCACTCCTCCGAATATACCCTAGAGATACAAGAGCCTTCACACAAACAGATATATGCACACCCATGTTTATTGCAGCTCTGTTTACAAGAGCAAAAAGTTGGAAGCAACCAAGGTGTCCATCAATGGATGAATGGGTAAATAAATTGTGGTATATTCACACAATGGAATACTACGCATCGATAAAGAACAGTGACGAATCTCTGAAACATTTCATAACATGGAGGAATCTGGAAGGCATTATGCTGAGCGAAATTAGTCAGAGGCAAAAGGACAAATATTGTATAAGACCACTATTGTAAGATCTTGAGAAATAGTAAACCTGAGAAGAACACATACTTTTGTGGTTACGAGGTGGGGGGGAGGGAGGGTGGGAGAGGGTTTTTTATTGATTAATCAGTAGATAAGAACTGCTTTAGGTGAACGGAAAGAGAACACTCAATACATGGAAGGTCAGCTCAATTGGACTGGACCAAAAGCAAAGAAGTTTCCGGGATAAAATGAATGCTTCAAAGGTCAGTGGAGCAAGGGCAGGGGTCTGGGGAACATGGTTTAAGGGGACTTCTAAGTCAATTGGCAAAATAATTCTATTATGAAAACATTCTGCATCCCACTTTGAAATGTGGCGTCTGGGGTCTTAAATGCTAACAAGCGGCCATCTAAGATGCATCAATTGGTCTCAACTCACCTGGAGCAAAGGAAAATGAAGAACACCAAGGTCACAGGACAATTAAGAGCTCAAGAGACAGAAAGGGCCACATGAACCAGAGACCTACATCATCCTGAGACCAGAAGAACTAGTTGGTGCCCGGCCACAATCGATGACTGCCCTGACAGGTAGCACAGCAGAGAACCCCTGAGGGAGCAGGAGATCAGTGGGATGCAGACCTCAAATTCTCATAAAAAGACCAAACTTAATGGTCTGACTGAGACTAGAGGAATCCCGGCCGCCATGGTCCCCAGTCCTTCTATTGGCACAGGACAGGAACCATCCCCGAAGAAACTCATCAGACATGAAAGGGGCTGGTCAGCGGGTAGGAGAGAGACGCTGATGAAGAGTGAGCTAATTATATCAGGTGGACACTTGAGAGTGTGTTGGCAACTCTTGTCTGGAGGGGGAATGGGAGGATAGAGAGAGAGGGAAGCTGGCAAAATTGTCATGAAAGGAGAGACTGAAAGGGCTGACTCAAGAGGGGGAGAGAAAGTGGGAGTAAGGAGTGAGATGTATGTAAACTTACATGTGACAGACTGATTGGATTTGTAAACGTTCACTTGAAGCTTAATAAAAGTTAATAAAAAAAAAATTAATTGTCCACTAAATGTACTTTCATACTTAGAATTACAATTAAAGAAGAGTGTTTGTTGTGGCCAAGTTTCAACTTCTAACTTACTCTTTTATAAATGAAAAGGAGTACAAGCACCAATACTTACTGGGAACTTCCAATTTTCTAAGAACTTTTCATACGTTTTCTCTTTCAATCTTTACATCAACACCATGAGGTAAATATATTAATTGTTCCATGAGATAATTAAAGCTTGGAGAAATTACACATCTGTCATTCAACTACTTGTTAATAAATTCAGTAAATCCCTGGACAGTTTGGCTCTAAATTCAAGCCGTTTCATTTGTCATGTTATTTTCTTATGGTTTTATTGCTTCTTTTAAGTCTTTAATAATTTTTAATATTCTTATTTCAAATGCTATTATTTTTTCCAAATGTTATTTTTAGTTTGGGCATTCTTCTATTATTTGAGTCTTCTAATTCTGCTCAGAAACTGCCTTGGAAGAAGTATAGCCAGAATGCTCCTTAGAAGCAAGGACAGTGAGACTTAGTCTCACATACTTTGGACATGTTATCAAGAGGGACTAGTCCCTGGAAAAGGACATCGTGCTTGGGAGGGTCAGCAAAAAAGAGGAAGACCCTCAATGAAATGGATTGACACAGTGGCTGCAACAACAGGCTCAAGCATAACAAAAATTGTGAAGATGGCACAGGACTGGGCAGTATTTCATTCAGTTGTACATAGGGTTGCTATGAGTTGAAACCAACTCAACAGCACCTAACAACAACAACAATTCTTTTCACATTGGTTTATTTACTGCATATTAGTAATTTTTGATTAGCTAAAATTTTACTACTTTATTTTCTTTTGGAGGCCTTAGAGCATTGAGTTGCAGAAATGTCACTACGGAGATGTTTTTGATTTGTTTATTCAGGGGACTCCAAGATCCTGGATCAAATTTTTATGTTGATTTTTTGGCATGTAGTTCTCAAACCATGGAGGTTTTATGCATTATCACTCAAACTCCACACATAAGGTAGACTTGGGATTTCAATTTCTCTTCAATTACATATTCACTTCAGAGACAGGGATACGAAACTCCCTTACAGCTTTTCAAGAAGAGAGGTAGAGTGAGGAGCACTGGGTTTTCTGAAGGATGCTTTCCTTGTGCAGCCCTGAGGCTATGTTGCTCATCCTCGCATGTCTCTTTAAGCTTCAGAATCGATTTCTTCAGTTCCTACATGAACCTCTAGAAGCCCAAACCCTGTATCAATTTGGTATCAGCCTTCACCTACCACTTTTGCACTGGTTTTGTAATTGGTTTCCAATAAATGTGAATTCTCTTTTCATTCTTTTGAGTTCAGTATCTATTTTTCTTTTAATCTAGCATTTTTATGTGCATAAGAGAAATTTTCTCTTCTCTTCCCTCTTTCACATCAGCTAATTGTGGGCATCCTATGCTCTTCTCTCATTTTTCAACTCTATAAACTGGTTCTCTCTCCCCTCACCTATTTTTTTGTTTTGTTTTGTTTTTTAATTCCCATCCAATTTTTTCTCTTTCCTTCTTTCTTCCTTATTTCTTGATACTCCTATTTTCTCACCTCCTTTCCTGGGGAGTTTCTTCTTCTTTATGTATTTCCCACATCAACCAGCCACTTTCTCCATTTTTTTCCACTTTGCATATAACTTATCTGTCAGCTATAAATTTTGTTTGGTGTCTCTTATTGTATAGGGATTTAAGTCACAGCTGGAATATTACGCTACTTTTTCTGTGCTTCATTGGTTAGCTTGGAAGACTACAAGAAATTGCAACAGAAATGGGGCTTAAGGGATCAAATTATGATGAAAAATTAATTAAGTTAATTAACTGTAACTTGGAATTTGAATGTACAGAACTCTTCCAGGTAATTAGCACTCCTACAGGCTAGGGACTCTATCATTTAGGGTGAAACAGAGTATGAAGTTTAAACTAAAATCTGGTGATTTATGGAAAAACTCTTTCTTTCTTATCTGTAAATTCTCAGTAAATATAGGGCATTTCATTAGTAAAGGTATAATCTGTTAAACTATGTCAAGACAGATTTTAGAATGAAGATAGTCTGTTTAACAGTGGTTAAATTCATTCTAATGTAAAAAAGATAGGTAAAAATTATTAATAAAAAAAAAAAAAAGGCCATCAAGTTAATTCTGACTCATAGTGACCGTAGCAAAAAAAAAAAAAAAAAAAAAATTTGATGCAGTGATGGATTCACTTAATAATTTGGAGGTCACCTTTGATCAAGTGCTCAGTTTGTACAATAGAAATACTATTAGTTCAAACTTAACTGTGTACTTACTATGTGTCAGAGACTATTTTAAGTGCTTTACCTGCAATCATTCATTCTAGTCTCACATAACCTCATGAGACAGGGTATACTATTATTCCATTTTACATCTGAGGAAGCTTAGGCACAGATAGGTCAAGTAATTCGTTCAAAGGCACATAGCTCTTGGGTTGTGGAGCTGGGATTTGGGATAAGGAAAACTGGCTCCAAAGTCTGGGCTTTTAAGAACCACTAAACTAATGGGGTTACCATGGGTCAAAACAGACTCAACAGCAGATTGAATTGGAAACTTTAAGAACTAGTCTTTAAGCCTAAAGCAGCCACATTATAAGAATCATGGGGTCCCCAGAAAATTAATATTAATCCAAATATATCTTTGTATTCTCATTTACCTAAAAAATATTAATATTTTAAAATTCCAAGTATTTTCTCCTTGTAAAGCATAGATATTTATAAAAGTTCTTAAACATGTTGACTTTATGGGTATGTCATCCAAGTCTAAATTTGGGAACTTTAGTATTATTATAAAAAGAGATGCAGAGAGCATTAGGATAGACTAAAAAGAGAAGTTAGAGGAAATGCTCATCATAGGACTTCTTTACCTGACTCTGGTCCAAAAGTCTATTGTAGTAACCTGTGACTTTACTAAGATAAAGACAAATAGAGAGGCTTTTTTTTTTTTCTTTCTGATCCAGAATTCAATTCAAAACCACATCTTGCAATTACGTGTAACGTCTTTTTAGTCTCCTTTAATCTGGGACAATTCGTTGGTTTTTATCTTTTACAGTCTTAAATTTTTTGAGGATTTGTAGAAAGTCCCCTGTCTTAGTCATCTAGTACTGCTATAACAGAAATACCATGAGTGGACAGCTTTAATAAAGAGAAATTTATTCTCTCACAGCCTGGTAGGCTAGAAGTGCAAATTCAGGGTGCCAG
Organism: Loxodonta africana; assembly: GCF_030014295.1. NCBI lineage: Eukaryota > Metazoa > Chordata > Mammalia > Proboscidea > Elephantidae > Loxodonta > Loxodonta africana. Next base: position 155,802,287 of record NC_087342.1, on the reverse strand, counting down.
CTCCAGGGGAAGGCTTTCTCTCTCTGAGAGCTCTGGGTGAAGGTCCTTGTCATCAATCTTCCCCTCATCTAGGAGCTTCTCAGGTGCAGGGACCCTCTCCAGGCACTGAAGCCCTCTTCTCCTGGCACTGCTTTCATGGTGGTATGAGGTCTCCTGTCTCTCTGCTCACTTCTCTCCTTTATATTTCAAATATAAGATATAACATATATATTTTTGTATTTTAAATTTCAAAAGAGATTGGTTAAGACATAATCTAATCTTGTAGGTTGAGTCCTGCCTCATTAACATGACTGCCAGTAAACCTGCCCCATTAACATCATAGAGACAGAATTTACAACACATAGGAAAATTCCAACAGATGACAAGATGGTGGACAATCACACAACACTGGAATCGTGGCCTAATCAAATTGATACACATATTTTTGGGGGACACAATTCAATGTGCAGCATTCCCCATTTTAGGTTTGTCTGATGTATTGCCATAATTAGATTTATGTTATCCATTTTCGGCAAGTATAACACAGCAGTGAAGTTGTATCATTTTTCATTGTATCATATCGGACGTTCGGGTTGTGGATCAGTCTCGTTAGTGGTGTCAACTTTGTTGTTCACTGAAGTCGTGTTTGTTAGGTTTCTCACTGTAAAGCCACATTTTTCCCTTGTATTTAATACATATCTTGAGGGAAGATACTTTGAGACTATGTAAATATCCTATTTATCATCATAATTTCACCAAGTAATTATAGCATTCACCGATGATTCTTGTGTAAAACAGTTAAAAACTGCAGTGATTCTCAAGTGGCAAATTTATTCTCCCATCATCCCTTCAATGATATTAACTGGAATTCTAGTGTAAGAAAGAACTTTCACTTCTCCCTCATTTATTTATTATTTAATTATTCATATCAGTATGAACTCATAATATTTCTCTTATTCCATGTGTTATAATCCATTTCTATCATTATTTATTTTCTTGCCCAAATTGTCCTAGATTTGGCCATTGGGATACATTCTAATAATTCTTTGAACACTGCTTTCTCGTTCCACATCCTCTTCTAAAACTGGCTTTAATTCCTGGCAGTTCCCAGTTGATGTACTGCTGTAACCACTTTCAAATGAACTTTAGCTAAATTGTATTTGTGTGTGCTATTCAAAAGAAAAGGATTATGAAGACTATCAGCTTTTTTGAAATGATGAAGCGTGTGGCTGAAGAAGCTACTATATTGGTACCTTCATTAGGACATAGTAACTACTACATACTTTGGGAAGTGCAGAGTGAAAAAGAAGAAATGATTAGTAACCAGTTTTTCTCTGCTTACTTTGATCATGCAAAAGATTTGCTGCAGGCAAAGTCTTGACCAATCATTTGATAGGGTTTGGGTTTCATTCTGGTTTCTTATAGTTATTTTAAAGTTTGAGCATATTCTGTCTTCAAGTTAGCCTGAAGGCACTGCTTTTTGTGTAGTATTATTTTTCATCTTGGTGTTTCATACTGTTTTTGGAGAAAATATTGGGAAATACGGATATAGAAAACTGTCACTATACTGAGATACCCAAACTCATAAATAAAAGTTTTTAAAATACTACTTGTTACTTGAAATATATGTTATCATGAGGAGGATATCAATATGATGCCACTGTCAAAAATACAAAGAACAAAACACACATTAGGAAATATACGGTTAGTAATCATTTCTTCATTTCTTAGCATGGCACATACTTTAAGGCTCAATTCTCAGTCAAAAGAGAAAAAAGGAGGTAGAAGGACTTACAGAAGAGACGCAGGAGTAGAATCTAGAAGCAAAAGGAGTGCTGAAGAAAAGTGGAAAATTGAGAATTTCTTAGGACTTAAAAATGTAAATTTTGGAAACTCTCTCCAGGGTTTTGCTATTGAAGTGATTCAGGTTCTGTGACTCCTAGAACTTCTGGAAGGCTTAAATTCCCAAAGAAAGGAGCTGGTTGGTCAGTTAGAGGTGGCTTATGACTTGAATCAAACATCTTCAGCCCTGTACAGGGCTAGGAGGTAGAGTCATATTCCCAGAGCCTGGAAAGACCCCAAAAGGCATCTAGTGCAAATATTCACTGAAAGTGTCTACTGTGTCTCTGCACTTAAGAACATATTTCTTTATTTTTATTCCATTCCATGGAATATAGTTTAAAGCAGACAATGAAATCCTAGCCGGCATACAACCAGAAAGTGGTGACAAAAATGAGGTATGATCAGAAAAAACCATTATTGCAGAAAAGGGAAAATTTGTAGGATAGAAAAATATACCTAACAGATTTCAAATATTTTAAAGTTATTATGAGTTGGAGATCACCACGTGCCTGTCAGTTTGTTGTACTGTAGTGGCTTTTCTGTTGCTGTGATACTGAAAGCACTGCCACCAGTATTTCAAATACCAGCAGGGTCATCCTTGGTGGACAGGTTTCGGCAGAGCTTCTAGGCTAAGGCAGACTAGGAAGAAAGACGTGGTGATCTACTCCTGAAAAAATTGGCCAGTGAAAACTTAACGAATGGCTGCAGAACCGTGGTTGATATAGTGCTGGTTGATGAGCCCCTCAGGTTGGAAGGCACTCAAAATACAACCGAGAAAGAGCTGCCTCCTCAAAGCAGAGTATACCTTAACGATATAGATAAAGTCAAGGTTTCAGAACCTTCATCTGCTGATGTGGCACCACTCAAAAATGAGATGAAACAGCTGCAAACATCCATTAATAATCAGAACATGGAATGTATGAAATATGACTCTAGGAAAATTGGAAGTTGTCAAAAATGAAGTGAAACACACAAAGACTGAAACTCTAGGAAATAATGAGCTGAAATAGACTGGTATTCACCATTTCAAAATGGACAACCATATGGTTTACTACGACAGGAATCACAAATTGAAGAGGAATGACTTTGTGTTCATCGTCAAAAAGAACATTTCAAGATATATCCTGAAGTACATACAACACTGTCAGTAATAGGATAATATCTGTACTCCTACAAGGAAGACCAGTTCCTACAACTATTATTCAGATTTATTCACCAACCAATAAGGCAAAAGATGAGGAAACTGAAGATTTTTACCAACATCTGCAGTCTGAAATTGATTGAACATACAATCAAGATGCATTGATAACTACTGCAATTGGATGTGAAAGTTGGAAACAAAGAAAAAGGATTGGTAGTCGGAAAATATGGCCTTGTTCATAAAAACAATGCTGGAGATCACATGATAGAATCTTGCAAGACCAGTGATTTCATCATTGCAAATACCTTTTTTCAACAACATAAACAGATAATACACATGGACCTAACCAGAAGGAATACACAGGAATCAAATCAGCTACACCTGTGGGAAAAGATGACGGAAAAGCCTAACATCATCAGTCAGAACAAGGCCAGGGGCCCTGTCTTAGTCATCTAGTGCTGCTGTAACAGAAATACCACAAGCGGATGGCTTTAACAGAGAAAAACATATTCTCTCACAGTCTAGTAGGATACAAGTCCAAATTCAGGGTGTCAGCTCCAGAGGAAGGCTTTCTCTCTCTGTCGGCTATGGAGGAATACCCTTGTCGTTCAGCTTCCCTTGGTCTGGGAACACCTCAGTGCAGGAACCTCAGGTCCAAAGGATGAGCTCTGCTCCTCGTACTGCTTTCTTGGTAGTATGAGGTCCCTAACTCTGCTTGCTTCCCTTTCCTTTTATCTCTTGTAAGATAAAATGGTGGTACAGGCCAACCCCAGGGAAACTCCCTTTACATTGGATCAGGAGTATGACCTGAGCAAGAGTGTTACATCCCACCCTAATCCTTTTTAACCACAGGCAAAGATTATGATTTATAACACATAGGAAAATCACAAAATGGGCAACAACCACACATGGACTAACCAAGTTGATGCATATTTTGGGCGGACAAAATTTGATCCATTACAGGCCCACTGCAGAATAGACCATCAATTACTCTTATGCAAGCTCAAGTTGAAACTGAAGAAAATTTGAAAGAGTCCACAAAAGCATAAGTACAATCTTGACTATATCCCACTTGAATTTAGAGACCATCTCAAGCATAGATTTGATGCACTGAATGCTAATAACTGAAGACCAGACAAGATGCAGAATGACATCAAGGATATCACACATGAAGAAAGCAAGAAGTCATTAAAAAGACGGGAAAGAAAGAAAGGGCCAAAATGGATGTCAGAAGAGACTCTGAAACTTGCTCTTGAACACAGAGTAGCTAACACAAAAGAAAGAAATGATGAAGTAAAAGGACTGAACAGAAGATTTCAAAGGGTGGCTCGAGAAGACAAATTAAAATATTACGATGAAATGTCCAAAGACCTGGAGATAGAAAATCAAAAGGGAAGAACATGCTCTGCATTCTCAAGCTGAAAGAACTGAAGAGAAAATTCAAGCCTCAAATTGCAATATTGAAGGGTTTCATGGAGAAAATATTAAATAGCACAGGAAGAATCAAAAGGAGATGGAAGGAATACACAGAGTCACTATACCAAAAAGAACTGGTCAATGTTCAACCATTTCAGGAGGTAACACATGATCAAGAACTGATGGTATTGAAAGAAGAGGTCTAAGCTACACTGAAGGCACTGGCAAAAAACAAGGTTCCAAGAATTGAAGGTATACCAATTGAGATGTTTTAACAAACAGATGCAGTGCTGTAATTGCTTATTCGTCTATGCCAATAAATTTAGAACATAGCTACCCGGCCAACTAACTGGAAGAGATCCATATTTGTAGTCATTCCAAAAAAAGGTGATCCAACTGAATGTGGAATTATCAAATATCATTAATATCACAAGCAAGTAAAATTTTGCTGCACATCAGTCAAAAGTAGTTGCAGCAATACATCAACAGGAAACTGCCAGAAATTCAAGCCAGATCCAGAAGAGGACTTAGAACAAGGAATATAATTGCTTATTGAAGACAGATTATGGCTGAAGGCAGAGGATACAAGAAAGATGTTTACCTGTGTTTTACCGACTATGCAAAGGCATTAGACTGTGTGTGGATCATAACAAATTATGGATAACATTGCAAAGAATGGGAATTCCAGAACACTTAATTGTGCCCCTGAGGAACCTGTACTTAGACCAAAAAGCAGCCATTGGAACAGAAAAAGGGGATAATGCATGGATTAAAGTTATGAAAGGTGTGGGTCAGGGATGTATCCTTTCACCATACTTATTCATTCTGTATGTTGAGGGACTAATCTGAGAAGATAGACAATAGGAAGAAGCTGGACTACAGGAATCAGAGTTGGAAGAAGACTCATTAACAACCTGCCATATGCAGATGACAAAACCTTGTTTGCTGAAAATAAAGAGAACTTGAAGTACTTATTGATGAAGGTGAAAAATCACAGCCTTCAGTATGGATTACACCTCAACGTAAAGAAAACAAAAATCCTCACAACTGGGCCAATAAGCAACATAATGATAAACAGAGAAAATATTGAAGTAGTGAAGAATTTCATTTTATTTGGATCCACAATTAACACCCATGGAAGCGGGAGTCAAGAAATCAAAGGACGTGTTGCATTAGGTAAATCTGCTGCTAAAGACTTCTTTAAAGTGTTAAAAAACAAAGATGTCACTTTAAGGACTAAGGTGTGCCTGACTCAAGCCATAGTTTTTTTCAAACACCTCATATGCATGTGAAAGCTGGTCAATGAATAAGGAAAACCAAAGAATTGATGCCTTTGAATTATGGTGTTGGTGAAGAATATTGAATATACCATGGATTGCCAGAATAACGAACAGATCTATGGTGGATGAAGTGCAGCCGGAATGCTCCTTAGAAGTTATTTATGACAAGACTTATCTCTGTGGACACGTTATCAGGAGGGACCAGTCCCTAGAGAATTAAAAAAAAATAGGTATGGTGAAAGGATATCATGTTAGGTAAAGCAGAAAAAAAAAAAAAAAGAGGTAGAGGGTCAGGGAAAAAGAGAAAAACCCTCAATAAGAGAGATTGCCACAGTGGCTGCAAAAATGGGCTCAAGCATAACAATGATTGTGAGGATGGTGTGGGACCCGGCAGTGTTTCCTTCTCTTGTCAATATGAGTTAGTTGGAACTGACTGGAGGGCACCTAACAACAATAATAACATAAGTTGGAGAAAGTCAACTAATTTTCATAGCTCTGGGAAAGAGAAATGAATATCACAATTCAAAACACCTGTGATCATATTTCCGAACATCAAGGTAACCACAAACATCTTAAAAATTAACAATATTACTAGAATTTAACTGTTGTTGTTGTTGTTAGGTGCCGTCAAGTCGATTCCAACTCATAGTGACCCCATGCACAACAGAACGAAACACTGCCTGGTCCTGTGCCATCCTTACAATTGTTGTTATGCTTGAGCTCATTGTTGCAGTCACTGTGTCAATCCACCTCGTTGAGGGTCTTCCTCTTTTCCGCTGACCCTGTACTCTGCCAGGCATGATGTCCTTCTCCAGGGACTGATCCCTCCTGACAACATGTCCAAAGTATGTAAGACACAGATTCGCCATCCTTGCTTCTAAGGAGCATTCTGGTTGCACTTGTTCCAAGACGGATTTGTTCTTTCTTTTGACTGTCCATGGTATATTCAATATTCTTTGCCAACGCCACAATTCTGAGGCGTCAATTCTTCTTCAGTCTTCCTTATTCATTGTCCAACTTTCACATGCATATGATATGATTGAAAATGCCATGGCTTGGGTCAGGTGCACCTTAGTCTTCAAGGTGACATCTTTGCTCTTCAACCCTTTAAAGAGGTCCTTTGCAGCAGATTTACCCAATGCAATGCATTTTTTGATTTCTTGACTGCTGCTTCCATGGCTGTTGATTGTGGATCCAAGTGAAATGAAATCCTTGACAACTTAAATCTTTTCTCCATTTATCATGATGTTGTTCATTGGTCCAATTGTGAGGATTTTTGTTTTCTTTATGTTGAGGTGCAACCCATACTGAAGGCTGTGACCTTTGGTATTCATTAGTAAGTGCTTCAAATCCTCTTCACTTTCAGCAAGGAAGGTTGTGTCATGTGCATAACACAGGTTGTTAATGAGTCTTCCTCCAATCCTGATGCCCTGTTCTTCTTCATATAGTCCAGCTTCTCGGATTATTTGCTCAGCATACAGATTGAATAGGTATAGTGAAAGAATACAACCCTGATGCACACTTTTTCTGACTTTAAACCAATCAGTATCCCCTTGTTCTGTCCGAACAACTCCCTCTTGATCTATGTAAAGTTTCCTCATGAGCACAATTAAGTGTTCTGGAATTCCCATTCTTCAAAATGTTATCCATAGTTAGTTATGGTCCACACAGTCGAATGCCTTTGCATAGTCAATAAAACACAGGTAAACATCCTTCTGGTATTCTCTGCTTTCAGCCAGGATACATCTGACATCAGCAATGATATCTCTGGTTCCACATCCTCTTCTGAAACTGGCCTGAATTTCTGGCAGTTCCCTGTCGATATACTGCTGCAGCCATTTTTGAATGATCTTCAGCAAAATTTTGCTTGTGAGACATTAATGTATTGTTCTGTAATTTCCACATTCGGTTGGACCACCTTTCTTGGGAATAGGCATAAATATGGATCTCTTCCAGTTGGTTGGCCAGGAAGCTGTCTTCCATATTTCTTGGCATAGATGATTGAGCACCTCCAGTACTGCATCTGTTTGTTGGAATGTCTCAATTGATATTCCATCAATTCCTGGAGCCTTGTTTTTCACCAAGAATTTAAGCACCTGATAAATATTATGGACACACTCATATTTCCCTCTAACAAGAGATGTTGAAATTAAAGATTAACAATAATACATACAGAATATTCTGGAGAAACATGCTTATACTCTTTTAAAATCCACAGTAACCATTGCCTAAAAATGTAACTATATAATGTTGACATGGAATGGTTCTTATGCAAGCTAGTCATTTCTATCGCTCTATAAATGAACTACTGAGACTGTTTAAGGTTATGTGGTCATAAGGTTGTCAATTGACAGAACCAGAGGAGCAACATCATTTAGGAATGTTCCACAAACCTGGAACAGAGTACAACATCTACACTGAACAGAGGAACATAATAGGTAACAAGCAGGAACACTGTTTAATCTTAGCCCTTAATGTCAAATGCTATTCTGACAGGCTAAAGCTGTGAAGTTGGCCAGATCTCTCTGTTCTTACGTGGCAAATGACTAAGCTGGCATTTTTTTTTTTTCCTACCCAGGATAGTGAAAAATGTTTACATACTTTTTTAAAAGTATACAAGTAATGTAAGCCAATATAAAAAAAATTTCAAAGTACAAAGTAAAACCCAGTGCCGTCAAGTCGTAGAGGGGGGAAAATCACTGATTAATAACCCATTCAAATATAATTATATTGGTACTTAGGATTATTATTACTAATACCTATTACTTTTTGTTTGTTTTCTCAACCACACCTAACCAGAACATTACTTATTTGTATGTTTTTACATAGCTTGCATGCATGCATATACACCCACTCCACACATATAAAGTATTGCACCATTAGTTTTATCCTTTTCCTAGGTATTATTCTATACTCTTAAATAGTTTTCTACTTCTCTTTTAAAGGAGCTATCAAAGCACAATCTTAAGAAAATATCCTTATGAAGTTTTTTTTTAAAGAAGTAGTAAAATATAATAGCAATTTTCCCCATATTACAGCAACGCCCAGGTATATATAAGTCTCCACATTTAACTCGAGGAGGCTCTCTCTGGGTCCACTTGGGATGAAGGGTGTCTTCCCTTCATAATCGTGCTCATCTCCAAATAGTTTAAGGCAGAGTAATGATCCTGGACTCCTACCAATATCTTGGTCATATATAACAAGTTCTTTGCTTAGGTGATAGTTCTCTTCTCCAGGGTGACACATGGAGTCCATTATTTTTTTCCTCAAATAAATATTGTTAAGTAAACACAAAATAGCCCATGCACATTGACATGGGCTATTTTGTGTCTACTTAATGATATTTATTAAGATCCTTTTTTTTTTTTCCGATTTAGGAAACAAATACCTCTTCCAGAGATGATCCTGTATGTAGCTAGCATATCATTTTGTTTTTAAGTTAATCCCTGAAGGTATTTGAGCACAAATCGTCAAGGAATGGTCGACATGGTGAAAATAGGCACATAGACTGCATGAAGGTCTATGGGAGTTCAGAACCATAGAAAAAGAGAGAATTTGGATTAATGTTAGAGAAAGGCAGAATAAGACATAGAATAATATATTTTTTTATTTTTAATACTCCTTCCAAGCATATTTGAATTCTAAAACTAGCTAGGGTCAAAAATACCCAATTATTAATCCTTTATTAAACATCTGTAGTTATCTATGTGTATGACAATAATAAAATCACCTAAATTCTTTGAGTCTCAGTATACTTATCTGTACACTGAGTACATTAAATAGCACAGTTTCTAAGATTCCTCTTAGTTTTTCAAATCTAGCATGTTATTCAACCACTTCCACCACCACTATCACCATTACCATACCACCTGCAAGACTATTAATATTTTAAGACCACAAAGCGAGCACAATGCAGGTACGAAGAATTATTAAACATTCCCTGCTGTGAACGGGCTTACAATCTAGAGTAGTGAAATATAGTCAATGCAAGGATTAATAAAAAATTATACTACAAAAAATAGTAAGCCCCAAATGCATAAATTGGAATAAAACATAAAAAGTACATTTGTGGCAGAGCCAAAAAAAAATTATAATGCATAGATTAAACATTTTATTTTAATTTAATTTAAACATATAAATGATCATATATTTTTGATGCAAGTTTTTTTTTTTTTTAATATAGGCCTATTGACTGGGTCAAGATATACTATTTATAATTTCTAGTCTTTATTTCTTTGACGTAAAGTGAAGACTTAAAGACTTTTCTGAAAAGTATAAAACTCCTTTGGTATTTTTTTTTCTTTTCAAATATTTTATTACTGGCTAATTTATACATAAACTTATGGATTTTTTTGGGTGGCTGGATATTATTGAGTCTTTCCAAAAATATTTGATTCAGTTTTCATAGACACAATTCATTTTTCACACTTATCTTTCATTACTTTTGCAATATGTAACTAAGTTACATAATTACAATTTTATTTACAACTACTATAAACGAGTTTGAGAACAAACACAATGACTCTTGATAAACATATAAGTATTTGGTGGGACCAGGGGTCACAGGTACACTAGAGTGTCACCTACATGAAATAAGTACTCACTGTGCCTTGGCAACAGTCAATATCATTTGCAGAGGCATCTGTATCTGTTAATCCATGTTCAGTGGAGACTGGGAAAAAGAGACTCTGTTCTGTTTGAGGATAACACGTAAGTATATAAATAAGTGTGTAAAATACGGTAGAAATAACTGTAGAACATTATGAGTTCAGAGTGTTAGGAGGTAACTGTTTTTCTTCGCTTCTAATGTTTCCTTCCACGTGACGGTAAATAAAATTAGCGGAACACTCTTGTTCTCTCTCGGCCCTTTAATTCTTCCCATCCCAGGGGAAGAGAGTGGTTTTTCTAATTGGAAAATTTTAGTTCAACGTTTCTCTTTTTTCCTCTTGGGAATGAGTTTCCTATCTGAAGCAAGCCTGCTTACCCAAGATTAAGCTCCTCACTAGCGGGGAAGGGGGCCTGCCCAGTCTGGAGGAGCCTATGGCTTGAAATTTTGTATTAGGAAGTGCACTTGCTTTCATATATAACCCATTAATCCATTGCCCTCGAGTCAATTCCAACTCATAACGACCCTATAGGACAGAGTAGAACTGCCCCATAGAGTTTCCAAGGAGAGCCTGGTGGATTCCAACTGCTGACCTTTTGGTTAGCAGCCATAGCAATTAACCCTTATGCCACCAGGATTTCATATATATGCCATATAATTCAATCTAGCTTTTATCAGTCACAAAGGTGATATTTTCATTCTTGTCTACTTATTTTATTGTTTACTTTTTCATTTGGTTCAAAACTTGAATAAAAAAAAGAGGGTTCTATAGTGTCCCCTTGAAAGACTCCAGCAAGGAGAACAAAAATTTTCTATGAAAAATGTAAGACTTCAGGTAGATACTGGGAAAAAGGAAAACCCTCCAGTACTCATCTGTTTCATCAAAATTGCCTAAGAAGCCTATCATTTCCAATTCTTTGCTAACACCTTCTATTACTTTCTTGCCAGAGTGATCATTCTAAAAAAAACAATCTGCCTATGATTAGATATCTCAATTAGTTCCCTAGAATACCCTTCTAGGTGCTTTATGACTAGGTGACAATACATCCTGTTTGGTTTGGAAAAGTTTCAGTTTCCACCTGTTATTGTAGTGTAATTATTTATAGCACTGCTTTTGATTCTCAAAAATGTTACAGGTTCGAAAAATTTTATTGTCATCTTATTTAAAATCTACCATTTACCTGATTTTTCAGACTCACCCCCTGCTACTCTCTAACCTGCATTTTAATATTCACCCCATGTAAATCCATTCAGCAATTCTAAACAATGCATGCTTATTATCTTCTCTGAGTCATTTTCAAAGCTCCTTTTATATAGAATATCCTTCCTTCCTCTCCTCATCTGATAAAATCTTACTCAACCTTCAAAACCCAGATCCAAGGTCACTACTTCTGTCAAGTCTTCCATGACTTTTCTCTGCCCAACTGAATCCTTACTTACTCTGTATCTACTACTGAAACGAAATGTACTTGGAGGCTGTAATGCACTGGCATATTTTGATAAATGTATACAACTTAATTCTTGCTAAAACAGAGTACACATAATACTAAATAGAGTCTATTGAGAGAGTTTTAAGCTCAGAGAGTCCTTCACTGTGGTTCAGAGCAGGGTACAAGATGCTCGAAGTCAGAGTTAAGTAGAGTTTAATGGTAAGCCAGTGACAGAGACAAGCTTAGGTTAAGTATAACATGTAAGAACCCTCCCTGGTGAGGATTTAAGAGCACTTGTTTACATTGACACTAAACAGTCCAACTCCAACAGCAGAATGTGCTAAAGAAGAGTGGATATTTTTATACACACTGTGAGACATTATTATGATGTAGTAGTGACTGCATTGTAATTATTGCTAACCTGTTTAGTGTGGTTTTGAGTCTTTTAATCTCTTCAAGTATGCATCAAAAATTCTAGTATTCAAAACTGTGCTGTGAGAAAAATGAAGAGCTATAGTAATTAAGTAAATAAGAACAGAGGGTATTTGAATAAAAATATGCCACAAGCTAACTGTGACCTTAGACAAATTATTTAAACTCTCTAAGTTTCTTCATCGTTAGAAAGGGGGGATAAAAGTACTTACTCTACAAGAATTGTTGCATAGATTACATAAAATCATGCTTGCCTAGGGCATACAGAGTAAGTGCTCAATAAATGTTACCCACTCCTGCCCAGAAAATACATACTCTAGTCAGTTGTATAATTATACCCTGGGAACTAACCAACAGGTGCAACATTGCGTGTGTGGAGAAATATGCGCAGAGGAAAACAAAGAAATTCGGAATAGAAGTTTCCCCTTAACAGTTTTGTGGTCAGAGAAGAATCTAAAACACTAATCTAAGTCTCATAATTTGACTCAAGCATACTGGAGACTGAGAGGTTGACTGAGGGTCCAAGTCCTCTTGTTAGTGTCCTTTCTTGGGGACAGTTTTCAAAGACTTGAAAGTCTTCCATCATCTATCTTTCTCTCCCTCTTTCCCTGTCTGTTCTTCTTATGGTCTTCTCCCTCTTTTTCTCCTTTTGTATTTCTGTCTCTCTCCCCTCCCCGCTCCTCTCTTTTGTTAAGAACTCAAGGTTTTTACCTGCTAGACATTCTTTGTATCTGCTTTACAACCAAGGCTCCTGTGCCTTCTGATTCACTTTGGGATAGAAAATAACTCCATCTTCTATACTTTCTCTATCCCTCAACCAAACACACAACATTTTATAGGTTTTATTAAAATGTTATTGCTAGGAAAGAAGGCAACAAAGAATAATGAACCTCATTTTAGACTTCCTTCTCTTTACCTGACCTATGAAAAATAAAAATAAAGAATAACATCCCTCCATAAGTGTTTTTTTTTATAAGTGTTAATGGTAGATTTGTCTACACAAATGGTGGAAATAATTCCCACCCACTTTTGAGAGGAAAACCATCCTCAGCATATCTGAGCATTTTTTCTCAGTTAGGGCTGAAAGTTAAGGTCTCTGGACAAAGTGCAGAAGGAGGTAAGGAAGAAGGGAAGGATACAGGGTGAGAAGAGAACAGCTGGACTTACTATAAGTACTAGCAGAAGGTTAACCTCTAAAGTTATTTCTCCTTCTTCTATTCCATTGCTTTCGCACAGGTCAACATTAACTTTGCCTCATAACTTGTACTACAAATTCCTTTTGATATAAATATTGATATTATGAACTTCATAGGTTTGTTGTTAGGATTATACAAGATACTTAAAGGTAAAGCATTTAAAAAAAACAAGTTGCATGCTGTAAGGACTCAATAATGAATTCTTCTTTTCTCCTTTTTCTTATTATTATTACTACCATTACTTTTATTTTTATTATTGACCCCAACACTAGACTGAATGGCAGAAAAAAATTGGATGGATTGTGTTATGTATGTAAGATGAGATGGAGAGAAGACTACAGATGTAAATGTTGAGGTACACTTAGAAGTGCACATACATGTACAAGTAAATGTAAGAGTACATTTCCTGTACTAACAAAAAGAGAAAGAACAGAAAATGCTAAAACACTGCAGTGGGAGGAAAGAGGGTTCTCATATCCATGAATATTGGAGCATATACATTTATACATTTAGTGTCTGAGTTCAGCCTGGGAGTTGGACATGCATGGGCTGTAATGTTGGAAAAGGGCAAAGGAGGACTGAGCCAGGGTAGAAGAAGAATCAGAGTAAGCAGGGAACCAAGATGGTGTAGAAAGTGGGTTAGGGGAAGTTTCATGGAGGATGACCCTGGAAACAGGCAAGGATAATTATCCGGTCCAGGCTAACTCCCTGAGATGAAGTTCAGAAAGGAATAGGTATATGGTAGCAGAGCAGCAATGGCAGTGCAAAACAGAGACAATGAGCACATCAGAAAAGATTCAGATCAGTCCAGGAGACATAGAAAATCGAACAAGATCAAGAGGGGACACACATTCAGGGTTCAGTCCATGGGGAGTGAGTGGAGCTAAACAAGATAGAAACATAAGCCCAGTCAAAAAGAGGCTAAGACACCTGCATTCCTTAGGAACCAGTTAAGTGTGATATGAGCACATAAAAGAATAGGATCGTCATTAGTCTACTCTCCCAGGGAGGGATTTTGGGGCAGACTGGTGGCCATTGCCAGACAATGAGACAATAAAATGTTTCAAGAACACCTTATGAGTATATTAATTAATTGGGCCCTTATCACCTTAGAAAGTGAGCAGGGCATCCTCCACATGGTTGAATGTTCATTTGACCCATTGATTGTGGCTAACAAAATGCAGACCTTCTCACATGCTGAACCCTTTATATGCATGTGAACCCACGTACTTCAATGTTTGTCTCCGTGTAAATGCTTAATAAATGTTAAATGTATCTAAGCCAGAGAACACTTGCATTTTAATCCTAATGCACAGTAGTGATGATGGGGAAATTTCCAGTACATTGGCAGGACTAAGAATGGAGGTATTTTGAAGCCAAGCAGACTTTTGCACCTTTTCAAATACAATGGAAAACCTGCATATGCCCAGGATCAGATCCTAATGCAGGCAGTTTTGGAGAAGATTCTCGGAGTTGCCAAGAGTGTTACAAAGAAGTTATGTAAACATTGGTGTCCACATTCTTGGGGAAAGTAAATCCAATCACTTTCCATTTGGGGAGGAAAAAGTCTGAAATTGTAAGGTCTTTGGAGAGTCACTAAAATTCTCCCATGGGATCATGTAAACTCTCAAAATTTATAATTCGGGGGCTAGAAGATACATTAAAATTTTTATTAGCTAAAATAAAGATAAAGAAAACAAGGTACAAAACTGTGTGTGTTTATACAGAAATGAAACACACACACAATTTGACTAACAATATATTTGGAAGAACTTTAAACCTACAGGAAGCTCAGAAAATGAAGTTCATCATTACCTAAGAATAAGGGACTTGCTTTATTTTTCCCACCACTTTAATGCAGCTATCGATCTTTTTTCAAATAAGTTCTCTGAACTCTCCTGGATTTAACTCAGATTTCTAATGCCATTTTAACATTTTACACAGTGGCTTAATAATACACAGAGTCTTCAGCTCAAAAAAATTAGGAACAGATGGTGAGAATGGACTCATTCCCATTCCTGATGTGCACTTTATTATACTACTTTCAAAGAGTGACTTAAAGCACATTCCAAAAATGTACAGTAGGTGTGTGGATTGTGTCTCTTGAGAAATGATTATTTTATGCAGTATGGCTTTAACTATTGCTATTCCTAGCTCTGTTTCAGCATGTAATGGGACAACTTTACATAGAAAAAGAGGCAAATGAATATGTAGTGATGCAAAGGTCCATCACAGCAGAAATTCTATAATCTATAAATGAATTTCAATATTTGAGTTTTTTTAATTTGCAAGTTTATTGCCTAATATTTAAATGTACTTTTTCACAAGACTCAATATCACTTCACAATAGAATATTTTTTAAAGTTCATGATTTCAAAAATTAATTATGAAATAAGATAAAATAATAAAAATAATAGTTAATATTAAGTGACTGGTTTTAAATCCTATCTTAAATGCTGAGCATTTTAAAGTCTCATCACGGCTAAATAGTTTGTAGATGAGAAAAGTGAAATGTAGAGAAATTAAGTAGTTTGCCTAGATTCACAAGGTTTATAAATAACGTACCTTGTTAAAACCAAAAAACAAACCCACTGCTGTGGAGTCAATTCTGAGTCATAGTGACCTTCTGGGAGAGTAGAACTGCCCCATAGGGTTTCCAAGAAGTGGCTGGTGGATTTGATCTGCTGACCTTTTGGTTAGCAGCTGAGCTCTTAACCACTGCATCGCCAGAGCTCCAACATGCCTTATTAGATGGCAATTAATAGTAACCTCTATGACATTTGATCATTAATAGAACATATATTTAAATGTACCCCTACAGCTTAAAAAAAATTAGTTGATTCTTAGATGTACCTATTACTAGATTACAGTACAGTCAGTGTCTATCAGAAATACAGCTAGCAACATACAAGTTTTTCGAAGTATGCCACTGGACCAAGGCTGTCCTACCACATCCCAACAAAGTCACCAGAAATTTGTGTTTAAAATTTTATATTCTGCTTCTTATGTAATAGCTATTTTCCTAGAATAGCAGAGAACAGAGGGTGAGGAAGGTCGATGCATTTTTATAGTGGCAACATCATGCTATGAGCACTGTGCTTAGGGATGAGGGGAGGGAGATATATAAGCAAAAGCAATGATCCACGTGTGATTCTATACAGAAATTCTCCCAAAACACTGCTAGAGTGTAACCGAAGTAATACATTTTGGTATTTTTGAGTCACACTTCCCCTTAGAGAGATTTTCAGAATAGCATCTAGACTTTGAAAAGTAAATGCTTTCTCCATGGCACTTCCAAAATATTATGCCTGCTTAAGAAAAATAAGATGGTTAGTGAAGCAAGAGACACTTATCCTCATTTTATCCAGTGACCAAGTGTTGGCTTGCACTTCCTCTGAATCTACAATACAGGAAGACTGCAATGATTTAAAAAAAAACGTTGCTGTTGAGTCAGTTCCAACTTATAGCAACTACATGTGTGTCAGTGTAGAACTGTATTCCTTAGGGTTTTTAATAGCTGATTTTTCCAAAGTAAATCACCAGGCCTCTCTTCCAAGATGCCTTTGGGTGGACATCATTCTCTGACTTTTTGGTTAGCAGCATAGCAGGTTAACCATTTGCACCACCTGGGTGCTCAAAATTAGTTCTCGCCAACTTGGTAAAGCAGTGGTTCTCAAACATTAGTGTGTATCAGAATGACATGGATGTTTGTTAAAATTCAGCTTATTGGGGATGCCACCCTTGAGTTTTTGATCCAGTAATTCTAGGATTCATCTCTAGCAAGCTCTCAAGTATGGGAAGTATGATACTGATATTGCTGGTTGGGAGACCACACTTTGAGAACCAAAATTCAGTGTGTGCTCCATAAGACTTAAAACCAAACATCAACCATTTTGATTTTGCATATGATATTTAATGTCTTTGATTGTTCTCTCTCAGAGATAATTAATATTCACAGTGGTTAAGAGTTCGGCTGCTAACCAAATGGTCCCTAGTTGGAATCCACCAGCCACTCCTTGGAAACCCTATGGGGCAGCTCTGCTCAGTCTTATACGGTCATTAGGAGTTGGAATCGATTCGGGGGGATGGGTTTGATTTTTGGTTTTAATATTGCATAGCTGGTTACTTTTTTGTTTGTTTGTTTGTTTTTATATATACTTCCCTTTTTTCAAGGATAACTGCCCTACACAGTCGGCCTTCTGTATCTACAGGTTCTACAACCCGGATTCAACCAACCATGGATCGAAAGTATTCCGAAAAAACAAAGTTCCAAAAGGCAAAACTTGAATTTGCTGTGCACCGAGCACTACGGTGAATCTACTCGAATGAAGTGACATATGGAAATCCCCTGCTGTGGCCTCCCGCCATTTCACACAGCACTCGTTTGCGCATTGTTCACCTCGTGTCTCCTTCGTTAGCTACTCGTGTTGTGTGCACCCTTTATTTCTGTGAAAAAAATGGCTCCTAAAAAGCAATTAAGTGGTCAAAGCAATCCCTCAAAAGCTAAGAGGGAGCGTAAAGCCCTATCTCTCCTATCTCTCGATAAGAAAATAAAAACCCTAGATCTTTTGAAAAGTGGCATGTTGCTTCCCGGAGTGGGCCGTAAGGTCAGTAAGAACAAATGGAGCGTTCACACAATATAGCAGAAAGAACGTGAAATTCCTGGAAGTAGTAGTGCTGCCCCTACACTGGCAAAAATGCCTCTCTGGTTCTTGACAAAGTGCTTGCAAAGACTGAGAAAGCATTAAGTGTTAAGTGTAAGCATTAACAACTCTTTAATAGCATTTACATTGGATTAGGTATTATAAGTAATTTAGAGATGATTTAAAGTGTACAGTGTACAGGAGGATGCATGTAAATTATATGCAAAGACTACATGATTTTATGCAATGGACTTGAGCATCCACGAATTTTGGTATTCGTGAGGGTCCAGGAACCAATTCCCTGCGGATAACTACGGTTTACTGTATATGCTTTTCTGCTGGACACTTTAGATCCCAAAACAAAAGAAATATAAATTTTAAAATGTGTGAAGGCGTAAAATTCTCCTTCCTACATCACTAGGCCCAATTTAAGACAGGAGTTTTGCTCACATCAATAGATTTTTTTTTTTCTTTTTAAGTAAAGAAAATCATAAACTGCTTCGAATCGATTTTCTTTCTGAATAGATAACCTTACAAAGAATCATCCCAAAAGTGTTTTCCAGTATATACCAGTATATACAGATTATATGTAGTAAGGCATTGTGCTAGAACAGTCCCAGTATTTTTTTTTTTTAATAGTCACTTCTTTTAATGGGCTTAGAACATTGTAAATATTTTTCATAGCACAATTCCTATCAGATTTTGAAAGCAAATTTTTGTTAATATTTTTATATGCCTTTCCTGTTCAAGGAGCATCACCCTATAAAACTAACCCAAGAATTAAAAGATGTTTATTGATTAATGTTATAAAGAGAAAACAAAATAAACGATGGTCAAAAATTATTTTCCATAAATAAGTTTTTAAATAGTAATTCACAACCACTCACATTTGTGGCTTAATATGAAACTAATTTCATAGACCATTGACATGTTATACTTAATGTAACCGGTAAGATATTCTCATTAGTTGTACAACTGTAAGCTTGGCTATGTTATCAAGGTACAGCCTTTTTAAAGATGCTTATGAACTTATACAAACAAACAAAAAAGCTTAACATCTGTTTCCAAAGTAATTCTGCAGTCACTAAGAGTAAAACCGCATTACTACCAGGAGACATAAAAGAAGACCAGAGGAGTTGTATTTTCTTGGCTTGTTTGTATTGTGAAGCACAGTTAAACAAACAGTGTCTCCCTTTCAAGGCTCAGAATCTCAGCCAACAATACAGCTGAGGCTGAAACTATTTGAAAGGGAGCTGTGGCTTTTGTTGGGATCTGGCTGGATAACATTGCTTGGTGGAAAGCGAAAGTGCTCTTGCTTTACCGCAAATACTTTACAAGGCGAGGAACTTTAGAGAGGGTCGACAGCAGTAACTATTAGAAGATTAATGAGAATCTCCATGGCCTGTTCTTTTATGGATTGCCAGGAACTCTTTCATCAACCAAGTTTACTGAGCAAGTGAATTTACTGCAAAAAAAAAAAAAGTAAGTTTCCTATAAGTCTGCTTTAAGGTAAGAAATCCTATACTAAAAAGTTGGTATTTTATCAACAATGAATGACTCCACAGGAAAAAAAAAAAAAAAATAGGGAGAAAATTAGGAAAACTTCATTATGCATGTCAATTAGCCATTTTGCTTTTCAATGCCAACAAGTTTCTGTTGGTTTTTTTCTCACAACATAAAGAAAATAATGTAGAATGAAAGTGAAATATTCTCTACTCACAATATGTAGTGTACTCACAGTACACATGTTAAATAACTTTAAGACTGCTTTACCAGTAATATGTGATCACGCAACAATAAAATACAGACTTATGCATTTGTTATAAAAATTAATAAGAAAAAGAAATTGCTATGTTTTTCTATGATCTTTTTAATTTTTTAAAAATTGCAACACATAACATAAAGTTTCTATACTATCCATATAAAATTCATGGGTTTTATATAAACAGACTGATTAGTCTGTTGATGGTTCAGAGCAGCAAAATAAGTATAAACTTCAGGCTTCCAAGTAAAAATGTCAGAACGAGCTATGCAATTTTGTGTTGCTTTTAAAATAAACACATCTCCAGGAGAGAAGGCCCTCTACTTTTGTTGCCCCCCTTCTCTTCCTTACTGCCTCCCAAGGAGAGAAGTATGGATAGCTATAATAGAAAATATGCAAGTTAATCTAAACTGGACATATGATAGCTCTCTGCTAAGGAAGGGTGCTCTCTTCTATTGGCAGGGGAAATTGCAACACAGTTGAGCTGACTCTAAACAACCATTTCTGGTAACCAGTTTAGAAAAAAAAAGTTTTAAAAAATATTATATTGCCTCCAAGTTATTTTGGGTCACTTCACAACATTCCTAAACAAAATAGCATCCTAAACAGAGATGTATATTGAGATAGGCCATAATTTATTCAAGTAAAGAAACCAAATAGAGTAATGGAATCAGAGGAAATGAAGCAGGAATTAGAATTAGCATCATCAAAATTCATGCTATACCCCTGTCACATACCCATAATAAAGATTATCATAATAAATGTTCTGTGCCATAACAAGAAGACAACAATTCCAAATACCAAGTATAAAGACTGGAATAAAATTAAATTTTTATATTTAAATGTGACTTTATTTGATCTTGAAATTTATTCTATTTTAGAAACACTACTGCTTTCATGGAGCCCTGATGGCACAGTGGTTAACAGCTACAGTAAACTATGGCTTGCATTGTCACGATCAACCCATTTTGCCTCTTGGTCAACCAAACTCTAAGACTGTTCCATTTGGTGAATGAAGAGTACAATTTACCAGGTGAACGCAAAATATAAACCAGTACATGTCCTCTCCCTTTCTGAACCAATCCCTCTTTAGAACACAGTAATACATAAAGTGCTTAGACTTCAAAAGCTTTCCTGGTTGAGCAGCAGATAAAACAAAAGTAATTCCATTCTAGAATGGTCACAATTTACTAAGAATTGAAAATAAGATACATCTTTGAAAAATACAAATAAACATAAATTTATTTTATGGACTTTTATTTTATTTTAAAGGTGCTTTTAAATACTTTTTTTTTTTTTAAATACTGATTCGACTTTTTATATAGTAATGTAAAAAAGACTATTTTGTAAAGAGGATTTAACCCCCAAAGATCATATATTCTTTTTCTATTTATTTATTGTGCTTAAGTGAAAGTTTACAAATCAAGTCAGCCTCTCATACAAAAACTTATACACACCTTGCTATGTACTCCTAGCTGTTCTCCCCTCTAATGAAACAGCACACTCCTCTGCTCCACCCTGTATTCCTCGTGTCCATTCAACCAGCTCCTGTTCCCCTCTACCTTCTCATCTCGCCTTCAGTCAGGAGCTGCCCACATAGTCTCATGAGTCTACTTAAGCCAAGAATCTCACTCCTCACCAGTATCATTTTCTGTCTTATAGTCCAGTCCAATCCCTGTCTGAAGAGTTGGCTTCAGGAATGGTTCCAGTCTGACCATGACCTCTGGGGTCCCTCCAGTCTCAGTCATACCATTAAGTCTGGTCTTTTTACAAGAATTTGAGGTCTGCATCCCACTGTTCTCCTGCTTCATCATGAATTCTCTGTTGTGTTTCCTGACAGGGCAGTCATCAGTGATAGCTGGGTACCATCTAGTTCTTCTGGTCTCAGGCTGATATAGTCTCTGGTTTATGTGGCCCTTTCTGGTCTCTTGGGGTTATATTTACCTTGTGTCTTTGTTGTTCTTCATTCTCGTTTGCTCCAGGTGGGTTGAGACCAACTGATGCATCTTAGATGGCTAGCATTTAAGACCCAGACACCATTCACCAAAGTGGGAAGTAGAACGTTTTCTTAACACATTTTGTTATGCCAATTGACATAGATGTCCCCTGAAACCATGGCCCCCAG
The DNA here is from genome assembly GCF_030014295.1 of Loxodonta africana. Lineage (NCBI taxonomy): Eukaryota > Metazoa > Chordata > Mammalia > Proboscidea > Elephantidae > Loxodonta > Loxodonta africana. The sequence goes on along the minus strand of NC_087342.1, from coordinate 155,780,435 downwards.
CCCCCGTTCCTGCTACTCTGGCCTCCAAAGCATTTGATTGTATTCAGGAAACTTCTTAACTTTTGGTTTAGTCCAGTTGTGTGGACCTCCTCTGTGTTGTGTGTTGTCTTTCCCTTCACCTAAAATAGTTCTTGTCTATTATCTAATTAGTAGATACCCCTTTCCCTCACTCTCCACCCTCGTAACCATCAAAGAATATTTTCTTCTGTGTTTTAACTTCTTCTTGAGTTCTTATAATAGTGGTCTCATACTATATTTGTCCTTTTGAATTGACTAATTTCACTCAGCGTAACGCCTCCCAGATTCCTCTGTGTTATGAGATATTTCACAGATTTTTCGTTGGTCTTAAACATTTCATAGTATTCCATTTTGTGAATATACCATAATTTATCCATTCTTCTGTTGATGGGCACCTTAGTTGCTTCTATCTTTTTGCTATTGTAAATAATGCTGCAGTGAACACAGGTGTGCATGTATCTATTCATATGAGGGCCTTTATTTCTCTAGGATATATTCCAAGGAGTGAGATTTCTGGATTGTATGGTAGTTCTATTTCTAGCTTTTTAAGGAAGCGTCAAATTGATTTCCAAAACAGCTATACCATTTTACATTCCCACCAGCAGTGTATAAGTGTCCCAGCCTTTCCACAACCTCTCCAACATTTATTATTTTGTGTTTTTTGGATTAATGTCAGTCTTGTTGGGGTGAGATGGTATCTCATTGTAGTTTTGATTTGCATTAATCTAATGGCTAATGTTTGTGAGCATTTCCTTACGTATCTGGTAGCTACCTGAATGTTTTCTTTGATGAAGTGCCTGTTCATATCCTTTGCCCATTTTTTAATTGGGTTATTTGTCCATTTGTTGTTGAGTTTTTGCAGTATCATGTAGATTTTAGAGATCAGATGCTGTTCGGATTTGTCATAATCAAAAAGTTTTTCCCAGTCTTCATGTAATCTTTTTACTCTTTTGGTGAAGTCTTAGGATGAGCGTAAGTGTTTGCTTTTTAGGAGCTCCTAGTTATCTAGTTTCTCTTCTGGTGTTTGTGCATTGTTAGTAATGTTTTGTATACTGTTTATGCCATGTATTAGGGCTCCTAGTGTTTTCCCTATTTTTTCTTCCATGATCTTTATCATCTTAGATTTTATAATTAGGTCTTTAATCATTTTGAGTTAGTTTTTGTGCATGGTGTGAGGTATGGGTCTTGTTTCATTTTTTTGCAGATGGATATCCAGTTATCCTGGTACCATTTGTTAAAGAGACTGTCTTTTCCCCATTTAACTGTTTTGGGGCCTTTGTCAAATAGCTGCTCATATGTGAATGGATTTATGTCTGGATTCTCAATTCTGTTCCATTGTACCAGTACCAGGCTGTTTTGACTACTGCAGTGGTATAATATGTTCTAAAATCAGGTAGTGTGAGACCTCTCACTTTGTTCTTCTTTTTCGGTAATGCTTTACTTATCTGGGCCTCTTTCCCTTCCATATAACGTTGGTGATTCGTTTCTCCATTTCATTAAAAAATGTCATGGAATTTGGATTGTGATTGCATTGTATCTATAGATGGCTTTGGGTAGAATACACATTTTTACAATGTTGAGTCTTCCTATCCATGAGCAAAGTATGTTTTTACACTTATGTAGGTCCCTCTTTTGATTCTTGTGATAGTACCTTGTAATTTTCTTTGTATAGGTCTTTTATGTCTCTGGTTAGATTTATTCCTAAGTATTTTATCCTCTTGGGGTATTGATTTGGTAATTTCGTCTTTGACATTCTATTCGTTGGTGTAGGGGAATCCAACTATTTTTGTATGTTTACCATATATCCTGATACTCTGCTCAACTCTTCTATTAGTTTTCTTGAGGATTCTTTAGGGTTTTCTGTATATAAGATCATGTCATCTGCAAATAGAGATAATTTTACTTCTTCCTTACCAATTTGGGTGTCCCTTATTTCTTTATCTAGCCTAACTTCTCTGGCTAGGACCTCCAGCACAATGTTGAATAAGAGTGGTGATAAATGGCATCCTTGTCTGGTTCCCATTCTCAAGGGGAATGCTTTCAGACTCTCTCCATTTAAGATGATGTTGGCTGTTGGCTTTGAATACTAAAAAACTCTCTACTGTCGAGTTAATTCCGACTCATAGTGACCCTATAGAACAGAGTCGAACTGTCCCATAGAGTTTCCAAGGGGCATCTGGTGGATTCAAACTCCCTACCTTTTGGTTATCTGCTGTAGCACTTAACCACACCACCAGGGTTTCCTGGCTTTGTACAAATGTCCTTTATTATGTTGAGGAAGTTTCTTTCTATTTCTATTTTGCTGAGAGTTTTTATCATGAATGAGTGTTGGACTTTGTCAAATGCCTTTCTGCATGAATTGATAAGGTCATGTGGTTCTTGTCTTTTGTTTTATTTATATAATGGATTACACTGATTGTTTTTCTAATGTTGAGCCATCCCTGCATAGCTGGTATGAATCCCACTTGGTCATGGTGATTTTTTTTTTTTTTTTTTTTAATATGTTGTTGAATTCTATTGGCTAGAATTTTGTTGAGGATTTTTGCATCTAAGTTCATGAGGGGTACAGGCCTGTAATTTTGTGTGTGTGTGTGTGTGTGTATGTCTTTCCCTGGTTTTGGTATCAGGGATATGCTGGCTTCATAGAATGAGTTTGAGAGTATTCCATCCTTTTCTATGCTCTGAAATACCTTTAATAGCAGTGGTGTTAACTCTTCTCTGAAAGTTTGGTAGAATTCTCGAATGAAGCTGTCAGGGGCAGGGATTTTTTTTTGATTGGGAATTTTTTAAATTACCTTTCCAATCTTTTGTTAATGGGTTTATTTAGTTTTTCTACCTCTGTTTGTGTTAGTTTAGGTAGGTAATGTGTTTCTAAAAATTTGTCCATTTCTTCTAGGTTTTCGTAGTTCTTAGAGTGCAATTTTTCATAGCAATCTGATACAATTCTTTTAATTTCAGTTGGGTCTGCTGTGATATCGCCCATCTCATTTATTATTCTGATTATTTGCTTTCTCTCCTGTTTTTCTTTTGTCAGTTTGGCCAATGGTTTATCGATCCTTTTCTATTATTTATGATAAAATACTTTAATAATGTAAAAAAAAAAAATAGAAAAAATTTTAAGTCCAAGGATTCACTATTTAGAGTCAACAATTAACAGTTTGCTATATTTGCTTTAGACGCTTTCCTCCTTTACCTTCTTCCCACCCTCCTCTCCTTCCTTCTTTTCTTTTTAACTAAACATAATTACATCTTAAGCCCATTTGTAAGATTCTTTAATATCATTCCCTTCTTTTCCTTCCACTGTTAGCCCCTGCCCAGAAGTTGGTCTGCATTATTCCTATCCTTGTTTTCATTCTTTAACTAGACATGCATGTATCCACAAACACAGGAACTCTGGTAGGTGCAGAAAATACTGTAGGGGAGTGGGGAGGAAAAACAAAGACAAAACACTGCCCTGATCTTCATACATGAATCTCACAGACTAGTTATAAAAATACATCACTAATTAAAATTGTGATCTGGGCAGTAACAGAGTTCATTCTAATAAATTTTGCTATTTAATAATAAATTGAACAAAACTCAAACATTGAAAAAAATCTTACAAATAGCTAGTCCAACTTTGTTGTTTTTCCCCCCCTCCTAAGTTCCCTCTCACTGGAGGCATTCATGTGGAGAGTTAAACGATTACTTGATAAAGTGTCACAGAACAAATTCCTAAATAGGTGAGTGAGAAGAAAAATGACTTCTAAAGTCACATTCAGTGTTATATTCTATAAGGTTTTATGTTCATAAATTAGCTTTATTTTTGATGATTATATTTCTCAGGTACCATACTAGTTATTGTTTTTACACAACTAGCTTTAAGGTGCAAAGCTTGGAAAAGTACAAGGAAAATTGAAAATGTTCTCATAGATTGTGGAAATGACGGCAAGAGTAGTTTTATCATACTGCAGTAGATTCATCATGCAAAAAGAAAGAGATTTATTCAGAATTTTCAAGTTTTTGTAAAATAGGTGGTAGGGATGCAAATAATACCTAGAAGTCAGTGGGTTTTACTGAAAAGTGCCTGACATTTGGAGTCCAATATACCTGAGTTTAAGTTCTCTAATAGACAATTTTTCTCCCTTTAAAATTTTAAGAAATAATGACTTATCGATACAAGGATTTTCTAAATTTTCTAAATTATCATACCTAAAGATCTTAGTTCCTCGAAAATGTTAATTCTCTTTCTAATGATTAGCTGACACAACTTAACAGTCTTTTTCATTAGGATAAGCAATCCATATTCTAGAATAAATAATATACCCAAATGACTTCTTTGCATCTCTATTTCAGTACCCAATAGGCGACTAAAAATTAACAAGTTCAAAACAGACTTCTTGATTTAACTCCAGCCCTAAAACTACCCTACTCCAAAACTAATTCTCCCTTTAGGTTTCCTAAATCATGGTCAATGGTAAATGATCACACCAGAAATATAAAAAGCAAAATTGATTCCTCTCTATCGTCTTTCGCATCCAATCCAATAGCAAGATCTGTTGGCTATACTTCTCACATATATTCCAAATCTGATCATTTCCAATGAAAGCTAACAACCGAGTTTGCTACCACATTCTCTCACCTAGGATACTGCAGTGGCCTTGTACCTTATATTACAGTTTCTATCATCGAATTTCACATGGTTTATTATCCATATGCCACAGAAAACTTTCAAAAATGTAAGTCACATTATGTTACCATTCTGCTTAAATCTGTCCAATGGTTTCTCAGGTCAATTAGAATAAGATCTAAACTCATTGTCTTAGCCTACAAGACTCTACTTGACTTGGTCTACTCTTCCCTGTCTAACTATTCATCACACCTCCAACCAAATAGATCTTTGCCAAGTTCATTTTCTCACCTGGGCTTCTTCATACTCTACTTGGAATGCCCTTCCTCTAGTTCTTCAAAAGGCTGGCCCTTTCTAAAAATTCAGAGCTCAGCTCAACTGTCACTTCCTGGAAGAGAGCTTCTTGGGCATCCATTTTAAAGCAGCTTTCTTCCCTCTTCTAACTCAGCCACATCTGATCTTGTATTCCAGTGTTATTACTATAACAGTTATCACCATATGAGATTATTTTGTAGAACTATTTGCCTAAGTTGTATATGTCTGCTCTCTCCATTGGAAAAGAATCCGCTTTTGACTTCCTACAGTACCTGGTATCTACTGCCAGACACAAATAAAGCACTCAATGAATGACATTAATACTTCAGAATAGCAGACAATGATAATAAAAAGATGTGAAGATTGATAGAAAATGCTCAAATGTTTTTAAATATATTTAGTGCTCTGAATGAAATAAAGAAAATAAAGTGAGATCTTTACTTTAAAAGTCTAAAACATAAGAAATGCTGATATTTTGAAGTATTGATTCAGCATCTTTATTTCCCTTTTCAAAATCCTCTTTGTTGCACATTGAGAAATAGTGCAGAATCTAATTGCTAATAATAAATATATAATATTAAGCAATAATAACACAATTTTTATGGTTTGGTTTATAAAAGAAGAACTATAAGCAAAATAACATTCCCTAATAAAATTTTAACTCATATAAACATTTAAAGATCCAAACAACCATGCAGTAGGCTGATTCATTTGGACACCATACAGTATTTCTAGCATTAATATATTAATATTAGTCATTGCTTTAATGAAGGTCATGCAATTTCCTTCTCCAAGTCAACATAATAATTTCAAAGTTATATAACTCAAGAAAAAATTACTTGGAGATTTGAAAGCTGTTCCAATAAGTCATGACTAGCAAAGGTCCTCTCTACTCTTGGTAACTATCAGTGCAAGACGAACATGATTATGATTTGATTTGTGCAGCCTTGTATCTGTGATTATTCTAAATGTTTATTAATTCTTAGAATTATATTAAATATACTGAAGAAAGGTTGGCTAGTATCCTTTGGGATTTCCATGAGGAATAAATGTCTTTTTCATTTGGCTAGTCAGGTGAGAAAATATGAACACAAAGTCAATGCTAATTTATGTAACATACTGTGCTGTTTCCAAAGGGTCAACAATATGCATTTTTCCAGATAGTAATAATCCCTTCCACTTTATAGTTTGCAAATCACATCATATACATTATCTCAACTGAGCTTCATAATAGTCATGTGAGGTAAGCAGAGCAATGTATTATTATTTCATTTTTGAAAATGAGAAAAGAGAAAGCTGAGGATCAAAAAGTTCAATCTTTTTTTTTTTTTTCCAAATTTCATGGCTAGAAAATGGACAAATCAACTCTAGCCCAGCGTTCTAGCCCAGCACTCTTTTCATTGTAGCACCTACCTCTGTTAACTTCCTGACAAGTAGAGTGTGAAGTAATTAAGGAAAAGTGCCCCCCTGCTATGCTGCACAAGAAAGCATCGTAGCATCCATGTTTCTGTACAACAGCTGATCCAGTTCTGACTTTAAGCAGGAAGCAACTCTTCTAATCACAAGAGGCTAAAAACCCCTCTTCCATCACCAGAGTAAAAAAAGAGAGAGAGAGAATGCTAATTCTAAAAGAGAAAGCAGCTGCCAGTAGATGGAGAACTCTCAGAATAGAAGGGGAGAGAGCAGCAGGAAACTGCCCCCAGACAGCAGTGTACAGAACATATTGAAGTAAAGCACAGTTTTCTGTAGAAATCAGTTGATAAAGATCCTGCACTTAATGATTATACTTTAAGGAAGAATATTAGGAAAATACTGAGAACTTTGTATTAAGAAGCTTGGCGTTAGCACAAGCAGATTTGGGTAAGAGAAACTTGAGACAGAAAGATCACAACCCATACTGGACTATGTCACATTGTTAAATGAATATTACAGGTAGCCATGAGTCATGATTTCCTGGACAGCAACTGGTACTGGTGGTATGTTAGGGGCATCTAGAAAGTGATAGCAGAACCTATATGTGAGGGTTAAGGTTGTGTGTCAACTTGGCTGGGCCATGATTCTCAGAGGTTTGGCAGTTATAATGAAATTTGGCAGTTATATAATGATGTAATCAACTCCATGATAAGATCTGCTATTAGCAGTCAATCAGCTGAAAGGCAGTTTCCTTGAGGATGTGACCTGCATCCAATACACATGAATGTTCCAACAAGGCTCTCACTTTGGATCCTGCATCCAGCTCATCATCATCTGACCTCCTGTTCTTGGGACTTGAGGTAGTAGCTTACCTGCCAATCTTCAGACTTGTCAACTGCCTCAGCCTGTGAGCCAGCAGCCTGCCATCTGACCTGCTGATCTTGGGTTCATCAGTCCCTGCAGCTACATGAGTCAGGAGAAGCCTCCAGCCTGATGTCTGACCCACAGACCTGGCACTTTTCAGCCTCTACAACCACATGAGCCATTTCCTTGAGATAAATCTTCCTCTTTCTCTCTATCTATCTATATCTGTCTATCTATCTATCTATCTATCTATCTATCTATCTATCTATCTATCTATCTATCTATCTGTCTATCATCTACCTACCTATCTATATATGTGCTTCACTGGTTCTGCTTTTCTAGAGGACCCAGTCTAAGACACTACTGCTATGTCTATCATAAAATTTACTTGACTATATGGTACATTGCAAATAATATTCCTTTGGTTTATGAACTCTAGACAAATACATTTGTTACCTTCATTAAGTTCCGATATGAAGGACCTTGTGTGGATATGTTTTTATATATATATATAAAATTCCTATATATATATATATATGTATTTATATATTTTTATATATATGGGTGAATTGTTGCCCTCAAGGGAGGGATCATGGGGGGAAGTTCTGTGTGTGTCACTGTGGAGGCAGTAGGGAAGAGATGGAACAAAAACCAGAGGATAAAACAATAAAAACATGGGTTAGCTGAAGGGAATGGGTATGGAGAAGCCCAAGAGCATAGGAAAGCCAAGGTCAGGTGTTTGAAGATTAAAGAAGTTCTCTCGTGCTGGTCACCTACAAAGTGAATTCTAGAGCGTCTTATTAGATATTTTTTGAGAGAGTCTAGCATATCCTATTAAACCGGGGTAAGGAGAGTGACCGACCAATCCAGATCTAAGCAATAAATTTCACTTATTAAATGAAGAAAAGACCCTCCAGTGATGGTCTCTTGAAAGGAAGTCTCTATATTTAACTAGAAAGAACATTATCCACATTATGTAAAAAATGACTGTGTTGATGAAGCTGAATTGTAGCTAGAGATGAAGATAAGATATGTGAACACTTTCCTACTGTATATATAAATTAATTGCTCTGGGAGAGAATAAAATCTTAATTTAATGACAATGTTAAGGGATTAAGATGTCCTTGTTAATTGGATTTTTTATTTTTACAGTCATTGATGACAATCATAGAATTTTAAGGTTAGAAATAACCTCAGAGATCATTTAGTTCAACCTCATTTTATAGATTAGTTTTAACAGGACCAAGAAGTTGAGTAACTGGGCCAAGGTGGCAGTCAATTAGTGACAGAACTGGGATTATTTAATAGAAATGTAACTGTTGTTAGGTGCTGTTGAGTTGGTTCCAACTCACAGGGACATCGACCCTATGTACAACAGAACCAAATACTGCCCACTGGCGCCATCCTTACAATCGTTGCTATGTTTGAACCCATTGTTGCAGCCAATGTGTCAATCTCTCTCATTGAGGGCATTCTTCTCTTTTGCTGAGCCTCTACTTTACCATCATGGATTGAATTTTATTCCCCCAAAAATGTGTGTATCAATTGGTCTGGGCCATGATTCCAGGTACTGTGTGGTTTTCCTGTATGTTGTAAATCCTGCCTCTATGATGTTAATTGAGGGAGGATGGGCAGCAGTTGTGTTAGTGAGGCAGTACTCAACCTACAGGATTGGATTGTATCTTGAGGCAATCTCTGGAGATGTAAAAGATAGAAGCAAGCTGGGGGTGGGCAGTGGAGACCTCATACCACCAAGAAAGAAGCACTGGGAAAAGAGCGCATCCTTTAGACTGGGTTTCCTGTGCAGAGAAGCTCTTAGTCCAGGGAAAGGTTGATGAGAAAGACCTTCCTCCAGAGCCAACAGAGAGAGAAAGCCTTCCCTTGAGCTGACACCCTGAATTTGGACTTTTAGCTTATTTTACAGTGAGAAAATTAACTTCTCTTTGTTAAAGCCACCCACTTGTGGTATCTCTGTTATAACAACACCGGATTACTAAGACATTTACCAAGAATGGTATCCTTCTCCAGGGGCTGGTCCCTCCTGATAACATGTCAAAAGTAAATGAGACAAAATTTTGTCATCCTCATATCTAAGAAACATAGTGGCTGTACTTCTTCCAAGACAGATTTATTTGTTCTTTTGGAAGTTCATGGTAATAGTCAATATTCTTCGCCAACTCCTTAATTCAAATGTATCTGTTCTTTTTCAGTCTTCTTTAGTTATTGCTCTTTGTTTCAACCTTCATGGTTGAAGATCTTTCTATTCAAAATGTGTTCATCTATTTAAATATTTTAATAAAAAATCAGGAACTCTGAACCTCCAAAGAACCTATGCTCCCAATTTCTTTTTTTACTAATTTATTTAAGTAATGTATATTGAACATCTACTATGTTCTGTGCACTGATTAAGTGCTAGGAATAAGGAAATAAAATATATAGTTTACCCATTGCCAAGGAGCCAATTCTGACTCATAGTGACCCTGTTGAAATAAATGCTATGATAGATATAAGCACAAAGGCTCTCAAACCATACCAGAGGGTCTGCTGGGATGCAAATAGGTTGTAACAGGGAATACACATAGGAGGAAATATTTTGGTCTCTTTGATGACTGAGACAAAACAGATTGAAAATGAAAGGGAGACGACTACATTGATCAATAAGATCATGAAAACTGGAGAATGTTAAAGGAGTTGTGCTTGAAATAATGGCCCTTGCTTTTTTTCTGTTAGACAAAGGACAGATGAAAAAGAGATGCTTGAGAGAATTATTAGGATAAACTAAAGGCATTTTAGGGAGCTCTCTTTGGATACCCATGGTTCTCTTGGCAAAACTAAAAGGCATGTTCACTATCTGCTAAGAAAATAAGGTCTGACAGGGGGAAGAAGTAGGGGAAAAGGTTTGCTTAGAAAAGCTGGAAGGGAATTACGAAGTGTGAAATAGCCTCTAATGAATACAGATATTATCACTGAAGTTTATCTGAGAAGTAAAAATAAATCTATAGTTGACTGAATTGGCAGTCTTATGAAATCATTTAGCAACGGTAAGCAGGAATGGCAGTAGACACAGAGAACTCAGGATCTTGGTACCACACTGAGTATGCGATGGGGTAAACCTAGGGAGCAAGAAAACATGGGGTGATGGAACATGTCATACATTGGAACTGGGCCGTGAGATGTGGGATTCCATTCAGGCAAACAAAAGAGTGGAAAGGATGAAGCTACTTGGACTTTAATCCAAACTCACCGTGGAAGAGCAGGTGTGGAGCTTATGGTTAGAATCCAATAGATAGCTTTATTGTAATACTAACTACAAAGTGCAGTTGAAAGGGGAAGGAGTGTACGAGGTAGTGTGAGCCGTGAACAATGTACAAAGGATGTGATCAACTCAATTTGGATTGAGACAAAAGTCAAAAAGAGGTTTGCAAGAGCAGGTGTTAGATCCCAGCAGGAAGGCAGAGCACAGCTATAATCCATTTGATGGCCCAGGAAATTTAAGAGGAAAAAGAAAGGTCATTATTCAGAAACAGGTCTGTAGGTGGAAAAGAAGGGCCCAATTAGTAGGTGGGTGTTTAGTAGAAACACTTTTGTACCTCTAGAAGGGAATGGAAAGAAAGAGACAGTCTAAAAGGAACTGGGCTACTAATTAGCCCTGTTCTTAGAAATGAATCCTCCAGAGATTAAAAATAAGTGTGACTTTAAGGTCTATGTCCCAGAGCCTCTGGCTAGAAGCAGATCTAAAAAGTTAAATGTCTTCAGATTGGTTTCTTAAAATGTTCAGTAGTTCTTTCATAAGCCAAAATGGTCTCAGAAGTGAGGGAATACCCTTATCCATTATCCCGTTTTCACATGCATATGATGCAATTGAAATTACCATGGTTTGCATACTTAAACTTGTTTTGAAGGTAGAATAGCTAAAGCAAAAGCAAGAAATGATGAAGAGCTCAACATTAGTACTGAAAGTAACATCTTTTTTTTTTTTTTTTTAAATACTTTAAAGAGGTCTTTCACAGTACATTTGCCTAATACAACACTTGGTTTGATTTTCTTGACTGCTGCTTCCATGGGTGTTGATTGTGGAGCCAAGTAAAATGAAATCCTTGACAATTTAAACCTTTTCTTCACTTATTATGATGTTGCTTATTGGTCCAATTGTCAGGATTTTTGTCTTCTTTATATATATATATATATATATATATATATATTTATGTTGAGGAGCAATCCATACTGAAGGCCATAGTCTTTGATCTTCATCAGTAAGTACTTCAAGTTCTCTTCACTTTCAGCAAGCAAGATTGTGTCATCTGCATATCACAGTTTGTTAATGAGTCTTACCCCAATCCTGATGCAGCATTCATCTTCATATAGTCCAGCTGATTGGATTATTTACTCATACAGATTGAATAAGTATGGTGAAAGAATAACACCCTGACCCACACCTTTCCTGATTTTAAACTATGCAGTGTCCCCTTGTTCTGTTCAAACAATTGCCTCTTGGTCTACGTACAGGTTCCGCATGAGTACAAATGTTCTAGAATTCCCATTCTTTACCACGTTATGTTATAGGAATTCCAGAACACTTTATTGTGCTCGTGAGGAAACTTTACATAGATCAAGAGGCTGTTGTTCGGACAGAACAAGGGAATACTGATTGGTTTAAAGTCAGGAAAGGTGTATGTAAGAGTTGTATTCTTTCACCATTCCTATTCAATTTGTATGCTAAGCAAATAATATGAGAAGCTGGACTATATGAAGAAGAATGGGGCATCAGGATTGGAAGAAGATTCATTAAAAACCTGCATTATGCAGATGACACAACCTTACTTGCTGAATGTGAAGAGGACTTGAAGCACTTACTAATGAAGGTCAAAGACCACAGCCTTCAGTATGGATTGCACCTAAACATAAAACAAAAATCCTCACAACTGGACCAATGAGCAACATTATGATAAACGGAGAAAAGATAGAATTGTCAAGGATTTCATTTTACTTGGATCCACAATCAACAGTCATGGAAGCAGCAGTCAAGAATTCAAAACATGCATTGCATTGGGTAAATCTGCTGCAAAGGAACCCTTCAAAGTGTTGAACAGCAAAGATATCACCCTGAAGACCAAGGTGCGCCTGACCCAAGCCATGGTATTTTCAATCACATCATATGCATGTGAAAGCTGGACAATGAATAAGGAAGACCAAAGAAGAGTTGATGCCTTTGAATTGTGGTGTTGGTGAAGAATATTCAATATACCATGGACTGCCAAAAGAGTGAACAAGTCTGTCTTAGAAGAAGTACAGCCAGAATGCTCCTTAGAGGCAAGGATGGCGAGACTGCGTCTTACATACTTTGGACATGTTGTCGGGGGAATCAGTTCCTGGAGAAGGACATCATGCTTGGCAGAGTACAGGGTCAGCAGAAAAGAGGAAGACCCTCAATGAGGTGGATTGACACGGTGGCTGCAACAATGAGCTCAAGCATAACGACGATTGTAAGGATGGCTCAGGACCGGGCAGTGCTTTGTTCTGTTGTGCATAGGGTCGCTATGAGTCAGAACCGACTCGACGGCACCTAACAACAAGAACACAATGTTACCTATAATATGATCCACACAATTGAATATTTTTGTATAATCAATGAGGCACAGGGAAACATGTTTCTGGTATTCTCTGCTTTCAGCCAAAATCCATCTGATATCAGCAACGATATCCCTCATTCCACATCCTCTTCTGAATCTGGCTTGAATGAATATCTTGCCACTTCCTATAGATGGACTGCTGCAACCACTTTTGAATGATTTTCAGCAAAATTTTACTTGCTTGTGATATTAATGATACTGCTTGATAATTTCTGCATCCTATTGCTTTTTTAATTGCATCATTTTTTTTTTGGAATAGGCATAAATACAAATCTCTTACACTTGATTGGCCAGGTAGCTACCTTCCAAAATTCTTGGTATAGATGAGTGAGCACTTCCAGCTCTGCATCTGTTTGTTGAAACATCTCAGTTGGTAGTCCATCAGTTCTTAGAGCCCTGTTTTTTTCCAATGCCTTGAGTGCAGCTTGGACCTCTTCCTTCAGTACCATCAGTTCCTGATTATATGCTGCCTCCTGAAATGGTTGAAAGTAAACCAATTTTTCTTGGTACAGTAACTCTGTTCATTTCTTTCATCTTCTTTTGATGCTTCCTGGGTCATTTAATATTTTCCCCTTAGAATCCTTCAATATTGCAATTATAGGCTTGAATTTTTTCTTCACTTCTTTCAGCTTGAGAAATGTCAAATGTGTTCTTCCCTTTTAGTTCTCTAACTCCAGATCTTTGCACATTTCATTATAATACTTTGTCTTCTTGAGGTGCCCTTTGAGATCGTCTGTTGAGCTCTTCATCATTTCTTGCTTTCACTGTAGCTATTCTACCTTCGAGAGCAAGTTTCAGAGGCTCTTCTGACATCATTTTCTCTTTTCTTTCTTTCCTGCCTTTTTAGTGACCTTTTGCTTTCTTCAGGTATGAGGTCCTTGATGTTATTCCACAATTCATCTGGCCTTTGGTCATTAGTGTTCAATGTGTCAAATATATTCTTGAGACGGTCTCTAAATTCAGGTGGCGTAGACTGAAGGTTGTATTTTGGCTCTCATGGAATCACTCTAATTTTCTTCAGCTTCAGCTTGAACTTGCATTTGAGCAATTGATGGCCTGTTCCACAGTCTGCCCCTGGTATTCTTCTGACTGATGATATTGAACTTTTCCATCATCTGTTTCCACAGATGTAGTCTATTTGATTCCTGTGTATTCCATCCAGTGACGTGTGTAGTCACCATTGATGTTGTTGAAAAAGATATTTGCATTGAAGAAATGTGGTCTTGCAAAATTCTATCATGTGATCTCCGGCATTGTTTCTCTCGCCAAGGCCATATTTTCCAACCCCTGTTCCTTCATCTTTGTTTCTAACTTTTGCATTCCAATCACCAGTAATTATCAATGCATCTTGTTTGCATGTTTGATCAATTTCAGACTGCATAGGTTGGTAACTATGTTCAATACCCTCATCTTTGGCCATAGTGGTTAGTGGGTAAATTTGAATAACAGTTGTATTAACTGGTCATATCACTTACAGCATTGTACTTCAGGATAGATCTTCATATGCCTGCTTGATGATGAATACAACCCTATTTCTCTTCAATTTGTCTTTCCCAGTGTAGTAGACCATATGATTGTCATATTCAAAATGGCCAGTTTCAGATCACTAATGCTCAGGATATCAATGTTTATGCATTCTATTTCATTTTTGATGACTTCCAATTTTCCTAGAATATGTACTTGATGTATTCCATGTTCCTGTTATTAATGGATCTTTGCAGCTGTTTCTTCTCATTCTGAGTTGTGCCACATTAGTAGATGAAGGTTTTTCAAAAGCTTGACACCATCCATGTCATCAAGGTCAATGCTACTTTGATGAGGCACCTCTTCCCTTGTTGTGTTTTGAGTGTCTTCAAACCTGAGGAGCACATTTTCTGGCACTATATCAGACAATATCCACTGCTGTTCATAAGGTTTTCACTAGCCCTTTTTTTCAGAAGTAGACTGCCAGATCCTTCTTTCTAGTCTGACTTAGTTTGGAAGCTCAGCTGAAACCTGTCCACCATGGGTAACCCTGCTTGTATTTGAAATATGGTGGTATAGCTTCCAGCATAACAGCAACATGCAAGACACCACAGTACGACAAACTGACAGAGCCATAGGGTCATATAAAATAGAGAGGTTAAAGGTATATTTTCATTTTAGAAATTTTACATATTAAATTATAGTTTAAAGTTACCTTTAAACATGAAGGATTGAATTTTTAGGAGTTACACATAGAAGCTTCACTACAGAATACATTATAGAAGAAGCTAAGTCTATTTGGGCATCACCTATCAAAGGATCACTCAATAAACACCACCAGCATCCTCAAACTATTTATTCTATATGCAATCTCACAGCATGAACCCTGAGTACAGTGTTTAGCAAAGTTCCAGTATACATTTACTTTTTAGTACTTCTGAATAAAAACTAGAACAATGTGCTCAGGAATTTAAACTTATTACACTAAAAATCTATGGTAGGAATGCTGAAAATACTCTATTTCATTGCTTAAAGATTAATTAATATTTTCAGTAATTATACTTCTGTTGGTTATAACTGTAATAATCTTTTTAATTATATGTAAAATATTTTTAAGGTTGTATAGATTGTTAGTATCTCCATTACTATAGATTTTAATTGTTTCCCACAGAAATTTTTAAATTTCTATTTGTTTTAGGACCAAAACTTTCATGAAAGTTCTTTTTTAACCTTAATTGTCCTGAGAAATAGTCTAATGTATCATAACTTGATTTAAATTCTTAAATAAATAAATTCCAATTAATAGGAAACTTGCTTTAAATGTAAATGATAGTCTACTTCAATTTGCAAAATTCTGAACTATTGTTTTGGAATAAAGATATATTTTGAAAAAACATGCCAAACATGTCATTTTTAATGTAGTCATGCACCTATACACTTGCCTAAGGGCTTACAAAAATATGGCTATGAAGTAATGAAAAAATAAGAAAGCCTTCCTCATTCACTTAGAATTTTGTCTATACAATAAAAAATCATTTAAATAAATAGAAGAAAATTATAATAGATTCCCAACAAGAAACAGCACATCACCCTCAAATCAGGGCAATACAACAAACTACTTGGATATAGGATTATTTACAGAGATGGAGGAGTAAGGAACCACAACCAAGGCAAAAAGTGGCTTAATAATTACTGTGGAGCTGCTGCCTCTGACCCAAGGGAGGAGGAAGGGAGTCATTACCAGATCTTGGCAGAGAGGAGTTAAGAGATTAAATACACTGGGTTTACTCTCTTTCCTCCCTCAGATCTTCTATGGGGCTTTTCATTGACTGGACCCAATCAGAAACCCCTTGGCACAAGTGCCCTGTTACAGCAGTTCAAGTTGTTCAACCTGCCCAGACAGAGAGCAAGGTAGAGAAGGGAGGGCAGCAGATCTGGGGGAGTAAATGTATATCAAACCAAAAAATTCATGGATTCAATTTTTTCTCCTAAAATAATATGCAAGATATTTACATTATAAAAATTATTGAACAGTACTACTGATTACATTGGTTGAAGTACTTCTAATTTCTATTATCATTATTGGCAGAGTTTACAATCTGGCCTCAGAAAAATCTCATCACTAAATTGCAGTTAAAGGAGATACTTACTGGAATTTTGTTTACACACAAAAATTAATATATTCAACAGCTAGTTTCATCATTCAGTCATTAAAATGCACTCTACTGGGCACTAGGGATTAAAAAGGAAGTCTCTGCTCTTCAAAAATATACAGTGTTTTGAAAGGGATAAATTTACTGAGTATTTAAAACACAATGTAAATGAAAATCAGTAGAAGACTTCAGAACAAGTAAGTCTTCACCAAAAGTTAACTTCTGACCTGAGATTTGAAGAGATTTATTCTAGACAGAGGAAAGACCTCATGAAAAAGTATGAAGAACTGAGAGGGCCTGGTATGTTTGGGAAACCATCGAAAATTCACAGTGATCTGAACACAGTGTGAGTAAGAGTGAAAGATGCAGATGAGACTGAAAAGATGGATTAACCCACATTATGAAGGCCTTATATGCCACGCAGATAGCCTGAATTTCATCGTTAAGGTAATATTTTTCAAACTTTTTGCCAAAATAATTATACAGAGAAAAGAATGTGAATTTGTGCCCCCGTAGGTCTGTCAGCACCATCTACAACAGCAATCTGCAGCAAACCAAAAACATTTTAAAGATTTATACTTTATTGTAAAAATTAATGACAATTTTACATTTTACTCTTTTGTATGTGATAACACAAAAGGGATGTTTTGACCATTCAAAATAAGTAAAATGGATACTACACTAAATTCAGCCATGGTTGGCTTGAGATTTCTAAAACCCCTCTGCATAATCCCTTTCCCAGGAAGTTTGAAAAGTGTATTTGAATGCCTTTCATGAGGTGATGGAAAACTAACAAAAGTTTAAAAATGTTTAGATATAAATATACATAAAGAAATGCATATCGGGAAAATGCATCCAAAAAAATTAATTGATGTTAGAAAGGCCGCCTAAGCTGATGTTCAAATAGTAAAGTCATAATACAGAAGGCTATAACAGAGAAAAGAGAACCAATTCAAGAACTCTAGAATCTGGTGTCTGGGAAAATTGGGAGAGGAAGAATGAGACAAGGATGATTTTAAGGTTCAGATCTTGGGCAGTTGGTCTTGATGGGGATGGTATTGTAGAAGGCCACGAATAAGGAAAGAGAGGAAGGTTTGGGAATAAAGGTAGTAGTTACACTTTAGAGACATACTGAGTGAGTTGCAGGAGGAAGTAGTATATATAAGTAGAGTTTTCCAGAGGAAGGAAATAAAATCAGGTCCAGAGTTCTAAAAATAAAGGTTGAGATTAAAGGTCAAACATTGGCCACTCTATAGCCAAATCTGGTCTATATAATTGTTTTGCTTGACTTGCACAAATATTAAAATACTTTTCTGAATTTATTCTTATACATTTAGAGCCTAATTTTAACTATCCTTGAAATACTACAAGTTCAGGAAACTTTGGGTCTAACTCCCATGTGACAAATATCCCATTTATTAAGTACTGCCTCTTTAGAAGAGGTATATAACTTTCCTTACTCCACAGTTTTCACTACTCTTAAAAGGAGGCACATATACTTACCACCATCTGCCTCACTAATTTATATTACCTACCTGGTCCCTGCTGAAAAGTTTCTGGTCTAGGTTAAAGTTAAAACTTTGATAGTTAATGAAATAATTTAGAGGAGAGAAGATGGATACAAAGGAAAATGGAGAGGAGAGAAGTAGAAAAAGAAGGAAAAGGAGAGGGCTAGGAAGTGGAGGAGTAGAGAAAGGAAGAGTATTTTCTATGAAAATATTTGAGAATTTGACAGAAAAAGTAGCATCAGAAAAGGATCGTAAGTATGCTCAAGTAAGTAGGAAAACTGAGATTGTGTTGTCATGGAATACTAAGGAAGGAGAGATTTCCAACAAAGGAATGAGAATTTCCATGCAGTCAAAAGATCCAGTGCAAATGAATGGTCCAGGTCTTTGTTGCTTCAACAGGGGTCAGATTGCAGTATATTTAGGAAAATGGAAAGTAAAGTGATGCAAATATTTCAAAATGTTCTTTTAGTAAATGACTGAAAAATTTGATCCATGTGACAGAATACATTCATTCACTCTGAAAATACCTTTTGAATTATTTTGTATTTAAAGATTTGCAAAACAGGTTATAAATTAATTTCCCAAATTATAAATTACATTCTAAACTTGAATTTAAATAGGTTTTATTTTTAGGATGTATTTACCACGAAGAGAAAAAGGGCTGGAAAAGAAAAAAATGATTCATGTCATCACTTGAATATGAGGATAGATGAGGGCTTTAAGTATCCAAATTTCAAGATAAAGTTGTTTTTTGTTTGTTTTTTAACTTGACCGTGATATACCATACTAATGCCTCCTTATTCTAGAATAATGGACAAAGTACTAGTGAAAGCGTGCATTATGTTCAAGGTTTATATAGATTATCTTCCACCTAAATACAAACAATTAATTTGCTGTAAATTCACAGCCTATGACCTGTCCTGCAGCCTGTCTGTCAGTCAGATCATGGCAGGAAACCAAAGATGTACTCAAAAGGAGTGTGTGAATTAAGATAATTTAAGAAAGGGACTTAGGGTTTTAACATAGTTAAGGGAAAACAATAAAGGATGGTAAAGCATCCAAGGGCTCAAAATAGTGAGGAGATGGCACCAGCCATGAGTGCGGAAAGAGAGAGTGTGTTTACAGATAGGTGTAGGAACAGGAGCAGGACAGGAGTTTTGGCTTCCAGGAAAGCAATCCAACCTGAGGCCTGACAGGAAGGAAGCCAGGAGAGTAAATATTTCAAATTCATGGTCCTCCTAGTCTCCAATCTCCAGCCTTTGTCTCTCATTTTCTGAGCCCAATCAGAAGGCAAGGGAAATCAATTGACATGGTCATAAAAGTCACCATCCCCTAGCACAAAGTACAGTATAGAAGGGGAAAAAGAAGAATCTCTGGCACATCCCTAGAAAGAAAATGATTTAAGTTTCCTTTAGAAAGTTGTCCAGACTCTGCATTATGGCATAACCATAGGGTTTGTTCACTTCTTTGCTTTCAAGTAACAATGAGTTGGAGCCTCTATTCCAACAGCAGATAGATAGCTGCCGTTGAGTCGACTCCTCCTCATGGCGACTTTATGACAAGAGAACAAAATCTTGCCGAGCCAGCCTCACAATCACCAGCATGTTCAAGTCTATCATGTAGCTATTATGCCAATCCACCTCACTGAGGGTCTTCCTCACCCTAGCTGGACCTCTACTTCACCAAATATGATGTCCTTCTCTAGCAATCGGGCTCTCCTGATTACATGTCCAAAGCAAGCTAGTTGGACAATATTCTGTTGCGATCCATAAAGTTTTCATTGGCTAATTTTCCGAAGTAGGTCATCAGGCATTTCTTCTTAATCTGCCATAGTCTGGAAGCTTCACTGAAATGTGTCCACCATGGGTATCCCTACTGATATTTAAAAAACTGGTGGCATAGCTTCCAAAATCAGAGCAACACACAAGCCATTACATTGTGACAAACAGATAGATGGGAAGTGGATCCTCATAATAATCATGTCTTATTCTGTCTCTTACTTTTTGAGAGACTCGCACCTAAGGCAGGTGTTATAGAGTAGTAGTTTATTGTTTTTTTAATAGCATCCAACTCCCTTTCCTGTTTTGAGAGAATTGCCTAAAGTTTATTGTCTCAGTGAGGAGGTATAGAAAAATGCTCCTGCCTCTGACTATGAAAGCCAGAGCAACAGACCTTCGCTCTTCCTGCCTTCTGACCAAGGCAAGTCTCTGGAAATTAGAGCCTTCAATTAGATGCATTCTTCTAGGACTGTATATTTAGAGAATGAAGCAATATTAGCTAGGTTAGGAGTTATTTTAGACAGAAGAAACTCTGTTCTCGTGTCCTCAAGAGCAGCAGTGACAGCTTAGCTAGGTTGTTCCTGCTAAAAACACTTGCAGTACTTCCTTATTCTTTAACTACCGGGAAGCACGGAGTTCAATCTATTTCCGTTATAGCCTCCTAGCTTCCCTCCAATTACATAAGTTCCCACAATCCATCCAATAAATACCCTTTGGGCTTCTGTTATTTATACCCAAGAACATCTTAACATGTATGTTTCCTGTTTGCAGCATTCAGTCACCAGTTTGATGACATCAAGCTTTTCCAAAAAGCAGGTGAAGTATTTTCTTTTACACCTGAGAATTGGACCAAACCCATTTCTCCTGTCCCCTTTGTCCAGCCACCTATTCTTTTCTCAGTGTTGTACATAGTTCCCCCCTTTGCCCTGATTTTGTCCTCATCCTGAGCCTCTCTTTCCTTCTGTACTATCTTGATTTTAAAACTATTATTTTATAGTCTCAATTCTCATCTTTCTAAATGTTTTGATGAATTCATTTAGACATGGATAACTGATTGAAGCTTGAAATAAAATTCCGTGTGGCATTTTGATTTTAACATGAATCCTTTAAGCAAAATACAAACATTCTTAGCAATAAATTTTCAGGTGTAAAAGGGCAGCTGTTGAGATATTTGGGGAACAGAAAGGCTATCCTGGCATTCCAAAAACTACAGCAGTTAGACAACTGATTCCTAATCTGCTTACAAGTCTGAAATCAAGGCGAGGGAAAAAAATGACATTTTTATACCTGTCTGTTGTAAGTCAACTGCACTATTATACCTGCCACTTTTAAAAATATTATCTCTTTTCATCCTCACAGTGGAGTTTAGGTAACTTCTCCATGTCATGCTATTTAGTGACATAGCTGGGATTTGAACCTGTAGCTCTCACCCTATGTTCCTGATACAACATCACACTGCCTCAAAACAACAGATACTTCTTTACAGATCTTGACATTCACATATGAGTGTGAGAAAACTAGTGGCAGCAGTCAGTTCAGTGACAAAGATACATGAAACTATATGGCACCTTGAATTTCAAGATGAATTTTTGACAGCAGAAGAGTTACCTTATTAAGAAGTCATGAATTTGATTGGTTTATACTTAAAACAGCTACTAAAAACCAGTTCTTAACATTAGCATTTCATTTTCTATGATGCTGATGGAAAGGAAACTGCATAATTTGCTCATGTGTCAGAGGTAGTCCTGTTGTTTACTGTTGATAATAATCAAAGTATCTGACATGCAATAATGTCCTGGTAAGACTTAAATCAAACTGATTATACTGGAAACCACAGTAACTATGGAGTTTTTATATATGCTTCTGGCTGTTGAAGTACTGCCAATCTGTAAAATATTTGAATTCCAAACCGCAAATGGATGTGTATTAGATTTTATAACAAAAGTAGAGGAAATAAAAACATAGCTTTGACTGAGTAGCCTTTTAACAGTATATTAAAGAAAATAACTGAATATTATAAAAAATATACTTCAATTTTGAATGTTAATTTTAGAGAATTAATATTATTTTATGGCCAAGATGAGCTTCCTTAGTGTAACTGAATTCTTTTTGGTAATCAGGTTTCATAGGTGTGACTAGAAGCAGCTGCAAAAGCAAATCAAATTTGCTCAGAAGAATATTAATGACATTCTGGAATTCCTTATTCCCAAGAGGAGAGTAAAACTTTAAGCTAAATACTTGAAAGAATACACATTTTACATGTTTCTTTTATTAGTGATGAGAGGTGCTTATTAATCAATGTTTAACAATGTAATTACAGCTGTTTTAGTCTCACCAGATAACACAGATTAATAAATGACCTGCAACTAGTGAAGTGTGTAGAAAGGGTAATGAATTCTTTCCATCAGCACATTAATTTATTAGTAATAAACAAAGACCATGATGAAATAGGAGAATTGTAGAGTTTCTGAATATTGAAATCAAATTTCCAGATGAAAGCATTTAATCATTAAGTTTTCCTTCATTTATTTCTCTTCATGTTTGATAATGGGTTGGGATTTGCCTTTCTGGGATGCATTAAATTGTTAGCCCAAAGCTTATATCTTATGCTATTTCCAAGTTTACTTTTATCCAACTCTTACTGATATATATTAGTTTTACCTAATACTAAAATTCATGTAACTTTGATTTCAACTAATTGAATTATTTATGTTTAGAATATTTGCTTGTTCCAGCTCAACAAAGCACTACTGGATTAGCTCTGTTTTTCATAAACTGGCTTTAACTATGTAGAATTCTATTTAAAAGTTTCAGCTAACTTAAAGGAAAAAGACAAATCACACAAGCAGTGTGATAAATATCATCAAAATCCGGCAGTGAAGGAAAGTTATAAGGCATATGATCACCCAGAAGTAACATTGTACAATGCTTAAAACTCATTGTATATACATTAAAAAAAAAAATTCTGCCTTTTTTGAACTTCTGTGAGATATAGTTGTTCAGATATGAATTTTACCTAGCATCATGTATTACAATAAGTACCTACAATTATCAGCAATTTAGGGATGAGGTAGTAGGGGGAAGCGTGAGAGCAATCTAGATGTTAATTACTAAACTAGAAATGCAACATGGCTTTAAAATAAAGAAATTACAAGTATGAGATACTGAATACTTTTTAAACATGTAGAAATTATTGTGTTTATATTTATGCATATAGATATAGATCTATCTCTCTATATAATACACTGGAAGGGCTCACTGTTCTATGCCAAGAAATTTGGAAGGCAGCTACATGGTCAGTCGACTAGGAGAGATCCATATTCACGCACATTCCAAAAAAAAGCTGATCCAACAGAATACGGAAATTACCGAACAATATTATTTACGTCACATGTAAGTAAAATTATGCTGAAGATAATTGCACATGAACTGCCAGAAATTCAAGCAAGATTCAGAAGAGGACGTGCAACAATGGATATCATTGCTGATGTTAGATGGATCTTGGCTGAAAGCAGAAAATACCAGAAATATGTTTACCCGTGTTTCATTGACTATGCAAAGGCATTTGACTGTGTGGATGATAACAAATTATGGATAACATTGTGAAGAATGGGAATTCCAGAACACTTAGTTGTGCCCATGTGGACCCTGTACATAGTTCAAGAGGCAATTTTTTGAACAGAACAAGGAGATACTGCATGGTTTAAAATCAGGAAGGGTGTGCATCAGGACTGTATAATTTCACCATACTTATTCAATCTGTATGCTGAGCAAATAATGCAAGAAGCTGGACTACATGAAGAAGAATATGGCGTCAGGGTTGGAGGAAGACTCATTAACAACCTATGATATGTTGATAACACAACTTTGCTTGCTAAAAGCGAAGATGACTTGAAGCATTTATTGATGAAGATCATAGACAATAGCTTTCGCTATGGATTACACCTTAACATAAAGTAAAAATAAAAACCCTCACAATTAGATGAATAAGCAACACGACAATAAATAGAAAAAACATTGAAGTTGTGAAGAATTTCATTTTACTTGGATCCACTATTATCATCCATGGAAGCAGCAGTCAAGAAATCAAAGGTCGTATTGCATTGGGCAAATCTGCCACAAAAGACCTCTTCAAAGGTATTGAAAGAGAAAGTTGTCATTTCGAGGACTAAGGTGTGCCTGACTCAAGCCATGTTTTTTTAATCACCTCATATGCATGTGAAAACAGGACAACGAATATGGAAGAACAGAAGAATCGATGCATTTGAATCATGGTATTGGTGAAGAATAGTGAATATCAAATGGACTGCTGGAAGAATGAACAAATCTTGGAAGAAATACAGCCAGAATGCTCCTAGAAGTGAAGATGGCAAGACTTCATCTCATGTACTTCGTACATGTTATCAGAAAAGACCAGTCCCTGGATAAGAACATCTTTCTTGGTAAAGTAGATGGTCAGCAAAAAAGAGGAAGACCCTCAATGACATGAACCGACACAGTGGCTGCAACAATGGGCTCATACAATGATTGTCAGGATGGCACAGGACAGGGCAGTGTTTCATTCCATTAGAGTCGCTATCAGTCGGAACTGTCTTGACAGTACATAACAACAACATATACGTATTCTGTTGAACTATATTTTAAGGTATAGATTCTGAAAGAAAGGTGTAAATCCCTTTAACAAGATGGAGAGTGAGTCAGAAGTCAGAACAGCAATTAAGAAATTGAAGCAAAATAAACTTTTGCAGTAATTTCCTGCCCAGAAAGGAAATTAACTAAGAAAGAAAATGACTCTCTCCTGATGAGAAAGGAAAACACAGAATTTTCCAAAACCCTGGCGGTGACATTGCCTCCTGTCTATATGCACATATAGTTGGAGATATCTTGTCTTCCAGGTTGAGTCAAGTCTGGTGGAGCAGAAAGCACTTTCCTTCATATAAAAGAGGTGAGTATAGGGAAAACTAGTCATACAGGATCAGGAGATAACTTAGAGCCTTTTGTCTGTTATAACATGTAAGTTGTTAAAAGCTTCAAGACTAGAGAGAGCATCCGGTAATGGTTTCTGATGCCAAAAGAGTCTGGAATTCTTGTTGAAAAGAATAAATTGAGACATATATTCATCATGGAACAGTGTCAATTCTAAGAAAAAAAAAATGTGCTTCTACTCTGATATATATTTTTGCAAAGGAAAGGTTCCTTAGGTCTTCTGGCAGTTCATGGTCTGCTGTACCATGTTGTGCCAGATCTCCTTGTGGCCTTACCTTCTGGGATGCCTGTGACACTTGGATCATGACTTATTTATGCCCCTTATGTTTTGATCCACATAAGAGTTCTTTAATCATGTATTAAAAGCCAATCTTATATTTTACCCCCCATAGTGGCAGAAAGAGCAATGAAAAAGACTGTCTTTTTGGAGGCTCACAGAATCCATTGCCAATATAGTGTCAAGCTGTAGACCAAATTCACACTGATCTTTAAATATCTACACAGCTGTGGGACCTGGACTCACCACAAGCAGCAGGTTTAGCTTCTTGAAGAGTCTGAACATCTGAGAGACCTACTGAACCATCAGTGTCAGAACAACACCACCAAAAAATCAAATCCATGGGCATTTCCAGGAGTATAGCAACTTGTAACAAAATTCTTCTGGACAGATCAAATTATGAAAGAGGGAAGGATATTTAATACATATGTGAATAAGGAAGTGAAGAGTAGTAATGACAAGCAAGTTGGGAGGTAGTAAGAAGTGGTGAAATTCTCTAAAGTGCAGTCATGTGCAGTGGGCCTACCTGTAAATAAATCAGAAAACTAAATATGGAAGATACACCAGACTCACGTGCAGATACAAACCTTGTTTTTTGTTCTTATTTTTCCCCTTTCTTCTTTCTTTCCTTTTATCTGTTACCAAGATTTCTGGTCACTTTCATGTACTGTAAAATAATTTGGCAAATAATATATTTTACTGGAAAAAGGAATTGTTTCAATAATACATTAAATGTTTCTGCTATTACAATCTCAACTTTGGCAATACAACATAATCAAGAAATTAGTGAAACACATGTACTTGTAGTACTCAATCATGATTTAATATTTAATTATAAGAAGTAAGACATGAAATGCATATCTAAAGTTTGGTTAAGTTCCAGTGGATGGGATCCAGTGAGTAGACCATGCTACTTTGTTTTTAAATTGAAGAATGAGGTAAAAAGCAAGATCCGTTGGTTGGCATTGTGGGTCCAAGGAAGAACACAGGAGCAGGGTATCTTTCTTTCTTCTTCTTCCTTTTTTTTTTTTTTTTTACAAAGGACAGAGCAAATACGAGAATAATAATGTCAAACTCTTTTATTGTGCTATGTGACAAATGTTCTAAACACATTAATCCCTTAAAGATTAATTTGAATTAGATATAATAATTACCTCCACTTAACAAGAAAACTGAGCTACAGAGCAGTTAAATGACTTGGCCATGGTCACAAAGCTGATAAACCAAGTTGAGAATAGAATTCTGGCAGTCTGGTTCTTAGGTCAATACTGAGGAGGCTTCTCTGCTTATATTATGAAACCAATCCTTTCTGATCATCAGATAGAGCTGGAATAACAATTCCAAATAGAGTCTATTGTATTATTTAGTCAGAGGAATTGAAGGGGTTGAAAGAAGATAGGTGAGAGGGAGAATTAATTGATAAAAAGATACAGGCAAGTTGAAGTTGGTCTGAAGAATTCTAGAGCTATTGTATGGAAACCTTCAGTCATTTCTGCAAAGAAAGTAGAGGAGTTGTTAATAGAAAAGAAAGTATAAGAATTGTAGCTATCAGGAGAGGAAAAATGCAAGAACTAGTAAAAGGAAAATTTTCTGAAGCATTTATAGCATACATCTTATAGATTCAGAAGGAATTTATTATGAGATGGGAACACAATGACTGGTAATATTGGCCACACAGAAAGCTGAGAATTACTGAAAATTCCAATGAAGAGTTACCAGAAGCCAGTAGGAACTTAGGGAGGAAAGGTATATGAACCATCAAACAGGAGTCAGAGAAGTGGCCAACCCAGTCCAATTCTAGGGAAGCTGAGCTCTAGTTTACCATGGAAGAAGACATAAAGCCAATATTATTTAAATTATTCAAAACATGAATGTATGCCAATTTACTTTATAAATGTATCATATCCCAGAATGCACACTATAGGCCAATTTCATTTATAAATGTAAATACAAATATTGAAATAAAATATTGACAAATAGAAACTGTATATCAAAACATAACATACAAATAGGTTGAAAGTGACAGATGGAAATAGATATCAAATGCAAATATTAACTAAAGAGAGTTGGGGTGGCTGTAATAACATCAGACAAAATACAGTTTATGTGAAAAATTATTAAAAGAGACAAAGAAGGATAAAGGGCCAGTTCATCAAGAAGGCATAACAGTTATAAACATATAATCAGTAAACAACAGAACCCCAAAATATGTAAAGCAAGCAGAAAGAATTGAAGGGAGAAATAAATAATTCTGCAATAATAGCCTGTTACCATCGAGTTGATTCTGACTCATAGCGACCCTGGAAGATAGAGTAGAGCTGCCCCATAGAGTTTCCAAGGAGAGCCTGGTGGGTTTGAAATGATGACCTTTTGGTTAGCAGCTGTAGCTCTTAACTAATATGCCACCAGCGTTTCCTCTACAGTAATAGAGACTTCAGTATGTGACTGCCAACAATGGATAGACCATCTAGACAGAAAATTAAATCACTAGAGGACTTGAACAACACTATAACCCAACTAAACCTGGCAGACATACACAGAACACTCCACCCAACAACAACAGAATACACATTCTTCTTAAGTATACATGGAACATTCTCTAGGATAGGCCATATTTTAGGTCACAAAACAAGTCTAAATAAATTTAAGTTTATACATCATACAAAGTGTCTTCTTCAATCACAGAAATGAATAACAGAAGAAAAACCTGATCATTTAAAAATACATAGAAATTGAACAATCAATGATTCAAAGAAGAAACCACAGGGGAAATAAGAAAATACTTAGAGGTGAACTAAAAAAAAAAAAACTTATAAGATGCAGTGAAAGCAGTACTCAGAAGCAAATGTATAGCTTAAATGTCTACATTATAAAAAAGAAAGATATCAAATAGTCTAAAAATATATCTTAATGAACTAGAAAAAGAAGAGCAAATTGAACCTAAAATATCAAAATCATAAAACCAAAACCCGTTGCTGTCAAGTCGATTCCGACTCATAGAGACCCTATAGGATAGAGTAGAACTGGCCCACAGGGTTTCCAGAGAACAGTTGGTGAATTTGAAATGCTGAACTTTTGGTTAGCAGCTGAGGTCTTCACCACTGTGCCACCAGGGCTCCTAGAGCAAAGATAAATGAAATAGAGAATAGGAAAAAAATAGAATCAACAAAACCAAAAGTTGTTTCTTCGAAAAGATTAAAAAGAAAAAAAAAGGATAAGCCTTTAGCTAGACTAATAAGAGAGATGACACAAATAACTAAAATTAGAAATAAATGTAGAAACATTAGCGACCATACAGAAATAAACAGGATTATAGTAGAATACTATGAACAATTGTACACCAACAAATTAGATAACCTAGATAAAATGGGCAAACTCCAAGATGCTCACAGACTACCAAACTGAATCAAAAAGAGAAAGAAATTCTCAAAAGGCCTGCAACAAGTAAAGAAATTCAATCAGTAATCAAAAAAAACCCAACAAAGAAAAGCCCAGAACCAGATGGATTCACTGGGGAATTCTAACAAATATTTAAAGAAGAATCAATGCCAATCCTTCTCAAACCCTTCCAAAAAAAATAGGAGAGAAGGGAATATTCTCTAACTCATTCCGCGGGGCGAGCTTTATTCCCTGACACCAAAGCAAGACAAAGACACCATAAGAAAACTACACATCGATATCCCTTATGAATATAGATGCAAATGTTCTCATCAAAATACTAGCAAGCATAATACAACAGTATATTAAAAGGATTATGCAGCAGACCAAATGGGATTTGTTCCAGGAATGCAAGGTTGTTCCGCAAAAGAAAATCAATCAATGTAATAAAACACATTAAGTAGAACAAAATGAAAAATCCGCATGATCATCTAAATTTATACAGAGAAGACACTTGACAAAAGTCAACACTCTTTCTTGTTAAAAATACATGGAAAACTATGACTAGAAGGGGAGTGCCTTGACATGATAAAGGGCATTTATGAAAACCCACAGCTAACATTACACTCAATGATGAAAGACTGCTTTCACTCCAGGATTGTGAACAAGGATGCCAACTTTTAGCACTGCTGTTGAACATTGTACTGGAAGTTCTAGCCATAGCAATTAGAAACGAAAAAGAAATAAAAAGTATCTAAATTGGAAAGGAAGAAGTAAAACTATTTTATTTGCAGATGATATGATTCTATAGAGGAAACAGCTAAGAATTTACATACAGGGGGATTACTAGAACTAATAAATTCAGCAAAGTTGCAGGGTAGAAGATTAACATACAAATATCAGTTATGTTTCTACACAAAATCTATGAACAATCTGAAAAGGATATTATTAAATCAATCCCATTTACAACAGCATCTGAAAGAATAAAATACCTTGGAATAAATTCAACCAAAAAGGTAAAGGACTTGTATATTGAAAACTAAAAAACACTGCTGAAAAAATTAAATAGGGCCCATATAAATGGAAAAATACCCTGTGTTCCTGGACTGGAGGATTTAATATCGTTAATATAGCGATATTATCCAAAGTGATATATAAGTTCAATACAACTTCTACCAAAATTCCAATGGCCTTTTTGCAGAAACAGAAGTTAATTGTCAAATTCAAATGAAATTTTAATAGCTGAATACAATAAGTCAGAACTACTTTGAAAATAAAAAAACAGGGTTGAAAGATTCACATTTTCCAATTTCAAAACTTACTACAAAGGTACGGTTATCAAAACAATGTGGTACTGGCATAAGAACAGACATACAGACTGATGAAATAGAATTGAGAGTGCAGAAGTAAACCCATGCATCTATGGCAAATTGATTTTTGACAAGAGTATCAAGGCCATTCAATGGGGAAAAAATAGTCTCACCACCAAAAAGGGAATATTCACCTGCAAAAGAATGAAGTTGGACCCCTACCTCACACCATATACAAGATTTAAAACTTAAAGATCAACAATCTGAATATCAGAACTACGCATCAAACACTAATGCCAAAGATGAGGAAATTGAAGATTTTTACCAACTTCTTCAGTCTGAAATTGATTAAACATGCAATCAAGATACAATGATAATTACTAGTGATTGGAATGCAAAAGTTGGAAACAAAGAAGGAACAGTAGTTGGAAAATATGGCCTTGATGATAGAAATGATGCCAGAGATTGCATGGTAGAATTTGCAAGACCAGTGAATTACTCATTGCAAATACCTTTTTTAAATAACATAAACAGTGACTGTACACATGAATCTTGCATATGGAATACACAGGAATCAAATCAACTATATCTATGGAAAGAGATGATGGCACAGCTCAACATCATCAGTCAAGGCCAGGAGCCAACTGTGGAACAGATCATCAATTGCTCACATGCAAGTTCAAGTTGAAGCTGAAAAAAATTAAAGCAAGTCCATGAGAATCAAAATACAACCTTGAGTATATCCCACCTGAATTTAGAGACCATTTCAAGAGTAGATTTGACACATTGAACACTAATGGGTGAAGACCAGATGAGTTGTGGAATGACATCATACACAAAGCAAAAGGATATTAAAAAGGCAGGAAAGAAAGAAAAGACCAAAATGGATGTCATCAGAGACTCTGAAACTTGCCCTTGAACATAGAGTAGCTAAAGGACGAAGAAGAAATGATGAAGTAAAAATGCCGAACAGAAGATTTCACAGGACTTGAAGCACTTACTGATAAAGATTAAAGACTATCCAAAGAAATGCAGAAAGACCTGGGGTTAGAAAAACAAAAGGGAAGAATATGCTTGGCATTTCTGAAGCTGAAAGAATTGAAGGAAAAGTTCAAGCCTTCAGTTGCAATACTGAAGCACTCAACAGGGAAAATACTGAATGAGAAGGAAGCAACAAAAGAAGATGGAAGAAATATACAGAGTTACTATACCAAAAAGAATTGGCTGACTTTCAACCATTTCAGAAGGTAGCATATGATCAAGAACCAACGGTACTGAAAGAAGAAGTAAAAGTTGCACTGAAGGGAATATCCAAAAATTAGGCTCCAGAAATTGACCGAATCCCAGTTGAAATGTTTCAACAAACAGATGCAATGCTGGAGGTGCTCAATCGCCTATGTCAATAAATTGGGAAGACAGCTTCCTGGCCAACCAGCCAGCGGAGATCAATATTTGTGCCCATTCCAAAGAAAGTGATCCAACAGAATATGGAAATTATCAAACAATGTCATTATTATCACACTAAATTAAAATTTTGCTGAAGATCATTCAAAAATGCTTGCAGCAGTTTATTGACAGGGAACTGCCAAAAGTTCAAGTCGGATTCAGAAGAGGTTGTGGAATAAGGGATATCATTGCTGATGTCAAATGGATCTTGGCTGAAAGCAGTGAATACCACCAAGATTTTTACCTGTGTTTTATTGACTATGCAAAGGCATTTGACTGTGTGGGTCGTAAGAAATTATGAACAACATTTCGAAGAAAAAGAATTCCAGAACACTTAAGCATGCTGATGAGGAACCTGTACATAGATCAAGAGGCAATTATTTGAGCAGAATGAGGGAATACTGCCTGGTTTAAAGTCAGGAAAGGTGTGTGTCAGGATTGTATTCTTTCATCCTACTAATTCAATCCGTATGCTGAGCAAATAATTCAAGGATCTAGACTATGAAGAGGAACAGGGCATCAGGGTTGGAGGAAGACTCATTAACATCCTGTGATATCCAAATGACACAACCTTACTTGCTGAAAGTGAAGAGGATTGAAACATTGATTGATGAAGATCAAAGACTACAGCTTTAAGTATGGATTGTTCCTCATCATAAAGAAAACAAAAATCCTCACAACTGGACCCACAAGCAATATCATGGTAAGCTGAGAAAACATTGATGTTGTCAAGGATTTCATTTTACTTGGATCCACAATCAATGCCCACGGAAGTGTTGTTGTTAGATGCCGTCAAGTCGGTTCCAACTCATAGCAACCCTGTGTACAACAGAATGAAACACTGCCCAGTCCGGCGCCATCCTCACAATCATTATGTTCAAGCCCATTGTTGCAGTCACTGTGTCAATCCATCTCCTTGAGGGTCTTTTTTTTTGGCTGACCTTCTACTTCACCAACCATGATGTCCATCTCCAGGAACTGATCCTTCCTGATAACATGTCCAAAGTATGTGAGACGTAGTCTCACCATCCTTGCTTCTAAGAAGCATTCAGCTTGTACTTCTTCCTAGAAAAATTTTTCCATTCTTTTGTCAGTCCATGGTATATTCAATATCTTCACCCACTTCATATTTCAAATGCACCAATTCTTCTTTACTGTTCCTTATTCATCGTCAAGCTTTTGCATACACATGAGGCAATTGAAAACACCATTGCTTGTGTCAGGCACACCTTAGTCCTCAAAGTGATGTCTTTGCTTTTCAACACTTTAAAGGGCTTTTGCAGCAGATTTACCCAATGCAATATATCATTTGATTTCTTGAGTGCTGCTTCCATGGGTGTTTACTGTGAATCAAAGTAAAATGAAATCCTTGACAATGTCAGTATTTTCTCCATTTATGATGATGTTTCTTAATGGTCTGATTGTGAGGATTTTTGCTTTTTTTATGTTGAGGTGTAATCTATACTCTAGGCTATAATCTTTGATCTTCATCAGTAAGTGCTCCAAGTCCTCTTTGCTTTTAACAAGCAAGGTTGTGTCATCTGCATATCATAGGTTGTTAATGAATGAGTCTTCCTCCAATCCTGATGCCTTGTTCTTCATATAGTTTAGCTTTTTGGATTATTTGCTCAGAATACAGATTGAATAAGTATGATGATAAAATACAACTTTGATGCACATCTTTCCTAATTTTAAATCATCATCCCATATAGATAGTTCTTAAAAGCAGAATGCTGAAGGCAGAATTTTTTTTTACTAGTTAAGCAAAACTATTATTTGGTTTTAAGAAGACTTCAGAGGATATTTTTGGTTTAAGGTTTAAAGATCACCTCCGGGCAGTAGTTTCAGGGGTTCATCTAAACTGCATGGCTCCAGAAAGTCTGGATTCCATGAGAATTTATTTCTGTTCTACATTTTCCCCATTTTGATCAGAATTCCACTCTAGAGTCTCTGATCAAAATGTTCAGTAATGGTAGCTGGGCACTATACAGTTCTTCTAGTCTCATGGCAAGAGAGGCAGTTATTCGTGGAGTTAAATAGCCACACATTCCATTAAAAAAAAAAAAAAAAAAAGTAAGCTTCTTCCTATTCCTGACTATCTTTCTTCCTCAGTTGCTCCAGGTGAATAAGAGCCAATTGTCATGCCTTAGATGGCCACTTTCAAGCTTTTAGGACCTCAGGAGCTATGTAGGAAACTAGGAGGTAGAACAGAAGCAGTAAACACCTTATTAGGCCAATTAACTGGGATGTCCCATGGAACCATGACTCTAAACCTCCAAATCAAGGAACCAAGTCCCTTGAGGTTTTTGGTTATATATAAGTAGTCTCAGCAGCTACTCTTTTTTTTTTTTTGTCATTGTTATAAACATATCTAGCACACAACAAGAAATGAGAAATCTGAAAGGAAATTAGGGAAACAATTGCATTTACAATAGCATGTCACAGAATAAAATACCTAGGAATAAATCTATTCAGGGATGTGAAGGACTTATACAACGAAAATTATAAAACACCGCTGAAAGATACGAAAGAAGACTTAAATAAATGGGAAGATGTTCCATATTCATGTATTGGAAGCCTTAATACTGTCAAGTTGTTAGTACTACCCAAAACAACCTATAGATTCAATGCAATCCCAGTCAAAATTCTAATAGCTTTATTTACAGAAATGGAAAACCAATCCTCAATTTTATATGGAATGGCAAGAAGCTCCAAACAGCTAAAGTAATGGTGAAAGAGAAGAATAAAGTAGGAGGAATCATTTTCCGATTTTAAAACATATTATAAAGCTACAGTAATCAAAACAGCCTAATACTGGTATAACAATAGACACATAGATCAATGGAATAGAATTTAGAGTTCAGAAATAAATCCACATGTCTATGGTCAAGTGATTTTTGAAAAGGGTGCTAAGTCCATTTGATGGGAAAGAAGAATCTCTTCAAAAAATGCTGTTGGGAAAACTGTAATTCCACATAAAAAAAAAAAAAAAAAACTACTATAAAACAGGATCCATGCCCCATACCATACATGCAAACAAATTCAAAATGGATTAAGGACTAAAATTGCAAAACCTTAAAATTCTTGGAAGAATATGCAGGGGCAACACTGTTGGGATAGTGTATTTTTATTGTTTATCTACTTTTATTTTAATGGGTTATTTTTTTATATTCTAATCTGTTCAACTACAAATTGAAAATAGTGATCAAGGGACATATATATAAGACAATCTATTCTGAGGATAATTTGAGCCTAAAAGAGTAAATTTAGGTTTATATCACAAAGACATATACTCTCCTTAAACAGGTCCCTGATTCTGGCCTTGAATGTGTTCCTGTAATTGTTTTGTGTCTACAAATCATTGGCTTGCCCTTTCCAGAGGCAGTGCAGGCAAGTACTACACAAATGCTGCTATTTGTTTTTCAGGAATACTCTGTATTTGAATCAAAAACAAAACAAACCTACTATATCTATTTATGTGTATACACATACACATATATTACATACAGAATATTTATATATATACATATCTGTGTTTGTATATCAAGAAGTAGTCTACTTCTTCATCTTCTACTTCTATGACCTAGACACTAGAACCTAAAGACTGACCAGAGACCAAAAAAAAAAAAATCTGTCCCCACTTATTCCTCACCATAAAGTACCTGTGCATAAAGCCACTTCCTTCAGTCTCAAAGGATTCAACCTCTCCTATGTTTGACCTCCTATTAGCATTTGTCAAGCTGACCACTCCCTTATTCTTGAAGCATGTTCTCTTAACGTACTTTGGGATACCAAACTCTCCTCTTTACTTCTTCCTACTGGCTCCTCTACTCCATGACAGCCTTTAAGTGTTGGCATCTCTGTGTGTCCTCTTCTGCATCTGTATTCTTTCTCCAGGTGATTTTATCCAGTTCTGACACTTTTAAAATGTGTGTCTTCCTATCTGACTTCTCTGTTGATCTCCAGATTTGCAGCTTCATTTGTATGCCTAGCATCTTCACTTGAGTATGTATTATAAGGGTCTTAAAATCAACAGGTCTAATAAGGGCACTGAATACTCATCACTCTCTGAAATATATTTATTTACTAGTTTTCTCCATCTCAGTAAATAATAACACTAGTCACCCAATTTCTCAGATCAAAACCCTACTATTCATTTTTGAATCCTCTTTTATGCTCACTCCACAAATCTAATGCATTTGTAAGTCCTATCAGCTCTACTCCAAAATAAGTTGGAAACAAAGCAATTTTTCCCCGGGGTTATACTACCATCACCTTCACTGAGATTTCTCCAAGAGTCCCCTAACTGCTCTCCTTGCCTCTGTTTGATTTCTCCTCTGCCTTCTTCTTTTCCCATATATTACTCAAAATGATCATTTAAAAAATGTAAATTGCATTACTCCTTTGTTTAGAACACACCGAAGTTATTCCACTGAATTGAGAATAAAACAGAAAAGTCTCATCAGGGTCTACAAGAGCTGACCTCCTCTAAATAGCCTCAAAATGGAATCGAACTACCCTCCTCAACTTCAGCCACACTGACCTCTGTCTTCAAAAAAACAATGGAGCTCAAAGCCAACTTAGAGTCTTTGTCAGTCTGGAACACCCTTTACCAAGATCTTAGTCCAGTTTTTTTCCTTCCATCTCTTTATTCAGGATTCAGCATAAATATCACTTCCTAAAAAAAATTTCCTAAAATTGTATTAAGGGTAAGTTTGCACAGCTGGTTAATGTAATTGTTGCCAATAAGTTGTACACCTGTAAAAAGTTGAATTGGTGGGGAAAAAAGTACTTTCCTTACACTTCGATGTAGCTCTCTCTTGTAATTGACTTTAGCATATTACCAGCATTTTCTAGTCTCTAAACACTTCTTAATCTCTGGATCTATAATGTTTGTTCACATTATTTGTCTCGTTTATGCAGAGTATAAGCTCCATGAGTATGATTTGTTCACTGCTATATCCCAGCATCTACCATCTGGTAGTGCTCTGAAGAAGGAGAAAAAGGGCAGGAAATGAAGGAATAGAGGAGGAAAGAGAAGTAAAAGAAGAGAGAGAAAGAAGGTATGGGAAAAAGATGGAAAGATGAGAGGTAGAAAAAAAAAGTGAATAAACACTGAGCCCCGACTTGGATTACTTGAATTGAATTAGCCAAATTCCAGATATGTTAGTAAGTTTGGACTGACACACTTAAAATACTTCTTAATGACTTGTACAATGTACCAGAAGGGGGAGGCAGATGCAAGGATATTATCCTGCCAAAGTTTGCAGTGGTTTTCAAACTTTGCTGAGGAAGCCTTTCACAAACAGTGCTAGAGCAATTGGAGCATTGGCATAAAAATAAAACTTGATCTAAACCTCATACCTTATTTTTTAAAATCAACTCAAAATCGATCACAGGCTGAAAAGTAAATGTAAAACTATCAATATTTTATTAAAAAAATAGGAGAAAAATCTTCAGAATCTAAGGCTAGGAAAAAGGTTTTAACCATGACACCAAAAGCACAATACCTAAAAAAACAAAACAAAACAAAAAAAACCTGAAAAATTTGGCCTCACCAAAATTAAAAATATATATATATATATATATATATTGAAACAAGTAGCAACTACTTGGTCCAATCAGTATGTCATCAATGTAATGGACCAATGTGATGTCTTGTGAAAGGAAAAGTTGATCAAGGTCCTTTTTTTTAAAGGCTAGGAGAATAATTACCTCTGTAATTTTTTGGCAGTTGTAGCAGGGTCCTTCCTGAAGGAAATCATTCAAGGGGTTCTGGGCCTACAACTGGCTCAAGTCTGGAAATTGGCTGAGGGGCTGTGACTCTCTGTTTTGTTAGTTCTAGCAAGACTTCTGTTCACTTGGCTAGAACGACTCTGTTTATACAGATCAAGTAAGAATTTAAGAGACTGCCCATCTATTTCTCTTCTGAGGACTCTCTGATCAACTGAATAACACCATGGGACTCTGAGTCTGATTATTGTGGTTACTGCTTTGACTCCACTGTTCATTATGTTACCTATGTCCACCTTGTCTTTGGTGATGAAGTACTGCCATTTGGCTCCTGATACCTCAGGCCAGGATCCAGTTATCCACCGGTCAATGGCAGCAGTTGTCATAAACGGAAGTTTTAAATCTATAGAGAAGAGTAACCACACGGCTCTTCAAGGATGTTGAGGCTCCCCTCACAAATTTCTTTCTTTCAGTTATGGTGAAAGGTGAGACACCTCAGGGTGGGTGACCAGGTCTTACATGATAAATCTAGTCTAACATTCCAATCTCCCTAAGACTTGGATGTATTCCTCTACAGTATACCAAGGCACTTTTGGCATTTGAACTTTCTTTAGTGTAGGTCACTTTTGGTCCAGATTTCAGCCAACCAACCAAACTGTTATAGTTCTTTCTAACCCTTCAAACTATAACACTGAATCCAGAATCTCTGCTTAGTGGACAGACATCAATAAATTCAACTCAATCCAACTTTATGCTCCTTCCACCGTTATCCACACCCTTAATATCCATTTCCACATATATTCTCAAGATTTCTGTCTATTCTTTTGGAATTCAGGTCACTTTTTAATGGATCATAGTTTGAAGCTTTCCCTTCAGAGCCTGTTGGGATTTAAGTCCAGTTATAGGTCTAGAAGAAAGGAGAGGTTATGGGGGTAGGCCCTGAAGAGAATCAGCAGTGTCTTGCAAGGTAACTGTCTTGGGGGTGGGGTGTAAGGAGGGAGAATTACAGTTTCTGTAGGCAAAGTGGGTTAATCTTCTCAGACGGGGTGGCAGGTTCTGCTTACACTCATAAAAAAAGACTCAGCAGAACTGAGGGGTTCAACACTCCCAGCTTGATCAGGATTTACCAATACATTCTCTTTCCAGTTTTCAGGATCTCACTCTTTCCCAACAAATGCCTTCACCTTACCAGGAGGCATTCTGCAAGGTTGGGAACTCAATTTGTATTGTAATTCAGCCACTCGTAGGATGATACCCCGGGTTTGGTTTTCAGAAATCTCAGATCTGTGTGTATAGGAGAATAGGATTTCTTTCAGGACAGATAAAAAACCTTTCAGGTCATTTATGCAGAGCTTGAGCTGGAAATTTGAAGCCCTGATCTCCTCCTTTTCTCTCTCCATTTTCTTCAGCAGTATTAAGAGCTTACTATTATGCATTAATTTGACAAGCATGATCTGAGGTATCAAATACATGTTCACCCAAAATTTGCCTTTCATAAGTATTTAAGTAGAAGTATCAAGTAGTGATGTCTTGTGTATCTCTATTGCCACATAATGGTGTGGTCTATCAGTGTCCTTTTTACAGCTGGAAATGGAGTCAGTAGTGTCTTGAAATCTAATTAGGTTAGAGAAACGATTTAAAAAAAAACAAAAATCAACTCATAAAACCCATCATTAAGATTCTGTTCATCTGGAACTACTCTCAGTACCAAAATATGCGTAAGTCAGGGTTCTCCAGAGAACCAGAACCAATAGGAGATATATATGAATGCATATATGAACTGGTTCACATGATTGTGGGTTAGATGGCAAATCTGAAATTCACAGGGCAGGTCAGCAGGCTGAAAACTCAGGTAGGAGTTAATGCTGCAGTCTTGAGGAAGAATTTCTTTTTCTGCAGGAAGCCTCAGTGTTTGGTCTAAAATGATTGGATAAGGTCCACCCACTTTATTGAGAGTAATCTCCTTTACTTAAAGTCAGCTGATGGTAGATATTAACCACATGTACAAAATACCTTTACAGCTTTTTTTTTTTTTTTTATAGCCTAGTCAGAAGCTCTGGTGGCACAGTGGTCACTATGAGCTGGAATCTACTCCACGGCAACAGGTTTGGCTCTTTTGGTTTTCATATACTCTAATCAAGGAGCCTTGGTGGCACAGTGGTTAAACATTCAGCTGCTAACCAATAGGTTGCCAGTTTAAACCCACCAGCTGCTCTTTGGGACAAAGATGTGGCAATCTACTTCCATAAAGATTTACAGCCTCAGAACCCTATGGGGCAGTTCTATTCTGTCCTATAGGGTCACTACAAGTAGGACTCAACTAGGAGGCAATAGGTTTTGACAGACTGGTCAAGTTGACACATAATTCCAACCTTCATTCTGGGGGTTAGAAATGCTAGGGAAAGGGGGGTGAGTGTGACTATAAACAGGTAGCATAAGGGGTTTTTGTCATGATGAAAGATTTCTGTATCTTGATTGTGGGTGGTGGTTGCATGAATTTATACATGGGTTTAAATTGCATAGAACTCTACACACACGTACACACACACACAAATGAGTGCATGTAAACCTGATGAAATCTGAATAAGCTCTGTGGACCATATCAATGTCCATTTCCTGGTTCTGACATTGAACTATAGTTTTGTAAGATATTAAAATTGGAGGAAACTGGGTAAAATGTATACAGTGCCCCTCTGTACTTTTTTTTTTTTTTCAACTTCTATGACTCTATAGCTATTTCAAAACAAACAATTTAAAAAATCACCTGGAGATTTTTCTAAAAATCCAATACTCTGGTCTCAGTTCAGACTAATTAAATCAGATTTTTTAGTTATGGGACTCAGGTGGTAGTATGTTAAAAATTTCCAAGTTATTCCATCAAAGAGCTAAGATTAAGAAACAGTGCTCTACAGCAGTGGATCTCATAGTGTGATCCCAAAATCAGAAGCAATAGCATTACCTGGAAACTTATTAATCATGGAAATTCTCTGGCCCTGTCTCTGACACCCTGACATGCTAGATCAGAAGCTCTGAGATTGGGAACCAGCAGGCTGTGTTTTAGAAAGACTTCTAGGTGATTCTAATCTACATTGTCTTGTGTGATAGCCACTAGTTACATGTGGTTATTAAGCCCTCGAAATGTGGCTAGTGCCAAGTGTTGAAATGACAATATTTTCAACATGTTAGTTTAAATAAAATATATTACTAAAATTAATTTTACCTATTTATTTTTACTTTAGTGTGGCTGCTAGAAACATTTAATTCCATGTGACTCATATGGTCTATCAGACAGTGCTGGCCTAGAACAATGATCCTAAGTATAAAGTAGAATCACCTAAGGAAAAAAAAATACTAGTGCCTCTACCCCACTCCAAATTAAATAAATTAAAATTTCTCATAATGGGGCTCTAACATTGATAATTTTTAAAAGCTTCCTGGGTGATTTTAATGTAATGGTTGGTGTGAGATTCACTGATCTAAGGGCAAGTTCTCAATTCTTTTCAGCCTGGATCCCTTTGACAACTAAATTTGGGAAAGTCTACCTCAGAAAAATGTATATTCACATACGATCTGAATATATTTTCAAGGTATTTCTAGGCACTGTATAAAGAACTCTGCTATAGGGCTTTTACATAATTTATGTTTAAGAAATTTGGGCTTTAGAGAACAAATATTTTCATGTTCTCAGATCTAGGCCTTTATTACCACACTTCATTTCCAAGTAGAGAAGTTGGATTTAGGGTGAACTGCCCATCCTGATCCTATTTGAACTCTCAGAAGGGATTTTTTTATTTACTAAGTGTCATGGATTAAAACGTGTCCCCCCAAAATATCTGTCAACTTGGCTAGGGCATGATTCCCAGTATTGTATGACTGTCTACCATTTTGTCATCTGATGTGATTTCCCTATGTGTTGTAAATCCTATCACTATGATGTAATGAGATAAATTAGTGACAGTTATACTGATGAGATCTGCAAGATTAGATAGTGTCTTAAGCCGATCTCTTTTGAGATATAAAAGAGAGAAGCGAGCAGAGAGACATGGGGACCTCATACCACCAATAAAGCAGTGCCGGGAACAGAGCGTGTCCTTTGGACCTGAGGTTCCTGTGCTGAGATGCTCCCAGACCAGGGGAAGACTGATGCATCACAAGGACCTTCCTCCAGAGCTGACAGAGAGAGAAAGCCTTTCCCGGGAGCTGGCACCCTGAATTGGGACTTCTAGCCTACTGGGCTATGAGATAATAAACTTCTCTTTGTTAAAGCCATCGACTTACAATATTTTCTTTTATAGCAGCACTAGATGACTAAGACACTAAGCATGTGTAATGAGAACTTATCCTGCTTAATTCTGCTTTATTTCCCCAATAATTATCTGCTATATTTTAATATCTACAGCTTTCTTTAAAAATGAATGCATATACTGTGATATATTTTTCCTTCTTTTGAATTTTACATATTAGCTCTACTAATGGCATTGCGAAAACTCTTGCTTCCAGATATAATGCAAGAAAATCCTTGTAGAACATTTCTTTAGAAATAACTTTATAAATTTAATTATAATATACATGGTCAAATTAATTAAAAGCCATTCATTCATTTATTAACCATATAAGAAGCACCTACTCTGTTACAACTGATGACTGCCCTGACAGGGAACACAACAGAGAACTTCTGAGGGAGCAAGAGAGCAATGGGATGCGGTCCCCAAATTCTCATAAAAAGACCAGACTTAATGGTCTGACTGAGACTAGAAAGACCCCAGTGG
Organism: Loxodonta africana; assembly: GCF_030014295.1. Lineage (NCBI taxonomy): Eukaryota > Metazoa > Chordata > Mammalia > Proboscidea > Elephantidae > Loxodonta > Loxodonta africana. The sequence goes on along the minus strand of NC_087342.1, from coordinate 155,738,784 downwards.
TCATGGCCCCCAAACCCACTGTTGGCCCACGACAGTAAACATTCCCAAAGCCAACTCTTCAGACATGGATTGGACTGGACAATGGATTGGAGAGGGATGCTGGGGAGGAGTGAGCTTCTTGGGTCAGGTGGACACTTGAGACTATGTTGGCATCTCCTGCCTGGAGGGGAGATGAGAGGGTGGCGGGGGTTAGAAGCTGGCAAAATGGATATAAAAAGAGAGAGTGGAGGGAGGGAGCGGGCTGTCTCATAAGGGGAGATCAATTGGGAGTATGTAGCAAGGTGTATATAAGTTTTTGTGTGAGAGACTGACATGATTTGTAAACTTTCACTTAAAGCACAATAAAAATTATATATATATATAAAAAAAGTACCTAGTATGTACTTGAGTGCTGTTCCAGGCAATAGGAAAAAGAATTTAAAAATTCCCTCTCCTTATGGGTTTTATGTTCTAATGATGAGACAATGAATAAAGTAAATAAAAATATTATCTATTGAGTAATGATAAATCTGTGGAAACAGTTGAACAAAGAGGATAGGGTTATCTAAGGAAAACCTTGGTTAGGAGAGGCATTTGAGTAGACCTGAAGGAAGTTAGAAATGAACTATGCAAATGCCTAAGGAAATATATTCCAGCGAGAGGGCAGGAGAAATTCTGCTCTGAGGCAGAATCATGCCTGGCCTGTTAGAAGATGAGCAAGGAAGCCAGTGTGAGAAAAAAACTGAGGAAGGAGAATAAGAGCAGGAGAGAATAGTCACCAGGTAACAGTTTGGTGAGATTGCATGGGCCATCAGTGAGTCTGATTTTCACTACTAAGTGAGATGGGAGCCCCTGGGGAGTTTCCAGAGAAGAGCGATGTGGTCTGACAAATGTTTTACAAGGATCAGTAAAGCTAGATGGTTGAAAATGGACTAAGTGGGTGGGCAATTCCAGAAACAGGGAGCCTGGTTAACAGACTAATCTGAAAATCTAGGAAACAAAACAGGTAATGTATTTTAAACTTAAACATTGTATTCCATACATACATTTCTAAGTTACTATAATCACTTTACTTACAGCCACTCTCCACCCTGTGCTCTGTCCCAGATTGGATAAAGCAGGAAGAAGAGGAGACAGCAGGAATGCATGGCTCCCTAATCTCGCTCTCTCTCTCAGGCTGATGGACGTGCCTCTAAAAGCTTCTTTATCCTTTGCTGTGATTCATAGCATCATTCATGGCACTGCTTGCTACTTCCTGCCCAGGGAAACAGAGGAATTTGGGCCTATGAAACAGCAGTGGCTTATCTAAAGCAAGCAATATATTCTCCAAGGATCAGGGTAAACTTAAAATGGGTCAAATATTACATCAAAATATATAGACAGTAAATAGTATGAAGTTCTAGCAACAAAATACTAATCTTTATGAAATTATTTGGTGGAAAAGCATTCTAAATACCACATTATTTTTCTTATATGCAAATAAAAAAAGAAGTCAGATTTCTGACTTTCATGGTTTCTTTGACAATAGAATTTGCTCAAAAACTTATTCAGTAGGATCTTTCACGCATAAACACTCACCAGATATATGGCCAAAGCACCAGTTAGTACCATGGTAAAAGCAGGCCTTCCAAAGAATTGATCCTGAGACTATTGGATATATCCAAGGGGGCGTGGGGGACGTAAAACAAAGAAATACATTTTAACCTTTACCTCCCACCATAAGCAAAAATCAATTTCAAATGCATTTCACATCCAATTATGAAAGACAAAACAAAAAAGATTTTAGAGAAAAACATAAGAAAATATAGTTGCAACACTGGATTGGCTGGCTGGTTGGCACAAATAGGTAAGTGCTGGACTATCAACTAAAACTTCGGCAGCTCAGATCTACCCAGAGGCACCAGAGACACCACTGGTCCACTCGGCAATGGACCAGGTCCACGCTGCACACAGGGGGTTGCCAGGAGTCAAAATGGACTCAATGGCAATGAACAACAACCACCACCTTGGACTAGGCAAAGATTTCCTAGACATGCTACTAAAATCACTAATCATAGAATAAAATAAGGATGAATTGAACTATATTACAATTAAGAAATTCTTTTCACTAAAAGATGTTATTGAAAACCCAAATCGATACCCCTTTCCCTTCTTTCTTTGTCTTGCTAACCACAAGCTTGTTCTGAGCAATATTTTCCAGAAAGCCACAGCAGGTACTGGCTCTGTCCACTACACCGGCCCAAATTATACTTTGGGGCATTAGCGGATCGAAGAGATCACTTCCTTCACCCAACCCTGGATCCGATTATCACCGGAAAGGAAAGTATTTCCCAGCTCACAGTGTCACCGAGCCCTTTCGAGAAGTGAGAGTTCCTACCACACGGCTGTCTGACAGAAGATGATTTGGCATCCAGACCTCCAAATGTGGACACAGGAGGGCTAAGGACAGAGTTCTGGGTACCAAACACAAGCCCTGAATGCCATTGGAAATAAAAAGCTCCCCAACCCTCTCAGGTGGGGAGCATGTGGTCTTATGATCACTAGACCCTGTGTGTGCTACTTTCTGTTTCCCTTGCAATTAGTGTCTATCTTATTTTGATTGGCTAATAGGACAGGATAAGAACCCGAGTAGCATTCAGTTACATTACTGGAGTGAAAAGGAGAACCACAGAGCGTGATATGATATCTGACAAAAAAAAAAAAAAACTGGTATGTAGATACATAAAGAACCGCTATAATCAATAAGAAATAGACATGAAAGTCAGAAAAAGAGCAAAAATCTTGA